>NC_089982.1:42615433-43822308 GCF_036417845.1 Apteryx mantelli | reverse complement strand
GAATGTACACTGGCAAAGTCATCTTATCAGACCAGTAAGTTATAAACATAATGTATGTTACTTAGGGATACGTTTTTTAAAGGTATCCTGAACTGCATGTTTTTCTGGGTTATTGTGCACTTAACAGAGCCCTCAGTTATACTCTGGGTTTAAATGTTCTCAATACTTGCTAGTTAGGAAAATAGAAATAGGAATAGAGATACTTAGGAAAATAGGAAAATGGAAAGAAATATCACATGCACTTCATGATGTTTTTATGAAAACAATTGCATTCCTAAATAAAAGACAGCTAAGAAAGAAACTGACTTCACTCTGGACACATCTATTTAAATGGACAAGGGCATTGATCAACGTAATTTCATGTTTAATTGGGCACGCTGCTCTTTGAATTTGCCTGTGTAATTAAAATATACAGTATTGAAAGGTAATCTGCTCTGTTTCAAAGTGCTGTGTTTTCTGGTTTCAGGCACTTTAAATTATCAAAGAATATATATTATGTAGCAAGGACTATAGTGGCAAAAATTCAAAACCAGATGCGAACAAAATCCATTCAACAGAATAAATAAAACAAAAGCCCCAAAATGGGTGATATAGAACAAGGAGAAGTAATGATAAACACAGGATAGACCTAACGATCCACAATCACTTTTCCAGGTAATTTATTCTTAGTGGTAGACACACATTTAAATTGTGTCCTACAGTTTGAAGGTGAAATGATTCCCTATTTCCCTGGGCAAAGCCAGAGCAGACTTTGCGCAAAGCAGCAATAGAGGTTAAAGAAATGGATACTGCCCCCTCTCCAGCCAGCACCATGGTGTGGAACAGCTGCCCAGCAATTTCTGCAGTCGCTTCTCAGCTGTGGTAGGTGCTCGAACACCTGTACAGTCTCCAAACTGAGTACATTAAGCCTTAGGATATTCTTAATGCATTAAGGGAGGATGTACTGTCTGTTCTTCATCTCAGCTTGATTAGTCTATTAGGCTGTCAAGCTGCCTCCACGCTGCTAGGGAAACCACAACTTCGTAACAAGCTGAGTGCACTGAAAGTTGGCCGAGGTTGTCGTCTCTCTACTTCCTTGCTGTTGTAGTGGAATAGCGATAGTTTTGTATTTGCTGGTTGGCTTTGGGATCCACTAAAATACGTGAAAGGTCTGCCGAATCTTTCTGTGCATCCAAACCATCACCTAGCCCCTTATCACTGCAGAATGCTTCACAAATATTGGCTGTTGTCTGTCTCCTATTTGGTGCTGCAGAAATAAATTGTTTGATACCTGAGTGCTTATACCTGAAAGTGCATTCACCTGTGATTACTTCTCCTTTTGGCTGATAATAGGGACAAAAGGAGATACTTGACACTATTTACTCAGTACAAGCAACAAAATAATTAGCAAAGAACATGTTTGTTAATGACTATGGCAGCAAGAATTGTGGTGCAAGGGTAAGCAAACAACTCATCCATCCATTTTTGTTGTTGTTAAACTGAGTCTTTCGCTGTACATCAGGCAGCTGAATGTAGTACTTTTAACAGGAGACGAGTGTACCTCCCAGACGTTCAGCTTGCTTTAATGCTGGTGTATGAAATGCTGCTTGTGGGGTTGGGTGTCAGGACCTGAGAACCAGGTAGCAGATGTGTGTGACACACACATCTTGGCTTCTGTGACAGGTGAGCATATGTATAGCTCATGTGATAAATGTGTGTTTGGTGGAAGGTTGCTCCTAGGGAGAAGTACCTCCAAGGAAGATCCTTCTGAGAGGGTGTCTATAATGTAGTGTGGTGGCATCACCCCGGGAGGGACTGTATCCTGAGCAATTGAGCTTATAGTTGGTGAAGTTTTTGTAGTAGAAAAGCAAGATAGCTGTTTTCTATGCAGAATGGGAAATAATAGGGTGGAAAACTGTACGTGAACTGGCCAGAGAGAGAGGAAAGATTGAGAGATTTGAATTTGTTCCTGCATTCTGTTTCCTACTGTGCAATTGTGCAAGTCATCTGGCCACTCTGTGTCTCTCTCTGTAGTTTGTTATCCCTGTCCACAAACTCTTTCACACCTATTAAGTTTTTCCTGGGCAGCTCTTTCTCTCTCTCTGCATTACTCATGGTGCTCAGTCCGCTTGAGTTTCCTGATCCTGCAGTAGAATCTCTTGCTTGCTTACTCTCAAAGTCAGTGGATGATTATGAGGAGAAAAGTCTGCTTTCTTTCATAGATTCAGTTGTGGGAAGAGGACCTGAAAATTCTTCCTTTGTTCCAAAAATTGTACTGTTGGCCACAAAAACCTAGAAAATGTTTGACACACACTGTCCTTTTTATTTTTCTTCTCTACTTCAGGGTTGAAAATTTAACACTGCAGTTCCTTTCCAGTAGCAAATGGAGTAAGGAAAAAAGAGAATTATTAAGCATTCTGTTATATATTTGAAATGCAGAGCCTCTAAGCTGATTGGTCTGCACTCTTGCAGCTAGCAATAGCAGGGCTATAGCATTAATGTGACATCTGCCATCACTGGTGGGGTTCGCAGAGAACAGGAGTCAATCTGCACTGTCAATTGCTAGGTGTACCTCTTGGTTTGTAACCCCTAGTATGTATTGCCAACACTTACGTAGCCTTTAAGATAAAGTCTGTATGAGAAAATGGATTCTTATTATGTCCTCAGAATGCAAATAAGGAAGTTCTATAAATAAATATGGGAGGAGGGAAGTAAAAATCACTTGAATTATGTTACTTTTATATTATTGCTTCTGTAATTACCTTGGAGGTACTTCAAAGAACAATTGTGGTGTACAAATCCTTTTTTCCTAAGTACAGCCAAATAATAATGAACAAAAAATGAGTAGCAAAAAATAATTAGAAAATCACTTCTATTGCTTCTCAAAAAGTAATTATGTACACAGAGAAAAAGTAAGAGACATTGCAAACTAATCACTGATTTTAATATTCTCATTTAGTTTAGATGGCTGCAAGGGTCCAGAAAAATACTTAACTCCTCTCTCTACTGAGATTATAAAACCCATGTAACATTGGTATTTTTCCTCACATAATGTCAGTATGAAAGTGTTGGATCTGTTTGCTGTAAAAAACCTCTCTCTCAGTGGTATTTGACATAAATAATTGCATCACACTGAGTAATGCAAAGAACAATAATGGAAAAAGTTCCTCACTGACTCAGGATTTCCTTCTCATTGACTTTCAATAATACGACAGGCTTCTAAAAGTCATATCAAGTCATATAAAAGGACTTGAACATCTCAAATGTAATTTAAACAGATTTCACTTTCAAGCCCATATTTCACTTCAGAAAGCTCCCATTCAACAGTCACCTACCCCTAAAGCTGCCTAAATTGACGAGCATTTCCTTACCTGATCTGGCATTTTCATAAGCTCCTGCTCTGTGTGCTCACAGAACTGCCCCAGTCTGACCAGCCGACTCTTCCCTAAGCTTTACAAAGATCCAGAAACCAGGTAAAGTAACACTGAAGTCCTTCAGAGAACCTTTCTGGTACTTGTGCTCTAGGCATGCCCCTCAAAATGTTGACCATGGTGGCCTTCCTCCCCTCCCCATCCTGGCAGAAGCCAAATGAAAAAAGGGTAGTGTTTCTTGCTCTATCTGTAATACTCTAGTAGGCAAAGGAGTCCCCCAAATGACGCGATATCCAAATGGGGAAGATCTACACCTTCACTGGGATTCTGGATCTAGTGGGCAATCACCTAGAAATTGAGCACTGCCAAAATCCTTTGCTGGATCTAACTCTCTTGGAACTAGGAGTTAGAATTTAAATCAGGAAGGGGTTTTGTGGAAAATTTTACCCAAATGGACCAATGACAAACTCTTTAAAAAAAAAAATCTCTTGTATACCTTTTGATTTTCTAGCAAATATTAATAACCATTTTTTGCCCAAAATCTGTGGAATTGTGGAGCCCATATCCTTCCCCACAAAGAATACCTGTGCTCTTGGAGAAGCTCTCATAATAAGCAGTGTCTCCCCTTTCGTGCACCCAAGCGTTGGCTATGCATTACAGCCTTGCATTTTTAAAGTACAGCAATGTTTTTACGTGGGAAGTAAGACATGTTTCCTCTGTCAGACAGCTGAACTATCTTTGGGAGCAAGCACCTTAGAGTACAAGATTCAGATGCTGTTTCTGGCTTGTAATGATGAAGGAAGAAAAGCGTGGGGCTCCAACAGTGGTTTACAGCCTGCCATCTGTGGGCCCCTGAGGTCTCCCCAGACTATTTCTGAAAGATCCGCAGAAGGAAATTTCGTTAATTAAACCCATTATTAGGCTTCAGTTCACAATACAGGAATCTAATCCTTCATTGGAAAAGCTTGCAAATTCATTTACATCAGCTGCATGGCTTCATTAATTTTTACCAGCAAAGGACCTGGTCCTGAGCTCAGATTCGCAGATCTCCATAAGATTGCAAGTTAGAGACAGTGTTTAGGGATAAACACAGGCTCATTAATACATCTAGATACATTAAAACATCTAGACCATACATTTAAGGACTCAAAATGGTACTTTAGTGTGCTGGAAAACTATTTATTTGCCCAGGCATCAATTTGAACTTTGAAATGTGGGATTGGGAAGGCCATCAACAGCCTGCAACGTTAAAATATGGCTTCCTGTGTATCAAGAGTCATGCCTAAGAACCTGACTTACAGCTTTGCCTGTGTTCTTACAAAGCATACACAGAAACCTATTAATATTTCATATTGTGAAATACAGTTTAATGGATAACACAGGCACTTCCTCTGAAAAAAATAAAAAAATTGCAAATTTTTCTTTTTGGTGAATTTCCTATGAAATACTGAGGGGTAGATGTGCATCTTCTGTGATAGGTTGATACCAAGAGGGTAATTAAAGATCTGGATATATAAAGCTGCTCAATTAGTTCTGGATCTTGTACGTTTTCATTCAACTCCCAAATGTTTATGGTTTTACATGATTTGCTTGTAAATGAAAACTGTGTATATGTGTGTTAATGTGCTACATCTGGGGAATCCCAGGAGAGAAACTAATTATTTCTTCAAACTGATCTGACATCATGCACAACTGATACAAATGGGTGATGAGAATATAATTTTTGTGTGATTAAACTGCTTGTCAAAGCAGTATCATCTGTTGGTGGGTATGCTCATATTACCATTGACTGATGGTCAAAAACTCATCTGACTGTCATGAGATAATTGCATTATCTGTTCATAGTAAGAACTACTTGACTGAAAGTTTGGTAGAAAATGATTTATCTTTTTAACATTCTCTCAAACATCCATACATAGTGTTTTGCTAGTATGACTGCTTTTTCAAGTAGTTATGGTAAAACCACCTCAGGGTTAGTCTGCATGGTAGCTGGGTCTGAAATAACATCAGATCCTCTTTTTTCATGGCTTTGACTAGAAAAGGAAGCCTGGAGTAGTGGTGTGAGGGGGCAGGGAGCAGTCTATTAATGATGCATATTGTTATCACCATGAATGGCAGAAGAGTTCTGGCATGGAATTAGATAGGGAAGAGGAAACAGAAGACCTTCAAACTGGATGTTATGCATCTTATTCTGATATAAGCTTCATTTTCACTTTCTGTCAGTCCTAGATCTGCTACAGCATTGGTTGTATGATGCATTTTTTCAGACCTCTGTATGTCTGGAGGCTGATAGTTTGGGGTTTGGGTTATTTACATATTTTGGACTTGAAGGGAAATCTCTGCCCTTTGGGAATATGCAAGTGTATAGGATGAGAAAAAGAGTATCATAAAACTGTGTAATGAAGCAGAGTGGCTTCTCTGCATGCAAAGGGCCAAATCCTAACTTACAGCCTTCTTATAAGAATTTAGAGTTATTACTAGTTTTACAAAGTTAATACTCAGAAGTGAGTAAACACCAAGATCATTTCAGCTCTAACATCACTGTTTTGAGCATGTGAGTTGCAACGGTCTTAACATCGTATGGTCACTACTGCTTTTACTCCCACCAGACCTCTGGCTCATTCAGTGTACAGAACATGCGATGCTCACATCCATTATTTATTACCTTTAATCTTATTGCTCAGTATATGACTGTCAGCTTTATTTACTGTTCATTATTCTAAACCTATTATAAACATAAAATTATTTCCGCTATAGGCATGTCTATAAACCTTCATTATCCTATCCAAATGCTTCCATTTTACAGATAGAAGACCTGAGACACTGGCTAGCATCAGAATTAACCATTACTGAATCATCTTATGGCTCACTTTTTTTCAGTAGTTATCATTGCAAACTTTATGCATTAAAAGCACAGTTCTAGCCAGCTTTAGTCACAATAGTGATTTTCAGCTCTTTTGCAACTCAAACCTCACAGTCTGAGGGTGGACATCTGTAAGTAGAGTATCTTGATAATGAACTGTGGGGTTTAATTTAATTTATTAGTCTAACATCACATCAGAGATGTATTACATTTCACATTGCATTGCATGTCTGCTTGCTTAAATACTGAAACCAGCAGATCTGCATTAGTGTTACAGTCCTGCTTTAGGTAACGAGGAGCTGTTTTGCTTAGCCTCAGTGGAACTCGATGGGAGTCAGTGTAAGCATCTCTGCACAGCGCTGTGTTGTGCTATGCAGACCTATCTTGTGTCAGTTGCCGCAGTAGACTCTAGCACTGTGTGGTGCCATTTAACTCTTTTGTTCATAGGAGTAGCTTCTGTCTTTGTGAAAGCCCTTGTCTTTATTCACTGCGCATAGTCTAACCCCTGAAATGCAAGGCAAGATCTAACAGAGCACAGGTTCACCTGTATATTTAACACCATGTGGAGAAAACTAGTGCAAAGGTATTGGAAGACTGTATTTTAATTCATTTAATTTGAAAATTATAGCCTTATTGGGGTTTCTGGAGGAGAATGTGCTCGCAGGAAAATCTGATGGCACTCAACCAACTTCTTCCTTATTCTAATCCTTTTCTCACCAAAGTCTACTTACTCTGCTCCTTACCATGCCAATGTCATCTTGCTCACATTCTCTTCTCTGGATGCTTCATATGAGATACTGTCTCTTTGTTCACTAGTTTCCCCCACTCCTTAATATGCTAAAACAATTCTAAGAATGTCTATTTAAAAGGATGCAAAATGTTAGACCTTTCCGATGCCTTTTGAAGCACAAGTTTTCCTAGTTTGACAGTCATGTTAAGTGAAGGTACTAAACTTGTTAATATTAATTACAGCACATGCATCAAGCCGTATCTTTCTTCGAGAAATACATTTGGTCCTATAAAACTGTCTTGGGTAAGTCTGGCATGGCTCTGCTCAGAATTCACACAAGCCATCGAGCCTCGGAAAGACCAGGACAGCACATAGCCCTAGGAGCAGAGCAGGGCTGAGACCTTGACTCAGGATCACTATGTAGTTATTGCTTACCATCAGAGGGGAAATAAATTATATCATTCTTACTCATGGAATATTGTGCTTCTCCCTTCATCTTGGTTTGGCTCATCCCTCACCTACCTGTCTGGGAGGAAAAGTAATATTCTGTCTATTGTAGAATCCCTTTGCTTCTCATACAGAGAATCTGGCAATGCAGTTTTCTCTCTCTAAGGAGTTTGGAAGGTCCCCAGAGCATTTCTTTTGCTTCTTCACAAGAACATATGGCTTGACCCACAACTCAATCACTGGTTTCTGTTCACTTCAGCTTGGCTGTTACCCCACAGTTCTGTGCTTGTCATGGGCTCATTGGTTTTGCTTGCTTCTCGCCTTAATTCTTTTTAGGTAATATTCAGTGCAAACTCTTACCAAATACTTCTGAAAAACCAGAGCATACAATATTTTCACCTACCTGTTTTGAAAAGTAAGATCACCAACTTGCTAGTTAAAAAGAGACCTTTATCTCTTAAATCCATGTTGGGTCTCTTTCAAAATGTTTTCCAAGGCCATCACTTACTAAGTGTCTGTGAAGTGTTTTCTATATATTCTCTTTGCTGAAAGCTGATATTAAATTAACTTGTCTGTAACTGTGTACTGCATAATAGCAATCTGTCCTCCTTCAGTGAGGCTCAGCTGTTTTATGAATTCACTGAACTTGCTTGGGTCAAGAGAAGATGACGTTATCCTTTTAAGAACACTGTCTTAAAACTGTATCTTTGGCCATTTATGGCCAAACTTTTTGTACAAAGAGAATCTTAACCTCCGTGACCTGATCTTGTATTATTTAGATGCTGAAAACCTCCATTTACTTCACAGTCAAAGTAATAAGATGGAGAAATGAATACTGAAGGTTCAAGGCAAAAGAAAGTCAAGCTATAGAGTTTTCCTTGCTCCGCTTCCTCTTTAAGCCAATCTGTAGTTTGAACAGGTCTGCTCTGCAGTCATGGGACTTTTCAGAAGCCAGAAGTTTTGGTACTGTGGGCTAGAGATCAGTGGACATACCAAAATCTGCCTGAGAAACAAGCTACTTTAGCCTCCACACTACCACAGGAGGCTTCTGATCTTTGCACTCCTTGATCAGGTATATTGCAAAAGCACATTTTATTGTGCTATTTCAGGGAATGCTTGGAGGTTTGTCCTCCAAAAGTTCGTTCTTTTTCACAGCTCTAATTTGAGAGACTGTCATTGTAGTTTAGTGTCAGTACAGGTAAAGTGACTGGCATGTTTTATATGGCCATTTTCTGAATAGTTGTAATGTTTTAATACTTTTCAATCTTTTGACCAGGGACAAAAAAACTTCTTCATTTCCATCTTCATTTCCTTTCAATCTCTTAGCAATGTATCACTAGACCTAGTACTTTGTCTGTTTTAATATGTGACTAATCTTTTCAGACCCATTTCCATTGCTATCTGTGCACTACAATTGCTGACTGTATTATACCATGGAATATGGTATGCAGCAGTCCATCAATCCTCTTTCTTCATCTAAAGGCAGAAAATATATAGTAATTGCTTAATAAATCTGCCATTTCCTTATCTCAGTCCCAATTCTCCATTTGCATTTTTAGTAGTTTTATCTTTAGGGCTGGCTGGTCATCTAACGAAGACAGGACGATAGCTAACTTTTATAGTGCAAAAAGCAATCAGATTCAATGGTAAATGAATATTTTTATTAATAATGGGTACTAAATCTTGATGGAATTGTTAATATCATGCATAGCTCCAGCCCCTGCAGAGCTAGTCTGGGGTCCTGGGATGGACTGTGTCCTCTCCCTGTGCCTCAGGGTTGTAATCCAAGGAAGTTTCCTGCATTCCAGCATGGAGAATTTGGCAACAAATTCAGGGATGGACTCCAGCAAGATCAGCTTTTCCTGTATTCTTCTACAGCTTTGCTTTGTTGTAAGGACTACTGTATTTTTAATGTTGCATTAGTGGTGCATTACTAGGACAGGGAATTCTCTTTGATTTCCTGCTAGGCAAGATAGGAAGATATGTATTACACTGACAGGTTCCCCAGGTGTGCTATTACTGCTTTGTTATAGTAGTAGAGGTACCCTGTTATCAGAGGATCTGAAAGCAGCTGAAAGTATTAGTGAATCTAGTTCTTTATGTATATTGGTAGGAATTATTTGTTTTTAAGAAGTCCGAAATTTCTAGCCAAGAAAAACAAAGGAAAACACAAAAACTTTGTTTGTTTACTAACCCCACTTCTTTTTCTACACCTGATTCTGCCCTGTGTCGGTAGCCCTCAAAGAAGCTTGAAAACACTCCATTATTGAACTGAAGTTAATTTTCTAGGCATCATTTGCCTTTTGAATTTGCTGTCTGAGTTATGTGTGATAGGGAGAATTTGGGAGAAAGCATTTATTGTTGGCCTTGCTTATCTGTGCTTTCTGCCATTTCTGAACTGGCATTTCTTTTGGGCAGATATTAAGATTTGATCTTGAAAATTTTCAGCACTTAGGAAGCACGACCTGATACAGAATGCTAACGCATATTGTGCCAGCAAAAAAAGCTTTTGTGAGCACGTTTTATCCATCTTACCCCTACCTCTCCCAAGGCTTAGGCGAGAATGTCGAAGTGAGTTCAAGATTCCCATGTTTATCTTAAGGGAACTCATGGCATGAGTCCTCAGATATCTGAAAGATATTCAAAAATTCCAGCATAAAGACTATGTTGGATAATTGGCATGATGCAATGTCGTATGTAGGGTTAAATCTCATTTCTGATGATGGTAAAACTACTTAAGGCCATGCTTGAAACTACAGAATAACTGCACCAGGATTTTGAACAATCACAAACCTGACAAGTTTCTCCTCTCCTTAGATTTTGCCCTTGCTAGAATAAATACATAGCATTAGATAGAAAGAGTAATTTAAAAAAGTAAACTATCAGTCCCTCCAAATCAAGACATTTATTGTCTGTACTTCTGAGGGAATGTTAGTAAATGAAAACACCTGGAAAGTGTTAAAAGAAACCTGTGGAGGACTGCTGTAGTTTTGTCAGAATGTACTTCTGCTTGCTACTATTACAGTCTACATCAAAATCTGGGAGTGATATAAAATCCCTCACTTATTTTGAATTGAGTGCCAAAGCAAGAGGAATAAGCAATTCTGAGAAAGTGAGCACAGTGATATCACACACAGTTCCAGTCTTACCCTGCAGGGAACCTAGGAGAAGATTTTATTCCTAGGGGAGCAGAGGTACCTAAGGGAATGTACAGTGGAAGAATTACTGCTTCATCTCTTACATTTTCAAAGTAATGGAAAAAATAAAACTAAAAAGAGGAAAGCTTTCTTAGTCAAGCTGAGAAAATATTTATTCATAGGATCTTCTAGCACAATATTTTTCAAACATAAAATGGGCCAAGTGGCAGGTGTCTGGCTCAGATGAGGCTTCCAGTGGTGTGTGGTTTCATCAGCGGTAACATACACTGGATACAAATTGGGAGGCTACTACACACTTTTAAAGAAAAGAAAGAAATATTTTAATGTTGGCAACAACAGTAAGAGACAGAAATGTATTCTCTACAGAGGAAAGACAGATTCTAAGACTGTAGTTCTAAAAAAGTATTTACAGGAACACTTGATCCAGACTCATGACAGAATTGCTGCTGTAAAGCCACATCCAGTTAATTTTACTGTCTTTCAGAGAACCAGATATGCAAACTATAATCAAATACCCGAGTGCAATGAGTTTTCTCTGGGTTCATCTCCCTTTCCTTCTCTCCTGTAATACACTTACACTCTCTTCTTACTTTCTTACTCTTTAGCTTGATTCTGATTCACCTGGGGATCTCTAATTCCATTTTTCAGACTGTTCGGTTTTCTTTTTTTTTTTTAATTCGTATTGCTTCTAGTGTTCTTGATTATTCAGTCTTAGTTGATAAAATTGGTCTCTGCCACCCTATTTCCTTATAGCTTTAGCCTGGATGGATTTCAGTTATCTCCAATTCCTTTTGCACTCTCCTCTGCTCGATTTCCTTTAGACTGTAGCATTCTGATCACATTTCCTTAGAGTATTTTACATTCTTTCAGAGCTACTTGCATTAAAAGAGAATAACTTTATGTGGCTTGTGATAGTGCTTACACTACTGTTTATGCTGAATGACAGTGCTTTAGCTAAGCGGTCCCTAATTTCAAATTTACTGGCTTTACTTTTTCTCATTTTTGTGGACAAGTTCTTGGACAGCCTCTTCCACATTGCCTGGTCAGCAAACCTAATGGTTCAATCCCACTCCCTTTTATAGCCAATGGCAGAAACTCTTCTGATTTACCTGGGAGCAGGAATGAGTCTTATTGCAGATGTCCTTAGGAATATCTTTGTGGTCCAGACCTGCAGTTTTTCTCCCATACAGTACTTCGGCATTTTTCACAGGGCTGATGAAACCTCTCATTCTGTCCTGCAGATGTGCAGCAGCATAGAATATTCATCAAACAGGCAAAGTAAACATATAAATAACTTCCCTATACTTCTTACAGTATAACATCCTTTACCATTACTGTTGTTCCTGTTTCTGCACTGTTCTTACTATCCATTTTATAAAATGTACATTCTGGTATTTTTTGTTCCATGTGATTTTTGTCCTTCAGTTAACCTTTGCTATATTTGAGGGGGAAGGATACGTGGAGATGTGTATGTGTGTTTTTTAAAGCAATCAGTGTTTTCTAAATGCCTTCATGGAGAAAAAAAGCAGAGCAGTCTTTGCTATCTGTGTAACAGTTACATATCAAGACTTATGTCTGAAGATAAAGCACAAATGACTTCACTTAATAAAATATCTGAGGTCTGTTTTTAATGGTTATGCTTCTGCAGTGATGGGCGCAGTAAAAGCCTGAAACTGCTGTGAATAAATGAAATATAAAATAGAATGATTTTGTTTTCTGTCCTGTAACAAAGAGCCATTTCTGGAAAGAAGAGTCTTAAATTGTTGAGTGTCAGAGATGTATGTGATGTTGGCTTCTATGTTGTGGGGGAAAAAAGGCTGGGGTAAAATGCAGAAAAATCAAAAATTATTTTGAAATCTTGCTTATACTTAGCAACATGACATGTATATGAGCCACTTAATGCTGTATCAGTGCTGGTCAAAAAAGGCAAAAATGAAAACAGTGAACAAACCTGAGACTTGCAAATGTTACAAGGAATCATAAATTATTTCACAGATTTTTATGGAAATTCCCATTGTATGTACTTGAAAACATCATTGTGCAGAACATATCTCACTTGATCTAGCTTGCTTTGAATGATCAAGTGGCTATAAAAATACAAAATGTATCAAGTAGAGGCTCAACAGGGAAGAAAAAGTCATGATCCTAGTAAAGTGCAAAACTTCCACTGACTTCAACAGAGCCAGGATTTCAGTTGAGGAGCCACGGATCATTCCTACTTGTCCTGAGCATATACATGGATTTGGGTGTGGCCAGTTGATCTAAACTGTACTTAAATACTGCAACTAGTGTCACATACTGATAACAATAAACATTCAAGAAATTGGCTTACTCCGTAGGAAGGAAATTCAGTGGTAGATGGATAAAGTGTGAATATATTATATGTAGACCACCTGTCTTTAGCAGTAGCCTTAGGGTCACTGCTAAATAAATTCAAATCCTGAGTTTAAAAAGAACTCACTTCCACGGTGGTCTCAGAGAAATTTTATTTCTGGTTACCAGTCTCACTGCTGTAAGTTCATGTCTAATGCTAGTTCCTCCAAGAGGACAGGATCCATTTGCTACCTAATGATTCAATGTCATCCCTACAAAGTTTTTGCCTCTTGAAAAGTTGCAACAGCAGGAGGGTTTGGATCAAAAATCAAGCACATTTAGGTAATGAGTGGTAAAAAGAGGCTGAGGACTCATATTGTGTGGCCACTTAAATAAAATATGTATTAGCTGCCCAAAGCAGAAAAGGTTTGAGCTTTGTGCACATTGCGTGCTGCAGATGTGTATTTAGTAGAGGAACAAAACACTATGGAGTGGTTATTGTGTCAGGGTGCACTCCAGATTATATGTAGTGTGGACACAGTTAACGTGACTTGAGCAATATGGACAGGGGTTAGTCCTTGGCACTTGACCGTGGTCACATCCTGGAGCACACAGAACAATGTAGGTACATCGCTGTGTTCAAGTGCATTAGGTCAGATATACCAGAGGCCAGCTAAGGAACAGAACAGGACCATTATGCACCATTTGTCAGTTTTAAGATACTTCAAAGAATTAACATTAACAGAAAATGTTGTATGCTATAACGACATAGAATGCATATAGAAGTAACCTTAATTATGGACCAGAATGTCCATCTGGAATGTCTTTGTCTTGTTTAAGTGTTTTCAGTCCAGATATATGGATGTCTGGAAGTCACTTTGCCCTTGTCAGTCTGTATGGCATCTATTCTACTTCCCAGTTTTTCTCTTTCATTTCTTTTGCAACTGTGATTTGTGGCCATTTACATTTTTGCTGACAGGTGCTAAGAGTAAGTCAATATTTATAAAGTACTTCTTCTATGCCTCTCTTTTACTAGAGACTTCACCAACCGTAATGAGCTGCTTCTTCAGAAAATGAAATACAATTTGGGTGCACATGCCAACAATAATTGTACTTGTCAAAAGAAACAGATAACATTATAACTACCCAAAATTTAATCACAAGAAATGTGATAATTCATATGGGAAATCGTGTTTTACAATTTCTTTCATTTCATGGGGTTTAGAGCAGATGAGAAAAGAAAATATGTGCTGTTTAGGCAAAGCGTGCAGAATGGTTTGGAATGACAATTACGTGCGAAGCTTTTAGAATGCCTTGGTGTCTCCTGCTGATGGGAAGGTACCTGAGATTTCAACAATAAATACACTGTATTAGGAGTTAGAATAAAAAGTGATTATGGTTAACTGTTGCATAATATACTTAATTTGATTTAGCTGGGAACTATTTTAAGATTCTCTGGCAATGCAGCTGGGAGGAAGTGTAATGTAGCGTATAAAAGAACCTTGCAACTATGGAGGGTGAGATTCAGTTCTGTCACCACAGTGTAGCTCTGGAGTTGTTAATTAAATCAGATTTGTTCCAGACTGATAGCCAGATATGTGAGGTCTGAATCTGGCCAGATTTTATATATGAAAATCCACCACAATTTTAAATTCTGATTTACAATAACAGTAGTTAAATTACTTTTCAAATGTATCAGTTTGTTGTTCTCAAAGAAAAAAAATGTAAAAATCATCTAAGCAATGAAAAACACAGTAAAATGAGATTTTTTTTTATTTTCATATTTTTAATGGGTGTTTCAAGTTATTGTTCTCATAGTAATCAAAATATATTCTTATTATGTTGCAGGAAGAAATGAATAAATCATATAAAGCTAGACCTTTAGAGGCAGACCTCAGGGGTGTGAGGCTATGGGAAGTGAGGAGGGCTGCTGGGCTCAGTGACGGAAAGGGGAGTCTAGCTAGAGTCCAGCCTGGGTCTGGGGCCTTGACTTGCACGCTGGATCCTTCTGGGGAACATCCTTGAGTTCTGGGGAGAGATTCCTCCTCTGGTGGCATCCCTGCATACTGGAAGCATTTCAGTTGGCACCACTGAGAGGCGGATTCACTTAAGATATGTATAAATAACTATACGTAGTACAAGGAGGATGTGTAAATGTAAATTCATTACTCAATTTGGTATTCAGCCTTCCTAAGAATACAGTCGGGCTGAGAGTTTGCACTCTTAGGTGTTTTTTTTTGTGCTCACTGTTCTGCAAAGCAATGCTTTATTGTATAATCTCAAATAAATATAGGAGAATGGTTGGTACCTTGTTTGTCAAAAACACAAAGGAAGTTAGTACAGTGTTACGTCCTGGAAGGCTCTTCTTGAATTAGGTCAGTGCATAATAAGGATAGTATATGTGATCTGGAATGGACTGTGCCCACTTTGCTTTCTATGACCTGATTTTGGGATTTTGCCCTACTTAAGAAGAAGCATAGCAATTCACCAGTTCAACAGTCTCTTGAGGTTTTTATAGTGGTGGTGTTATCTGCCTAGAAACAGAGGGCCGCAGGAGAGAGAAGTGGGGTCTTACGGAAGAGAAAGTGGAGGCTCAAAGTGGAGGAAATGAGAAGCAACAGGAGGCTTGAAAGAAAACAGGCCAAGGCAAAGAAAAACAGGAAGTTTAAAATGAAGATGATGATAAATGCAGTTCAGAGTAATGACTACATGCTTTTCATCAGGCCTGATAGAGATTTCTGTGCTCAGCAAGGCTACTTGCAATCAACAGTGCTCTCTAACAGTCAAGGCAGGCAATTCTATGTACTCAATGCCTTTTAATGTGTAAAGGAAAAAAATGGTTTGTGGATTAAGTCTTGCCGAAATTCTGCTATAAGCTCTTGGTTTTGTTCATCACTGTAAAAACACAGAAGATGCAGAGTAGAATTTTCTTATATGTTGATTTTTATTGTAAGATATGAAATGTGAGCAGGTATACAGGAAAACAGTTCTGCTGACTGGTGTATATAAATGTTAATATGACCATAATAACCCATCCTGTTTAATATTTCAGGAGCATTTTTTTTAAGAACAGAGTAAGTTCCCCCTTCAGAAACAAGGTCTCAAGTGGTATACAGTAACTTAAAGCTGACTATAATATATCTCTAAAGAACCCAGGGAATAATTTCAAGGAAACCAGCTTTTTATACTGAAATTTCGTGTAGCGACACCTCTGGGGATGTGATCTAAGAGTTTAAAGCTCCCTAAGAGTACTAATCATCAGAAGAGTTTGACAGCTCTGTAATTTTGCTCTTTGTGGCTTCCTGTGATGTATTCATAAGGTGATTCATAAAGCAAGTCAGCTGTCGATTTAGGTTTAGAAATATCTGGACTAAGAGAAAATATCTTTCAATGACCTTATATATTTACATGGAGTCAAATTTGCTGTTGGGGAGCATATAGCTAGAGAACGGTCTCCCCCATACACTATAGACAGTCTCATTTATCACCAATATATTTCACAATGGTGCAGAGATTATACTAGAATGTGGTTTTATGGGAAGGTAAAGTGAAACCTCCTTGTGGCCAAGTAAAAAGTGCACAGAAAGAAGGTAGAAGGATTAAACTCTTGTCATTTTATTGCTCAGGATTCTTAGGAATTGCTTCTTGCTTATTCTTTAAGATACCATTTTACAAAGATAAGTCTACATTGCTTAAGATCTGTTTTCATGATTATTTTCAGCACTTGAGGTACCAGTAACTTTGCTTTAAGTTTGATAGGTAACATGAATATTAACGTTTCCCTCATCATTTACTAGTGATAGTGACCTATGAAATAGCCGCAAGTGATGCCTCTGATGCCACTATGCTGTTGGCATTGTTCATCTGCCGCCAAGTTTGGTTTAGATACCAAGGATGTAAAAATAGTTTTTGAGAGAAAAGAAGCTGAGAAGAAGATACATATGTGATTTCTGAATGCATCATGTGCTCCTGAACCATGCCCTGTGCTTTTGAAATGGTGGCATTTAATTCTAGCCAGATGCTACAGGAAATAGAAAAGGAATCCCAAAATGAAAGCATTTTTGATTAGAAATTTTTCCTTCCCTCCCCAGATGGGAGAAAGGTTGCTGTCCTACTTGTTTCCCAGCTGGTTTGGGGGAGCGAATAAGAACTCAGGAAACACAGCCAGGGTTTAGAGAGATATCAAAACTGATTTTTAAGCTCTCTCAACAGTTTGGAACTACATTCAGCTGGAGCACTGGGAGACTCAGTGAATTTGGGGCATCATCAGTTAGCCTATTAAAATTTCCCCATCTATTTTGTAAAGAAACAGGGAACAACAGCAGCTCATTTTGAGCCAAGTCTCCCAAATGCAGCAATAAAAAGTAAAAGACCATCTTTTTACATTCCTAATGCCTTTCAGGATAGCTTCATGTAGATAAGGGAGAGCTTCATGTTTCCTCCATCCATTTATATTCCTTCCTCCTGAACCTTTTGGTTGCTGTAGTACCTCAGGAAATCATGTTGCATTAAGCACTAGGTCTTTCCTTTCCTCTATGTAACCTTTGCAAGATTTATACAGTGTTTTCCAACCTCTTTAGTAGGTGGACTGGATTAAATGCGGAGAGGTCTTTCTCTAGAGAGTAACATATTGCTAAATGGGAGTGAATGATGTATGAACTACTCTCCAGGGAACTGAAGTAGGTAAGAGGAGTATAGTGCTTGAAATAAATGATTATCATATGGAAGCAGGAAAAGTGAGGGAACTTGAAGTTAGTTGTGTTTATGTGCATTAGAGACAGTAGAGTTTCTTTAATTTCTTTGACAAATAAAAATAGACTGTTTAGATTTTATTTTCCTCCCTGGAATAGTGGAAAAAAAGCAAGATGAGTATTTTAAAGATGTGAGAGATGTGTAAGTAAGGTCAAATAGCTGGTGTGTATGTGTGTGATGGTGGGTATTAGTTAAATGGACTTTGTAGCCTGTGTATCTAACAGATAATCTTCTATGTTTTTAAATTATAAATAAGTTCAGAATAGAACCAGGGATCCAAAGTTCTTTGTACATTCTAGAAATTCAGAACTGAATCTAATCTAATCTAATCCAGTGTAATGTTATCACTTTCACCTGTCCTTGAATGCCTAATGATTGACGAAAGAGAAGAAAGAATCTCTTAATCTATGTAATTGATTCATGGAGTACTAATTACCAAATCATTCTCTAAATACATAGAAATAAATCACAGAAGTAAAAATCATTTGGGTAGAATAACCACTTATCGGGTAAATGACTAAAGAATTTAAAAAATAAATTCAAACAGTTAAAATAATTGGAGAGATAACAAACAAACAAACAAACACAAACCCTGAGGAAATGGGGGGAAAATCACATGTTAGGACTGTGGTTCAGAACCTTTCTTTTTCATGATGGAAAACTGCAAGCAAGATAAAGCAAATGTTATGCTAATTTCTTCTGGGATAAGAAATCTTTGTAGATAATATAAACCTAGATGAAGAGAGCCATATGCAATTTTAATTAAGCAAATGCATTAGTGCATCCTAAGCATTAGATGGGAGGGGTGAGCCACTTACCTCAACACAGGACAGGAGCAGTGCATCTTCTAGGACAATATTATCATCCTTTGTGATGTTAAGTTGCTACCAATATCAGACAGTGATTCTGAACATGATCTTTTGATAGAGCCATGTAAAGCCTTGGTATCAGAACCATGTGAAACTTTACCTGGTCTGCAGTGCTGGATTTGAATACAAAAGCAGAGCTCTTAGCTTTACACTGACCCCAGGACAAGCAAGACCAAACTCTTGGTGACAGAAATGATGGCTTGTCCCATTCCCATACTTCATTTGCTGATGGGATACAATCTCTAGTGACATGCCCACCTCGTCAGGACACAAGGCAACAAGATCGCCAGGTATCATATCAACTGCTTTAGGGGAATAAGTGGTTAATAAATTTCAAGCTACATTTTGATCCTAACTTACACATAAGATTAAAAAAAAAAAAAAAAGTTTGGTTTGTACTCAGGTAAGTATTGAAATATTCAGGGTTCAACCAAAAACTGGGAACTAACAGAAATTCAGCACTGCAACTTTGAAGTCAGCTTTCTTCCCAATGGCTATTATGTATTACTCATAGTGACTCTCTACTTCAATTATTTTTCCTTTTGATGTAGAAAGAGGTGCTGAAATGCTATCTGAATATCTAAAAGAACTGGTTTTCCTTAGTACCCCTTATCTATATTAAGACTTACATCTTCAAAGAACTCAAACGGGAAATGAACGTGTTACCTCTATATTTTGAACTCATCATTAAACTTGCTAAAGTGTTTTCAGTTTCTCTTCATTACCACAGGCATAGTGTCGTTTCTAAGAAATTCTCTAAAGTTGATGCAAAACTCTTAAGTTTATGGATTTATGTCATTTGTCTCTCAACACTTTAAAAACAATGCTACTGTGTGGCATTTTCTTCCTCATCAGGAATCTCTTTGCTCCACAACAGTCTTGGTAAAGCAAATATAAAAGACTAAATGACTTTACATTGTGAATAAGTTTTACCTGGAAGATACCTTTCAGATGATCAATTAGTCTGGATTTAGCATATTTGCAGCTCCTCAAACCATCCTAACACAATATGCTCTGTTCTGTAGAGCGTATTTCTGTGCTCAAACTGTGTGTCTTTGCAACTTCTATTGTGAGTAAGAAAAGCTTGTTTTTTTAAAGCATTACTTTCCCACAGCATGCTGACTTATCTGAGAAAGGCATATGTCAAAATGTAGAATTATATTTTCAGAATGGACTTTCCACTTATCATATTTTTCCTCTAACAACTTGTCTTCAGAAGTTGATTGGTATTTGTTGGGAACCAGGTACTTCTGTGATACTGCAACCATACATTTCTGCCTTTCACATTAAGCACAGGCGTACACACCCACACACATACCCATGCAGCTTGATACTTGGATGTGAATACATAAATCCTTTTATTTTAAAAGCTGCCAGTTGTTATGCACTAACAATTTTTAGATGTTTTTAACAAAGGGAATCAGAACAGTCAGGATTAGTTTATCATTCTCACATTATTCTGACAGTGATTGGTGCTAAAGGCTGGTGTCCCAGGTGAACTCTCTACTGCTGAATGGCAATGTATCAGCTACAACATCTGTGAGCTAGCATGGATTTTGTATAGATCCATATGTATCGTGGTTCTTTTCAGTTTCTCCTAGATGCATAGAAAGGGAAAGGTTGTGGAGCTGCCTTCCATGTTGTCAGTATTTTAGTTAAGGCACAGGCTTCAGGTTTCAAATAGGGTATTTTCCTCAAATGTGGTATTGCCATTAGGGCAAAATACTCGTTTTTGTCCTTTAAATTATATTTTAACTAAATACAGGGCAATTACTCTGGAAATCATTCAGTTATATGCTGTGACTTTAAACCTCTTCTTCCTCTTTTCTCTTATCCTTCATCACTTCCAGAAGACTGTAACAGTAGAAACCTCTGTGTCTTACCTCCAAATCATCCAGAAGTCCCTCATCTCCTTCTGGCATGCATAATAGTGAGAAATGATCTGATTCACGTGGAGTGGAAGACTAAATAGGATCATTGATGTCTTGCACAAGCTCTCTTCTCTGAGCTCACCACCGTGGCTCAATTAACACCAGTTAGTCACAGAGCCAGCAGAGAAGATAAAAAGTTTTGCCAGGGAGAGAGGAAAAAGACACAACCAAGCAATCAAATTGAACACCAGAACAGGGAAAAGTGAGCACATCACAGGGACTGCTCCTGGAGTTTGAAGGACCTGTGCTTCTCTGCTGAGCCATCTGCTCTGTCTGTGGTTGCAGTTGTCATGCTTGCTTCCACACGCGCTCATCATTGCAGCACATATCACAGGGCGCCAGTGCCTGTCCTGCACATTTGACAAGACAGAAGAAGGGGTTCAGTTTGTCTGTTTTTTCCCCTGCTCTCTTTTTGCTACAAAGAAAAAAAAAGTCACATTGTTGAAGTAATTAGAGTTACAATTACACATAACTGATATAAGTGAGATCTTGTAAATGTAATTTTTAATTGTAAATGTTTTGGCTTTCTTAAACCTTTTTTTTTTTAATCTGTCTTCATCATTCCAGCATACCCACTAATGGAGATTTGATTTGGTAATATGTATTTCCTACCTATGTGTAGCAACTCTTTTTAAGCCAGGTGGAATATTATAATATAAGAAGAGTTAGTACACATAGCCAGGCAACTGTCCTTATTGAAAAGTGTAAAGCAATACCTCTTTTCAGTACCATATTTCCAAACTCTCTGATAAACATCCCTACATGAAACACCATTCCACAAATATTAAACAGAACCTTTAGGATGAAATTGTTAGCTTAAATACTGCTATGAATGGAGAAAGCTGGGAATATTTACTCTGAGAATCACAGTCATTTCTCTAGCTGCCTTCTAGTTCTTGGAAGGAAAGTAAATTGTTTTGGATATAGCATGCCTTCACATCTTGTATGGACCAATTCACAATGACTGACTGATCTAAATCCTAGTTTGTTCTGTTTGACTAAGTTTAAGGTTTGCTAGCCTGGGTGAAAAATTCCAGATGTTGTCTCCTTCAGCCTTTCAAGGACCATAATCTTCTCACCAGGTATACCAAGTTCTCAAATAGTTCTAAAACTTTGTGCATCAGTTAACAGGGTTAATTGTTTGCCTTACACAGCCACTATTCTGAAAAAAAAAGTTTGCACTGAATATAGGTTTATTGATTTAGTTGGAGTTACTTCTGCTTAGATTTGGCCATTCAGTTGTGGAAAAAATATGGCAAAGAGCAATTCTAGAACAGATTGGATTGTGGAAACTGTGGAATGTTGTAATGACCTGCTTAACAATCAGGCAAAATGTTTACCTAGCAAAACGTCCAGATGTAAAATCTGACCTGTTCCCTCCACAATTTGCGGGGAAATTCTGAGAACCTATAATGACAATATGCTGAAGCATTTTTCTTTTACTTCCTCAGAATACTCTGGTGCTCTCAAAAATGGTGCTGTTTCTTCATACGGCTGTCCCATATTTCTTCTTAAGGGTTCATTTATACAATAATATTTTTGCCTCTCTCTTATTTGGTTTCATTGTAGAGAAAGCTATGTCCATTAATATTGTGTATATTCTGAAGTATTCTGAAGTTCTGATTAGGTATTTCAAATATGCAACATGCTAAAAAGCTTTTCAAGGAACCTACTGTAGAGAAAAAAATTACTGATTAAACTTTTGCTTATTTCTTTCTGAACTTTGAATGATATAGTTCCTGCTTATGTTGGTGATTTTCTTGCAGTAGTGTTTTATAGATTCACTTTTGCTAACAATCCATATATCTTTTAAGACCAACAAAGTACTCACTTCCTCGTTCTTGTGACTGCTTGGAATCCTTCCAGTTGTTTTTTGTTGCTATCGTTGGTGGGTTTTTTACATTTTGTTTCTGTCATTTTGATGACTGAAATAAGTTTTCACTCTGGATTATATCATGCCTTTCTCTTTTGTGATCTTTTCTGAGTTGACAGAGAATCATAGAATAATTCATAGCTTGGCTTCCTCCAGCTTTGGTGAATCACTTTCATTATGTACCCGTGTGACTGGGCTTTACATGGAGTATCAGAAGGCATACACCTTATGAAAAAGTATAGGTGAAATAAGGTTAAATAAGCATTTCATATTTTTTGGAATTGACTCTAGAAGTTTTATAAATACCTTGTGTAGGAATGTAAGGTCTTATCCAAAGATGAAGTCAGTAGAAAAAACCATAATTTAGAGATTGATGGTATATTTTTTACATTTTTTAAAGGAATAATTAAGATTTGTTAACAGCAAAGGATTTTCTTTTACAAAAAATGTAATCTAAATGACATATTTAAAAATACAGTTGTGAAAATCAAAATTGTTCTTGACCAGATTTAAAAATTATGGCATTTACAAAATATATTAAGTGCAGGAAGTTGTTCGACAACTTTAACCTGTTGCAAGATTACTGAAAAATTGCAAGATTTAAAGGGCAGAATAAAAAATAAATGTCTTGAATATAATTTAAAGAGCCAGCTGAATGAACTACCTTGAATGAATATCCCCTGACTGGAGGTTAATCAGCTTCCAAATGATGCCCGATAAAGTCACAATGAAAAGTAATACCTTTAATAGGAGCAGTGGTGCATACGTACCGGATAGAGCACTGAAACCCATTGCTCAGGTTGACTTGGCCTGCCTGTCCAGGAAGGGATGTTGTGTTGCCCACTGGCAGCTGCTGCCTGCGTAAAACTTGAAATGAAAGGATAAAGAAGGAAGCAAAATAGTGTGGCTAATAAAGAAACAGGGCATAAATGAAAAAAATGGTAAGAAGATGTTTCATAAAAACTAGAGCCTTGCACTAGGCTTAATACACATTTGGAGGTGAGACTGGTCTTTAGAAGTATTTGTAAGTGACCTTTTAATTTTTAAAAGTTAGATTCACAGTACTAAAGAAAAGAGCCACTGAAATGTACCATTCTAATGGTTTCTGCATGACTTGCCCATCGTTATATGCCCACTAATAAGAGAAATATTTGATTCAGTTTTTCTAGTACTAGAATAGTGTCATGAAGTAGTCTATCCAGAAGAAAGAGTAATCAAAAAAACAACTATTGCCATGAATTCATCCTTTAGTAATAATTATCATATTAATTCAGAAATTAGTAATAGGATTTAGTCTTAAATTACTGCTACCCTTGCCTACAAATATTTTGTGCTCCAAAATATCACTGAGTATGAATTCCATATAACCATAATATCGCCCTAGTAATTTTAGTAGAACAACATTAAGTCCTTCCATAGCTCCATGTTAGTTGTATGTACATGTAAAATTGTGTGAAGGAGCAAACGGATATATGTGGCTTTTCAAATTACCTATTATTTCCAGTGAAAAGGTTGTTCTTACCATGGAAATAAAATGAGCTCTCTAGCTGCTGTACTCACAGAAGTAGCTACTCTCCTAAACAGCCCACGAGAAATGGAACAACAACAATAAGCCCTGAAGAGTGTAACCAGCCTAGCAATGTTCACGAAATATTCTTTAACCATAAAACAGGTTGAATGAACAGCCTAACACCATTATTTTATTTTCCAGCTTTCACCATATATTGGGTTTACCAGTGCATGAATAAGAAAAGATACCCCTATTTTCACTCATAAATCAGACTTTTTTTGATTCTATCTGATATGACAAAATTCTCTGAGAAACAGATATCCACATGTTAGGTAAACACAGATAAAAAAATGTTATGGTGTTATGGAAAAGAATGGTTTGTCTATTCTGAGATGCCACTGACTTTATGCTCAAAACTAATTTTTTTGAAAGTCTTACTGTGATAGGTAAAAGTGTGCAGCATACATTTTAGTAGTATTTTTATTATCTGGAAAACCTGAACATCAGTTTAATATTAATATACGTATTCTATATGCACATTTTGACGTCATAGTGAGTTATAAGTCAGAAACATCTAAATCCATAAACTGACTATGGGACAAACTTACAAATTATTATTATAGATATGTTTCATGTAATATTTTGGACTACGACTTTGCATGAGAGAAGTTAACCAAACTGGGGAAGTTTCTCATTTTCAATGTAACATGCAGTGTTGCAGGAACTGAAGTTCCAAAGACATGATGCTCAGCGTTTCTAAAACAGAGATGGGAACCCTGCTGCCTGTATGGGATCTACCTTTGAGAGAAGAGCAGGAGGGAAGAGCAGGTGAAGAGAGGGCAGGCACAGGAATATCCACCCATTTGTTGACAGAAATTTCCCTTTGGGAGGGCATTTTTGACAGCAAAAGAAATCAGATATAGGATATAGATCAGCGTATACTGCTGTTACTTGTTTACTGGCAGAATCCCCCAGTGCAGATGGGTGCAAAGAGAACCTGAGATCTTTCCAGATTCACGTTTGTTTTTTTCTGGTGGAAGGAAGCGGGTTTTGACACTGAGAGTAGCAAACTTGTACATACTGTGTTTTATTATATTGCAAGTTTTTTAAACAACTGTTGACTTTTTCTCACAAGAAGCAGATGGCATAATATAGATTTTGCTTAAACATGAAATGGCAGTTGAAAGCAATTTCTCTTCAATCTCCTTGTATTTGC
Organism: Apteryx mantelli; assembly: GCF_036417845.1. NCBI lineage: Eukaryota > Metazoa > Chordata > Aves > Apterygiformes > Apterygidae > Apteryx > Apteryx mantelli. The sequence continues at coordinate 43,797,296 of NC_089982.1, read as the reverse complement.
ATTTCACTCTGTGCTTCAGTCTGCCAGAACAATATGAGACTTTGTAAGTTTATCTTAATAGCAAACAAGATCCTACTTGTCCATCAGTTTCCTTACAAAAGAAGAAGTCGTACTTCTTCTACCTATTCAATGAGCTTGCATCACGGTGCATTTTCCCCAAGAGCCGTTGGTCACTTGTACAGTGCAAAAAGAGGTGGTGTGCCCTTTTTTCCCAACTCTGCCTCAAGAATAGCGAATTTCACAGAGAGTCTCTAAGACTGTGATAAAACATTCAAGAAGTTTGCATGGTCCTCAAAAAATCCCTCTTTCTTCAGAGAGGTCACAAAATGCAGAACATCGACTACGACAAGTGTATAACTTATGCTTGCTGCATGAAGTATTCTGAATTTTGCCTTTGGAGACATATAGAGAGAGTTTTCAAGAAGCTCCATTAGATTGTTTAAAAAATAGACTCTGATTCTGCAAACACAACATTTGTTTTCACATACCATGAATAACTATACTATTTTTAAAGTAAAACATATATGTAAATACATATTTTTAAGCTTTTACATTTTTCTTTCTTGCCAGTAAAAGAACCCAGCAGCTCAAATGAGTAATGCTAAATTTAGCTGCTGGGTATTCTGGATGCAGTGTTAAGTACAAAAACAACAGGCCCCATCCCCACCAAATATAGTGCAGCTACTGGAAACAGAGTCTGTAATAGACTGAGTTGATCTTGTAGGAAGCCACTTGTAATGCAATCAGACTGAGTGGACCTGGCTGCCTCCACTGAGGCACAGCAGTGTTGGCCTCTTGTTGACCTTCTGTCCAGAGGTATTGGTCTCAGACGGATTCTGGTTAGCGCAAAAATACCTCAGCAGTACTAAGCTGCTACAGCACTGTGTTACATTGAAGATGAGTGACTTAACAGGAATGAGAGTGTGCAGTTGTTGATGGGTGTCAGGCACTTGCCAGCTAGGTCCTGCGCTCTGTGAAGTGGTGCTTCTAAATTCCCGAGAAAAGCGTGGTTGCATTATGACACTGATGACATTCAATTAGCAGTGTGCACAAAACTTTCAGGTAGTGTGCTTGCCTCATCGGAGGCTCTCAGCGTGGGAGCACTAAAATATGAGAGCTACCTTGGAAGCGCAAAGGACGCCTGCAGCTGCCTACTGATATGAGTCAGGATGCAGCTGGTTTACGAAAGGGATGATTGTTGTCTATGTAGACCAGGATACTGAATCTTATAGAAACATGATTGTAGACAATGCAGAGAATAGAAGAGGCTAGATGTCCCAAGCTGTCTGAACTGTGATGAAGGATAGCCTCAACGTGTCGGTCGTTGATGTTGCGTGTGCGTGCAAAGTACTTCTGGGAGTACTAGTGACTCACGGGGAGATTTCCTTGATATTAAAAATGGCTTTTATGGAAAATGCCTGCTGCTCTCCAGTGGCACTGTTTTAAAAAATTGCAAAGAGCAATTTTTGCATCCACTGACATTAGCAGGGTTGTAGTATGGTTTGTGTTTCTCAGTGCTGGGACCCACTATGTGTTTTGTTGCTCTACACAACAATTCTTTAGTCCAGTGGTTAGCAGAAAGCAGTAATGTGGCTTTTGCCAAGGAAGGGGAAGGCTCTGTGTGCGTCTGGTGGCTTAAAAGATGCTAATTTGATACATCTCAAGGCCAACATCCATGTTGCATGTGTGAGGAATAAAATGGAAAAGAAGCTGTTTCTTCAGCCGCTGGACAGAGGAGAAATTTACAGAAGCCTTGTTTGGTCTACTAGGCTGAGGGAAGCTTAAAAGAAAGCCCCAGAATGCTATGCATCTGCCATATATTGTCATGCAGCTCTAGCACAGTCAACAATGAATAATTATTGTAATTGTTTGCTCAGTTGGCTCAAGTACAGATTTTAAAGGATCTGCAAATGCCCATTTAAAATTAGGGTTGTGATGCAAGGTTTTGTTAGAACAATGTTAGAGCATTTTAGTAAAAAATTAACACTCTAACAATAACATTCAAAGCTTATAAAAAGTAGTCATAATTAATTTTTGTATTTTAAAGAGTTGAGTGCAAGCTTTCTGCTTAATCCTCTACTATATCCAAATATTAGCACTGTTTTCTGAGTGGCAGAGGTAGTGATATGACTGCTGTCTTGGCTGGGTGAATGGGTTTGTGGTCTTGAAATATACTGAGCTGCACAGGAAGCATAAACACCGCTGATGTGGAAGTTTTGTGAGCATTTCTGCAGCGTTTGTGTTTGCTGGCTGAGAGTGACATACTATTACCTTGCACTTGTCAGTATATCTCTGGGTTGGGCTATTTTCTCCAGGAAGAATTTCTCCTCATCCTGCCTCCTTTGCTATGTCAGAATTATGACACATATGAATTTGTCTTTTCTTTTTCTGAAAGTAGATTTATGATGAAGAATGAATTCCTTTTTGCTTATATCTTTTGCGCAAAATATTACCTGTAGGAAATAGTAGTAAAATATGTTCAAGCATTTTGCATAAAATTGCTAACAGCAGTAGTAGTGTCCGATTATTTGGGCCACATACTTTCTCCATTAACAAGAGAGGGCAGGTAACCTGGCTTACTGTGCACGTGCACATAGATCTATTCATCTTCAGTAGACTTACGCCTCAACAAATTGTCAGATTTTCCAGGTGTCTGTGGCACAATTGCAGATGTTTTTCAAGTGCCCTAAGAAGGTGATGGTTGAATTAGGCTGCTTATGGCACAGTACTTAAATTCCAGCTTCTTCCAGCAGTCTTTTAAGGAAGCACGGATTTGCAAGGAAGGCTATGGGACTTGCCCTTGTAGCAGTGTTACTACAGTGTGCTGGCCCTGCTTGCCTTTTCCCTGCACTGCTGTAGCAGGGAGATGCTGTGTGGAGAGGAAATGCAAACAATTCTCAATGACTCTGAATATGGATCTGCTTATATCCCTTCTGCTGATTAAAATGTTAGGTGCACTAAGAGTCAGAAGGATGCCTGGCTCATACTGACATGCTTCCATTACCTTCTCACTGAAGAGCAGTTCTAAAATATGCGAGCAATCATGCTAGATTGCCAGAAAAGCTATAGCTAACTGTAAGGGTTTGAGTTCTAGTATCTGCAAACAAAATTTCCAGAATCAGGAGCTGTTTATAGATGTAAATGGTTATAGTGTAAGAAACAGGTGAAAAGACCCTGCTGAGAAGTAGTATCCATCTTAATTGTTAATAATTTAAACGAAATAGGAATGGAAAATTTTTTGCTAGGACAATGTGCAAGTATGGGAACCATATTTTAAAGGTGTAAGTTGAGATACTACATCTTTGCTAATGTAAGAAAAAGTGTTTTTCAGTAATCACTAGGGGGCACTCCTCTCCTAAATACACTAGGAAAAAAGGCATAGACAGTACATTCCTATAAATAGGTTTTCTCAGTGAGATGTTAAGAACATGTACATGGATCTATTTAAAGAGTTTTCTATGTCTCTAGAAGCAAATGCTAAAAGGTAAAAATAAGTTGGTAATTAACTTTTTATTACATTCTTTGAACTTGTGATTCTTTGACTAAATTCAATTTTAACAAATGGAATTTAGAAACCTTGCTTTCTATTTAAAAGGGATGACTGTTTCTTGAGGAACTGGGGTGTTTAATGTATTCTCCTTGATTTCTTGTTAGTTCATGAAGATTATTATTAAATATCTTATTCCTGCTTAGAGCTCAGTAGATGCTCTCTTAAGACATCTCATAGATGTCAGGTTCTTAATCTTCACTGTCAGTTTGTAATCATTAAGTTAACATTAGTTAATCCTTCCCTTCACTTATGCATTATCCGTATACTTTTGAAGAAATTTATAATTTATTATTCTTTGGGTTAAAGGAACAAAAGATAAAAGCTTCCTGAATATTCAGCGTATGTTCATTGTTAAATATCAGTTAGAGTTCTTCAGACCTTTAACAAAACGTGTCTCTTGATTCCCTGCAAGTACCTTCACACTGTATGTAGGACAAAACAACTTAATTTCCAGCTGTTTAAAGCAGTTTGTAAGTGAGTAGATCCAATTAGGATCAGGCAAAGGGAGAAATGAAAAGAAAAGGAAGGATCTGCCATCCCCCCAAAATGGGACTGGTGGCACCATAAAGCATGAAACAATATTATAAGTCAAAACTAATGGATTTCAGGTGGTTTTTTTTTTTTTTTGAGTTTAGTTTGCTATAACCTCTTAGTGAAAATCAGCGTAGAATATTTTTAAAATATACTTACCTAATTATAATTCATAGTGCAATGTTCCCATTCTGGGACTCCATAGTTTTGAAAATAGCATCAAACATGAAGTCAGTGTAGCCCCATAGGGAGCTAAAGTTAATATTACTGGGCACATGCAGAAGGGTTTGATCTTTTTGGATTAGGATAACAGTCACTTTAATAAATATATACACATATATATTCCACAGGCTGGAAAAATACAGTGAGCAAGTTATGGAAAGTATAATTATATTTTAAACAAGTTTATTAGTAAGAGAAAAGCATTAATTGCATGCTCTGCAACTGCCTGTCTTTTTATATTATCTGTGTATGTGGCCTAGGATCAAGGATAATCTGATTTCAACATAATTTCAAGACTTCAGTGATTAATACAGACTTCTGGTATACTTAATGTGAGCTGGTATATATTGATCAATGCAATCTATTCATTTAATGTTCTATGTAGCAGTTATAATTTGCTCCTGTCATTTTAATTTTCAGAATAATTTCTGAGAGAAGATGTCAGGATGAAAATTTCATACACATAATTTATATGACACTGTCAAAAAAGTCTATGTTGTGTCCATCAAAATATTTCGTATCACCAGATAGGAATACTTATCACTGTCTTCCATTTTCTTTTGAGAACTATTGTTTATTCAAAAATAATGGAACTAACTTTGATACTAATAGTTACAGTTTGATGTCAAAAATTAGAAAGCTTCATGTCATTCTCTCACTGCCGTTTTTCTAGCTTCTCTTGTTGCGTGATCCCCTATCTCCCAGGAGCACTCTACATGAAAGTGTAATTATTTTTGTGACCCTCTCAAAGAGGAAGGTTCGAGTCATCCCAGGGCTATAACTCTGATGTGAAGTAGCACTATATGTGGTCAGCAATATAAAATGTTACAGAGTGATCAAGAATGGGGTTGTTCCTCATCCTAACTGAAAAGAGGTCTTCAGTTTTAGTCAGAAGACCTCTGACTAAAACTGTTCTTATTCCATAATGTTAAAAATTATTTGAGAGAGATCCTGTAATTAGGAACAGATGGTTCTTAGATGGAGTTTTTCTGGGAAGCAGGAGGCTGGATGCTCTGCAGTATTTTGGAAAATGGGGTCATTGATTTCTTACAGTTTTGGCTGCATTTGTGTACTTTAATGAATGCAATATAATTCCTCCTTCAAAGGTGTTGAAAGTTTTTGGGTTGGGTTCTCAAAGATGCTGACAATTAGCAACTGAACTTTCCCTCAACGCTCCCTTTTGTTCTTAACTCTCCCTTTTGCTGGTGAGTGTATGAATCAGAATGGCAAGTGAAAATTGAACTCCTGTTAGAGAGTCCAGAGCTGCTGCTTGTACAAGTGAGTAAAAAATCCTGGCAGGATCATCTTTCTTTATCTCTTTTATATTACAGTGTTATTTTATTTTGGTATTTGGAGAGACTATGCTGGGTATAAGAGACTTCTCTGAAATGCAAGCAGCCTCCTTGAGATGTGTTCAGGAGCTTGGAAAAGGCACTCTAGGTTATTGATTTAATCTAGGGTGTAGGGAAATTCTGTGGCCTGACTGAATGTTTGAAGGGAAAAGGTAGTTTGAGATCCTTGGAGTTTATCTTGCTGACATGAGGCAGGGAAATTATAAAAAAAAAAAACCATACACAGCGTAGTGAGAGATCAATGTTACTTGCTATTGTACTCTAATGGGTTGATATGGTTAAGATGGTTTGAGGTTAGTTACTATCATAGTAAAAGGATAAATTATAATAATTGACTATGGTGATAAAGATATACAAAAATCATGATTAAATTTTTCAAAAATTTTTCCAAGTTACTATGTTCCATATTAACATACTATTATTTTACTCTAGTGAATTGGAAAACTATTGGGGACTTAGTGTCTTTAAGCTAGTTAAATACCCAAACAAGGACTCTTTGAAGAGCTGTGACAGCTTAAGTGTGTTGTGAAGAGAGAAAGGGAAGACAGATCAACTGGATCAATAAATTCCCTCATTTCTGTTGATCTCCAGAGGAGTCTCTGGATCTACTTGTGGGGTTCCATTTGCTGAATCAAGACTGTAGCTCAGCTGGTTATAGTTGCCTTTATGCTAGCATCCATCCCCACTGCTGTCTGTGGAGGCGCCACACCATACCAAAACACTCTTTAGAAAAACACCTGTGATCCCCATTCTGGATCAGAACACTTGAATAGAAATGTTGAACCTGTGTCCTGACTAATCCAGTTAAACCTAGCTGGATTAAAGTCTGGATTAAATTACAAACTTTTAAAGGTCTGTATTCCTCAGTGTGGAAAAATAATTAAAAATTTTTTTTTGAGTAATATATCTGTTTTTTTCCAGTTTTCCATCTGTGACTATGGAATTTTTTAAAGGCAGCATTTGTTTTTAAGGATTTTTTGGAGGCAGAAGCAGGATTGAAGTAAGATCGTTTATTATGAAATACATTTCTGCACGTGGACTTGCACAAATTTTAAAGCTGTAGTCACTTATTTACCCACCAACGTTATTAATCCACTGTTAAAAACACACATCTAACTAACATTTATTCCAAAAATGTATATGCCTGGCTATTTGGTATAGCATAGGTCTGTGTTAGGAGGAAATGGTTTGCTAAAAGAGTGTGAAAAGCTGCTACCTCAGGGGGATTTAGATTTGAGATTGGATTTATGGTAATTCTTCCAGTCGTATTTTGTGCCCTTTAAGCCAGATCATCCTAAAGAAAAATCATCATTATTTAAAGGGCATGCAAGTTTCCAACAGATTTATAAACGATTTTCTGGACTCCTTATTATGTGTAAAATTTCATTTCTTTCACATTTGCTTTCATTTCTAATCTAGATGAAAAGTCAGTGTCCTAAAATTTTCTGCAGAACCAATACTTTAAAAATAGCTCTTCGTTTTATTGTTTTGATGTTCCTGAATTCAAATGTTAATTTTAATTTAATGTTGTTCAGTCTGACTATTCTGAATTTGAGTTGGTCAGATTGCACCTACTGGTATCTCTAAATTGCTTCTTTACTGTCTATAAGCCCCTTGCGTTTCTGCCCTCTCTTGGGTCCTGCCTAAGAAGGCGGGTGCAGATGGCTAGAACTTTGCAGGTCTCTCTGGGCAGCCTCTGTGGCTGAACTGCAGTTCCTCGTGGTCTCCTTTGAGATTTAGACTCACAGCTGGCCCACACAGACTGCGACTCCGACAAACTTAGACTAATAGTCTTTGAAGTACTGCAGCTACAAATTGCAGCTGATTAATGCTGACCAAAGCAGAAACTTATTTTGCTATGAGAAAATCCATACTATATAAGCAGAATTAACATTCCACAGGAAAAAATGATTTTGCAGAAACACATTCTCCAAACTGCTTAACTACATTACTAAGTTCTGTGGCTAAGGTCTTCCTTTCCTCAATTCCCTAAGTGCGTTTTTCTGTTTTTTTGGTGTTTTGCTTTGGAAACTCTTGTTTCTGAATTTTCTTGTATCACAGGTGCTGAAGAGTTGAAAATAGTAATAAAAATGACCATATAGCGAAATATTTAGTCCCTAGAAGCCCTGACTGAGATGAGCTGCCGGTTGTGAAACACTGCTGCCAGTTCAAAATGAGCAAATGACTGGCTCAGTATAGCTATATTTGGCTGAACATTCCAATAATTCATAAATTTGTACCTATCTGCTCACAATAGCTTCATCTACCCTAGAACCTGGAAGGCTAACTGACAGAGGATGAACCTTTGCTCACTGTAGTCTACAGCAGTGTTGTTTATGTTGCTTCCTTCTTGTTTTATCTCAGTTCTTTGTAATTTTGAAATAAACTAAATATGTTGTTATTTACAAAGTTAAAAATACAGCCAAAGTAGTCAACTGAAAAAAAAGTGAGAGAAGGAAAGGAGAAGGAGGGAGGGAAGAAAGAGATGGAAAGGAAACTGTAAGTAAAAGAGAAGTTAGATTTTTATATTCTGAAAATCTTAGAAAAGGCAGTGAATTAGAAGGAAGGGTGAGTGTGAAAGACAGCAAGTGACAGAAAGATCAGAAAGATAGAGGTGTGTTTGATAAATGATATTTCTGTAAACAGGTCCTGTGACATGATTTTGAAGAAGAAAAATATGCTAGTGAAGTAAAACCATGTAATTATGAAATATCTTACAAAGATGTGGAAATAAAGCCAATGAATAGATGTGGTCTGTGATCTGACTGTAAAAGCAAGTAAGATTCCACTTCTCCTGTGGTAATGCAGATTGCTTTAATGCTTACGTTTGCTCCAAAATCTAAAATGATAATTGCACAAAGTCATCATTTGATTTTAAATTATGGCTGTATCAAGAAACCTTCGTACTTCCAACCCAAACCATAATAAGTTTTATGGCAGAACTCTCTTGAATGATACATGCAGTCCTCAAGATCAGCATCAAGGTAAAGATTTGTTTTAAGGGGGTGATGCTTGGAGGGTTCAACTAGACTATGAAAGTGGCATAGCTAATTGTGGCTAGCTAATTCCATAGTTTAATTCATCAACCTACAGCTAGTCAGTAAAGTATTTCAGGTCAATCCATCATCACTGCAAGATACAAGACTGAGGAAAGCAAAGCTTGTTGGGGAAGGCCTTTGGCCTGTTGCTGATGAAAGAGAGGGGCAAGATAGTGTTTATGTTTGATCAGCTAAGCTTTTGCTCTTCTGAAGACTTTGGTTTCCTTAAATCTTTATGCTATCTGAATTTGGAAAGGTTTCCATCTCTCAGGGACATGAGGTTAGGCCAGATTAGTAACTCTTAATATTTTGTAGTTACCTATCTCTGCTCTCCAGAAATATGCGTCTCTTTTATGATTCATAAAAACATTTTCACAAAGAACAATTTTTTTCAGAACTGAAATTTTGTATGAACATTTTTTGACATTATAGGAATTTTCTAGTTTTCTGGAGTCTCCTGTAACATTCTTAGTAATATGTTAATGACTTTGTTACATATGTATCATAATATGGTTTATATTCAAAAGGTATGGCTTGACAGATATCTATATCCAGCACATCCAAATGTATTGTATCCAGTGTTTTGGATAATATGTGTCAAACATTTTACAGGAAAGCATTCATTTCTCAGTAAATGAGATTTCAGAAAACCCTAAAATGTGAACTGACATAAAGCAGAATATTTTTCTCTATTTGATAAATTTGATCAAAATTCAATTTAATCAGTTTGATTAAATTCTACCATTTTGATTAGTATTTTGATAAAATAGAAAAGAACCCCCAGTTTTGCACAAAAATATTAGAAAGCAGGATCATGCAAAATGTTGAAAAATTAGAAACATCTTAATGCTGGATTTTTATCTCTTGTCATTAAATCATTGTCTTGCTTATCACATTATGTATAGGCCACATCTATTGTTAAGAGAGTCATCCAAGAATTTTAAGAACCCTGTCTCTTCAAAATAAGATGTAAAAGCAGACAATGGCTCATGGTTGGGGAGGGTAAACATTAGAAAAGAGATTAATTAGCATGCCAGAAGGACTTTACTGAAGATGAGGAGGCTACAATGGGGCTGAAAATCTCCAGCTGTGCAGAACTATCAGGAAGGAGGAAAAAGTGGTAAATGAAGAAGCAAAAAGGACCTCTACCTGTTTAATCAACAGCAATGATTAGAATAATTCATGGATTTTTCAAACTGTATGATGAACAGACATTTTTTAAGAGATGCTGGTGATCTCCTGAGTGAGGAAAAACAGGAGAACTTGTTTCAGAGTAGGTCAGAGGGGAGAAAAAAAAAAATCTGTAGATATGTAGCATGCATTTTTAATTTTATTTTCATTCCTATTCACAGGAACAAAAATCTAATCTGTATCGTACCGGTCCAGTTTGGGATTTGTCGACCAGAGGATGAAGTAATGAAGAGGATGATGTAATGAAGCTCTAGCTTCATTTACTCTAGAAACACTTGCCCAGGTAAGTTATACATACAATTTGCAGTAGTATAGCTCATTCCAGTCTCTTTTTCCAAGCAAAATTATTCTCATAACTTTTTTCACCCACCAAAATCCATACTGAAATAAGATCACCAACTGACAGTACACTTTTCACACTGTAGCTTCATCCACAGTACTTTTTGTTGAACATGATGTTAACACAAATCAGACCCCCACAGTTCTGACCAAAAGACGGGCTAGCAGGAAACTTTCAGCAGGTTTTCCAGACCCTTGCTCCAGAAGTAGCTGATTTGCTTTGCTTATTCCTTTGTTTCTCATTTTTGCCTGAGGACGAGAGACATATGCATGGAGAACCTTCTCCAGGCATATACCTCAGAAATCAGAAACTAAATGAGGTATGAATTCGAGAACTACTGACCTACTCCTTAAACTTGTGGGAGACTTAATTATAGAAAATTGAGAAGTAAACAGATTTCTTTCCCCTTGGGACTTGAAGGAACAGAATCACACAACTGAAGAAAAACATCATATAGCTGTAATATGTAAATTCCTGATGAGAAAGATCACTAAAGCCAAAAATGGTAATTTATGAAGTATATCTTGAATGATAAAGAACACAGAGTAGAATGAGGAAAATACTGTGGCAATTGAGCCACTCTGCTACACAGAGAACCCCAACTCATAAATGTTCTGATCTTAGTGTTAAGAAACACATTTTGAGGAGAATTCAAATCTTGTGAAGGATCCCTACGTCCCACCCCACTTCTGAACCGCTTCTATTGAGATTCGTGGTGTGAGGTGGTTAAAACAGGTCATCACCAAACATGCAAAGCTACACTGACTATCCAACATTTTTGGTTCTTAAATGGAGTCAGTTCTGAAAATCCAACCTCAGGTATTGGTGCTGAGTACTTCTGTATGTGGCACATCTAGATAAACAAAGTAGCGAGAGATATTTAAACTAGGAAAGCATTTTTTTAAGACAATTGTGAGTAACAGACGCAAAGTTTTTAACGTACGTGGCTTTAACATCACTTTAGTTCAAAGGGCCCATCCATCTTACGCTATTATGACTGTTTTGTTCACAGGATGTCTACTGCATAAAATGTTCCTTTTAAAAGGGTGTGTCTGGGACCAGGACGCAGAGTGATGTTTGCCTTTTTCTGGCAGCTGTGATGTGTGCCAGAAGGAACCCCTGGGAAGGAAGAGAAGATTTTGTTTTTACGGAACTACTGAGAACAGTCAGATGAGAAGACTTTTCAGTTTATAATGAATAAACTGCATCTAAAGAGATATGGAAGTCAGACATACAGGGTTGTTCTTGCTGTCAAGACACTGCATATTATTTAGAATTCTAAATTTTAACATACAGTTTAAATTGTTCACTGGATATGAAGAGAGTTTTAAACTTAAATTTCTGAACATCAGGAAATACAGAATTTAGTTACATGCTTTCCTAGAGGTACATGCTTAACTTTGACAATGACAATAACTGAAAATATTCAGTAGTCAAAGTGAAAATGAAGATTTCATATCTAGAAAAGATACCTGTCTTGCTCAAACACAAGCTGCTGAGCTTGGTGCGGAACTTAAAGGATAAAGATCTGCAGCTTTTATTACACACAAAGTCAGATCCTTCTGTTTTTAAAAGCTTTGGATGAAGAAGAACTCAAAACCCATAACATTCTTCATATTCTGTAGTCTTCAATTCCAGGATTTATCTATGCGAACTCCCACTACATCTGGTGTGGTAGGTAGGGCTGTATAGAAGAAAGATTGGAGGAAATGTCAGGCAGAGAAGTCACACCAATAAGAAACTGATGTGTTTCTTGTTGTATCAGTCTGTTCTCTTTTTCAGAACTGAACTTGTGAGGACTTTGTTCAGACCTGTCTTGAGGTTGTCTTCTGCCCTAATCCAGGACAAGCCCATTTATCAACACTTTACTCTGAGTATATAACCTGTCAACAGGCATAGATGGATGTGTGCTTAATGCTAATCACTTGAGCTCCTCTGTTCTCTGGATCCTTGTTTGTGCTTTTTGGCTTTTTGACAGTAGTTGTGTCAGCAGAGATGCACAGTTATTTAGCAGAATGGCGTTCACTAAGAATGAAATCTCTGAGGATCTCTGAGCATCTCTGAGCATTTATCCCACAGGGTAAATATTAAGGATAAAATTGCAAAAATAGCAGAAGAATAGGGAAAGTCATAGAAAAACAAATTTTTTAAACCTTGAGGTCTTCATTGGCCTGAAGTGGAAGATGAATGTAAGGATAATTACTAGAAATGAATATTTCAAAACAGTTCAAGAGACAAAATCAAGGGGAAACTGAGATGGGGCTAGCAAAAGACATCAAGCTTAATAAGAAATCATTAGGAAAATTGCATGTATTAATACACAGATGATAAAAGAAAGGAAAGTGCCCTTTTGTGAAGGAGGAAAGTGGTAAGCAGAGTAAACCGTAAGAGGGTACAAGTATTTAAAGCCTATGGCCCAAAGATGGCAAGTAGCTGGTTAGCTCAGCTGTTATAGCTATGACAAGGAAAATGAAGGGGCTTAGATAAGATTAAAATGATCACATTTTTACAGAAATTACAAAATGCAATTCTTACAGTCTGACTAGGTCTTATGAACTTTGTTTTTGAATATTTACAAAATTGAAAGAATCTTAGATTATTAGCAGTTGTTTTGGAAAACTGTGGAGAACAGATAGGGTACCAGAAGACTGAAAAAGTGTGAATGGAAAAGGATTAAAAAAAAAAAGGCAAAAGAAAAATGGTACCTTCAAAATGAGAATAGGTTGAGGAGGGATCAGAGAATTAAACTCCAGTTGATTTACTCTCAATTCCTAGAAAATACAGGAACAAATAATTCAGTACACTATTTCTAAACATCTGTAAGATAACAAAAAGATGAGTAGCAGACAGCATAGATTTGACACAACAAGTCATATCAAGTCAAACTGATTTCTTTCTGTGAAGTAATCCTTCTGCTCTATTCATTCAGAAGGCATAAATATGGTATTCTAGTGTTCTAGGCACTGAAGGTGACATGTGGCCCAAACTGAGAGATTCAACAAGATAATAGTGAAAATGATCAAAGGTCTCAAAACCATGTCATAAGATTGAAAGAATAGGATAAAAAATATGGTAAAAAACGTAACATAGAGAGGAAATACTGAATAGGGATATAACAGTTTACGATATAGAAAACGGTGCTGAAAAGAGGAAGACAGTAATCTGTTCTTCTTATTTTTTGTGAATAGGAAAGAAGTTTTAAGCTTAAGTTGCAACAAGAAAGATTCCTGTTACATATTAGAAGCATTTTGTAAAGCTGGACTGGTAACAGTCACTGACATGGATTGGGTGTGAATTTCCATCACTGACAGAGACTCGGCTGATGGTGACTCTGCTGTCTAAGAATAGATTTGGATAGACATATCAGGAGTCTGCTGTCAGGAATGACACAGGTATGGCTCGTTTGCTTGTGGGCGAGGGGATGGCTAGATGTTCCCTTGGGTTTCCTCCAACTTGATTTTTCTATGGTTTTATCTGCAAGGGCTGTGTTATATTTGTGTTAAGCTTACCTCTGTGCTTTAGTGCCTTACTTGAAAATAGTCTCCATTTGCAGGAAGGGGATAAAGCATTTCTAAGACACAGTTTTAAGGGCATATAATTTCTTTTTACTTCCTAATAATAATTTCTCAGCATGTCCCCTCCCTTTCATCATTAACATATACATATTAACATTTCTTCCAATGCATACGTTTGCATCTCTATTACATAATTCCAGCACCCCTGTATATAACATACACATAGATACATACATATATATTTACATGTATGTTCACTCTTTTTTCCTTCTCTTCATCCTTTTCCATATACAGCATCCATGTTGTTTACAACTGACTTGTAACCATCTATATATATACTTACCAAATACACCATCATCTTTACAATCTGCCTATAGACTCCATTAGCTGTTCAGAGGTAAAGCAACCTGAATGACTTTAAACTATGAAGTCTTAATATTTGAAAAATCTATATTATGGAAAATTTGGAAAATCTGTCATATTTTAAATTTCCTATTTTGTGCCACTGAAATTGAAAGAAGATTTTTTTTAATATTAATAATGGCAATATTTCTTAACTGGACAATGAAGAAACAGCTATTACTCAGAGTTTCTATGATCTCGGTTTAAAACTATGTACCAGTTAACATTGTTACTATTCTCTTATTACTACAAAAGTACTGGATTACCTGTCGTATCTTAAGATGCTATTGTTAAGCACATCAGTATGTAACAATACAGATACATTTTCTGTAAGAAGTTTACTTACATTTTAAATAAAGGAAAAAATAATTCTCAAGATACCTAAATTTAATCTTTGAAGAGGGGTGAAATTATTGAGAAAAAAATAAAACTTCTTAGTTTTGTATCTTCATAATGCCATTTCAAGCAAGCATCATTTTTTGTGTGCTCGAATAAATGGAATTACCAACTTGTGTAAAGTTCTTGATCAGAATGAGGCGCTTAAACCAATTATGTGGAGATCAGAGTGCTTAAAATTATGAGGAATACATTTAGAATTATTAAAGGCCTCAAATAGCTTGGTTCAGGCAAAATTGCATATAATTGATCATTTAGTCTGTGTTGTCAGTAGAAACTGCAGTCATAGGTGTGGAAGATCACTTTTTAGATGGATTGCTGTGAAACTTTTGTAAACCACAAAGCATACCAGTGCTCCTTTTTCTAAGATTTTTTTACTGAAGACAAATCCCAGACACTTTTTTTTCCCGCGCTTCGTTTCCAGTTATGAAAAGATGCACCTTTACTTAAAGTATTGAATAATATTATCATGGCTGAAAATGTGGAACACAGATGAAGCAAAAGCAAGATAGATTATTCTTGATGCTGGATAAATGAAGCCACAAATCTTGGGATTGGAATGCTTTTTAAAAAGTTTAAATAGCTGATTCTTAGAAAAGAGATCATTCAGCTATATAGAGAAATTTCTTCTTTGCTAAAGGGCAAAGAGATTTGCAGAAAATTAAGATTAGGATTGACAAACCCAAACTGAATTGTCAGAAAATGATTGTATAAGGGACCAAGTCTGTAAGCCCTCTTGAGAATAACATGACTGTTTTTATTGACTGGTTATTTAGCGTCTATAAGGTCATCCTATCCCTTAGCTTTGAATTTTGTGATTCATTTATTACAGAATATAATACCCTTATGGATAGATAGTATTTTCAGAGTTGGGCACGTAATCCTAATCTGGTAATTATTCTCTATGCCTATCAGACTGGTAACAAAATTCTCATCATGTTCAGTGATGCAGGTTTAGGAACCAAATAGTGTGTATTATACAGCCTAAGAGGCAGCTTAGTGGATTTAGTTCACAGTTCACTATCTGCCTGTAGTTATGGTTTGTGACAAAACTCAGAACTTCCTATGATCAGTCACAATCCTTTATTCATTTGTCTTTTGCAAAATCTTTTGATGGACTTGGCCCTGGTTTTAATTCTGAAAGTAACTCTCAATTTTTATCATGAAAAATACTTTCAGATAGTACACTAGGAGTGTTGTGTTCTCTTAACATACTCATTAGCAACCAAAAAGGCAGTGTGTGTTACTCAAGTCTAGGGAATAAAACTAACGTTACAAAATTAGGTGAATTAGGTAAATGGGATGGCAGCTAGAATTCCAAATCAAATATGGAGTGAGCCACACTGGAGTGGAAGTTGAACTACTCATGCACCTTGCTCATTTCTGAATTAAATTTAACCAATTCAGGAAAGAAACTGGGTGTCACCACAGGCTTTTGAGTTAACGTACAGCTGCTGTTAAAAAAAAAAAAAACAAAAAAAGGCAGCAGGATGGGGAAAGAATGTGTAATTCTTACAAAGGGGAGTAACACAGAAAGCATTAGGATGCCAGTATATACCTAAGTCGGTGTTGAGCTTCATCTACAATGTGGTACACAGTGTTGCCAGTCCTACTTCAAATAAAACATTGTAGAATTAGAAGAATTGGGAGGAATTGCTTCTAGTAATGTGGATGACAAGGGTATTTTTTAAGATGAGGTCTATGGAGTGGTCCAAACTCAAGAGTCCTTCCGCTTGGTGAACCTGCTGATGAGGTAAAATGAGGCCCTGCCTCATGGCTGGAGTCCTGAAATGCTGCCACAGCCCTATCGGTAGTTGCGACAGAAAAGAAGCGTAAGCGTATACAGGATGTGTGAGCTGAGGGGAGCTGGAACTGAACTGAGCTTATGGTAGAGAGGAATTGATTAAGGAGAGTAGTTATAAAATTATGCAAATGCATATACTGCATGGAGGAGATGATCTGGGAGCCTGTGTTTCCCTTTTTTCTTAAGGTACAGGGAGTTTTATCTTGAAATTCCTGGAAGGTTTTGAAGCTTGTCCATGTCTAAGGGTTTCCGCGGACTTTGTTTGTGGCACGGGGTCCCAGTACAGCTCTCGAATAAACCGTCAGAGGTGTCATCCGCACGGGGCGATGCTGGCGGCAGAGCGCGGCCCTGTTCTGTGACATTTCGGGGTGCGCGTAGGGGCCTGCCGTGGGAGTGGCAGGGCCGGCTGAGGAGGAGGCGGTGGGAGGGCAGAGCCCCGTCGGGCCCCAGGCGTGGGGGTCGCCCGAGAAGGCCCCCCTCGGGGAGGACCCCATTTCCCCGCGGTCCGCGGCCGCGGCCTCCGGGCCCGCGGACCGTTAGGCTGGCGCGGCGGCGGCGGCGGGGGGCGGGGCGCGGGGGCGGGGCGCGGGGCGGGGCGGGGCGGGCGCGCGGGGCGCGGAGCGGACGGCTGCAGACGGCAGCGCGTGCGGGGAGGGAGCGGGCCGCCTTTCCGGCCGCGGCGAGGAGCGCGGTTGCGGAGCTTGCAGCAAGGTGACGGGCGTGACGGGCTGGGCCGCCTCTGCTTCCTTCCTCCTCTCCCCCCCCTTTTTTTTTTAACAGCGCCGCTTTCTTTCCCCCTGCCGCTTTCCGCACCCGCTGCCCCTTTTGGGTGGTGGTGGGGCCCCCGCGCGCGTTTGTCCCCCTCCCCCCCGGCTGCCCCCGCGTTGCCCGCGGCTCGGGCTTGGCGCTGGTGTGGGTGATCTCCTCCTTGTGTCTCCTCTCGCCCAGATGCTCAAGGTAGCAGCCTTCGTGTGCGTGTGTGCAGCAGCCTGGTGCAGCCCGGCGCTGGCGGCGGCGGCCGGGGGCAGACCGGACAGCGGCAATTTTCTGGACGATAAACAATGGCTCACGACTATCTCGCAATACGACAAGGAGGTCGGGCAGTGGAACAAATTCCGAGACGTAAGTTGAATCCCTCCACCCTGCCCCCCGCCGCCGGAGCGGGCTGCCCGCCCGCCCCCGGCCCGCTCCCCGGGCGCCCCGCGGCTGCTGGGCCGCTTCGCTTTGCTAAGGGCATCGTTTGCGCAGCAGGGGCTCAACTTTTTTTTTTCTTTTCCTTTAATTTTATTTCTATTTTAATTCCCGCCGGTGCCGCGGCATCGCGGCGGGGCGCGAAGTGCCGTCAGAGGGGAAGAGGAGGGGAGGAGGAGGGGAGGTCCCACCGCGCAGTCCCCGGTGTGCCGCCGGCGCGGAGCGGCGAGAGCCGCCCGGTGTCCCCGCGCGGCCCGGGCCGGGCCGGGCCGGGGGAGCACCTTCTCGCCCTGCGGGGCGTCCACCTTTAAAGGGCGGCTGGGGTGGGTTATGGGGCGCGTTTGTCCTCCCTCCTGCCCGTTTCCCGCCCCGGCGGGCGCCGCTTGCCCCGCGGCGGGCGAAACGGCGGCCCTCGGGCGGGGCGGGGTGAGGTGAGGT
Organism: Apteryx mantelli; assembly: GCF_036417845.1. NCBI lineage: Eukaryota > Metazoa > Chordata > Aves > Apterygiformes > Apterygidae > Apteryx > Apteryx mantelli. Next base: position 43,779,326 of record NC_089982.1, on the reverse strand, counting down.
GAGGTGGGAGCGCGCGCTGCTGCCGCGGCCGTTGGGCGCCGCGGCCCCGGACGGGGGTCGCCCTTGTGCCCCGCGGCGCGGCAGTCAGCCCCTCCTGCCCTGGGCACGGGCGGCGGCCGCGGCCGGGGCAGCGCTGCTGCGCCTCCCCTTGCGGCTGTCAAGCGCCGAGAGGGTGGGCTGAGGGAGAGGGGGCTGCGCGCAGAGCCGCCGCCGGCTCCCGGGGCCTCCGCGGGAGGTGTGCGGGCACGGATCGAGTCTGTTAAATACGGGGGCAAGTTGCATAAATTGTATATCCAGAGTGCCTCGCGTAGAGTATGCCAGCACCGGACCCTGTCTGACCCAAATCTCATCACTTAAGAAGCTTAATACTCTTACAGCGGCTCTCGTCCGCGGGGGTGCTTCCCTTGTGCACTCACTCTGCTCACGGTTTGTTGCAAGTTTAGTAACATCTAATCAGTTTTCAAAAGTCCTTCACATTTCTTTGTGACTATGAAAAGCACATTCCGTGATTTTCCAACCTTCTGAGTTCTTTGATGTCGCTTTTAAAAATGAATTCCGGGAACACAAAATTATTTGCTTTCTAGCCTTACTGTACTGCTTACTGGATTTCTTTGATTTAGTGTGAAGTGTTGATTTGGTTTGCAACTTCAGTATCAACAGGTTTCTCATGCTAAAGCTTGCCCATGACTGTGGTTCACCATAGTGAACTAAAGTAAATGGCTCTGAGAAGGCTGTTTTTCTGAGGAAGCCATAATGTACTTGTGACAGATGTGTTTTCTAGCTTTATGCATATTTTGCATGTGGGATGCAAACTTGGCTGTTTGTGTTAAGTAACTAAGCAATAAGAGTTACTGTTATAGTTGTGGGAAAATTTGTTTCCACAATATTTTCTACTAAACAGTGTAATTTTAGTGTTTGAGAACACTCAAATATAGTCTTCAGACATTTTTATTTGCTTTGAGTAGCTTAAAAACTTACCTTCATGTGAAAAGCAGTTCAGTATGGCATACTTTGGAACCTGTTGTGTTTTTGCAAAAATATGCAGCACTACATAAATTTTTAGGATGAAAGGCTGTTGCTGGAAAACACCAAAATAACTACATCAGTTATGTTTTATAATTGAGCAAGTCATTTATGTAAGGACTACCCTGCAAGGCTGTAGAAACTAAGTGCTGTCTAATGTCTGTCTCTCGGGTGCCCATTGACATATACTGTAATATTGGATATTAGCCAGATAATTTATTCTGTGACAAGTAGGTGTCCCCAAGGGATTTAAGAGTGACTGTTCTGAGGAAGTATTGCATACTGATTCTTTTGAGGCGACTTACAAATATGCTGGCTTATTTATTTTTGCCCTGTTTAGGTTTTAAAAGGCTGATACTTCAGTGAGGATTCTGCTTTGATTTCTTGTGCAGAATGCTTTGTATCTTATTGATTGTTACTCATTCTGGAATATTTATTAATGGCCCTAGTATTTCACAAGACTCTTCCTTTAAAGTGTGGATGGTTTTCAGTAATTCATAAGATATAACTGTAGCAAAACTAATAATTTTGGATTAAGCTACCTGCACAAGAATGTTTTAGAAAAATATCTTTGGTTGTAAGAAACTCTGATCAATTATAATCCTTAAATATAACACAGTGGAGACATTTTATTAATGTCTTGCAATTTTATATATTTAGTAAATTTGCTTTTATGACTGTAAATTGTTGTTTTTGAAATTATGATTAGGGATTTAATTAGTGATTCAGATGTTACCTCCTGTCAAGGAATAGCACAAATGCATTTTAAACATATGTAGGGGTAACTGTCTTGCAGAGTTAAAATCGAAGTAAAGGTATGCAAGGCCTGTGTTTATAATTTAATTCTCTGTTCAGAGAGTAACATATTTTCTGCAGACTTAGAATACCCTACAGATGTATGGGTGAGATGGAAATCTGGTGTGAAAAGAAGTATTTAAAGGCTTAATTTAAGACTTATCTGACAAGACTGATTAATGTGGAAGATAATGACCCTGACGTCTGACTCATTGGCTCAGTTTTGTAGAGTTTCAGATCACAGTGAGAAAGAACGTAGTCATTCTGAAAGGGAATCCCTACAAAACCTAAACCAGAATATGATCTTTATTTAAAAAAAAAACAAACAAACCCCTATTAACATCCTCTGAAATGTCAGAATTGTCAGTAAAGGTTGTCATTAACTTGAAAATATTAGCAGACAACTTTTCAGTACTTTGTACAGGCAAAGCTGTAACTAATTCTCTTGAAATATCTTGATCATTCTGACAAATCTGTTGAAATTGTGAAACAGGTCTAGGCAAGAGCTGTGCCTTACTTACCCTTAATGTTGAATAGTGGGAAGCAGGGTGCATGTTAGAGGCTGTTTTCTTGCATCTGGGAAGCTTTTTCTTATGCAAAAGTTGTGAATGATTTCTTTATTAAAGATGAAACTTCAAAAAAAATTCTGTATGTTCTTTATGTGAAGTATGAACTCTCTCTGACTCTTATGCGGAAGACAAACATTTGGGTTTATATACAAGGCTGTCTACTCTTTGCCCATAATGGGTGGGGAGACAGAGTTCTTTTAACCCAATCTACTTGCCACAACAGTCCAGCTGCTGAGTAGCTGCAGCTATTATGTCTGTCACTGAATAAGTAAGTCTCGGTGTTGATGTATCTACTAGTGGTTTACAAGCTGTGTAGTTAGGCTGCTTCAACAGCCAGTGATGTCATGATACTAGGCTGACCTAGCCTGTGTCTGCCTATCCCTTATTTATCTCATGGTTGGGAACTGAGGGTAGATGCTAAGTTGCGGTTATCTTCTTATTCGTATTTGATTATATTTAGGGTGCTTTGTACTTAAGAACTCATCTATGATGGTTGCAGCATATATATTTTATAAAGATATATATAAAAACTGCAGCTCTCTAAAAGGGACATTATTCCTTTAAAAAAAATGTAATTGGGTAATGGCATTACATTTATACTCTCCTACTTATCCTAAATCTGATATATCAAACATTCATTACTCATAATGCTGTAAATCTGTAGAGGAAAACAAAATATAGGAATACTTTATTCTCTCTGTCTTGATTCCAAATAATGGTCTTATTTTTAATTCTAAAGCAAAATATAGTGGCTTTCTCATTTATAGTCACTTTGTCATTTTATATGGTCTTTGCAACTGGTCAGACAAAATTTCACGCAACTGTAATTATCAGGTGTACAACTATCTGAAATTCTTTCAAAAACTTTCATTTATGTTTCTGTAAAACTCCAGAAAGCAACATTATTTAGAATAATTCTTTTTAATGACTGGTGCTTGCAACCAATGGCTTGTCTATTTGTGTTCATGAAGAAGACTGCGTAATAAATCTACTTTACATGCTAAATTTTGCTTGCTGCTTAAGGAAAGTTATTCTTGAACTGACTTGTTTGTTAGTGTTTTTTTTTACTTTTTCATTTCAAAGGGGTGATAATTTAAACAATTCTTGTATTTGTAGATCTACGAGGGTTTAGGAACTTTAGTGGAAGATATTTGTAGTATACAAGTCAACTCCACACAACTCAACTATGGTGTAGTATTGTTATGAAATAGTATGATCAGTTGATCAATATGATCAATTACATCATACCACAATGTTACTGTCATCATACCATACTAATACAAGTGTCAAAGGTAAAGGAGGTAGGACAAAAATCAGGTAATAGACCTTAAAACCTATTAGTTATGAGTGGGAAGTTTACACTCTTTAATATTACCTCTTACTCTGTTACACTCTGACATGTTCTTAGCTTGACCACCAAATGTATTCCTATCCAGAACATTTGGCAAGTTTGGGCAACTCACATTGGCCTCCCAAATGAGAGTCTTTTGAAGATAAGTGAAAGAATGTATTTTTCAACATTGGTAAAATCTAAACTCCTGCTCTGGAAAAGAGATAAACCAGATGCTATGTGTCCATACCAATTTGCTGATTGTCAGCATTCATTGTTCTGGAGGTTTAAATCTTTTTTTCTTTCTTCTTCCCCCCCCCCCCCCTTAAAAAAATAAACTCCCGGTCCCCACCAACCACACATCTGGTGTTTCTTTACTACTCTGAGCAGGACATCCCTTAGTACAGCCAAGAAAGCCAAAGGGTGTTTTAAAGAAAGAATGCATCAGAAATTCTTTCTGCATTTTTCTATGGTCACCATGCAAATACCAAGAGCGTTTTCTTGTCTCCAGAATGGAGAACTGGTAACCGTGTTTGATGAGAAGAAAGACTTCTGTTTAACAGGCTCTTTGGTGTATGCTGGAATCCCTCTTAGTTTACAGAGACCTTAGATTTTAAGAGGAGCTAGGATCAGTTATTTTAGCCTAAATGAATAAAGTTTTTATGTTGTTGAAGACTGAGCAGCTTGTATAAAGTTAGAGGATGTGGTCTACTTCTTAAGTTTGCATTGAAGGTGCTGGTGAGAAGGGGATTGTCCTCAAATACCTGCTTACAGAACTGTAGAGTGATAGTCATCTTCAGGTCCTGCATGCTAATTATAGTAGCATAGCATTTATTTTGGCCTTCACAGATCATAATGTTAAGTTTTGGTTATGTTATTGGTAAAACAAAGGTTGTTATACCAAGTGAGTAGTACGTGCTATGCTATTTATTTGACAAGTGAAAACTGGAAGTTGAATTACATTGGCCCCCTAATAAAGTTACTATTCTAATAAAAAAAGAACATTTCCCAAGAAACTTCTGCCAGAAGACTGCTGCAGTAATAAAATGTTTTTCTCCTGTGTAGTCCAAAAGGCTCCAATTTGGCTGAATATTGGCCCACACTTTTCTTTCAATGTGCAAAGGGATTGGTGTTATTTATACATTAGTTGTGAGTGTAGGGTTGCAGCTTGTTTTTTGTTTTTTGGTCTGCTCTGCTTTTGTCTGATTTTTCTTCTTACTGCCTTTCTTTTCTTGATCTTTTCCAGTCTGTCTGTAGAAAGAGAATGTTCTGTATGCCCTTAGTATCAGTGTGCATTTAGTATAGAATGTTTGTGTCATTATACAAAAAATCTAGTTCCTTTAAAGAGATATATTGCTGAACTTTGTTGTGAAACTAGCTGCTTTAAAGTCTGTCTAGTGACAGAAGTGGATGAGAGGATTTTTTTTAAGTTTAAATAGGTCTTGAAAAGTAGTTTTGATGCCTCTGAAACACCTAGGACTGAAATATAGCCAGCAGCCATTTGTGATCTTAAAGTGAGCTTGTGCTTGAAAAGTGAAGGATTGCATATAATATGTAGGCCACTTGTAATATGTATGTGGTAGAAGGAAAAGGAATGCAAAAAAGGATTGTGAAACTACTTTAGAGAAAGCCAGTCTTTAGGAATGGACAGTGCAGTACTCCTCAGTCTTTCCTCAGTTAACACATTATAGCTGTCGAAATTGGTTCATTAGGTTTATTTGTCCTGTCCTTCTGATAGTTTCATTTGATGGTTCAGTGTAAATAAAGAATACTTCTTTCCATACTAGTGGCTAAGGCAGCTCTTTCATTCATACTTTTTGATAGACAATTTGAATATAGAAATTTCAGAAAAAATGGAAATGCAGAACAGGAAAAAATGGCTTCTTCATTATGTTGTCCTAGTTTTTTAAGCAAGGGTAAAAGATAAGTAAAAATAAAAGCTTCAAGTTCCTTTTTGGACAAAGCCATTGAAACTCAGTCCTCTGCATTCCAGTTGGTTACTTGACCACTGTTTGTAGGATACGCTGAAGTTGGCTACTTTTTTTTTTCCCCCCTCACCCTTTACTTTCTGTGATCTTAGTAGTATTTTGAAACCTAGGGAATCTGATGGAAACAGTGAGTATTTTGTACCCACACCTTTAGTAACTACTTTTGAAATGAAACTAATAAACAAAGATTTGGCAACTGTTTTTTAAACTGTGAAATATAAGGAAAATATTAGTAACTTTCATTAATTTTAAAGGAAATTTTAGATGTCTTTGAATTATTCAGCGCTCTTTAAATGAAGGTGGCAAGCTCTTAATTCTGTCTTGGAAAGCATTATCTTTGAAGCTCTTTATAGAGCTAACATTTAGGAGTTAAGTATACTGTAATGTACTTTTCTTTAGATTGGCGTCATAATCTAAAGTAAAGCTGATAACTTTGTTTCATCTGATCTTTATCTCCTTTCCCTGAAGAATAATCTTTATTTTATTTCCTGTAGCTTGTTCGGTGGATATGGATATCTAGTCTTCTCTTGTCTTACCATTAAATCTTATTGGGATTGACTCTAGCCATCTGTACTTATTATAGTGTAGTATAAATAGCTTTGTAATACACTAATAGGTGGTAGCAGTAACAGAAACTGCTTGGGCTGTCTTGCTTTTATAATCAGAAAGGAAAGATGTCTGGAGCAAGAGGGTATATTATAAAGAGAGATCGAATATAGAAATCAGTGGAATAGCCTGTACACCAATGCACGCAGCATGGGGAACAAACAGGAAGAACTAGAGATCTGTGTGCGGTCGCAGGGCCATGATCTCATTGCCATTACAGAGACATGGTGGGATAGCTCGCATGACTGGAGTGCTGTCATGGATGGCTACGTGCTTTTTAGGAAAGACAGGCCAGGAAAGCGAGGTGGCGGAGTTGCTCTTTATGTGAGAGAGCAACTGGACTGTATTGAGCTGTGCCTAGGGGTGGATGAAGAGCGAGTCGAGAGCTTATGGGTAAGGATTAAAGGGCAGGCTAGCATGGGTGACACTGTTGTGGGTGTTTACTACAGGCCACCTGATCAGGAAGAGGAAGTCGATGAGGCCTTCTACAGACAGCTGGAAGTAGCCTCACGATCCCAGGCCCTGGTTCTCATGGGGGACTTCAACCACCCTGATATCTACTGGAAAGACAACACAGCTAGGCACAAACAGTCCTGGAGGTTCCTGCAGAGCATTGGTGACAACTTCTTGACACAGGTGGTGGAGGAGCCAACAAGGAGAGGTGTGCTGCTGGACCTCGTACTAACAAACAGAGAAGGACTGGTGGAAGATGTGAAGGTCGGGGGCAGCCTTGGCTGCAGTGACCATGAGATGGTGGAGTTCAGGATCCTGCAAGGAGGCAGCAGGGCACCAAGTAGGATCGCAACCCTGGACTTCAGGAGAGCAAACTTTGGCCTCTTCAGGGACCTACTTGGAGGAATCCCATGGGTGAGGGCCCTAGAAGGAAGGGGTGTTCAAGAGAGCTGGTTAATATTCAAGCATCACTTCCTCCAGGCTCAAGAGCGGTGCATCCCTATGAGTAGGAAGTCAAGCAAAGGAGGTAGGAGACCTGCATGGATGAGCAAGGAGCTCCTGGCAAAACTCAGCCAGAAGAAGGAAGTCTACAGAAAGTGGAAAGGGGGACAGGCCACTTGGGAGGAATATAGGAACATTGTCAGAGTATGCAGGGATGCGACGAGGAAGGCTAAGGCCCGTTTGGAATTAAATCTGGCGAGAGATGTCAAGGACAACAAGAAGGGCTTCTTCAAATACATCAGGAGCAAGAGGAAGACTAGGGAAAATGTGGGCCCTTTGCTGAATGGGGTGGGTGCCCTGGTGACAAAGGATGCAGAGAAGGCGGAGTTACTGAATGCCTTCTTTGCGTCACTCTTTACTGCTCAGGCCAGCCCCCAGGAACCCCAGACCCTGGAGGCAAGAGAGAAAGTCTGGAGAAAGGAAGTCTTTCCCTTGGTGGAGGAGGAGTAGGTTAGAGATCATTTAAGCAAACTTGGCACCCACAAATCCATGGGCCCCAATGGGATGCACCCACGAGTGCTGAGGGAGCTGGCGGACATTATTGCTAAGCCACTCTTCATCATCTTTGAAAGGTCATGGAGGACAGGAGAGGTGCCTGAGGACTGGAAGAAAGCCAGTGTCACCCCAGTCTTCAAAAAGGGCAAGAAGGAGGACCCAGGGAACTACAGGCCAGTCAGCCTCACCTCCATCCCTGCAAAGGTGATGGAGCAGCTCATCCTGGAGGCCATCTCCAAGCATGTGGAGGAAAAGAAGGTGATCAGGAGTAGTCAGCATGGCTTCACCAAGGGGAAATCATGCCTAACCAAACTGATAGCCTTCTATGATGGAATGACTGGCTGGGTAGATGAGGGGAGAGCAGTGGATGTTGTCTACCTTGACTTCAGCAAGGCTTTTGACACTGTCTCCCATAACATCCTCATAGACAAGCTCAGGAAGTGTCGGCTAGATGAGTGAACAGTGAGGTGGATCGAGAAGTGGCTGAATGGCAGAGCTCAGAGGGTTGTGATCAGTGGCACAGAGTCTATTTGGAGGCCTGTAGCTAGTGGTGTCCCCCAGGGGTCAGTACTGGGTCCAGTCTTGTTCAACTTCTTCATCAATGACCTGGATGAAGGGACAGAGTGCACCCTCAGCAAGTTTGCCGACAATACAAAACTGGGAGGAGTGGCCGATACGCCAGAAGGCTGTGCTGCCATTCAGAGGGACCTGGACAGGCTGGAGAGGTGGGCAGAGAGGAACCTCATGAAGTTCAACAAAGGCAAGTGCAGGGTCCTGCACCTGGGGAGGAATAACCCCATGCACCAGTACAGGTTGGGGGTTGACCTGCTGGAAAGCAGCTCTGCAGAGAAGGACCTGGGAGTGCTGGTGGACGCCAAGTTAAGCATGAGGCAGCAATGTGCCCTTGTGGCCAAGAAGGCCAATGGTATCCTGGGGTGCATCAGGAAGGGTGTTGCCAGCAGGTCGAGGGAGGTGATCCTCCCCCTCTACTCAGCCCTGGGGAGGCCCCATCTGGAGTACTGCGTCCAGTTCTGGGCTCCCCAGTACAAGAGGGATGTGGCACTACTGGAGCAAGTCGAGCGAAGGGCTACTAAGGTGATTGAGGGACTGGAACATCTCTCTTATGAGGAAAGGCTGAGAGAGCTTGGCCTGTTTAGCTTGGAGAAGAGAAGGCTGAGAGGAGATCTTATCAATGTGTACAAGTATCTGAAGGGAGGGTGTAGAGATGATGGGACCAGACTCTTTTCAGTGGTGCCCAGCAACAGGACGTGAGGCAACGGGCACAAACTGAGACACAGACACTTCCATCTGAACATGAGGAAATACTTCTTCACTGTGAGGGTGACAGAGCACTGGAAGAGGTTGCCCAGAGAGGTTGTGGAGTCTCCTTCTCTGGAGATATTCAAAACCCGCCTGGACGCGATCCTGTGCAATGTGCTCTAGGTGACCCTGCTTGAGCAGCGGGGTTGGACTAGATGACCTCCAGAGGTCCCTTCCAACCTCAGCAATTCTGTGATTCTGTGATTCTAAGAGTGGAATTAGAATATCTAAGTTTTTACACAAACACTATCAATTCTTTTTTTTCCCTCTCCTCCATCTCTGTTATTTCATAACCATTGAAGTATTTGAAATAAGTAGATACAGAAAGGAAAAGTAATAGTTAGATTTAATTTGTTTGCAGGTCTTGGCCAGTTTTCAAACTTAACTGTTTCCTTTAAATAAGCCATTAAATTTAAATAGCTTTTTTTTCCCCGAGAGGTGCTGAGTGCCCACAATTCCCATTCACAAAATAAGGAAGGAAATCTCTGAACAGTTGGTTATTTTTTTGGCACCTAACTTTAGAACCATTCCTAAGCATAAGGGATTTTCAAGCATAAGGGCACTTTTATTCTAACTAAGGGATTTCTGTGTTTTTCCTATCAGTATGTGAAAGGTACTTGCTAGTAAAACAGCTTCACCTTTGCTTTATGGGTATTTTTCTGGCATGAACCTTTTTAAGAACTGTGACACTGAATTTACAACAATGTTTTTATTACTGTATATATGTTTTTAAACTGACATATCTGAATTTATTAATAACCATATATGAACAGCTTTTTTATCTGTATCTAATGTTGTTTCACTTTGTCTATGCTAAAATCTGTCTTATTTGTCTGGGACTCAAATATTATGGAGACAATGCTAGTAACCAACATATTACATGCTATTAAATGTTTTATTTGTTTAATTCTTGTTGTTTTCATATTTCTTGAGGTTTAATTTCAGAAAGAGAGGTATTTGTGGCTAGTAAAATCAGTGTGGAAAGCTTCACTCAGCAACCATACCTTATGTGAATGACCTTTAGTTGTTAGATTTTTTGGGGGGTGATTTTTACTCTTGCTTTCCCATCTCATTTCATTCATCTCATTTCTCACTGATAGATTACAGTACTGAAAATTACTATGGGAACTAATGATTTACCTAAGAAAGATTGTGCAGTGTGGGGAAGGAAGCCGGGATGGGAAACAAGGAGAGTTGGCATGAAATTCTAGCCTATTAGACCCATGACAGAACTTACGGATTTCAATGAGGATGTGATTTCACTGCTACATTATCATCTTGACACTCAACTTCTTTAAAGGAATGCAATAAGAGAATGGATTTAAAAGATGCAAATCATCCAAACTTTGGTATTACCCACTTCTAAAGAGTGTGCTCTTGATACGTTGTTATTAAAGGCTATCCAGTGCCTTTAATATTTAATAATATCCAAAACCATTTTTCTGGAGAATATTCTCCTGAACTTTTTTTTTTTTTTTTTTTTTTGAGTGATCTGTGATCACTGAGTCAAAGGAGACTGGTCAGTTCTTAGCTTGTTCAGCATCTCTCTAAAGAAGTCTGCAGGTAGTCAAAAATTTTATGTACAGCACTTATCCTGGGGCCTGCATGAAGCTGAATATGAACTCTGACACTTTTGAGTTTGCGAAATTCAAATGTGTTGCGAGTGACGAAATTCTTTTTAGTTGTTAAATGTGTGTAGCAATGGTAAGTACAGAATTTACTCTTCAGTGTATGCTGCTGAATATGGAAAATGACTTGGGTTTTAACAGCTATTTAATGAAATGGAGAAAAGTTATTAATATGAAGACTGTGGAAGATGTATGTATTTATGCATTTATTTTTAAGGATTTGGTGGTTATTTTGTTGTTGACTAAAATTCACTTTTGCAGAAAACACAAATTATGATTCTTGTAGATAGAATCAATTGGTACTTAAAGCAACAATACCAGGAATCCACTGTATAAAGGGCCCTCTGTCCTCCTATAGAAGAATGCATTAACCAGTTTGGTCAGATTTAGGAGGCCTGTGTGAAACTCATGGAGGTCTTTGTATTCATAAAATTTAGAGCTAAAAGGGACCATTGGATTTAATAACATGCTTGCCTGTAGGTCATTAACTTTTATTCTGACAGTCCTATCCGTATCCTGATTGTATTAAACCCAAAGATTCTAGCTGCGCAAAAACATTTCAGGTTTCAGGAGCTTGAACTGTTTTCTACAGGCACAGATTAAGAAGACTTGATCTCTGAGGCCTGCCATGTCAGGGAATTAATTAGGTGAGATATTCCCAGATGATCTAGGCAGCAAATCTATGCTGTTTTGCAACAGAATAAGGAAGAATACCATGTAAGTTCATGTCAATCGGATCTGGGAGTTTTACTTCTTTAACTCAAATACGTCAATGATTAGGATTGGTGCTTGATTAATCTTTCTCATACTAATTTGCCATTTAAAAGGAATTCTCTTCTACCCCCTTCATGCCATTCTGTCTTGTGTATTCTGTCTGTGGTTGTGGCCAGTCACTTCAACGAAAAAATAACAAAGAATGTTGGAATACTAGCCAAATCAAATCCAAAGCTGGATGGAGAAATGGCTTCTGGATTTCTGTTAAAGTATTCCCTGAGATGTAAAAATCTGATTATAATAGTTGTCCTAATCCAGAGTGCAAGTGTTTTAAACATACTAAGGATCGGGTAGGCAGTCTTGTTTCTAATGCCCAGGAATGAAAAGCATGAACAGGAAAAGCTAGATTCATGCAGTCCAAAGCCAACAAAGGGCCACCGGATTGCCCAGTGTGCTGCAAATAGTGTGCGCTATTTCTCTTGTGAACGGGATTAAACCACATAAAGTGCATGTATGTTTTTCCAAATCTTAGTAAATCCAGCACTTCCCTCTTAAACTGTTACGCTGTTTTATTTTTCATCCATGTGCTTATTTCATTTTATTTTAAAGTTGAATGTATCTAACTTTATGCAGAAATTTCTGATAGGCAGTCGTAAGGTTCAGTTTTGCTCAGCTCTGATACTTGGGAAATGCATGGGCAGAATTTATTTGCATTAGTAAGAATGTGCAAGTTATGTTAGGAGTAAGAATGTGCAGTTATGTTAGGAAAACAGGCATTTAGGCTTTTCTTATTAGTATAATTCAGTTCCACCTGTGATATGATATTCATGGGCTCCTCAGAAAATATCCTCTCAAATAATGTAGGGAGGTATGGTCAAAATGCCTTTGGAGTTACCATCAGTAATACCTTAGAGAAGTTAAGTGTTGTAACTTGAAGGATCATGGAATTTCACTTTGATGTCTCCAGGTGCAGTCCTATAAAGAGGGAGAAGAAGGGACAGGCAGAATTAAATTTAGCTGTGTAGTTTTGTACTGCAGAATAAACTAATATAGACATATAAAACCTATAAACATTCTGAAGTTCTTCACTAAGAAAGGACATATGTATTTATAAGCTGGGTTCTGCACAGCCTTCATCTTCAGGGACCTCCATGCTCTGTTTGGACAAAAGCTAGCATCCCTTTCCATCTTCCTTTCCTTTTGAGGACACACTGCATGTTTACATTTGTCACCTGTCTTTTTTTTTCTTTTTTTTCTGTGTGTAAAGATGGCTTATTTTTTACAGTATATGAAGTTCTCACTTTCTCTCTCCAGAAATTTTCTAGATTTGAATTGTGGGATGGCTTCTGTAACTCAAAGACATGAGTAACATTTTTTCTGCAGAAGATATTTAAAGTACCAATACTATGGAATATTTGATGTTCATCACATTGAAAAGTTGAACTCTGTATATTTTAAAATAAATCTGAATGCATGCCATGTGTGTACATACACTCACACAGGCACAGGCCCACTGGTATCCCAGATCAATAACAATTTAAAGGAATTTTATTCTGTATCTCTCCTGCTGGGGAGCAAAGTACCTCACTCAGAATGTTGCAAGGATTTCACAGCTCCAACCTAATGTCTGCTAAACTTATCTTACCGTCAGATTTTGATGTCCCACTGATTGCAGAGTATTTTGGGGCATATACTGAAAGTGGCATGGATTAACTGCATTTGTGTAGTTCAGAATAAAAGGAAAATTCTAAATTTATATCTCAAATATGCGAGGTAGTTGGCTACAATAATTTCAGTTCATTGATCAGAAGAAATATCTAAGTTTTTAGCACGCCTTTAAGTATCACATAAGAAAGCACATGATAGGTACGAATACAAATGGTTAAAGATTTGTAAGAGAATGTTTGCGTCAAACATGACTTACCCTAAGAAAGGTAGTAAAGGTATCAAAAATGTTTAGGTAATGAAATTCATGAAGTTATTCTGTGATGCAAAAATGAAGTTGAAACTATTAGATTCTATCATTGTAAAATATGGTAGTATCTTGTATAGGATTTTTTGTTTTGTTTTTAAATCTTGCCTATAAAACAGATAGTCCTTCAGTTTTAAAGAATCTGACTCCCTCATTTCAAAATTGTTTAGGAAGAGTTGGGCTCTGACTTCTAAGTCCAGTTTGAATGTAGTTGGATTGTTCAACAACGTGGCTGTTAGGAAGTTTTTCCTCTTAAAACATTGAAGTTACTGCCAACATAAAAGAAAAGTTTAGTATATTAATAATACCTATGTAATAATAAATTTTCATAGATATTTCTACTTCTCAATCTTTATTCTTATGCAGACAAAGGACAGTAATTTACATACATATTTAATTCTTGCATAAACAGATCCTACTCTAGTTTGCTTTGATCAGGAAGAAATTTTTTTACTGACTGCATATATTGGTTGCAGCTAAAATTTCTACAGCTGTACAATTATAAATACTGTTTATACAATCGATTTAAAATATATCTGTGTTCATCCTTTAATTTTATTTAGATAAAACAGAAATAAGCTTGAAAATCAAATAAATGTATTTGCTGATTGACAACTGGATTTTTCAATTGCTTAACTTAAGTAGCTTTAGCCAAACAGCTTGCTCATTAGATGAAGAAACCTGCCAAGAGTAATCAAGCATAGGGATGAAACAAAAGACATTGTGATTTACTGTTTTATGCTTGGCATCTATCATGAGAAGTGCTTGATTGAAAAGAAGGAAAAAATCTTCATAATGCTGAATTAATTATTATCATAAAATTAAAAAACCTCGGTGATATGTAGTCAGTTAATCCTAAAGTACCTGAATTGTACTAGGAATTCTTTCAAACAGAGTATTTTTAAAATTTTTTCCAGAAGTGAAACACTTCTGGTGAAGTAGTTTTTTTTCCCAACTTTACCAAACATTCAGTGTGGATTTTATTGGGATAAAGTCCTCTTACACTGAACACGAACTAGTTTGTGTGAATGCTTTCATGGTCTAATTGAGGTCACTGGGAATATATGTTCACTGATGTTTGTAGAAGATGGTGCAAATCTTTAATTATGCCAGTCTACTTCTGCAGAATCGGCACTTGAACAGAAAGTTTACAAAGCAGGCTTGTGAGTATACTCTGCTTTGAAAATGGAAGGAAAGCAAACCTGAACTGGAGAACAGACCAAGTCATCCATGCAATGATAGTTCTTTTCATTAGGAAATCCCAACTAGTGATAGAATACAGATGAAGATTGTGGGTTTTTTTCCTTATTCTTTTTGTTTTATTGCATATATTCTTAATTCTTCATTAAGAAATCTGAATTCTTAATTTGTGGCTATTTCTTAGAGCACAATGTAAACACTGTTTCTTTATTTCTTTTAAGTTACTATAATTGGTTGGGGATTTTATTTCTGTTTTTAAATGAATAAGTGTTCAGGTTTTTTTTTTCCCCCCATTTGTGAGGGGAGGCTAGAAAGCATTCTTTCAGTTTCTCTGACCTGAACCAAAATATTTTGTTTTGGCTAATTTATCTGTGATGGTTTCTGTTTGTGTATTTATAGTCTGTCTTTCATTTGCTGCATTGCCTCATGGAGTTGTAGATAGGTGCCTCTGTGCTGCCTTACATGCCAAGCATTTACAGTGAATTGCATATTGTATGATGCACTCTGCTTTCTCCACTAGCTGAATCCCATGTTGCAGTGTGAAAAACAGAGTACAGAGATTCAATTAAATGGGAGGGTGGCAATTATTAAGTAGAAAAAAAAAAATCAGACAAGCATAAAAAATGTTGGAATGCATAGTGAGGTAATATTACTGAGGTTGGATTTTCAGACTGAATCAGAAAGGCCATTTATAAAGATAACAATACTATTAAAAACTAAAATTGAATATGCTATTTTGTGAGCAGTATTAAAGCATCTGCTTCATGGCTTAATTCTCTGGGAAATTATTAGAGTTTATAGGAAAAATAAGCAGTAGGATGGATTTACCTACTATCTGTTTCTTTTACCTGAAATTTATTTTTTGAAATCTGTCAATCCAGTCTAATATCAATCTGATATAGTATATCTTTATTTCAGAATTTCAGGCTGCAAATCTGTAGGCAAATCTCTATATTGGTTTGAGAAGTCTGTGGTGTTTCTCTCTGTGCCTGAAACCTCACATGAATGAACTGCAATATTTTGAGAAACCAGGGGTCTAGGGCCAGATTAGAATCTGGTTTAAGACAGTATAAATCAAAAAGAAATCCATAATCTATATTTTATTCTTACAATGGTACATCCTGCTTGCTTTGCTTGCCTTAAGAGTCCAGAAATTCTGTTACACCTGTCTGAGCTTTATTTTCTTACAAGGTTACTGGGTCACTCAATGTTTCCAACATTTGCATTTTTCCTCAGCCTTCAGAAAGCTGTTAAGCCATGCCCCCTTTCACTCCTCTCCTTAGGTAGACATAAACACACACAGACAACATATTGTGTATGTTTAAAGTTTTTTTCTAAAAATAAAACATTTTTACGTCACTTTCCTTTTATGAGATTCACCAGAAAATTAGAAAAGAGGAAACAATGAAATGAAAATCAGAATTATATTGCCATGATTTTAACCGTAGGGATTTGCAGCATTTAGATTCTTTGTAAGAAGACTTTTTTGATTTAGGTCACTCTGATAGATGTCCCTGTTTATCCAGCTGTTATGCCAGGTTAAAGTCCCTGATCATTCCTGTGAACATTCTTGTATGTGAATTTGTTCCACTTGTGATGTCTTTCAAACATAAAAAGCATCCCTCATCTGAGGTTGTGTAACTCGAAGTTCTGATAACAGTGGTGCCATTTGAACTTCATTCTGATTACTTGTGATCAGAGATCAGCATGCTCTTTAATATAATGGGGTGTGCAGCACTTAAAAATACTTTGACAGAGTTCACTTGGGGGCTGACCTGAGTTATCTGCATATTATCCTGAGTAGAAATGCACAGTTACATGATGGTTGAGGTAATGGTCCAATTTAGGATGTTAGATCTGAAACTGTTCTGCTGACTTCAGTGGCAGTAGTGTTGCTCAGAGGTGCTAGACAAAAAACAGTGATTTTAAGGCTTCTTTACACTATTGAACGAACTTGCCGTGGCAAAAAAGAATTGGAAAAGCAGGGAGGAAAAACCAACCCCTTTCTCTTTCACCTTGGATCTAGATATTCAAGATCTCTTCTGTTTTAACTCTTGTGAGTTAAATGAATGAGAATATAAACTTTGAAATTTAAGGAGGTCAGCAGCATCTACCATTGAACAGTTTGCAAATTGTGTAACCACCGCCCTCTTTCTGCGTACATTAGTAGAAAATTGCTCAAAATAGCTGCGTTATGTCAGAAATAGAAATTTTTATCTAACATGACAAAACTCGTATCAATTCAGATCAGAATTACAGATCTTATCATCACACCATGAATTTGGATGAGTTTTCTACCCTTCTGTTTAATATTAAAACTTCAAGTGAGAGTTCAGAGCTGGAATATTTTTGTCCTTTCTGCCAGTATGAAAAAAGAAAGGAATCCAGAAGTATCTCTTCTTGCCTCTGTGCAAGTTTTTTTAAAAAAAGGATGCGAGTGAAGGGGGTGTTTGCTTAAGTTAAATACCAGTAACGAAAATTATATATCTATTTTCTGTGTGTGTGTATTTTGTGGAGTTTGACTGTTCCTTTCACATAAAACTACTCTAACACCTTTCACTTTTCAAAATACTGTTGCTGTTTTCTGTGTGTGTTTTTCATTTAAGAGCTACAATACTCCTAATTTCTATTACAAATCATGGCATTTGGCAGGGAAAAAGTCCTGGAACATCTCTGAAGAGTCATAAGTTGTTCACTGGGAAAAGTGTTTAAGAACTGATCAAGTTACATGTAATTAAGAGCATGCTCAGGGCTTCACTCCAATGGCAGAAAGTTAATTAAGGAGCTGATAGTGTAATTTAGCTGTGCAGCGTAGTTTTGAATGACTTTGGCTGGAGCTGTTTACAGCTGTTAAGTTGTAATAACTGGCTGGTATCTCCATTGCCAAGCAGATTCTAGAACAGGGGAGAATCCTGAGATCTTCTTCAGATACTGCTTATTAGCTTTCTAAGAAAAAATGAGGAAATATGTGGAGTCTTATGGAACAACGGAATCCTCTAAGCATTTTACTTGTTAAATATAAAATAATATTACCCCACCCCAATAACCTTAGCTTTAATGTTAAAAATAGATGACACAAATATGAAAGAATTATTCTGTATTGCTGCTTTACTGTTCTTCTGATAGCTTAATGTCCATTTAGCTTAATAGCTTAATTTATGTTAAGCTTCCTCCCTTTTTCTCAAATCTGCATTCTAGAGAAAAAGCTTGAGAATACTTCAAGGGTCTTTTAAAGAAAAAAAAAAAGTCACAGTTTTACGATCACATGGAAAGAACAGAATATCGATTTCATGATTTCTTTTTGTGAGTATGGAATAGCACAGTTTGTAAGATCGTATTTACCCAAAGGTATCTGGGTACCCAGAGTTGTTCTGATCGATGTCTGTCTATCCTATTTAGACAACCTACTATATGTGCTTATTTGGGGAAATGAAAGTTAGCTGACTCATGTATCTGCCAGATTTCTTGTTTAGTTCTAGGAGACCATCTTTTAATGCATTAGAAAAAGAGTCTTGTTTCCTTAGAAGCTCTAGGTTGTGTAATGAAATCAACGAGACTGAGCTATTTATAGAGACTCCAGGTCTTACTTTTCACAATGACCATTAAGGTTTGCACACACAAGTTTGCCTTCATAACTATGAAGGAAGAGCGATCTAGCAGACTGATCTCTTAATACAGCATTCACATGTATTGATCAATTTTTAATCCAGTGCCATTGATTGATGTGATGGACATCAGTCCTACAGTGGTTCTGACATGGTTTTCTGAAGTGAACCAAACTGTCAGGGTAGTCATGTCTAGTTACTTGGTACTGAGCTCATAGATATTTCCACAGTATGAGTTTGAATTTCTCAGATTCCGAGTGTTCTATCCTTTGTTCAACAAAGAGCTGAAGGCCTATGCTTTATGAGTAGACTTCATTTGAAATCACTTGCTATGATTCAGGTAAGTGAGAATTTTCTGTTATGTTAAAACCATTCCTATCTAGCCATTTTCATTTTGTGCTGTTCATTCAAATAGGTTTTTTGAGATAGTTGTTGGGTTTGTTTGTAGTTTGTTTGGTTTTGATTTAGGTAAATTTCAAGTGCACCGATAATAACTTTATTACTCATTCAGTATTTTCCCATCTAGTTTTATAGTAAAATTAATTTGACTTAAAGTAGACAACAATATTTAATAAAAATAATGTATGTATACTTTCTTACAGTGGCAGAGTTGTATGAGAATTTTTTGTTTCATACTTTTGGAGAAATACTTATGCTATGTAATTAATGTTATTAGGGACTTTATTCCTTTGCTGAATGCTTCTCATAAGACCTAGGTTGCAAACTCAGAAACTGGAATGTGAAATGAAGGTAATACTGTGTAGGCTACAGAGGGTGAAACTTTTAATTTTCTTCTGGTAGTTTTAAATTTTTGTTGTTCTTTCCCAAATTTAAAAGATATTTTCTCCTTACATCCAAAGGTTTGTTTATTATGTATTTACTAAATACAAAAAATGAGTTTTGATGCCATTACCATTTAAAGTAAGGTATGTAGTATACTGAAAACTTGTTTTTCTATATTCAGCAAAATACAGTTTTATTATTTAGCATATAAGTGTACCCCTCACTTTGAGTAGGAGTAGTAGAATTCTCTGGAATGTATAATGACTTAAGTTATGCTTAAAAAGAAGTATGTGGGGAGTGAAACATTCTATGCCTTACCTTTATTTAAATATTCAAAAATGGAGTAATTTAGTTGGATTGTGCATATTTTTGTGCTTGATTATACTGACATTATACTGAAACAGCAAAACACAAATGGCAGCCTATGTTCATCTTAAAGCAGAAAGAAAACAAAGTTGCAAACATTAACTCCAAGATGGTCTAACTAGCTAGGATACTTTCATTTTGGTAAAAGAAAAGACTTATGAATTGCTGTATATCCAATTATGTGACTATTATGACATGTTCTATATGATTTTGAAACCACTTCTTTGATATCAGCTTTTTACTAGCATTTGAAGGAAATGTTCTCATTTCTCTTTTTGAGTTTTAACAGACATTCTCTATTGAAAAATAGTAATTTTTGTCTATAAATATTAGCTATACAGGAATTTAGATGTTAAATTTAATGTAACCAACAAAAATATTCAAAGTTAAGTTTTTTGTCCTGATTCTGCATATACTTATTTTTCTACACTGTTTGATATGTATCTGGTATTATATGCTGTGTAAAAGCACTGTTGATACAATGAGGAGATAACACTGACATTTCAGAAAATAGAACTCTGCTACTTTGGAAAGAGTAATTGTAACACCAGTTTCTTTGACAGTCTAGTTCACGTTTTAGTGTAATACAAAAAGGAAATAACTGTAAATTGTCAAACTACTGGAAATGTAATAACTTAAATCAAGTTTTTGGTTCTTTTTTATCTAGAAACATTAATATCACTGCTTTTCTGGACCAATGAAACTTGCAACTTTTTAAAATTAAATTTCTTATTACTATGCAATACAACTAGCTGAAATGTAGAATTTGTGGGGGGATCTGCTGTGCTGGAGCAAATAATACTAATGCCTGAGGATATGGTTACTGCAGTTGAGCAGCAAAAATCATGTGTTTAGAAACTTGTAGATTAATTTCTAGTTTTTTACTGACGCTGCTATACTGAGTAACCACTATGCTTTTCAGTATTTTAAACTTCATCCAAGAGGAATATAAATCAATAAAAAGAAGTATATGCTTTTCAGTAGTTTACATAATTCATCTTATTTGGGACTCCTTTGGATTTTATTTTTTTTATTTAACAGTAAAGCTGAAAGGAAGATTACATTCAAACATAAGCAGATGTTACTCAGTTTCTGCAACTTCAGCCATGTACATAATTTATTAAACCCCATCTTTGTATAATACTTTTTTGTGCTAAAAATTCTATGGTATTTCCTTTATGTCTAATTTTTTTGAAAGACCTATGTCTTTTAAGCATTTCTGATTTATTGGTTTCTTGGAAGTAACTTTTTATTTGGGAGTACATGGATTTCAGTAAATACAGAAATTGATATTTCAGTGAATTTTGCACACTGGCTTGCAGGACATGGGTTTTAGTCACTTTCCTTATTTGTAAACCTTCTTAAGAAGTTGTTCCTCCATAAATGTATTTGTATGTTGTAGATCTTTCACAATAACTTCTGTTGAACTGAAGAATAAGCACTAACTAATTTAGTGCAGCAGAAATCTAGGGCCTAACCTCAATTTGCTATCCTAGGGGAGCATTTACTGTATGAGATGTAACATGAGTATCATGAAAAAGACTTTGAACCAAGTGTCTTTCAGCAGCCAAATTCCCTTTCTTTTTTTTCTTTTTTTTTTTGCAGCTAGAGTTGCTACTCAGAGGTAACCATTCTGAACTAGATTTGCATGTGTACAGGATCTTTGGCTCCCCTGGGAAATCTTTATTCCCCATTCTTTTAATAAAAATATCACTGATGACTTCTAGAGCTGATAGCTGTGCAGCAAAACTAAGGAATCTACTAGTAGGCATTGGTCATAAGTACCATCAGAAAGCACCAGTGCAGAGGGTGCTGAAAGGTGAATTGTGCACTCCTGGCATGTTGTTGAATTTCCTAGACATATATTATCTGCCAACTGATGTATGCAGAGGACAGACTCTCCTTGATTGCTGAAGAGCATGCTGCAGATACAAAAATAATGTACAAGACCAACCATTTGAAGTTCAAATTGTGGATTTAAAGGTGGTGGGCCTCATTTGAAGCAGCAGTGTTTAAAAGAAAGTCCTCTGTTCAGGGAGAAAGATTTTTAAAGGACAGAATTAGAGATACACAGGAATATTTGAGATCATAAATTGTTTTCATAAAACAAAATATTCTTCTGAATAGCTTTCAGCATTTTACAGAGAAAGATGAAACAAAATGACATCAAGGAACTATTTTGGTGACATGGTTGCTGACTGCCATTTGCAAGATGTGAAGGGAGAACTGAGCTGCACTGTAATTATAGAATCATAGTTTCTAAAACAACTCTGCGAGGAAGTGTCATGGTAAGAACAAGAAGCAGAAGAGAAAATTACTCAAATGAAAATTGCTCGAAAGAGACATCTTTGGATGAATCACATTCACCCAGACAGAACAAACACTGCACCTGTGCCCATCCAGAAGGTGCACTTTCACAGAATCAAAGAATCACAGAATGGTTGAGGTTGGAAGGGACCTCTGGAGGTCATCTAGTCCAACCCCGCTGCTCAAGCAGGGTCACCTAGAGCACATTGCACAGGATCGCGTCCAGGCGGGTTTTGAATATCTCCAGAGAAGGAGACTCCACAACCTCTCTGGGCAACCTCTTCCAGTGCTCTGTCACCCTCACAGTGAAGAAGTATTTCCTCATGTTCAGATGGAAGTGTCTGTGTTTCAGTTTGTGCCCGTTGCCTCGCATCCTGTCTCTGGGCACCACTGAGAAGAGTCTGGTCCCATCATCTCTACACCCTCCCTTCAGATACTTATACACATTGATAAGATCCCCTCTCAGTCTTCTCTTCTCCAGGCTGAACAGGCCCAGCTCTCTCAGCCTTTCCTCATAAGAGAGATGCTCCAGTCCCTCAATCATCTTAGCCCTCCGGTGGACTTGCTCCAGTAGTGCCACATCCCTCTTGTACTGGGGAGCCCAGAACTGGACACAGTACTCCAGATGGGGCCTCCCCAGGGCTGAGTAGAGGGGGAGGATCACTTCCCTTGACATGCTGGCAACACTCTTCCTAATGCACCCCAGGATACCATTGGCCTCCTTGGCCACAAGGGCACATTGCTGGCCCGTGGTTAACTTGGTGTCCACCAGGACCCACATCTTTCTCCGCAGAGCTGCTTTCCAGCAGGTCAACCCCCAGCCTGTACTGGTGCATGGGGTTATTCCTCCCCAGGTGCAGGACCCTGCACTTGCCTTTGTTGAACTTTGAGGTTCCTCTCTGCCCATCTCTCCAGTCATTCCATCACAGAAGGCTATCAGGTTGGTTAAGCATGATTTTCCCCTTGGTGAATCCAGGCTGACTGTTCCTGATCACCTCCTTGTCCTTCATGTGATTAGAGATGGCATCCAGGATGAGCTGTTCCATCCCCTTTCCAGGGATCAAGGTGAGGCTGACTGGCCTTTATTACCCTGGGTCCTCCTTCTTGCTCTTTTTGAAGACTGGAGTGACATCCCACTACACATGGGATGTCTTGGGACATGGATAGTTGTCTAATGGAAGGGAAATGTGTTCTGGGTGCAGTCCAGTTAGGCCCTTCAACTTTTACCATCTGGAATAATAAGAAAATAAATGTGTTTATTTGAATACACTCACTCCCCTTTCTTTCCCTCCCTGCCTCCTCCTCCAGTATGGTAAGGATGCAGAAACATGAAAAACACTTTTGCACTTTTGAAAAGCTTTTCTTTCCAAAGCAGATATATAGATAGATAGATAAACATTTTATTGGATGTCTTGCCATATGTGGGGTGTGTGTGTGCATTTGTTGTTAGGTTTTTCATGTGCACAGTTAAACCCTTGTTGTCCTAGAGAAGTTATTCATTTAAGTGGGGAAGGTTGGGAAGACTTAAATCAGTTTGTGATAAATGGCCAGTATGTCATCCTTGCCATCTCAGTTTTAGTGAGAGTAGAGAGAAGCTTGGAATTACTTTTCTCCCAAAATTAAAATAGATGATCTTATTCCTGTTCTTTGTCATTTGCTCAAAAAAGTATTTGTTACCAGGGCATGAGTCACTCCTATGGGTATTCATTTCTACTGAGCATTTTTTCTTTCAGTGTTGGAAATATGTCTTGGGGTTTTATCTTGAAGAGTAATATGAACCACTGATTCAGATAATATTTTGCTGAAGTCACGAACCATCTGCTGAATCAGCTCATGATTACAAGATTGCTATCAGCTGATGTGCCTATATGAATGTTAGTGTTAAATAAGTAGGGATGGGGAGTAAATCACAATGCTTTAGCTATTTTTTCTGATATCTCCCTGTGGAGAGATTTCAGGTATATCTACACAGGAAAATTTTATGTTCTCCAAAGATGTGTTATAAATGAGGAGATTGAAGTAATAATGAGAATATAGAAATAGTAGAGCAATAGTAATGCACAGCTGTATGCAAGCAAATTTATGCTGTTTCTCAGCAACGTCTCCAGAAAGCACTACATGCTCATACTTGTATTGCTTTCAGGATTTGAGCTTTGTGTCTGGAGATGATTTGCGTATCTCTATGTGGTACTTTTCATGAAATGTATGCTTATATAACAAAGTACTTAAGTGCCTCTCTATGGAGTAGCTTAATACAATATCACTTTTACTAGCTCCAGTTGAGAAGTTATTGCAGAACAGTTAGTATGCTTGCATGTGCACAGTAGTTAGTTTATTGAACTTACTTTTGAACAACAGCCATTGAAAATGTTTGTGTTGCAGCTAGCAGGATACTTATATTACTTCATCACTGTTGCTTCTGGGGGAAAAAAGTTCAATGACAATGTTATGAAAGTAGATTATTGATGTGTGGTGACTTTGAGGCAACTGAAAATCACCACTCTTTCCAAAAAGGTTCCAAATGTATTTAGCTTATGAATAGTTAAACCTGAAACTTCAAAAATTATTTCAATTATTGATGTGCTTAATTTCCTGAGTTGGTAACTGAATTTTAATTCAAGCCAAGATGGAGTATTTTTGAAACAAGATACTCAACTTGCAAGTTTCACAAATTTTGCTTTCTCTTTCAAGAATACTTTAGAGCTGTCCAAATGCTTATGAGTACCAAAGAAAAGACCCTGTGGAAGCCAGTGGCTCTGTTTACAAATACTATTCATAAATCAATTACACTGCTGTAACATTTCAGGTATTTGAGACAAGATTGAATTCAGGACTCCCCGCCCCCCACTTTCTGTTTGGAGTAAAAGGTATTTTGGATTCCTTTTGTCAGAGCAACTGAAATAGGTGTGAGAGGAGAGGGTCCTGATCTGCAGAGGAAATTCTTTAGACATTCTTTCAGCCATGGTTTATCTCAGCTGTTAACTGAAGGACTAAGAGGAAAGAGAAGAATTAAGTTGAGAGAAAGAGAGGAGAGTTAAAGAGTTTGTACATTGAAAATATTAACTAATAGAAGGGAATTTTTCCCTGTTTGTTTCTGACAGTGATTGGGGAAAAGAGAAAATTTCAAACAAACTGAATGAAAGCATTCTTTGAGATGATGTATATGGCTTTTGCTATATATGCACATACTATTTAATTTGCCTGCTCAGCAGCAAAATTACAAAAGCCTCTTCCTGTCAATATGCTCTTTCAAGGTTCTCAGATAAAGCAGCCTCTGGGAAATAGAGATATGTGTTCAAATAGAACTTTTAGAAGTGTAATTTAGTTTATTTTAGACTACTGCATCTTCCTTTTATCCTGTAAAGGCAGATGACGGGCTTGACCCCAAAGTACTGAAATAAGATCATACTCATGTGAGAAAACATGTGATTGATACCGGATATTGTCATCATTGTTCCATGACAGTTTTCTGATTATGAGACTATTTGAGACAGGTTTAAGAATCTTTACTCATGCTTATAATACTCATATTTGAATTGATATTAGAATAGGAGTTACTAGTTAATATTGCAGTAACCCTTCTAGTTTGTTAAATATGTTCTTGTACTCTCTATTTTCTCTTTTTTTCATTCTGAGACTAATTGGAAGTGGAGGAATTAGCAAGACATTTATCTTTTAATCCTTTCAGCTTTGATTAGTCTTGAAGTTGTAGAGGGAGAAATTCTGCTAAAAGTTTCCATCTTCTGAAAGGTCAACCCTTTTCCAAATAATCTGAGTTGCAGTTAGAAGCAAGAATTGTTATGAAAGGGGACTGAACTTAAGAGATTGTGTACTTGATTAAAAGAGCAAATCTGCTATCAGTACAAATTCTGCTACCCAAATGCCTGGGGTTCCTTGCCAAGAGCTCTTTTTTCTTTTTTTTTCTTGTATGAGCCTTACTGAAGTTTTCTTTTTCCCTCCAGCATAATCATAAAGAATACAGTCCAGGCAGGGGTAAATTGCTAACATTATTGTCATAGGAATCTAGAGCCACCAAGCTCTGTAGCTGACCATATTGATTTTGCTGAGTGACTGTTACTATTTGTGCCTTAATTCAGAAGGTGTGCAAGGTCTGTACTCTGTGCTGGTACATCACTAACCCCAGTATCCTGGTCTGATATCTTTGAACATTATTGCAGCTGCAAATAATAAGTAGTCTTGTACCAAGATGTGAAATTTGCTACAGAATAATTTGACCACTCTTGCTGTCTTTCCCACCTTTGTATTTTTCTTTCCTATTCCATCCCCCTGTTGTACATGCTATTTTTTTGGTCATTTATCTGATTATTTATGGCAGCAGTCATTTAGCAGAAATATATGTGAAATTTTCCAGCACTGAGTAATTCTAGGTGGGATTACTCAGGATCAGTTACACTGTAGATTGTTCCTTTCTTCATAACTATGATCATGGTTTTCATGGAGGAATTTCATTTTGATCCAAGTATCAAGTAGCTCTCAAAACTTCATTGCATTTCTCTATGATAGGAAGAAAAGAAGTGTTCTGTGATATGGCGAGAGGAGATTTTTATTTTTTGAACAGTTTTCATAGGAGAAATGTAAGTGAAGAAAAAAATTGATATTTCCTATCACCCCTCCTTCTAGGCTCCACAAAATCTACTGTTGTCATTGTTTGTGTGTTTGCCATTGGAATACAAATTATCAGAACACAAGAAAACTAAAAGAACCAGGTCATGAGACGTTTTAATAACAAGAATTCTGTTTCTTAAAGATTTCAGGAATGACATCTTGTGGTTCCTCATGGCCAGTCACATCTATCACCCTGAAAATCAGGTAGCTAGTAGTAAAGAAACTTAGAAAAAAGACCTGGTTTGTACAGTTCATATATCTTTATGTATTCATTTTTATACTAAAATTATTATTGGGCAAGAAGTAAATCCAGAATATGACTTCCATGGATTGTGTTCGACTGGGGATGCCTTATAGTGTCAGGGTATTTATCAGGGTTCCTTTAAACATCAGAAATTCCTTTTCCATTACTTTCCTTACCTAATATCTATCATTGCATTACACAGCTTCCAGATTATGAATGTTGCTTTCACCAGACTAAATAATCAAAAATAAACCTCTAGTGTAAGACTTCAGACTAGACATGTAAATGGCCTTTCCTTAGGGTCAATCAGATATTGCCACGTTACAAGTGAAGATATTGGTTCCTCTTGCTTAGAAAAATATCAGCATTAAAAATACCTCAAAACTTCTGTTTCAAGGAAAAAAACCAGACGTTAATGACTTTATTTAGAACAACTATTTTTACTAGTTTTTAAAAGGCTAATTCTGACAGAGATTAAACTCTGGTAGCTATATATCACTTCTTTTTTGTTTGGAGTTGCTTGATGTTACAGCCCAAACTATTATATGGAGTTAAAAAGCTACATCGGGGTGGGGGGGGAGGGGAAGTATGTGTCAAAGAAAAGCATTTCTTCAGAAATAGCCAAGTTAGGAAAGGTTTAGTTCTGTTTCTAGTTCTTCTTGCAAAACTTAAGTAAACTTGCTTGTTAACCTAGATAAAGCACTATTGGGTCTCAGTATCTTATGAATATTCACTTAAACAAGGAAGCCCTAATTAGTGGAAGTGAAATTGAGGTTAAAGCTGAGATTCAACTTTCTGAAATTCAGTAGTTCAAAAGTTAGAGGTCTAGCATAAGCTAATTTGCTGTAGGCTCCCTCCGTAGTCAGTCGAGAGAGGTGTCTGCTTTAAATGGCTCATTGTTGTAATCTCATGTATGATGAATCACCCTTTCAAAGTGGCCACCTTTTTTTGCCAAGAAAGCTGGTTGCCCTAGATGCTCTGTATAGATGAGACAGCTAATTTTTAAATTGCTGAAATATGATATAGTTATTCCGCATTAGATTAATGCAATAGACCAAGAGCTAAATTATACATATTTTGATACAAGTGGATATAATGGCAATCCATTTTTCTTCCATAAATTCAGTCTGTAATGAAGTATAGAACCTGCATGTTAAAGAGTTGCTTTACTTTTTTCTATGAAGTATTACACTCGCTTTAATTTTTTAGCCTTGATATGTATAACTATTATATAGCTAGCTGATTAATGTCTCTAAAAATCTGTTCCTCCAAACATGTACTGAAACATGAAAATAAATATTCTGTCACAACTTTCTCCCAGTCCCTTCCACATTTAAGATTATTCCCTAAGAATAAAATATTCCTTTCAGGAACTTTTTAGGGGTTTTATTCTTTTTTTCTATCCTTTAATTTGGGTAAGTTTTCTAATGAATAACAGTAGATACACTTTTAAGTTCACAGCTATGTTGGAGAACATACAATATAGACTTTTAATTAATTATTTCTCAGACTTTTTACAGAAGTGGCTGATTATCAGATTAGCTTGTTTAGATATGAAATACTGCTGCCTATTTTCTGTATGCTGAAGCACTGAAAAGAGGATGGCCTGAAAGTTTTGGAAATCTTTAGAATGCTTCAGTGGGCTTTAGATTGGGCCTTGAAGACAGAAACATTTAATTTAGACATTGTGCAGTATAATGGGCTCAGTGAATATGACTGTCTCAAAATACATTTTTCCCACTATCCAATATAGTACAATACTTTCTCTGAAGCAGATTTAGGCATATATATTTTTGTCAAGAATTCAGTGTTTTTGCAGTACTGCTGCAATCTGTAGACCAGGTGTTACTTTCTTCAGGGAGATATACAAAGAACATTCTCATAAGTGAAATTGTTTGTTAAGGAAATGTAATGGCATAGCTGTGAATTGCTCCTCTTCTAGCATTGAACTAACCGCATTCATTCATTTTCGGTGGTTTCAGAGCGAACCTTCAAAAGCTGTGGATCAGAGTAACAAATTGAGGGGTCAGTAGTAAATTCTGTAGAAAATATAGAAAGGAAGGCAGATATAGTCAATAATGTTTAAAAAACCCTTTACAAATGGAGAGGGATGACACAAATATGAGCTGTAAGACGCATGCATATTGTGTATAGATAAAAATATTCAATAAAAAGATGAAAAAATGAAAACAAGGAATGAAGCAAATGTGTAAGCTAGATGTTGTACTTTCTTTATCAAGGAACACATTGTATGATTTTTATGAAACTGCTACTTTGCCTACAAAGAAAAATTTTGAAACCTGTAAGCTTTACAGTGTGACTGTTTATTTTCAAGCCCAAAGAAAAAAGAGCATGGCCCACTGGGGAGGACAAATTGATTGCATTCAGTTACCTGTGCAGAGATAAAAACTTGGATCTTACCCCAATATGCCCCCAAACATTGAGAAGATGGATGTGAGAAATATTTTCAGTACGTTTTCTGAAATGAAACAGCTTTCCTTATGAACGACTTTTTTTCTTTCGGCCTACATATCCTTAGCCTGAGAGGCAATGAGAGTTCAAAAGAAAAATATTATAAATATAGGATCCTACCTCAGGGACTTTGATGTAGATGGGGACATAAGGCCATAAAGTGTTTTGATGGCTCATCAACATCTGAAATGTCACAACTAAAGGCATTATTTCTCCTTCAGACGTAAGAAAAGAGGCAGCTGAGCTCTTTTTGCAGAGGATCAGTTCCTTTTTGTCCCACAGAGCTCAGGCATCTGTGGGTGTTTTTTTTTTTTTTTTCTTTCCTCCTTCTGCACTGTTTAGTGCAGACTCTGTTTAGTCCACAGAGACTAAATATTCTCTAATCCCTTTGAAAGTAATTAACTCTGTTCTGAAGAGTCCTGGCAGATGCTTTCATCTAGAATGTTCCTATCCTCCACTAGTAACCTGGAGAAGAAAGCTTGGTTTCTTAACACTTCCTCTTTATCTTGGTCTGTATACTGAACAGTTAGTAACTGCCTTTGTAAGTTCCTGTGCTGTGTCCTCACTAGTTCTGGGCGAAAAAAAGTAGATCTTGTATCCTCATTAGGACTTAGGGTGTCCTTAGAGCCAAGAGTCTGCTATGGTTATTTCACTGCTCTTGAAAGTTTTGTTGAAATTAAGCTGCTCAATACCCTTCTGCTTTCTTTTTGCCTATCTAGAGAGTCTCTTGTTAAATTAAGCCGATATAATTATAAAGAGAGTAGTCTAATGATTAGGCCTATATAAAACTCTTAAACCTCAAATTTGTAAGTGATCATAAACAGAAATAATTCCGTCATTATTTTAGGCATAATTACTCTTCTGTAGAACAGAATTAAATTCTTTGCCTTTTCAGTAAATATTTTAATGGCTGTTTCTTGTGAAGGACATAAAGGCATTCTGAAATTTAGAAACAAGGAGCCTCTTCACTTTTAGTTGTTATGACTGACACAAATTGGAAGTTTAGTCATTAAGGAGGTAACACACACTTTTATTTACAATTGTATTTCATTGCATTGAACTTTAATATGCGAAAATAATGCTGACATTGGTGACTTAGTTTACTGGTGATTTGGAGTGTTTACTTTTAGATAACACAAAATTTAAAGTGCTCCAAGCATGAGTCTTTTTTTTTTTTTAATACCTTCTTACAACATTGCAGTGAAATTTACTCTTTCTTTTCTGAGATCTATGAAATAAATACGCTGCATGCTAATCAGCTTTCTGTCTATACTGAGCAAATATATAGGAAATCAGGACTCATTACTGTGTACTTTTTAAAATATATACAGGTAGTCTGTATTGTTAAGATGAGCTCCAGTACTACTTTTGTTTCTCATATCAGTGGCTTAGTTGTTATTCTAGAGTAGGTGAATCTGAGTTTTAAAATAAAGAAAAACAGAGATTGCTTTTGACTGTTTGTGGATGTACATTTGTCTTTAAAGGTGTATGTCTGTTTGAGACGAGAATGTGAGATTTATTTTTTGAAGAACATCACAAACTCCAGTACAAAGGAAGGAAAATAATGCTGAATTCCTCCTGAGAGGAGAGAAGTGTATGGACGCTTCCAGAAAGTAGTTTAAAAAGAAAATAAAAATTGAAGGACTGATTAGTGAAATAGCTTCTCCACTGATAAGCCCTTAGGTCTTTATATTACAGAGTTGTGTGAAGAGCAGCTAGACGGATATTTTAGGAGACATTAAAGTGTGGGTTCCTCCCCACCCCTTTTCAGTAGCTAATATTGGCAAGTGGCTGGCTACCAGTCTTGTTGGCATATAATAAAGATATGCCCTGAAAAGGGAGGTTCTGAGTAACTTGTATATCCGAAATCTGTTCTTTTATGACAAAAGACTGCCCATTCACTCCACCACATACTCGGGTATCAGAACTGCTAAAGATACAAATGCAAAAGGTACAAAGACCATAATGCTGTAATTTCACAATGACACAAAGGCACTTCAGAGTAGCAGCTAATATTACAAACGTTATCAGCTTTGCATCAATTCTTTCCTCCATTAACTCCTTTACTATACTAATCAAAATAATTGGATATTTGACAAAAGTGGTCTAAGGCAAAAGATGCTACTCTTCTTTAGTCACAGGCATTTTAACTGTTTTGGAGATGAGAATTAGTTCATTGCTCCATCCACAGTTCGTCTTTGAAGTATGTTTGGAAAGTCTTTGTAATTTTGACACTGCAGGCTGTTTTTAATCCTTGCCTCAGGTGTAATAATATGTCTTGTTATGCATAAGTCACAGCAAATCTTATTTCTTCACATCTTCTTCATATGTTTCACATAGATGTCCTTGCACTTGGCTATATTATGCAAAATACAATAAGCAGATATTTAAAATTCTTGCTTTGGTTGGTAGGCAGTCGTTAGAGGGTGACGGACTTTCTCATCTTGCTTTTGGTCTTTTCAAAAGCTCACACAGCTGCCTCTGTGCATTTAGTTAGTGTGTGTAGCAGAACTGGCAGCTTGCTGGGTGTTTGCAATCAGAATACTTTTGTTAGATATGGCAATAATGGGACTGCAGGATTGCCTAGAATGTTCATCAGAGTAGATTAAACTGCTGTTGTCAATGTTGTTTACTGAAAACATAGACCTTATCTGTCAACTCTTAAGGTATTGAGTCCTTTTAAATTTTGCTGTATTGTAACTCTTTGTACAAAAAAGCCCCTCTGCCAGGGGGCAATCTACTAAGCTAATTGGCTTCACAAAAGGATGGCAATAACTTCCGGGTTTGACAAGACGTATACAATTGATGCATATATATCTTTCTATATCTTTCTCTATATATCTATATATAGTGTGTGTGTGTGTATATTCAATCCTTTGAAATCTGGATAGAAGAATGTGAAAAGGAAGTCTTATGTGTCCTGTTGCATACTGGTCAACTTGATGTCTTGTTCTTCAGAATCACAGAGAATCGCATATTCTCTGATAATGCTTAGCTGACTTTTGTCTGCCTAGAACTGTGAACAGAAGTTGGTGAAATTCTTAGTGGGGCATTTCTGTGCTGTAGTGTCAGACCTGATTCACTACAGAGATACAGAAGAACTTCTGTTCTCATCTGACAATTCAGTAGCCACTGTTTATTTCAGGTTTGTTCTGTCTTGATATCAGTTTGTTCAGAGAACTCTGTCAAGAAATGTTCTCAAACAGTCCACTGAATCAAATTCTCTAGGCTTAGAGGTGTATAGTGGCAACATTCTACTTCTGAGTGGTAGTTGTAAGTTATTCTCACAACTGTGACAATCTTACAACTGCTTTTGAGAAATTCCTTTTTTTTTTTTTTTAATTCTGTGATTTTATCCTCTTATTTGCTGTAGTTTTGTGAAATGGACCAGCATGTTATTTCCGTCCTCCAAAACTGCAGACTTTCCTCCTCCTGTACCTTTTTTTCCAGTAGATTAAAGAAGTGATATTCTTTTAGTTTTTCAAATGTCTTAAATCTGGCTGAAGTCTGAATCAGTACCAGTCGTTTGGTAGATGTTCAAAGGTACATGTCCAGAAACTGTGGGAGAAATACCAAGAGAACAGCTCCAGTTGTGTGTTAAAACATGCATGAGGGGTGAGTAAAGAACTGAAACAGTAATTGTAATGCATGTCTACTGCCTTTTAATTACACTGATGCTGATGAGCATTCTTGTTCTCCACTCTAAATGTGGCCAAAGATGGAACTGGCCACCAGAGGGCAAACCAAACACACATGCTCCCCTCCTCTATATATTCATTAAAATCAGCTACAATTGTTCATGTCAACATAATTTACTTTTTCCCTCCAGTCATTGTAAATATTTTTGTCAAGAAAACGTTATTTTTCATTGAAGAGGTTGTGTTGTCTTGGTTCATCATGTGATAACACTAACTTGAAAAGACCACACTGAAACAGTGCATAACTCTGTTCACTGCGAATTATATAAAACACAAACTTAGGTATACATCTTACTGCTTGCTGGATTTTGGTGGCATCTGTAAGTAGAAGGTAGTCTGCGAGTCTTCTGCCTCTCCTCAATATCTGATCGGATGTTAATATGCTATGAGGATATTGGAGAGGATGTTCTGTATACAGAAAGTTTTTTCCAGTCTTAACGTTACTAAAAACTACTGTTCTGAAGTCCTGAAACTGCAAATAGTGGTGTTCAAAAGGAAATTCCTGTATGTTTGGAATGAGATAGAATGTTAGTGGTCTGTAATTCAAAATAGTTACAGGAGTTTCCTTCAAAATTTTGCAGTTTACATTCACTTTAGATCAAACCAATTTACTAGACAAAATTTAGGAAAGTTAAAATTGGGGCATATATTAAATTTGTTCTCAGTTTATTTATGAAAGATGAATGCATCTCTATGTTATATATTTTTACGTAGAAGTAGAAATAGAGACAGAAAACTTTTCTTTAAAGAATGATGTACAAAATTAAAATCTATTAAGTATACACAAAAATCCAGTCTGAAATAATCTCTAACTATTGAATGAGAAATTCAAATTTTGATTAGTCAAGGGCTTTTAATAAATCTCTGTAATAGTTAGCATTTGGTTCCATTGGAGAGCCAATTATTCATAGTAACAGTTGACTACTTTTCTTCTTTGTAGATACAAATAGACTTCTGATTCTGGTTTCAAGTTATTGAAAGAAATTACAGGCAACTAACAACCTACTGTGATATCTCCTGATGGAATTAGGATTAATTTGGTTCTCCTTTAAAGAATCTTTCCTATTTAACATACAATCTTATGGCTGTCGGGTCAAATGATATATGTAATAAAATGCCTTTCTTGTTGGAATGGAGAGTCATAATGACAGACTGCTTTCCTTATATTTCCAGTAGGCATTTGGTGTCAGTTGACACAGAGATTTTAAAATAAGCAAGTGCAATGTTTACTGATACTGAGCAATGACTCAGGATGTTTCTGTTTGAATTCAGGCTTGTACATAGTTAATTTTATTTCATCAAAACTTCAGCCTGGCCTGGAACTGCTAGGACAGCTGAAATAGCAGGATAGAAAAAAATGCTTTTACAGCTTCCATACTGAGAAACTTTGTTTCTGACTTGCATAAGTTTCAGATTTATTAACCCTCTTAAGAGTTTTAACTCTCTTCTTAAAACAATGATTAACATGAGCGATATGCTTATCATACAACTTCTCTGTCATTCTCTTGCAACATTTAGAAATTTTTTTAGCCCCTCTATTTGTTCTTTGGGATTCATATGACCACCTAGAAACTTTGGACTAGGTCCATTTAGAATTGCTGATTTCATAAAGAGACCACTTAGCAGTTGGAAAATGATTCTGACAGACTAAAGTAAGTATTTGACAGCTTTAAGTGGATGAATTATTTTGTAGACAATATGTTGTAAGATAATTATATTTTTGTTCTGTCTGGTGTGTAGAGGTAGATTTTGAACTTTTACATCTAAGGCTAAGGATTTTATTTTCAGCAGCTGTATACATATATCTACTTGTAAGCCTTACAGTATGGGACCAATGACTTTGTGCATTAGGGCTGACATGCTAATTAGGGACCTTGAATGCTTGGTAACTTGAAAAGTCTAAGTGCATAAAATTACATGCAATACACTTATGGTTTGTTTGTTTAGTAGCACTTTGATACTTTTTCACAATGTCTTGGCCATATCCATTGCACTTTAAAAAGCTTTTCGAGAGAGAGAGAGAGAGAGAGAGAGAGAGAGAGAGAGGGCTAGATGAGCATGTTGTTGTGTAGAGGTGTGTTCCTGAGTCTTTAAAAATCAAACAGAAAAAACAAAAACCCACCAGAAAGTGTCTTATAACAGAAAAATTACATGCTTCAAAGCATTCATTTCACAAAGAGAAGACATACATTCTCTTTCTCATATGTACAGAATTGATTCTAAGGCCATTTCAGATGAACTTCTGTCTTTTCTTCTTTGTCATGTGATTAGGAAGGTTGCTTACAGTTTTGGAGCAGTGCAATTTAATGCTGAGGGAAGGAATTACCTCTCAGAAGTCTGTAGAAGGGGAGACCTCTGAAGCCAGCAAGCAGTGAAAGTGATCAGAATCTCAGAATTTTTAGAAGTTGCATTGCAGCTTATAAGACATAAATCCAAATATCCAGTGTTATTATTCAAGATTTAGTTATTTTGTTGAAAAATATTGATTAGTCATCTACTTCTTTCTGCTTAACAACTCTGGAAAAGTCCATTTCTTAAACTGCACACCAAGTAAGGAAGTGTGAGTGTGACCTAAGGGAAAGAATAGCCTGTAAGCAGAATGAGTCTTCCTTTAATTGTGGCTTCACTCTTAAATAGCTGGGGATGGGAGATAGAAAGGTGAATGAGGGGAATTTTTGTTTGGAAATGCAAGCTTTTCAGAGAAAATTTCAGCATAATGACATTTTTCCACTTTCTACTTTCCAAAGATTTTGTAAGATACCTGCTTGTGTCTCATCTCTGTGGTGGATCAAAGAGCTTCAAGACTTATTTGATAACCTATTTGGTGCTTTCCTGCCCTCCCCCAACAGAATTTGTTTGAGTTATCTCAGAACAAAATTTTTTTGGATTTGAAGGAGATGCAACTGAAAATAATTTAGAATTAACTGACTTACATTCACAGATTCTGATCCACTCTGATTAAAAAACATAGTGGAAGAAACCTAGACTCTCAGTGAGTGTTTCCAAGTGATTCATATCAAGTAAACTGTAATGCCTGCTATTTGTGAAAGTTTTCAAAAAGTATGCCTTCCCTTTTCTTTTGAATTAAAACACAACAGTTATGGGTCAAACAACAACTGTCTGTTATTTTGGCAAATTGCTCTAAGGTAAAGATGGGTCTTGCTATATGTACAACTCTCCAAATAGATTTTATTCCTTTTCTTTTCCAAAACTGGTGAGCACATGAAAATACTCTGTATATTCATTATATACACTTATTTT
This sequence comes from Apteryx mantelli, assembly GCF_036417845.1. Lineage (NCBI taxonomy): Eukaryota > Metazoa > Chordata > Aves > Apterygiformes > Apterygidae > Apteryx > Apteryx mantelli. Next base: position 43,743,370 of record NC_089982.1, on the reverse strand, counting down.
TTTTTAATCTTTGAACACCAATATTTTTAGGAGTATTCTATAAGAATTCCTAGTTAATTGCCATGAAGTCCCTCAGAGCTGTTCTGTAGCAAGCAGCCTTGCATTATAGGAAAGAACTGGTTACATTACAATTGGAAAAATGAATAGTCTGTATTCATTTTCAAAATTTTATAATGGGGGATATAATTTGTAATACCCTAATACATAATTGATAATTTGAAGGAAAAAAGAAATCAGTCCTAATGTATAGTTAAAAAACAAAACAAAACAGTGCTTTTGGCATGGACCACTGAAGGAGGCATACCTGTGTTATTACACAAGGTTCTTTTATGAGTGAGTATTGAAGCATATTTTAGAATTCATTTGGAAATTGTTTGTTTCATGGCATTATAACCAACTCCTGTCCTAAGTGGACTCCGGTGTGTATTGTTAACCCCCATTTCCTATCCTTTCTTTTTTTTTTTTTCTTCTCTTTTTTATGAATGGATTTGGTCAAGCTGTTCTTGTTCTTCTGGAATAGATGTGGGGATGCCTACTCCAAAAGAAATCAGTCCTAGAGAGGAAAAGTATTTTTAATGTGTCTGCAAAAATTATAACTTGCTATATTTCATAGTTTTTTACCTGTGCTTCATGAACAGTATAGTGAACAACACAGTTTAAAGGGATGTGGTTCATAACTTAAGTATTAACTAAAGTACTGAGACAAATAAATTCCCCAAAAATGTTCATATCCACAGAGGGATTGCCAGACACATCAGAAAAACTGATGTAGATGGCTTTTCTCTGCCTTTTCTGTTTCCAAATAGAAGGGATTCTCAGTCGAACCAGTTGAGATAAATACGTAACAGTTCAAGGATGGAGCATTGGAAAAATAAGGGCTCTTCTATAGTTGTATTCCTTTTGACTACTCTAGTTTATAATAAATCAAAACTGCCTCATATATGGCGCTGTCAACCTGAACCTTAGTGACTGAGGATGCAAGTCTTCTGTCTGTGATACAAGTCTTTAAAAAAATTTTAAAAAGCTGACATTTTTAGATAAACCTAAACAATTTATTCTTTCATCATTGTGAACATATGCTGTATATACAGCTATATGATGCAACATTTCCTTTGGAGGTTGTTTGTTTGTTTAACGAGCTGTCTTATTTCCAAGGGTATTTTTTATTATTTTAGTAATGTGCAATTAGTGAATTATAGACTGCACCTGAATGAATAATTGTTGTGGGAAGAAGACTCTGCATCCACTTTATAATTGTCTTTTAAACACTACTTAATGCAATCAAATCTGTAGTTATACACATTCAGGTTCTTGTCTCTCTTCTCTAGTGCCTTCTAGGTGTATCCTTGTGTAAGTAAACCAGTTGGTTTATTTGATCTTGTAAATACTGTGGGGATTTAAAGTTCAAGGACTTCTAGAGCAAAAAAAAAAAAACAACCCCCCCCTCTATTGACAGACAAAGCTGCACAGGTGCAAGGTTGCCTATTGCTTTTATGATGCTAGCTACTAGTACACTGTTTAGTAATTCTTCTACATTTGAAGTGAGTCTGGACTTTTTCAGGGGTCACTTATCCACCATTTTATCTTCTAATTAAACATAATTGGACCTGATACTTTTACAGGGTAGTATCTGAAATAACTATATCCACGTCTCTGGAATATTTTCTGCAAATGTAGCAGAGTTGAGAGAAGAATTAAGTTTGATTTGCTAAGTTATGTAAGAATAAGATTGTTTGGAATGAGGACATTCAGTCCATCTATATACATGACGTTAAGATTCTGATTGGATTTCGTGCAAATTTCTGTATTTCAATTGTCTCCTTCTGTATTTTCTTCCTCTCATAATTAAATTATTCTTAGCAGAAGTATAAGAGGAATTAAATAAGAGGATTTAATAAGAGGTAAACTGTGTGACTGCCATATGTGCTCTTGAAAAAGGGCTCTGAAATAGTGGTACAAGATGTCAAGGTTAGAGAATGGCTTTGGGATGACATTATTCCTGTTGTATAGTTATTTACCTATGAATTTTATAAGGTAAAGGTATGTTAGGCAAACACCAGATGAGCAAAATTAAGACCTTTAGAGTAGAACTCAGTTACCTAAGCACAGGCATCTAGTGTCCATTTAGATGCCATAAATTATTTTGTCTGTTCGCCACCTGCCACATCAGGAGCACAGGTTACTCTTAGATGTTCTGTCATATGTGACAGCTCCATGCTGAATCTCCTAGGTAACACAGTGTTTAGGCAGCTGCATCCCATGTCAAGCTCTAATGTGAACTTTTTCATAAGGTAAACAAAGGGTTAGAAGTTTGAAAAGCAAAATTTAATTTGCAATGTAAAATATGGCATCATTTGTGCTTTTGAATGTAATATCAAGTGAAGAGATTCAATTATCCATACACAAAGTGTTTAGTACCTTTTCCTTAAGACAGTCTGACTGATGTAAGGTTTCCTGTGTTTTTAGGATAATATTCCATATTTAATGATTTTTGCAAGTGTTTGGCCCATCGTATAACCTTCATCAGCTTGTTCTGAAGTTTAATTAAGCACTTAATAGCCAACAGTCAAAAGTTTGGTTTTTACCACAGACATCAAAAAGAGCTCCTGGTGTCTGTGGTATAAGGCAAATTATAAATCTTTGGTTATTCTTGTCTATGAAAATTCTCCTGTTTTATCAATCAACTCTTGTTGAGTGACTGCTTGTTTTGACTGTGACTGTTGCTAGCATATTGCGCCTAATTCTGGTGTCCACATTATAAACGAACAGGTTTCTACTGTGATACCTGTCCTTCCAGTTAAAGGTTTCCTCTTTATATATTCAAGGATAGCTTGAATCGTTCTTTTGGGTATCTATCTGTACTGGTTATTCACAGATTGTCTACAGTGTTCCTCAAGTCAGTGATTAATAGAATAGAGTCCTGTCCTATTTGAACAGAACTTTACTTTTTGTTCTTAGGTTTATGACTTTATATGAGACTATTGAAACATGTACTGTTGGCTTGCACCCACCTTACCTGTGTAGTTCCATGTCATTGTCTTGCCTTCTGCATTATCTCCTCATTCTTGTTTCAGCTATGTACTTTTAATTTCATATTTTATTTAGTTGATAAATACTGAAAAGATAAAAATGCCTATGGTCAGGAACCTAATGCCCATAGCTTGTAGGATGCTTCCTACAAGAAATAAACTGGATGGTTTCCTGTATGTAATTACAAACAGTAAATTATGGGTTTAGAAATGTAAACTATTACTATGTGTTATGTTGCTTTTGCATTACTGAAGTACTTTAGTTAAGATTGCCTCATATCACATACATTACAAAAAATTATCTATATGAACTACATGTGAGAAAAAGCACACAAGTCAAACTACCCCAGCAGCCTATGTCTGATAGTGACTAATAACAAGTGTCTAAAACAGCAGATGAAGGCAGTGAAGCAGATAAATATCCTTCCACAAAATGTCTTTCCAGTCTCCAAATCATAAAAATCTCCTTAAAAATATTATTTTCTGAAAATCCATACTGTTGTGATATCCTTCTATATTTCTTTAGTCTGGAATAGCTGCTCCCTTTTTTTGCCTTTCAAGGCTGTAACTGCACTATTTATCCTCTTAAATATTGGTAGGGTAGTGGATTTATTTGATATTCTAGACCTTATACTGTGCAGATGTTTTAAAAATTAAGATCATCACTCCACATAACTTAATTATGTGAACCATACCTAATTCATGTGTTTCCCTAGAACTTAAACAGGGGCTGGCTGGACATCCTGATTAAAAAAGATCAGATATCTGGTTACTTTAGAATAGAAGGGATTTCACCAGTTATCGCTACATTATTTGGGTTCTGCCCAAGCAAGAACAAAAGAAAAAATATTTTGGATACTTTTGACTTTGCTGATCTATTGCTGACAATTCAAATGTTTTCATCTGATAATGAGGCAGAAGCATATATGATAGTTTTGTTCTTAACATACTTTAAAGACTCCTTCTGCTTTCCTTAATGTTGTTGACCATATATTTCTCCTTTTTTTTTCTCTGTATCAGTTATTTTCAGTTTCCTAGCACTTGATTTGTATCTATGGCTGTCAGTGATCCCTTTTGAAAGCTTTTAAAAAAATTAGTCTTATTTCCCTGTAACACTAGACGGTTTTAACTCCTATGATTAGCTGTGGGATTATGACTTTTTGGAAATCAGTGATGTTCTTGAAGTCTCAGTTGTCACTCGCATTGCTTGTTTGGTTTTTGTTGTGTAACAATGAAACATTTCTAACTGTTCTGATCAAGCTACAATCAACTTTTCATTCTTCTTCTTCTTACCTCTAGATAATGACTGCTATACTTTGAAATAGAGCTACCCCGTGTTAGATGCAATGCTTTTGAGTTAGGAAATTATAATCTGTAATATTTAGAAATTCTGGAGCTATTTGAATTCTAGTGGTACTGATTTTATCACATTATCAGATAAGAGGGAGAAGGATAAAACAACAATTTACCAGAGAATTTGTTAACTGAGTACCATAGTGCTTTGTATCCTATTCTTCTGTCATTCTCATGTGTTCTTATCATCTAATCTGTGGTCTTCAATAATGAATAATATTTTCAGGGTGAACTTGATAGTCATGTTAATATACTCAGCTCTCATTAGATATGACGGTGATGCTCTTAATTTTCTTATTTTGTGTGGAAACAGAAAAATTATAGAATGTGGTAGTCATGACTGAATTTACAGTTTGCTGGCTATAGTTAGGCATTTTTAGAAGATAGGTGTTTTTTGTACTTTCTTTTAGCATCAAACTTATTTGTGTGAATTGATATATTACTGGTATAGCAAACAGGAGAGGTGTAGATAGCAATTCAGCTTAGATCAAATCCATTCTAACATTGGTTAGTTGTATCCAAAGGCATATTTAACTTTTTCCTTTTATCACAAGGATTTGAGTTAGAATAATTTTATACAGTGTTGTGTATTTTTAAGCAGCACACACTGGCTAAGTGTTACTTGTTCTCTTCACAGATCACTGACATTGGAAAAAAAATAGCATAGACTAACATCATGAAATTTTCTGATAATGTAGGGAACAGTCAATACAGAAAGGAAGGGAGAGGAGAAAATCAAAATGATTTCAATAAGCTGGAAATGTAACAGTTAAATCGCCTATTAAATTCATTTTGGAGAAACCTAAGATAATGAGGCCATTGATAAAACCTTAGCAAATACAATGGGCCCTCAGTGGCCATATCTTATAAAATGATAAGTCAGAGATGTATTTTGGAGTACTGGTGGTCTTAAATTTTGGAATGGTGCCTTGTATCCCCAGTTTTGGAATATATAGACCTCAAATATGAGACAAGAAACAGTTTTAATATTGTGCTGATCACTTGAGAAGTTGCAGGATGAGTTATGTTCTACACTTTGGTCTTTTATTTTTGTATAAATAAACACAGCAAAAGGCAATGTATAGTTTTCAATAACTCTAGGGTTATCCAGATGCTGCATACATGAAGTATATTTTTGGTATGTGCTCTTTAAGAATTTTGAACTTATACCTCATTTAGGTTTGCTATAGAAATAATTGAAGCTGACATTACAGAGCTGCCTTGTATATATCAAGGAAAAGAGAAAGTAGGGGGTATAATTTCGGGACTGGTGGTGGCAAAACAGAATGTGTTGGCACGTGCCAGAGTTTTGCCACTTTTGTATGAACATGCTTATGGTTTTATGTTAAAAATGTTGTATTGTTCTGTTTTTATCATATAGTGCAGAAATCATTCCATTTTTTGTTTCAAATACTTTAATTCTATTTTTGCATCCATAAAGCTAAAATAATAGCATAAAAACAAGGTAATTTTAAAAGGCAGACATTTGAGTAAATGTTATACTTTGGTAGAGTATTTGGTTCTTAAGAAATATAACCCTGTCTGTAGTAAGAAAAGCAAGTGTAAACTTAAAATGCCCTGCTTATACCAATCAAGCTTTTTTTCTTTTTTTTTTTTTTCTTTGAGGTCTGCAGAGCTTACACGAACCTCCTGTCAGTGTAGAATCTTTAAAGGAGGCACCAGCTATTCTTCATTACTTCAACCTTAGACCTCTAAAACTTCACTAAGTGACAATTTTCTATCCTCCCTCTTGGATGTTACAAGCAGCTACTGCATCTTATAATTTCAAGGGGTTTTTGTGGTCTTAGATTAAGATCATTATTTTTTTCTCTCAACTTTAAGCATAGCTATTCTTTACTTCTCAGCAAACCTGTGGGTATTTTTTTTTCTTTCCCTACTTCTCTTCTAAGGAAGAGTGACATGATCTCTCACAAATTGATAACTTTTTGGAATGCAACATTTAATACCAGCTGTGGATTACAATTGCTGCACTACAAACCTGTTAGAATAACTGACCTGTTACAGCAGAAGAAAAACTTCACTGCAGAAGATCTTCTAGTTCTGGAGCTTTGGAGGAGTCCCAGCAAAGCAAGTGGTAATGGGAGGCAGAAATTACACACTCTCTGTGATGCTGTATCCAACTTGAGAAATACCTTTCAGGTATCAGGACATAGCAGACGATGGATGGTAGGGCAGAGGTCTCTTTATATGTGAATCTTCCTTTTCCTCATCCCAGCTCCCCGAGTTTGTATAAGGGACCATACAGACTGTTTTGGCTGTAGTATAATAGCTTGTATATAATAGCACCATAACCTCAAATAAGATTTGGGAGGGGAAGTATTCAGTTTGTGTTTTCCTCTTTCTTTAAGATATGTGCTCAACTCGAGATTATGGACATTTTAGTTTAGATGTGTTTTATATTCTAAAAAAAAAAAAGCTGATTTAGGTTTGAACAAAATTATAATAATAAAAAATCCTCATCCTAAATATTGTTAGGAGGAAAATGCAGATTCTGGCCAATACCTACCAATGTAATGGACAGGCTGATTATATGCGCTGACAGCAGTACACAGGTATGTAGCCTTACACCATCCCAACATGGGCTTCGAGAATGGAGAGTTGTGCGCTAAGAAATCTGCGTGCTAATTTTCCTTTAGAATTCAAGTTAGGTAATGACAGAAAAGAAGCAAACAGTATTTGTAAGTCTGGAAGCAAGCATTCAACAGCTGTAGCTACTTTACTGATGCTTCTGTTACCCTGTTCATATCTTAAATGGCTTCCCTCAAGGATAAGTAAAATCTCTGCAGCTTTGAATCCCTTGTTTCTTGACAGAGTTCTGTCTCTTATTTCTTCAATGTTTGTTTCCACTACCATCCTGCAATGAGACCTGTTATGAGAGACAAGAAGACCTTCACATAATTTGCCTTCATTCTTTCTATAAGAGCACTTTTTTAAACTTTGATTTGCTGCTGTAATTATACATTGCTTATAGATGACTGGAGTCAGGGACTGCTGCTTCTTCCAGACTTCAATTTAGTTTCTAATTTGGAAGCGTTAGATGATGAATTAGTGCTGAATTACTCCCCCACATATATTCCTCCCTTAAAAGGACAATTACCCACTTCATCAGTGTTGACTGAGCTGAGTGCTTTCTTAGTCCTCTGTCCCGCTCATTTGTGGTAGTGTTTTTTTCTTCTTGAACTACATGTGCTCTGTCTGTTTTTGACCAAAACAGCTGGAGTTGAGGCAGACAGTTTATTCCAATTTGTATGTGCAGTATGGCATATATGCATCTGTAGAACTTGTTTTGATGTACTGAATTATAGTTTCATCTTTTAAAAATCATTATTGTCCTTTAACTTTTGAAGAGTTTTTGAAATTATGCTGATGGATAAGATGTACATGAAGATTTTAGTAAGTTTTATTTTTTTAATGATTTTTTTGAAAATATGTATCAAGATGCAGCACGCGCTGTCAGATATTAGCACTCTTTACTGCAAATCAGGATTTACTAGGGGACTTCGGTTTTTGCGGTACTTGACAGGTTCTTGCTTAACAAACTTAAAGGTTGCAGAAGCTGTAATACGAAACTTTCCCCGTAATGAATGTCATAAGTTGCAGAGTTGCATGTCTGACCAGTTTCAGGAATTCACCCTTACTGTGTGTTTCTGATTACTCAGCTAAGTGCTTCCCTTGTGCTTTGTCAAAGGTATAATCCTAGTAAGACTTAAATGTTGAGAACTTTACTTTTTCTTCATTGTTAGTCTGTTTTTCTTGTGTCACTGTGTTGATTAATAATTGTGTTATTTAGTTGCTTTTTATCAGTGAACAGAAAACGCTGGAGACCTAAGGCTTTTGTTTAGAATGGAAATTGCAACACGCTGCTGTTGAAGTTACGTTTGAAGAGTCTCTTGCTTTTACTCTCTCAGTTCGCTTGCTTGTAATCTTGTGAGAGAATTACATGGAAGAGAGAAGAGAGAGCAAAACAACAGTACCATTTATTACTAGCAGTGAAGTTTCTACTTCATTTTGTTGTGTTTTTTTTCTGTAACTAGTCCAGTTAATACCCATCCAAAATTTAGATAATGAGTTATGTAAGATTGCCATTACTGATTTCTGTATCACATTTAAGTGTATTAATTTGATTGTCATAGAAAATTTACACAATTAAATTGTTTTAAATCTATTGTGTTTTTAAAGTAATCATATATAATGTCACCTTGATTTCATTTTTGTGATTTCTGTTTTTTTGTGATTCTGTTTTCCTGGGGAAACAGTTTTCAAAATTTTCTTGACTTTTCAATTGGATAGGGTTCTTCCAAAAGGAATCACAAATTCAAGTGGTTATAATAATTGCATATTAATTTACCTTTTGAAAAATATTTTCCATGAAGCCAGATTTGATTTACTAAAAAATTTCTTTTAGAATTTTGATGTTAGTTTCATGAAATAGTTAGGATATAAAATATTTATAAATACACATAGGTGAACAATAATAGGAAACATAAACTTCACAAACATGGCAATAAGTCTAAAGTATTTATTACATCTCAGTAGAGAGATCTTGGAGTTTAGTAGGAAATGCTATGAGAATGACAGCTTATGACTCATCTGCCAAAAAAGGGGCAAACTATATATTAGCAACTACTAGAAAGCAATAGAAAACAAATCAGAAGACACAGTTAAGTTACTGTATAATTCCATGAGGCACCTTGTATATTCTCACCCCCCTCTTCAGACAAGATATAGTAGAACTAGAAAAAATATTAAAAAGAGCAAAAGTGATGCACAGTATGAAAAAAAGCGTATACTCCTAAGGAGCAACTTAATATTCTAAGACTCTCAGTCTGGAGAAGAGGCAGTGAAGCAGGGGTTTTGCCCTGCTTTTATCTCAAGAGAGACCAAATTTGTCTGTCTGTCTATCTGTATCTATTCTATAACAGATAGCCATTTGTTCTTGGCTCCTGCTGGAGATGGAATCTGGACTAGACAGCCCTTTGGGGCAGGGTTTAATTACCAAGACACAAGTATCTAGTGCCATGTGAGATACCCTAGAAGCCAAGGTATCCACAAAGAATAACCCAGAGTGAAATGGGGCTTGCTGGAGAGTCATGGCCTTCTGAGGTGACAGGAAAAAGTCCAATGGAATTCCCTATGTAGCCTAGAAAGGCATTAACTGTATATAGGCAATTGAACCCAACTGTTGATTTTTCTCTTTAATGGAGAAGATGGATCAACTGATTCTTATCAATTCTAGATTTAAAATTTTGAGTGAAATGGAAAAGATGAACAAGGACAATAATTCATTCCTTCTTTAATGAAAGAATGGAATGAGACTTGAACGTAGTGGACTGAAAACAAATGGAGATACTTTTTATATAAACATAATTAAACTGTTTCAAACTACATGCAACACAACACTGTAGATGGGAAAAATGTACCTTGGATTCAAAAGCACTTGGGAAGATTCATGTAAGAAAAATCTAAGAAAGGTTATTTAACAAAAGGAAACCACCTCTGTTTATGGAAGTACTTCAAGCTCCAAATTTCTGTAAGCAGTGAGGGTACACTACAGGACTATGACTACATACTTGATCTGTTCTCACGCTTTCTTAGACATTTTCTGTGGGTCCCTGATAGAGGCCAGGTATGAGATTAAGCACAATTCATATCAATTCTTGATTTAAAAATCCTTAGCGATACCATCAATGTAGACAGTTTAAAAATGTGATAATCCTTTTTAATCATAAGAAAAAAACTTAAATGATTGATTACTAGGTTCAAATCACTATCTTTTTTCTGCTTATATTCCCTGATTATAATCTTACCTTTAATTTGCTCAGTGTTCTTTACAAAAACATCTGTACAAAGAAATAAGATGAAAGATTGTCTCATGAATTTGATGATAAAATGTGTATTTCTTTTGGAATACAAATTGAATTTGGATTTCAGAGGAACATAGGGCCATAATCTTATGGCAGCTTAGTCCTGATAAATGAAACATCAATTTCTTTTCATAGGGTATTTTTAAAAAGAAGCTTGTAACGTATATAATGTAAATGGAAGTATTTAAATGCTCAGGAAGTTTAACAGACTACAAGATGGATTCATTTGAATTTTGAAAGAAAAGAGAGTTCAATAAGTTTTGACAAAGAAAATATGAAATACTGTGTGCCATAAGTAATGGGATGCTTTTGGAAACATTAGTGGGTCCTCAGTCTTGACAGAGACCATGCATTTTGAGAACAGAGAAAAGATATTTTTCATTGAATCAGTGTTCAGCCTCACAGGAGAAATCCCTAGAGTCATAGGGGCACTGAAAATTTTATTTTCCATGGCTTTGCCAGCTCTTGCAAACATACAAGCCATGTGAATTTTTTTATATAATCCAATTGCAATGGCAATGCTACTGGTGATCAAAAAGAATTTAGACGATAGATGGTGGTATCATGACACCTTTCTAAAATGTATAGCTGCAGTTACTCATTCATAACACTCATCCTCTGTAAAAATATGTGCCTTTAAAAAAAAAAATCACATGCAGTTCATGTGATGTAATTTTCCTTGCTACTTGGTGAAAATCAAGCTGGCAAAAAACAAAAGGAAACCAGCAAACCAAAACAACAACAACAAATACTTGTCATTTTTCCTTTACTTTTATTGTCTTTGATTCCTCTTTTTCTGTTTTTCTTACTTTTATTCCAATTAGAAAGGAAGACCTGCAGAGCAATAAACACAACCATCATCTCCATTAATGAATCTCAAAGCACTAGCCCAGGTCTGAGAAATTCCAGTCTCCCATATTTATCACCGTACTTGCTATGAACAGAACTGCTGTGGTAGGTTATAGTAATCAAGGAAAAAGAGTGGAATAATCTTAACTACAGAATATCACTGCTGCACCATGGAACTCACTTTTCTTTGGGGAACTGGTGGATAAAACACCAGGTGTTACTGCCTCTGGTTACTGATTCTGGTAAGGAAGACTCTTTCTATGATTTCAGATTGTATTGCCCTTACTGTTGAGATAGCTCAGCATCTTTCAAAACTTCATATGTCATGAATAGGATTTGACACGTGACTTTCTTCTTTCATTAGTCAAGTTTAAAATTTTTTTTGCTATTTTTATTTTTCTTCATTTGTAATATATGCTATTCTTTTCTCTGGGAAGCTAAAGGAGTGGACATTTGCATTTTCGGAAGGCAGGCGGTGATGCCTTTGAAATGTGGACCCTTAAATCATGATGCTTTCATTGATTTTACAAGATACCTGAGAAAGAAGAATACAGAAATACTCTGGAGAGAGAATCTTCCAGGCAACATCATGCCTGGCAGATGTTTCATCACGGGCAGAGCTATATTTGAACGCACTGTCAACAACTGGGTCTAAACAATGAGCCTTGAAGTTCATTGCAGAGGGGTTGGCACTGGATGTAAATTATAGAAATACCTAGAGAATTAATTTCTTCCTGGTACACTTGCTTGAAATAGATGCAATAACTGTATGAGTAATTGGCTTTGTCAGTCAAAAGATGCATGTTTTCCCTTGTGTGGCCAGAGGAAGTTTAACCCCAGCCCTACAAATGTTTGAAACTTTCAGATATGATTTGGTTGGAAGGACCTCCTTCAGTCAAAATTTTGTTTTGCTGAGTATTTTTAATAATCCCACCATTTCTTTTTTACTTGACAACATCTGATTTTTCACGTATTGTTCCTGAAGTATGACAGATAGACCCACAAGGAATGTTCAAGGAGTGGGAAACAATATTCTTGATTTAGAATTTTAAGGCCAGGAGGAATCAATATTCACTTATTCTAACTTCCTGTTTTATATAGGCCAAATAATTTCACTACTAATCCCAGAAAAATAAATAAATCCTTAATATTCTCAATCTCATTTACAGCTATCAGGCTGACCTTCAGGACATTAAAGTTACAAAGTCAAGGTTTCAGAAGTTATGAAATACTGAAAAGAAGTTTAAAAAAGAAATAAGTGACCACATACCTTAACTGATCCTTTTGTTGATATGCAGTGTGAGAGAGAGCCTAACTGCATGCTTACCTTTTTTTCCCCCCATTAAGTGAAAGGGATTCACTGTGAGCTGGAGATGAATCATGCTTGCCTTTTGAAGGACTTTTGAAGCATCATGCTTGTGCTTCAGTAATGTTTCAGAGTACAGAATGTGTACTGAATAAGGTACAGAACTGCAGGAAGAAAAAGGAAGGACTCTAGGGAAGTTAGTTGATATTGGAAGTCATGTCCACTGAAATTTCATTTCTTGGTCCCATGTTTATTTCTTAGTATAAACACCCCACTTTTTAAATATTTGAGCTTTCCAACTTGAAGGAAATAGTAAGGTACTCAGTGTGTAACTTAGAGGTTAAATGAGGAAAATGACTTTTGAAAAAGCAGTAGAGATGTTGGGCTAGTAAAAGTTTCATGAAACGAAAGCAATGGATCAATACTGTAGCATCAGTATGTCTAAAGGAACATGCATTTGGTCCCCATGCCTGAACAGAGTGTAACACTTAGAAGTCTGATTCTAGATGCCCAACCTCATTCAAAGCTTTTGGAAGGAGATCCCAAATGAGCTTTGTATCTGCAAAACCTAGAGAAAGGAAAAAATAGTATCCTCAACATGAGTACATCTATAAATCAATTTAAATTCTTAAAAGCAATGTTATTTTAAAACATAAGAGAACCAATTAATCTGGCAGAATAAACTGCAGAGACTGAAAGTGAAGTTTCAGTAAGGTTTCTTTCTTAGGAGTTTTTATAATGAATTACAAAATTCAAGAAAGCAAATGTCAGCCCTATCTTCAAGAAGGGAAAGAAGGAGGATCCAGGGAACTAGAGGCCAGTCAGCCTTACTGTAGTCTCTGGGAAGATGATGGAGCAAATAATCCTGGAAACCATTTCCAAGCATATGAAAGATGAGAAGGTGATTGGAAGTAGTCGGAATGGATTTATGAAGGAGAAATCTTTCCTGACCAGCCTGTAGCCTTCTGAGATTAGACAACCAGCTTGGTAGATGAGGGGAGAGCAGTGGATGTTGTTTATCTTGACTTTAGTAAGGCTTTTGACACTTCCATAGCATCCTCTAGACAAACTGATACTGGACTGACTATTTAAATGGACAGAGAGGTGGATTGGAAACTGGCCCAAGCTGCCACACTGAAAGTGATGAGCAGCATGAAGTCCAGCTGGAGGCCAGTCACTATTGGTGTACCCCAGGGGTTGTTACTGGGGCCAATGCTGTTTAACATCTTCATTAATGACATAGATAATAGGATAGAGTGCACCCTCAGGAATTTTGCAGATGATACAAAACTGAGATGAGTGGCTGATACTCCAGATAGTTGCATGGTTTCTTAGAGGGACCTCAAAAGGCTGGAGAAATGGGCAGAGAGGAACCTCATGAAGTTCAACAAAGGGAAATGCAAATACTGTACCTGAAAGAAATAACTTCATGTCCTAGTACAGGCTGGAACCCAACTGGATGGAAAGTAGCTTGGCAGAAGAAGATCTGGGGGTCCTGGTAGATAACAGGTTGACTGTGAGCCAGCAATTTGCCCTTGTGGCAAAGGCCAAGTGTCCTGGGCTGCATCAGGAAGAGTGTCACCAGCAGGTCAAGGGAGGTGATACTTCCCCTCTCCTCAGCACTGGTGAGATGCCATTTAGAGTGCTGGGTCCAGTTCTGGGCTCCCCAGTACAAGAGAGACCTAGACATGTTGGAGAGAGGCCAGAAAAGGCCACAAAGATGATTAAAGGAGTGGTGAATCTGACATCGGAGGAGAAGCTGAGAGAGCTGGGACTGGTTAGCCTGGAGAAAAGAGGGCTCAGAGGGGACCTCATCATGCTTATGAATACCTGATAGGGAGGAAGTAAAAAGATGGAGCCAGACTCCTCTCAGTAGTTTCCAGTGAAAGGACAAGAGGCAATGAGCACTAATTGAAATACAGGATATTCCATTTAAACATCAGAAAAAACTTCTTCCCTGTGAAGGTGGTCAAGTACTGGAACAGGTTGCCCAGAGAGGTTGCAGAGTCTCCATCCTTGGAGATAATTCAGAACTTGACTGGACGCAACCCTGAGTGATCTGCTTTAGTTGAGAACAGGGTGGTGGTGGTTGTTGTTGTAGGGTGGTTGTTGTTGTAGGGTGGTTGTTGTTGTAGGGTGGTGGTTTTTGTGTTTGCAAGGGCATTTTGATATGTCTCAGTTACAGGGAGAACATGTGACAAATAAATGACCGATGACATCAGTCCAGGCATATGTTATATACAAAAAAAAATTTAAGTTTTGTAGTAGGCTGTGTAAAATTTCAAAATTGACAGAAGTCCTGCACAGCTTTTTGCTTAATGAAATGATACAAATCTTAGAATTGACTGTTTTGTAGTGTCCTTCTTTTTCTTGTAAAGAATAAGAAAATATACTGTTACTCTGTCTGTTGTTTCTTTCTTACAGACGTAGGTTGTTCAAGATGAAATAAAATCATCTTGAGTTTTAAGTGTTAAATTCAGATATTTTTGATTCCCACGATAGTTCTTTCTTCTAAATCTCAGCAGAACTCAAACATTGTGTTTTTTCATTGTCTTGTTTTCATATTTCTCCTGTCCATTATATTTCTGTTCCTTAAGTGGAATCTTTCCTATAGTTTATCATACATAGTGATACACAAAGTTGTGGCAAACATAAAATTTATTTCTGATACAACTGCTGTTACCTGTATAGCAGCAATCATACTTCCAGAAAAATAGAATGAAACTAACCTATTTGTATTAGCTATAAATTATTATATAAATAGAAATATGTATTTGGTGGTACTAATGCACTAATTTAAAGTTTTACTGGGTTTCAAGTGTGTGTTCTTCTCTTCTGAAATGAAGTTATAAAATAGCTGATTAACGTTACCTGCAAAGCAGCATCTATAATTTATGCTTAAAATTACTTTTCTTTAGATGATGGCAATTGCTTATGATTAAATGTGAGCCTGAATTTGTCATTCTACTTTATTTTCATATTTCTCAATTTTTCTAGAAAAATGTTTTCCAGCCAAAAATATCACTTGCAAACTTAAATACGGCTTATTTAAAGCACATAAAACATACAATGGTCTGCTTAGAGAGCCATAGAAATAGAAATTCAAAAATGTGTCAATTATACTAGTAATATTGCTAAGGTGTACATGTATGTTTGTGTATCTCATAACAGAACCAACTAATCTGGCGTGTTTTGCTGTAGAATAAACTACATAGATTGAAAGAAAAGCATCTTCATATATATGCAGTGAAGAATTGTATGGATTTCAGTACATAATCCTTAAACAGGACTTCAGTGGTTTCATTGTACTTCTGGAAAAGAACTGACTTAATTTATAAGCAGCTCGCTGAGAAAGAAATCTTAAAAAAATTGTGTGTGTTTGTGTGTGTGTGCATGCTTGTGTTAAGCCATCTAACTTTTTGGTTAATCTAGTAGTTTTTGCTGGCCCTTTTAGATATAGTGCCTACTTTCTAGTAGAAAGAAAATGTGAAAAGAAGCAATTATAAAGTTGATATGAAATGCTATTCCATGTTATATTTCTTGTTTGTAATGTAAGTATTGTGCTTTACTGAAGACTTCTTGCTATTGGCAGTAGTACAGGGTGGAATTCCTCAATATTTGACTTTTTTTGCTGAATTTTGAGAGCCCAGTGAAAAGCCATTGTCCAAATTCGTATATCTATAAGTCTTTTTTAATATTTTGGTAATAAGTGGGAAAGCTACAATGGGACTAATGTTATGAAGAGTGGGAGGATAAGAATTGAATAGCATATTTTCCCCTGCATGGTTGCGTTCAGAATCTGGAATTGAACTCTAGTCTTGAGGTATTAAATTTCTCAGTATCAGCCCAAACTATTCAAATACCAAAAAGTATGCATGCAAGTTGAGAGGGAATTATTGGTTCTTCTTCCTCCTTTAATATGTAAGCCAAAGCTAGTATGGTTCCAGTCTCTCTTCTTCTCTGTGTTGTCATATGAAAACTTAGATGACTTAATAGAGTGGTTTGGGATAAAAAAACAAAGGAGTGTCAGCAGTGAGGGAGTCTCCACAACAGGCTATTGAGCTGAAGTTCAAATGTGTTGCTCTAGATGTTCAGAGGAAGCACAGAAATGGGAACTGGAGGATGACAAGAGAAATGAAGTCTGCAAATGGATGCTGCCACTTTTCCTGATGTGGCTGCAAAGCAGTGCTGTCAAGCCAGAAAGGAGAAGGTGAACTGGAATATGCAATCACATTAGGAACCTACCTGTCACCTGTATTCTACCCAAGAGAAAAGAACTGAGTAATCTCTGTGAAAATTAATTAAAAGAGACTATATCTTACAGTTTATATTGCTGCCCGTCAACATAGTACCTGAATGCCTTTCATATAATATTGAAAGGTTTTTGGAAGCCTCTGAAAAGATTGGATATGAATCACTGCTGCGGCTGTCAGATGTAATTCTGTATCAGAAAACACTGCTGAATATAATTTTAGCTCAGCAGATTCATTTAATTTTCATTTTGAATGCTTTAATTTGTTTTTCAGAATTCTTGATAAAATCATGCTTTAACACTTTTGTCTCTTTTGATGTCCTCTATTTCCTTTTGATGTGAAGTTTTGTTTAAGATCAAAGTCATGCTTCTTATTTTAAAACTGATTATAAAACCAGCACTTGTCATTATGTCTAGCCATTTTACAAAGTTCTCTCGCAATGCATGTAAAGTTATTCACAGTTTTGGCTTATAGATTACAATATAAGTATTGAATTACAAGAGTTTTACATCATTTGAATTTGGGTTGTTTCTAATAGTTGGAAGTGCCTGTACATCTTACCATGATTGTTACAGTTTTTTGGGTCCTGTCTGAGCAACTAGTGTCTAAACAGGTGGCATATGTAATACAGGATGAATACAGTGGCCCGCTGAGCATCCAGATTCTTCATTAATGCTAACAAAGTTTAAAATTCCCATACTTTGTTAACATAACATAAATATCAGAATAGTTCTAAAAAACACCCACAAAAAATTCAGAATAATTTTATATTAGTAGTCACTGATACATTGATACTATAATCATTGATACTTTCATCATTAATTTGTAAAGACTAGAAACAGAATGAAACTAAAAGACTCAGTAGTCCAGTGCAAGACCTGGGGCCAAGGATGAGGCTTTCTGAACCTTTGCAGTTCCTGATACTAGCTGTTTTAGATCATTGCTGCACTTGATGGCCTTAGCTAATATGAGTTTAGACTTAAGTGTTTGTGGTCTCTAGGAACTTTTTTCGTAAACCTAGAGTACTAAAGCAGAGCTACACTTTGGCAAGGCCTCCTAGTGTATGGGTGAGTAATGTAACAGATTCACTTGCTTCTATTTCATCTCTGATTTGTTCCTTATACAGAAAAAATCCACAGAAGGCAATTTTTGGATTCTTATTTCTTGAAGTAGGGAGTTTGAAATGTACCATGGGGGTGAAGGGAGAGGATATGAGGAGAAGGCAGATCACTGGTGAGCCAACGAGAATGGATGAGATCTGAGGTCAGGGTATGATGGCTGAGGCAACAGTGGTCCAGGGAATAGAACTGCATTGAAAAAGCTCTCGCCTGGGGAGAAGAGAAAGAGGCAGCCTAAAATGTAGTGATAGTCTACTGTGCATTTCAGAAGCCAATTCTCTGTCTCCTAACCAGAGACAAACATTGTACCGTACATAGGCAATATCATGTCTAATTTCTGTCAGGCTAAAAACTAGCTTTTTATTGACAGGAACAGCAGTACTGTATCTGCTATTTGACCTAGGACAGTGGTTCATCTAGTTGCTGAAGTCAAGAGACTTTTGAGAGGAAGGTTGAAAGAAGCCTCGAAATAAACATTTTAGGGTAATCTTTAGTGATAAGATTTTTACCTCTTTTTGGCAGATATGGCTATAAACAGGAAAGGGGAGATTTATCCTGTATTGTTGGTTATGATCACCATCAAAGTGAGTATTTCTCTGGTGGAATCTAATGAGTCCTTGGCTTCAATGACAGCTGTAACGTTTTAAAAAGGCTACAGAGATTGAGACATCCAATGGGTCAGAGCATTGACTTTGAATTCAGATGACAGCAAGCTCCAGGGTATCCGGGCTGTCAGATTACCAACAATGGGCTTGAAAGGGTATCTTATCTAGAGATTTTGATACTGAGAATTTTTGGACTTAACTGAGTCACAGACCAAAGTATTTGTCTCTTCTCTACAGAAATAAGCTATAGTCCCATTGCAGAGAATCTTACCAAAGGCAGATTGCAATTTTAAATCCATAGTATTAGGTGTTGGCATTCATAATAAATAAACCTGGAACAGTTTCTTTTCAGAGGTTTTTATAATGCTAAGATTATCATTTTTGCTGAACCACAGACTTGAGGAAAATCTCTGACCTGCTTCTTGTGTGTTATATGCTGTGGAAAGGAAATTTTATTCTGGTGAGTTTTTGTGAGCTAAAAGGGGTTAATTCTGTTCATGTCTTTCAGAAAGATTGGTAACACAACTAAACCTCATGAACTGGAACAAACAAATACTCTTCCAAAACTTTCCCCCTGATTTTTTTTTTTTTCTCATCTAAGAAAGTCTGGTGGTAGAAACTGCATATTTTAAGAAATAAACAGAAGACTACAGTACAAAGCTAACCCATTGTGGAAAACCTAATGGGCACTGTGATGTACAAAACAAATTAACGGTGTTCTCTTCCACCCACTGCAGGCATGCAACAAACAAATATTAACTCTTAATTTAGTGTATTCATTTGATTAATAAGTTTTTAGTGTTAAATTTAGCTGGGTTATAAAATGCAAACCATTGACCTTTTGAGAATATCAGCAACCTATAAACAAGATACAGCATGTATTTATGCCATAAATTATAATTTATTCTATTCAGATTTGTGGTATTAAACAAAACTAATATTTTTAGCAGTCTACAGATCCAGTACTGTGGTGTCTGAGGCAGTGGACATTCCTGTCAGTTCACCTGTAACAGAAATAGCTTTATTGTTTCAAGAGTTGTGTTGTGTTTTTTAAGATTTTGGGAAATCAATTAATTGATCTCCCCTTTTTAAAGGAACTGAAACTGTGTTTAAGCATTCATGAAGAGTGAGAATTAGCTATAAATAGGCTTGTGAATTCACCTTTTACTGGCACATTTCTGTTACGAAGAAAATGTAAGTGTATTTCTTATTCTGCAATGGTAAAATTTGCATTTCCTTTTTCCCATTTGTTGTTACAGAATTCTGCTGTTACAGCAGGTACCCTCGGTTGTGAACTTTGTGAATCAACTTTAAATAACTGGAGTTTGATCTGAGTTCTAAAGTTTCATCAGAATTAGGGAGCTCCTGTAGAATTCACACTGGGAAAGAAGCCTTTCTTTCCCCATTCCCAAACCACTGTACGGCAGCTACTCTAGTCTACATGTTGATTGTGCATGCAATACAAATAAAAGTATGAGGAGTTGAATATATGCAGTGGGGGACCCAGTAATCATGCCTTTACCTCAACAAACTCTAATACATGCCTTCAAAAGATATCATGTGAAACTGGCTTTTTTGATGTCTGGAGAACTCTCAGATTTTTTTTTTTTTTTTTTTTTTTCACAAGCTCTGAAAATCCCTGTGCATGAATTTGTTCTGCTATAGAAAGTCCTTTTACATCTACATAGAAAAAACAGGGATTTTTCCTGAAGGAAGGCATTAGTTTACTCAGTTTATTTTGCAAGGATGTTTAATGATAAATCTTGCTTTTTTCTTGATTGACTGAGGTTTATTCCTTAAAATTATCAGTTACCTGGAAATTTCAGGGAGTCTTTACTTCCCTCATCAACTGCAAATCTGTGCTTTTTGAATACTGTTAGGTGAGGTAAATCTGCTGGTGAGCAATCTGCTGCATTAATTAGGGTCACACTGTTCTTTGTCTTTTGCATATACTCTGAGCAATGATGCACAGCTTTGCTGGCATGTGTTTAGGAAAGAGGTTCTTTTTAGGAGGTTCTTTTTAAGTGACTAGCATAAAAGTAATTGATGAATAGAATGGAGTTTGTATTCAGCTATTGTATTAATGTGGATAATAATTGATGTGATTAACAATGGATGCGGTTAAGAACAAACTTTTTCCTTCTTTCCTAACTTGTTTTATGTTAGTTCTGGTGAGTTCTAAAGATTGTGCTCGAGGGTGGTAAATACCTTTATAGGAATGGAAAAAGAGAAGCTTCAGTCCCTGAATAATGTTTCTTCTATTTGGACAATATGGATAAAAGCTGTCTGCAGCCAGGAAGGTCGCTTGCCCAAAACTCAAACAAGAAACCATTACTGATGTCTTAGATTATTTTGATCCTGATTAAAAGAATACCCAAAAGACACCTCAGATAACACCAAGCGGAGAATGTCGATAAATACTTGATTTACAAGGAAGTTTCCATCCTATACCGAATGTATGGGAAGACATGGAAGTTGATGGAGGAAATACCCTACTGAAGAATTGGGAGTAGAATGAATGACTTTGGGCATTGTATATTTTGGATCAACAGACAAATAGAAAAGAACTGGATATGAATAGTTCTCTGAACAGTCTCACATATATGGTGGATCTTGACTGACCTAGAAATGAAGGAAAACATTTTGACTGCAAACGCAATTGTTAAAAGAGCAATACTGTATGTATGCTGGTTATGTGATTTATGTCTTTTTTTTAATTGTTTATAATAGCAGTGTCTTTCAGAAGTCAGAATTTACATAATAGGAAACATCGATAATCTCTTTAGATAGTGTAACAGAACAAGAAGGAGAATAGCATTATTTTATTGCTTTTTAGCATATTCGTCTCCTCAGTTGAACCATTTGTCAATACTTTCCAAAAGACTTTTTTCCCAAGTGCCAGCTAAAAGCTCAAATACATTACTTCTAGTTTTACTTATACTGGTTTTGTACTGAATCTGTATTTTTAGTAATTACCTGCTACTTTGCTGAGGACTGATTAAAAATTCTTAAAAATGGCTAATGTGCATGCAAGGGAAAGCAAAATTGCTAATGTTCAACGTGACCAATGTGTAGGATATACTGAACCTATACTCTTCCAGTATTGGCAGTTGCATGTATCTTGTTGCATTTTATTTGTTTAAGAGAAAAGTAGAAATATTAACTATTGTTAATTCTGCGGGGTACTTGCATATGAGAAACCAACACTTTGTGGTTTTGATGATACAATGTTTTATTTTTCATGTATATAATGTATACTATTATTGTATATGATTATGAATACAAATTTTATTATTATATGTATTTTGAAGCCTTTCAGTTTTAAGATATACTTCATCTTCAGTTGATGGACTTTTTAATTTTCATAATTTCAGGATGTAGTGAGTTTTTCCTAGACTTGAACTTCTTTCTGAAAATATTCTGAGTTGGCTAACTTGTATTACAAGACTTTTCAGTTAGGGATTGCAGTTACTCTAGAAAAGTATAAAAGGATTTAAAAAAAGTGACTTTGTGAATATTTCTGCATTTCAATTTGATGGCCTTGTGAAGCTGAACTAGGGAAAACCTTGTTTGCAAGTTTGTGGGGTTTTTGTGTTTTTGTTTGGTTGTTTTTTTTTGAGGGGGGTTGTTTTTGTTTTGTTTTTAACTATTACCACTTTTGCAAAAGAAGAAGCTAGACTGCAGCCAAAAAGAGAATTCTTTTTCTGAAGGTGACTGAAATCAGTGGTATCTCAAGGTAGACAAAGCAAGACCTCCTTATAGGAAGAATATTCTGTTTGTCTTGCAAGAGTTTTGCTGTGAAATGTGTTTTGTTGTTGTTGTTGTTGTTGTTGTTGTTTTTTTATCCCCACCTCATGGGATATCTGGAAATAATATCGCTACTGCTGTCTGAACTTTACTTTGATAACTTTGAAATTCCCTATGCTCCTTGAAATAGTTTTAGCTACTTTGAAATCTGAAAGATGCAAAAATACTGTTGTTTTCCCATAGTATTAGAGAATGGAAATTTCTTAAGTTGTTCAATGATTTGTTGTACCTTATTGTACACGTAATGTAACATGGCCTCAATTCTTTCAAGGTAAGCAAGATGGTCCTTCAGCAATATCTTCCATTTTTATTCTTAGTTAGAAAAGCTGAGATAGTGCTCTGTTAACAAGAATTCCCTTTGGTACATTATGGTGAAGGGGCACAAAAGAAGTAGTCGTCACTGGATGTTGTTCATAGTGATTCATTATTATTTTGACAATATAGACAAGAATTCTGTGTAGATTTTCAGGCATTTTCTCAGCAACAAATCTGCATGGACAGTGTTAGATAAAACTTTTCAAATTCTTGTGATGATGTAGGATATGGAGAATTAAAAAAAAAAAAAAAAAGTAAGCCCATCTTTGCCTTAGTAGTCTCTGTTTGTACTGCAGTATGCCACTCTAGTTGAATGTGATAATCTTGATTTCTTCCTAAAATGTCCTGAATAAAAGCTCTGTTCTGGAGCTTTGATACAGCTTTTCAAAAGAGCCAGGGGCTCATTCAATACAACCATCAACCATATACCTCACAAATACTAGAAACTGAATGAATCAAGTGATAGGTGATGCACTTTTCATGTTTTGGAATCAGTTACTCTTGACAGTCTCAACAATGTTACTAGTACAGCGCAAAGCTGTTATTTGACAAAGGCACTGTTTTCAATTTTGTGGCAGCCCTAAGCCCTCTAATGATTGAAACTGTGTCTATGGCACAAGTAAGGATAAGATTCTTCTACTGTGGCATGTGCTTAATGCTATTTTGCAGTGAAGATAGTTGCCGTGTAGGAGACTGGTTAGGTGCTCAGGTTGATGCTGCCAGTTTGGGTAATCTCATCTTTTCAAGGTTTCATTCTTATTTATTTGACTTTTTTTTTTTCCTTTTTATAATTTCCTCCTGCTTTCTAGTTCTCCTAAGCTTCCTCCCCTGTACAGACATTTGTGCACATATACAGGTAACTAACATAACCCTTATAAAACCAGGAGAAAGGGGTGGGTGATTATGGAAGGGACACTTAGGAAATATTTGGCACTGATAAGCAGTGAGGCTTGATCACAACTTCAACTCATAGAGCAGCTTTATTACAATTGCACAGCTAGAGCTGCATTCAGATTGCAGGACTGTACACCGTATTGACTGGTTGTGAGGCTTGTTAACATTGTGTCCCTCCCCAGTGTGAATCCAGTGCTGCATAACCTTTTTGCACAAAGACATTTTCATTCAAGCTACAGATTAATCAGATTAATATCCAGTGTTGTATTTGGAGCCACTTGCTTTTTTCTTGTTTGTTTTGAAAGACTCATTGGAGGAGAAAAGTCTTTACCCTTTTCTTTGTCTTTTCCATTTCGCCTTTGACTAAAAGTGAACTGCCAGCAAGGACTAAACAAATTATTGCAAATTTGAGGAAAATTCGGAGGTGGTTTCCTCAAAAAGAAAAGACATTAGGAGAGACTAAGTATAGTGACTGCAAATAACAGAAATAACTAGACTCACATACATGGAGAAAAAATGGATTGGAATGGTAGAATGCAAGAAATGAGTTGGATTGTTTAGGTATTTGTAACCAATTTGTTAGTAGCAACAATATATTTAGAGTGTCAGGAGAAGTTTGAGACTTGATAGTCTGTTTTTCTACGCATGGTAGTGTGAACAGTTTTTCTTGAATCTAGCATCTTAAAGTGATTCTATGTAAAATTCAGATGCCTGCTTAAATGTGATGAAAGAAGAAATCCATGCTCAAGAAAATTTGGAAAAATACAAATCCTTTGACAATTTGGATATATTGCTTACCTTTATCTGATTGACTTCATCATACATGGAAGGGTCTTTATTGCCTTTTATCAAGCAGAAATCTGCAATGAAGATTTAACATGATAGAACAGTTCTGTTCCTGGTCTTGTTTTTTCAGTTAAGCATTCTCATTGGAATAAGGTACTTCTCAAGTTAAGTAAGATAGTCAGATTTGGTCAAAAGTATTTTGGAAAATGAGAAGTGAAATTAATATATTAAAATTAAAATGTGTATCTATTGTAGTTCTGTTATTTCTTAGATCATTTTATTGGCAGAGCAGCAGAATTCAATAGCTTATACAAAAATATCATATATCAAAGCACTTTATTCCAAAAAATGGTCTTGGGCAATGATGATCTTGAAAACGTGCTGTGTCTCCGGAATTAGGGTCGTCAATGGTGATATACCTGAGCAACTCAGAAATTGCCAGGATATTCAAGGGCACAGCTTCAGCATTCAACCTATTCTATAAAAGAACCGCTGGCTTGAATGTGTTCTAGCAGCTTACAAGCAGAAAGGTAGATCTGTATTTTTGGGGTAGACCATGAATTATAGTCAGAAGATGACAAAAGTATTCTATATATTGTGATCTACATTTATTCACTATGGATATTTCCTAAGCTAAAACTTGAAAATCCATTGTAGTACAAGATGTTCTGGTTAATAGAATAACAAAGCATGGGCTTATTTACTTTTGCCTATGGTCACTTAAGAAATAGCATACTTGAAGAGTATTTGTATAAGGAGAGGATGAGAGATCTGTGTTTGTTCAGTTGTAAGAAGAGAAGACTGAGGGCGATCTTGTTGCGGTCTTCAACTGCCTAATGGGTCAATATAGAGACAATGAATCCAAACTGTTCTCACTGATGCACAGAGATAGGATTAGAGGCAATGGAAATGTTGCAACATGGAAACCCTAATTAAGTAAAAGAAAAAAAAAAATATTAGGAGAGTAGTCAAACTCTGGAATGGGTTGCCCAGAGAGGTGGTAGAATCTTCATTCCTGGAGCTATTCAGAGCTTGGCAGGACACAGCTCTGAGCAATCTTGTCTAATTGGACCTGCTCTGAGTAGGGGGTTGGACTAGACAATCTCCAGAGGGTCCTTCTAATGTACATTATTCTACGATTCTAAGGAAAATTAGTGCTGGATCAGAGCGTTTGTTACACTTATAAAGTATAACTTTTAAGGGATCTATTAAAACTTGGTTCATTAAACAGGTTGTGAAAATATTTTGTATAAATTGCAAGTTTTAGGTGTTAAATCTGGTATTGTTCTTCTGAAGAAACTTAAAGGGTGTTGTCTTTTCCTAATTAAAAATTAAAATTAATTAAATTAATTAAAAATACTTGTTACAATTCTCTATTATTTTCTAGGTTGTTAGACTAGCAGAGTGTTGGAAATATTTGAGGGAGAATGACACATCTAAAAAATATATGGGTTATTTATTATAAAACAAATAATACATAAATTTAGGAGTTAAATTACAGAACAATTTTAGAAAAATTGTGTGCATGTATGTGTACATATATACACACATACATAGATAAGTCATTAAGAACTGGTTTACAAATATAGAAATTGTTGCTTAAGATGATAGTATCACCGTCAAACTAGGAAACTTACTTTTTTTTTTTTAATGGTTATCTTACAAAGATAGTTTTCTGTTGTTCAGGTCACCTGGCACAAATAACTATTGGTTTTTAATTTTTATGGGAAAACTATAATTTTTATTAAAATCACATTATCATCTTGATTTTAACTGTTTATCAACAAAAATGCATGGAAAAAATCATAAATATATTCTTTCAGTGTTAGGTTTCTGCTTAATTTCTGTTCTGGGCACTTTAGTCCAAGTTTTCCATCTGTCATGTGCTGCCTTGTTATCTTTTTATCTGTATGCACAATGGTTTGTTATAGTAATTTTCTGATCTTATCAGAGTAAAGAAGATCTCTGTGTTTGCTGATCATAGTAACAGAGAGTAGACTCTTTTTTTCTTCTTCTTTTTTTTTTTTAATCAATAGCTTTTTCTTAGATTTCTCCAGCAGGAGAATCATGCTGATTTCAGCATGCTCTCCTCTGAGCCTTTTACCTGCGTTCTCTGCTACTGTTGAGGCAGCTGATCGATTTCTTTGATTTCACTTAATTTGTGAGGATGGGGGAAGGAGAAGATTGTAGAAGTAATCTCAGGCACAAAATTTGCAGCTGGGGGGAGGTGGAATGTCTTCTGCTTCTGGATCTAACCGCTGTTTTGAAGCTTCTCTCTTACAACCTGAGAGATGATACGTAGGGGATTTGGGAGAGTGAGCTCTCCTAAGCACCACGTACACAAGCACTGTGATTTCCATGGAGTACTTTAAGATCTACAGAGAAAGCA
The DNA here is from genome assembly GCF_036417845.1 of Apteryx mantelli. Taxonomy (NCBI): domain Eukaryota; kingdom Metazoa; phylum Chordata; class Aves; order Apterygiformes; family Apterygidae; genus Apteryx; species Apteryx mantelli. Next base: position 43,716,781 of record NC_089982.1, on the reverse strand, counting down.
GGTGTCTAAATACAGAGGCTTAGAGTAAGGCTTCAGATCCCAACTGACCTCATAGCCCAAAGCAGACAGGTTCTCTGAAGAAAAGCATTTCATGGAGATGGTCACTATTCCAATGCAGCAGGTTGTAGCTGCTGACCTGGAAAACATTTTGTTTTTTGCCTTTATCAGCTTAGTGAACTACAACTGATCCTGGCAAAATTATGAACAAGGACAAAAATGGAAACACAACCTGTCTTTAAAGTATCACTAAAAAGAACTGAACCCAAATGTTAATGTACTTAAATGCCATTTCAGGCTGCTGTTTTCTTTCTTTTTAGCAGAAGGAAGGCAGCACATACAGGGCATTAGAGATTATAATTGACTGTCTTCAGCTGTGATTGCAGTTCGTATCTAAAGTGCAATATTACTGAGCATTTCCAGTAGACTAAAGGAGGGAGTTGCCCTCTAGTCTTAAATCTTACTATAGTTTGTGTTAGCATTGAATTTATAGCAAAGATTTGGTACTTTGTTTTGTTTTCACTATGTAACTTTTCACATGGACAGCCTTGACATTCTGCTGCTACTTGTTTGTAACCATAGCTGAGATGACCTGTGTGGAGTACTTAGAGGTAAAGGCACTAACGATTTGATCCTCAGTCTAAATACGTAACTAGTTTACTGCAGAGCTTCAGTGACAGAGAAAGGAAATGAGATGTGCAATATTTTAGAGGTTAGTTTTATGGTAGATCAAGATTTACTGTAATGCCATCAACACTGCATCTGCTGCATTGAGCCAGCATTGTCTGTAAGGATACCTGCCAAAATACTTTAAATTGTTATTTTCTTGCAGCCTACTTAGTAATTGCTAATTTGTGCTGTTTGCAGGATAAATCAGAATCAAATATTAATGTCTCTATTTCAGGAGAAGGTCATATAAAGAGAACTCAAAGACCTGAGAGGATCAAAGCCTGATTCTCCTTTCACTTACATAATATAACTCTTTTGGAATCAAAATAGAACGAAGCTAACATAACGAGGTATCCATGATGTTTTCTTCTCTGCAGTCTTCAGTTTCCATGTTTGGAACTTGGAGGTTGTAGCTGTGTTCTACTAGAGCAATCTGCTCTGCACCAAGCTTTACCTTGGCTGGGAATCTAGGTTTGTACTGGCAGACAGACATATGCTATCTTGTTGAATTTGGTATGCTGTCTTTGATAAACCTTGGTTAGAAAAATACTTCATTGCAATAGGGGCAGCATTTTAAAATGGAAAGGAGAGAATGGATATAATTGGTGATATAAATGTAATCTAATACCAGTTGTCTTGCAGAAAGACACATTGAGCTACTCAGGATTTTCTAATGAATGAAACTCTTAATGCAGATTCTATTAAATAAAAAGTAAAGGCAAATAAATAGTACCCACCCTATTGCTGCTGTTAAGATAGTCATAAATTTATTGTGAGTTACAACTTGGAATAATATGAAAAATGTAACTAGATTTGTGCTGGAAGTGTGAAAACCTTTTCAGCAAATTGTTATAATTAGCTGTACTTTAAAAATCTGCTTTCCTTCATACATTAAGTATGACTGTTCATATTCATTTTTTTCTAATAGTCAGTGATGAAACTAATAGTGAAGCTTGGCCCCAAGGTGAGGAAAATCTTTGGAAAAGCTTTTATTGGTTTATGTGGATTTTGGATCAAGTCTATGGGGAAATGTTCCTGAAAGCTAGGCTATGAAAACTGATGTAGTAAAATGAAAAATGGAGTGAGGTGATTTTTTTTTCAACAGAATTTCTGAGCATAATGCTATGGAGGTACAGTGATGTAAAAGAGGTAAGTATATTCGCTGTAGTTTATATATACTAAAAAAGTGTATTTCCTTTTAGCTCCATTTGGGCTTCTAACAGAGATAAGCTTCAGTCAAGAATATTACAAACAGCTTGTGAATAGAAAAAGTAGCCCTACACAGGGAAGAAGGCTAGATAATTTTATTTCATTCTCAGTACAGAATACTACATGAAGGCTTAATTCAGAAACTAACAGAGTGAAAGAAAGAGCAATAAAGGCTGAAGTTCGCAGATTGTATTTTGGGATTTTTCTGGAAGGAAGGCATAGCACTCTATGCTATATAAATGGTTAACATTTAGTAACACTGAAATTTATCCCATTCTGAGGCAGGATTTAGCTGATTTTAGTGCTCAGCAGTAGAGTTCTATTTTAAGGCAGATTGAAGGCTCTTGCTGTATTTTGAAGCATAGGCAAGTCTCAAGAATGCAGAATGTAATTTCCTAATTGGACACCAAAAAGGCTGATCTTCCAGTTTTGTGTGGAAGGAGTCATGTCAGTTATAATTATAGCTACCAAGAATTTAGCCAGAGTAAAATAATAGTCTTTAGTACGAAGTCCTGTAGAGACAAAATGCTTCTAGCAACACAGTCCTTTCTAACACACTGCTCCAATATGAATTCAGCACTCACTTAGATGGGTGTCACCTACTGAATCATCATCAGTTTCCTGCAGCAATCCTTTGTTATCCTTTGTCAGTCACTCTGGCAAGATTTGAATCTGCTTGGCTTGAGATTTAAGGCAATAATAACCTGGTATAGGACAGAGCGTGAGATAACGCTTGTGGATGGGAAGGGAGATGTTAAGGGTGCAACCTGGTTGTGAAAGTTCCTGGTTTCACATAGTTTCTGTAACTGTTGATAATCGTTTAAGTTGATTTCAGTGTCTTTCAGGCCCAGGTTTGTCTTTTACAACTTCATCTAAATTAGCTTTGTTTCTATTGTGGGATGTGTGTGTAGTCTTCTGCTCCTGTGCATCTCTACAAGACTCATGTGGTTAATTATAAACATTAAATAAATTAGACGTTGGGGGAAGAGTTTGCGGTAAATAAAAGTAATAGGAAATACTTTAGGCAACAATAGTTCTTGTGATGTTAAAAGTAGAAAGCAAAAATCATTGCATTGTGTTAGAATAAAAATTGGTAAATGATGGTGCTGTGACAAACTGACTGAAAATTATACCAAAAAAAATTGGTATTTCAAAAAATTTATTAATCCTAGTAAGCTTTACAATCTTTGGATCTGCAATGGTCCTGATTGGTGATCTGTCTGGAGTGGGGAACACCACTGTTTCCAGATATCTGGTTTTAGAAAAGCAGCGTAAGAGCTGTCTCTTATGGAAAAATTTAACATGAAAGCAAAGAAAATATGAAAAAGAAATGTACATCTTTTATAAAATGAATAATGGGATAATATGTTAAAAGATTGAATTAAATAGAATTACTTTTAAAGAAAAATAATCAAGGAAAAATGCATAGAATAAAGAAGAAGTTACAGTGCAAAGTGGCTAGTAAATGAAATTTGGAGAATATGATAAGTGTTACACATATGATAAGATGCTACTGAGACAGAAAAACTTGCCAGTAGACTTTCCCTTCCCCCTCTCTCTCTCCCCACCCCCCAAAAAAGATGGAACCTCAGTCTTGAAAACTTACAGTGGTTTTTCCACCATCAGTGTCTTCCTAACAAAGGGAAGGAATATTTCTTTACTCATGCTTTGCCTTTGCTGACAAATCTCATTTCTCATCCTTTTTCAGGATGTCTGTCGGTCATCGGAGATAATCTGTTCTAACATTCAGGGAGCCGTTTAGCAATGGGCTGCTTGTTGCTCCTCATTTTGCTGTCCCCCACAAGGGAGGCATTGTGAAGCATCACATGGCTCTGCTGGTCGAAGTCGACTGGAATTTTACACATAGAGCAGGAACTCCATGCTAGACTGCATATGAAGATGTCATATGTTCTTTCAGAATAATACAGTCACTAATGATCTACAAGAAATTAGTCAAGTAGTTCAAATTAAAGTTAAATCGCATGTAAGAATAATTCCTTTAAGAAATTCAGCACTTAGTGACATACTAGTTCATTATCCTAGATGAGTCTAATAAAAGAATAATGCAGTTACCTCAGATTTTCTTTTGTGCTTGAAATTCACCCAACTCTTCTGTTGGCCTGCATTTGAACACCTTTCTTAGTTCTCTTCTTTAAGCTTCATCAGTAGAAGTTGCTACTTTACGGGCTGACAAATAATGTTCTTTTACAGAGAGCTGCGTGTCGAATTTCTCTTTCAGAATAGCTGCCGTTCTGAATGGGACTGAAGCCTCAGTCTTTGTTCGTAACAAAAATGACTGATGGCTTTGTTTTCTTTAGAAACAATGAAAGATGGCCATTTTGAAGAAGAACAGCTCTTCATTAGTTTCCCTGAAGAATATTCTTATGCAGCAGCTTTAGCAGATAAACATTTAGTGATTAAAAACTAATGGTAAAAAGTATATAGTACTAAAATATATTTTTGTATACACTATCGTATCTGCTCAATAGAGAGGCTAAGGATGAAGTTAAGGGTAGCATCTCTATATACATGTAGGAGAAAAAGATAGCCAAAGAAGCTAGAAAAAGAAAATTAAGAGAGGATATGCATGAATAAGCAGAAGAATGTGAGGTGCTAGAAAATAAATTAGCATATTTACATGCATAACGGAAGGGAACTGTAGAGGCTGACATATAAAAACTGCTTGTGGATTATTCCCAAGCATTTGGGCTAGAACTGGGGCTAGATCAGCTGCTCTGAAAATGAATGGGCAGGAGAGGCAAGTGAGTATGTCCTGTGACTAAGATCACATGCTATACCTGGAAGTATTAATAGAGAGAGAAGGGAGGATACTAAACCTGTCTTAGCCTTCTTTCCTGCCACCCTCCCCCCGGCACTAAGTAAACCTACACCTGCCATTTGAAAAACAAAAGGCCCTGTATTTCGGATATTTTATGCTTTCTGCTGATGCACAGTAGGTAGGGTATTTCTGCTGCTTCTTGTTTCAGTGTGACATATATAGACTTTATCAGCAAGATTATGAAGGCTAATATTTAATAAAATAATTTGATACTGCTTATGAGTTGATGATACAAAGTATCACAGATAATATTCACTTCATGGGAGAACTGATTACTTTGTTTTTAGTGAGAATTGTCATATATACATGAAAAAAAGTTCTGCACGTGGTTAGGGTATCCAAACAAGCTTCATTCTGCACAGTGCAGGCATGGTGGGGGGAATTAGGAAGAAAACATCTGCAATTTTTTAAGAATTAGTTTGCTTTTATTTGGGATAATGTGTGTCTATCATAAACCTTTGTTCACTTCAGTGTCAATAGGATTCAGCCTATGCTGAAGCAACATCATGTTTATAGACTTGGTATCCCCCTAATGCATTTTATCTGAAACTGTTGAAACTGTCGGGTATAACTCTCTTTTAGCACAGTTTTTGTCAAGGGGAGAAGTAATTAGAATGTACAGTGTCAACAATTTTTTTTTTAGTACTCACAAAGTAGAAAAATGTCACAGGACAGGTATTTCTTAATGGATAAATAAAAAGTGTTTAAATTAAGGTCATGCTGGAATTAGTTTTTGAGAAATTGGAACATCAATAGGCTGACTGTTGAGATGCAAAACTGTGCTGATTTGTCTCAAAAGTATTGTAATGCTATATTAATCTTTAATGAACACCAGAACTTGTCTTTGACGCATGACAGATTACTTCTGATTAGGCAAAGTTCAGAAGAGGTGAAGTAATAGTATTATTGTGAATTTTGGACTTTATTTCCACTTTAAATATAAGTTGAAAAAATGAGCCCAAACCCTACTGGTACTTGTTGCAAAAGATGGCACGTTATTGAAAACAAGTTTGTAGCTATGAAGCTTTAAAAAAATTTTTTTTAAATACCCCTTTAAGTTTTTACTTTGTAGCATAATGATTTCTTTACCATGAGGCAGCTAACCTTTTCTAAATGTATAGAATAATTGAACCCAATGCCACAAGTATCCTTAACCCCTAAGAAATAACAATATTAATAGACAAATGATTGATAATGGGTTTGGGAAAAAGTTGATTATTAATTTGTATTTCAGATCATGCTTTTACTACAAACTTTAAACAAGCTTGAATTTTGCAAAAGTGTAAAGTTTTCTTCTTTGCTATAAATATATCCTTAAGGTCATTCTGTGTTACAATGCAGATGGGTCCTCAGGGTTCATCACAGTCTCATAATATCCCAGTACACTTCCTGTATTTGTAATTTGCACGTATTTTGATGAAGAAGAAGAAGAATGGTAGGAATAAACTTCTGCAATAGTATATGTATTACCTGCTGAAATATTTTTTCCTTCCTAAACTACACATTACATTGCTGTTTTAGTACTGAATAAGATATAAACTAAAATCTATACATGGTATATCTGTTGTGTTCTCTCATTTGCTAAATTTGTGCTCCTCCAATGTTGTTAAGTAGTAAGAAAAATCTATGGTTTTGTATCCCAAAAATCAAAATGGATGACTGACTTATTTAGAACCTACTTCTATTATTCTTACCCGCATGAGTTTTTCTTGCCTGAATACTTTTTCTGTTAAGGAGTTTAAATTGTATGACATCTTATTCAGATTATTTATTTGTAGATGCACAATTGTGAGAGAAGTCTAATCTCATTAGCTTTGAGAATGTGGACTGCTTGTCTTGAACTTAATTTCAAAATCCCCAGGGAAACTCCAGTGATGTCCTTCATTTATAAAAGGATTTGCATATTCTGTTTTGTTGTTGTTGTTGTTACTAATTTGATCATACTGTTGAAAGTCTCTTTTCCTGAATGGATTTTCTAAAAACATCAGAAGAGCTGAAAAAAATCCAAAGGAAAAGAAAATAATATATTTTTACTTCTGTCTCCCACAGAGTTTCAAAGTACGATTCCCCATTTCTCCTGAAAATAAAAAGTTTAGAAGCCATTCCATAAGAGAAAAAAAACCTACCATATTTCTAATTGTTGGAGGGGGGGGGTTCCCTTGAAAGTCTGCCAGCTCTCTGTTGTGGAGCTACAGTTGCTAACTTTGTGCAGAATCTTTTGAAAACATTAAACCCTTTCTTTGCCTGTGTCTATCTTGTTTTAATGTAACAGTGCATTTGATTTTCCACAAATGAAGCATAAGTTTCTTCTGCCTGCTTTTTTATTATTGTCTTTTTTCCACAAAATACCACCACATTCATTAGTCTTCATTCTTTTTTAAAAAAACAAGAAAAGCTTTAGTGTTTTTCCAGTTTGCATTGTGAAAACTTGCTGAATAATCTCACAATATTTCTCAAAAATTTGTAAGAACCTTTCTATAAGTGGTGTCTTAACATTTCTCCATAATGTATGAGGATTACTGAGTTTACTGAAGTTCTTAGTTCCCTGTGTATATCACTGACATGTTCTTCTAATATATAGATAGTCAGATTTAATAAAACAGCCTGTCTGACTTCTGCCCTGAGAGGGCTAGTAATCCTTTAAAATCAACATTTCATGTTTTCGTAGACTTCTGCAGTATAAGCCATTTTTATAAAGTAAATTTGGTACCAAATACGGATTATGGTACATTGAATATGTGATTAAACAGCTTAAAAACTGTTGAAGATGCATGAAAAATATTCAAAATATTTTGGAGGATTTTCTTTTCAAATATACATGAAACTAGCATGTTTGTGCATCAGGTCTGTTGCAATATTTGGTCTGGATTCATCTTGTGTTAGAGATTGCATTGCTAATTACAGTGAAAATTACTGGACTGAATATACTTGCTTCAGTTTTTAATGAGATGCTTTGGTCTCTGGTTAGAAACTGTTCTAAACCTGAAAAAGCAAAAAGGAGACATATACCAAGAGAAATAGGAAATTAGTATAACAAGAAGTTGAGCAGGGGAAAAAAAGGTATTTTTGAAAAAGAACTATACGCTCCTGTATTTCCTCCCAAAAACAAGAACGTTCAGAAAGTTTAAACCTGCTATAGATCAGGTGCACGAGGTTTGCTGTTGACCACTGCTGAAGAGGGAATACAGGGCCAGATGAATATTTGCTCTGGCAGAATTTGCTCTGGTTGTGCTCATGCTTTTGAGAGTCAATATTCAGTGCAGGTGAAAGCAGGATATTCTTTTATTGCTCACCCTCCTCAGACTCCTCAACTGTATATACTTAAGTGGGTGTAAAGGTAGGCTAGAGCAGAATGAGCGATAAAAGTATATTGTATTAGTATTAAGGTGTAGGGAAGATACTCCTTGGTGTTAGGCCAACTAACAGCCTAACTTGGTGTTAGGCTTTCAAGCCTGGCCACATATTAACACATAGGTTAGTGTTATCCAAAGTGCAGGTGTTGTCCAAGTGTTAACACACGTGCAAATTCAGTAGTCATAGGCAATCTGAAACTCAAGAGCATGTGGAATCCAATCTGCCTCATTTAGAGGAATAGATTTCTTCTTAAACCAGGAAGGAGATTGACCTATAACCAAATTGGGGGCAGGACAGAAGTAGGCAGCCTCATCTCCTGTGAGGATGCAGGTTGTTTTCACAGTTTGCTATTCATATCACTCAGTATGGAAGCATGGGAAAACATTCAGCCTTGATGACTGGAGACCCCTCTGTGCTGCTCAGACTTGGTAAGATTATAAAGACTGAACCAGGCAGAGGGGGGGAAAAAAACATATTTTGACCATAAACAAAAATCTGATGTGTTTAAAAAAAAAAAAAAAAAAAAAAGCACACACTTTCTGTGTCCAATAGCACTGAGTTATCAGACTGGCATCTTCTTGCAGATTTTACTCCAAAATTGATGCTCAGAATGGGGGGTTGGCTGGGCACAAGTGAGGGTGGAGGGAGAGACTTCAGGAAGCTTTCTTCACACAGTCTTTGACACTTTTAGCATCAAGCTAGTAGGGAGCATCCGAGTAACTTACTGGGGCCAGTAAGAGGCTAATTAGCTTCTAGATACCTGCAGCTTAGGTATTTTGTTTAGAACTGAAACTTTATGAAGTAATTATACCTTTCCTTCGGGATAGTTGTGAAAGGCATGATATGTGTTAGGGACTATCTGACTGCTAGCATGGGCTGGAGTTGAGAGAATTCTGGGATTCCTCGAGACCAAATAGGTTTTCAGCCGTCCTTGTAGCACCATTAACAGCTTGTCTCCAGATCATCTTTGCTGGTTCCTGTTACTTGGGAGTTGCTGAACCACTTGTAGCAAAGTGGAAGTTGCTGAACTACTCCTGTGGCAAAGGGACTGCTTTTGCAGTAGAAAATGTCGAGTGGCAGATTAGCAAACTGATTTTTAGAGTGACAGGGGAACTCCTTAGACCTGGGTAAGCCTCATGTTCTTCCTCTCAACATCAGTGCAATTATAAATCAGACTGAAAGACTCTTATTCCTGACTGAAATATAGGTTTGAGCTTGTATTCATATATCAGACACAAGAATTATGTCTAGAAATACTTATGTAGTTATAAACAAAGTTAATTGTCATTCAGTCCCATTTCAGTGTTGATGTTATTACTCATTGGGTTACCTGATTTCTACTAATTTATCATCCTTCTCTTTGAGAGGATTTCTCATCACCTTGGTGATTTTTCACCTTCCAAAGCTATATTTTGCTCACTTTCCCAAAATTTACTGCTGCTGTGATGATAAGCTAACCTTCAAATATTAGATATGAAATATTTATTTTCTCTGAATTAGAACATATGCATTTTAAAGTTCAAAAGTAGTAAAACATCACTCTTTATTTCAATACTTTATAAAAAGAATCTTAACATAATCGAACTATTTGCAAGGATGATGTAATTTTTCCAAAATATTGCTTGTAATCTGTATTTTAATTATTTTAAAATTTGTATTAGTTACATGTTAAATTGTATCTCCACTTGCACTATAGATAATATTTTGTTATTTATTTCAGGCTTTTACTTTTCAAACTTAATTAGCTTCTGATTTCTAAAAGTAAATGTTTTCCCATAATTTATTGGATAAACAGTCAGTTATAGTACAAGAGTCTTTTAATTTAAAATTATACTTCTTTTTCTAATGGAGAGATTAAGGCATACATTATAACACACTTGAAGGTGAAACCCCAGTCCTTGCCAGGCCAATTTTTCAGTAATTCCACAGGCATTTTCTTCCTATAATTCTTCTACTGCTTGCTAAACTAATACTTAATTAAAAGATAACATTTGCATATAGGTTTCAATAATTGCAAAGAATTCCTGTAGTGTATCTAAAGGCTTTTGCAAAGTATTGTAAAACAAATGCACAGTAGAGAAAAGATAGTTGCAAAGAACATTGGAGCATAAACAACTGTACTTTAATTCCCCTCATTGCTCTAGGATTGCAAAGATTTCAAATATTATGATAGCGGAAATATATTAATTTTGAAAAATAGTAACAGGATCATCAGTAGATTTTAGTGTACTTTGAAAATATAGTGACTATCCTTAGTTCCAAAATAAACCCTTTTTTAATAATTAGGTTTCTAAAATATAGAAAAATCTTTCATTGATTTACATTTGCATATCTTGGTCCTACTGCAGATGACAGTAGCCTTTCCTTTTAAACAATTCATTGCGCATTAAGGAGTCACAATGCTGTTCTGTGTTGTTCATCTTGCTTACTTTTCATTACAGTGTGAATAATAATAATTGAGGTCACAATAGGAATTATTGTTTTCTTATCCAGTAGTCCAAGACAACAAATGGATGTCTGGATGAGAGATACTAAATTATTAACTGCCTGCAAACTAAGTGCATAATATTCCTTGTTGTTGTGACTGATGGGTAATAGTCACAAAGTACATGTTTGCAATAGTAGAAAAGATCTTGTTAAAAATCAGAGTATAATAATTCAGGAATATATAAAAATTTATTTATTTTTTTCGGGAATATATAAGGTTTTTTAGTATAGGTTTAGTATAGTTTTTTTTTTTCTTAGTATAGGGCTTTGTACTAATCTCAACCTTCATTAATATTATGTATTTTTTCCTTTTATAATTTTTATATTTCTTAGACATACTTGGCACATTCTTACATAAGCTTCGTAAGACTTGGCTTTTCTTTAGACTCCTGGGATGCGCAAAGCTAATTAATGTCAAATACTTGTATGTAATCCCTGCATAGCTTTGTATCACAATGTCGGGACTGGTTAGGAGTTGGATTTTTCTTCCGATGTGGCTGTAACTGCTACTGTTAGAGTGGTACTGTTAAATAGTGTTTTAAATCAAGATAGTGTCCCTTTTCTACTGGTTAATGACGTATATTGATAAAAGGACTCTAACTGCAAATATTGTAGAGGTTTGTATGACCTTTATTATTCTTGATAAAGTGATACAGTTTTGTGTGTTATGGATGTCCATTATTTTAAAAATTCTATTGTGCAAGCTCTTAATCTGCTATGCATAATTTGAAGAAAAGTTATGATAATAACACATACTTCCTGAATAGTTAGTCAGGATGTGCATCGCTGAGATCATGTAAAGGCTGCACTTCAAAATGTAGGAGAAATCAAATAACATTTTAATGTGTTGCATCCAAATTAAAACCAAGCCTCGAGGATGGGATACTGTTATAAGTTGTAGGGGTATATATTTCCCTTTAACGATAATACCCTACAGCGTACTGCTACGTATCAGTGATCAATTCTGCATTCCCAGTTCTGAGGTGTGGTGGCAATGCAACTGATAGCAGTCTTGTATACAGTCAAAAGATATCTCAACCTGTGTCAATCATGGGTAATCTCTACATGCTCAATTTACCTTCTAAAACTGGTTCTACACAGCTCTCACTTTGAATTTCTTTAGTAATCAATTTTTGATTTGTGTTTATACTCTTCGGTATCATCCTACACTTGTGTTTTGAAGGCCTCCTCCCTCATCTTTAGCTTGTACTTTTGGGGGCCCCTGTTAACAATCTCTTCAACAGTCTTCAAGCTGTAGTTTCCTGACAACAGAACTACTGTTTATTAGCACAACCCAGTCATGCATGTAGCCTTGTTCTAGGATTATTGATTAGTTCACTCCACAAAAGTAAAGATCTATTAGAAGAACATATGTTGAAGTACAGATACATATTATAGGTGTTGTGCTTTGGTAACTGCTTGATAATATTTTTTAGTTTAGTTTTATGGCAATATCACATTATACGTTACAAATAAGAATGGTAGGGTTTTTTCAGCTTTTATGGACTTTTGTCTTTAAAATTAGTGCAGTATTTCACTATTTGCTAGATTATGAGATGCTTCTTCACTTTGATTTCACAAGCATATAAGTCATCTTAGTTTTCCAGACTGATCTGTGCTACTCAATTTCCTTGAGCGTTTAACTGAAAATTTGTCCTATGAAACAGTCCTTATCACAGAGGACTGTAAGAAAGCTAAAACACACTGTATAACAAGATGTAAAGCTGGCTCCAGCTTCTTCTTCCGTTCCAGAACTGACTGCTGCGAGTATTGGAAAAGCAATCTACTGAATTGTTTTTCAGGGGTGGATAAGAGAGAGCATGCAGAGGGAAGGAAGTAAGGTAGTTTTTTGTTTGTTTTTCTTTGCTGCCTGTTTGTTCACTCTTTTGCAGTAAGAACAAACAAACCAACAACCCCAGAGCTTCATGCTTGAATTCTAGACGCCGAGGTCAGTTCCGAGCACAACACAGAGCTGCGTGCCTTGGAGGCAGCCTTGCCCGTGTACTGGGAGTTAACAGAATTTAGGATTTGAGCTAGTGGACTTAACAGTATAAATGAACAGAGGGAATAGACTTTAGGGAGATCTTCATGTTGACTCCAATCATTGATATAGATATAGGGTTTAGCCCATTTTTCAGTCTTTTTAGGGCATTCCTTCTCCTTAAGGTATTTCATCTTCTGGATTATCCGGGAACAGTAGCCATTAATGAGTGAGAACAGTTGTTGCTCACCACATTAAACCTTATTTGTGACTCACTACAAGCGATCTATTCTTCCCTGTTCTGGCCTTTTACTGGTAATGACATTCTGCTACTGAGAGAAAAATTACTTTTCAGTCCAGAAGAAAACAGTTGTTCAGGGAGCATTCAGGCTTTAGTCCTATGCTAATGAAATGTATATGAGTCTGTGTGAGTGGCTGAGATTTGAGAGAATGAATGTATATATTTTGATTCTTCTACTTCATGCTCTCAGAGTACAAGCTTACACGAGCCTTGCAACCTAAGATAAGTCTTCCTCATTTCTGGTGATTTCTGTCCCACTCACTAGAGAGGGACCTTAAAAAGAATCACTATTTCTTTTCCCATAGGTACACAAACAGACAAAGGTCTTGCTGACTGATATTTTTGTGGGCTAAAACAGCAAACAGAACTTTTTATTTAATTTGTAGGTTTGTGGTGAAACTTCATATTGTTATTAACTCATATAAATCTTATTATTGGGCCCTTTTTCAGTGTGATTGGGAAAGTAAACAAAACAAAACAAAACCATTACTGAACTTATTTTCTTAGAAATGCATGTTTTATGGACTCTGCAACTCTATTTGAATACAAAAATAAAATAAAACAAAATAAACCCTCCTACCTATCCTCACATCCTTCTGTTTGCCTGTCAAGAAGGGTTCTATGGTAAAGTTTTTAAGAATAGTGAGATCAGGCTACAGTTCAGTAGTGGGCTAGGGAAAGGGCATTTACACTTTTTTTTACTGCGGTATAAAACTGAAACTTTACTGTTTGCAAAGCTCATGAAGGTTTTAAAGAAGAGTTCAATTCCTGACAAGTATTAGGCTTTTGTAATTTCTTCATTCAGCTGCTGCATATTTTCATTTTCCTATCAACTTTCCTCAGTCAAGCTAAAGCAGACAGGAAACAAACATCCATCTTCAAAGCAGTACTTTCAGATACACACAACAAAGGCATATATTTGTGTCTTGCATTAATGTAAGCCATGTCTTTACAGTTTCTTGTATCTTTCATTATACTTGCACATCCTTTTCTGTCTTAGATTCTAAACTATTTGGATAGGAACAATTTTCTGATCTTTGATTAATAGCTTATATAATGGTATATGGCCTAGATTTGCATGCTGCTGCAGTAAACTAAATAGCATTTCAGTCCATCTTTTAAAAGTTCCTCTTTGAACCTGCTTTTCTTGGGACTGTAATTGTCAACCTTGTGAACTGCTGACAGGATTCAGTTGACCAGCAATCGCAATCATTCAGTTCCAGCAAAATTGGCTTTCTTTTGATTTTTTTTTTTCCTTCATTCTGGGATCTAATAATTGATTAAAACTGAGGAAATGGCCTTTCTTGTTCTGTCTCATGGTTATTTATTATATCAATACATTCAGTATGTTTAGCTGATAACTTTTTTTTCTTTCTATGGGAGCATGCTGTATCTTTTTTCATGTATAGAATGAGACCAAAGAACATTGTTTCTTATCACTGGGGATGCTTTATTTCAGATAATTAAATCCATAGATGTTCAAGGAAAATCTATCAGGAAACACAAGTTAGATTTCATCAAGAAATACAAGTTGTTCCTCACGAATAGGTACTGACAAAACAGTTTTGAGGGAACTTTTAAAATTTCATTAATATTTTTTAAAAAAATAGGAATAGCAGCATGTTTGATCTTGTAAAGTAGCTAAAGGAACTGAATTTTAAACCGTTCCAGTTCAGCATTTTTCTTTTATCTATATCTGAAATATAAACTAAAGTTTTAGTTAAAATTTTAGTACAGGAATTGTTTTATAATATAAGTGTTCTTGCTCTGCTGTCAACTACTACATTGTTGTAGTCTTGTTGGAAATTAAGGTATCACTTTTAAAATACGCAGTCAAACTCTAGATTTAATATCCTGTGTACTGTACCTCAGTGTACATGGGGATACAGTTAGAGACTACTTCTAGAAAAGACAGATTTAGGGGGAAAAGTCTTAATAATATTGATCTGTAAATAGACTGAGGGTTCTGAGAAGAAGAGAAACAGCCTGTTTTGGAAAAGCAAGTATCAGTAGCACTATACACAATTAATTCTGATTTGAGAAAAATATATATGTATTACCAATGTATAATTGTTTGTTTAGTATAGGAAAAAATATGCAATTATACCGGGAATGAGACATTACAATAATGATACACCAATAATGACCAATAATGATATTTTTTTATATATATATAAATGTATGTATGTAAGTGTGTACACACACATGCACACACACACACACACACACACATATATATATATATATAAAATAATAATTCTAAGCTGGGGAAAGAGAAAACATTTAATATAATGGAGTGGGAAATATATATCTGCTACTGACTTCAGGTTTGCACCAGATGGATGGAACAAAAGATTTTAGTAAGCTATGGCATGGCTTTAAAAGGAGATCACAGAAGATATAGGAAATCGGTTTCACCCTTTTCCATCTCATTAGCTTGCAGGATCTTCTTCCAGTTACAGGCTTTTTTGTAGTTACATAACTGCATATGTTGAAAAACACCATGCATTCTGACAGGAAAAAAGGTCATTCCTAACATCTCTCTTCAGTATTGGGTTGAAGCTTTGAATACTTTCATGTATTAACAGTATTTCTTATGTAAAGTATCTCATGGTTTTATGTGAACTAGTAATACTTTCAACATTTGTTGAAATAACTTTGTTATTATATCTATGTCCAGCAAGCAAATGGTTAGTAAAACATGGATGTCTACTTTTATTTCTCTGAAAGACTGACCAGAGAAAGATGTAGTAACCTACTCGAGTCATCTATCCAGATATATAAAGTATTTTGCACACCTTGTGACCTTAAATTCCAAAGTTTCCCAGAACTTAATGACAGGCCAAGTAAATTCACAGACTTAAGCTGCTGCATCATAAGCAACCGAGCTGTACCTACAGTGGGCAATGACAATGATAACATCCCAAATGAAAGATGATTAAACTGGGCTTCCTCCTGCTTTTAGAACCACTACTATTTAGTTAGTTCTCTTAGTTTTTATGCCTCATTCTCTCTTGGGAAAAAGCAGCGTTTGCAGACTGTGGAAGAAATGTTCTTGAAATACAGAAAGTAGCACATACTCAGCATCATCTTCATGTTACAATGCCAAATATGGAAGGGATGTTGTCATACACCTCAGAACTTCTCAAGCCTCAGCCCATTTAGTTAGTATTACTTAGTAGTGTCCAGTCAATAAGAATATGCAGATGCTGCCTGATTAAGAACAAACGAAAAAAGGTAATGCTGAAGGAAGTATGACAGCTTCTTTGAGGGATGTTTCTTCACATTAAAAATTTTCTAGCTTTCCTTTAGTTAATAACCACCTTGAAACTGTGGTATCCAGAGTTTCTTGGTCCTGATTTCTCTCTCTCTCTCTTTTTTTTTTTTTTCCTGGGGATATCAAAATTCAGTGCTATAAGGTGCTAATGATGCAAAATCTGATTCGTATAGCTTTCCATAGTGTTTTGGAACTCCACAATCTGTTCTTGAATTTCTTGCTTGTAAGTATGCAGCAGTACCTTTTAGGATTTGAAAATAAATTCTTTAATTTGAAAATAAATTTGTTTCTCAGTAACAAGAAGTTACAAAAATATAAAAATTAATGGGAGGAAAAGTGTTCAAGAAAGAGAGAAACCCCAGTAAATATGTGAACAAATAGCTCTTTGTATCTTTAGTTCTAAGTTCTATTAAAGAGAAAGTAAGCAATATAAAAGATGATGACATACTTTAGTTTGCCATTAAGTATGGGATCTTATTTCACACAGGACTTGGACACCACTCACCATCTACCGCACACTTTAAGTGTGTACTGATACAGAGAAACTAATTAAGTTACCTTTTTCATCAGTATATCAACTTTTGGAGTTTTGAAATGGAATATGCTCATTTTGGCACTTTGTAAGAATGCAGTCTCTGCCCTAGCATCTATAGATGCACAGTGGCCTACAGACAGGCCTACAGTGCATCAGCTCAGATTTCACAGGTGCCAAACAAGCTGGGGGAAGCACTACGTTTGCTTTGTAAGTTCTGTGAGAGAATGTAGAACCTTGCAGATAAGAGCCTTGCAAACAGTGCAGACTTGTCCTTTCTTTGTTACCCACAACGGAGACACTGGGACTTGAACAAGTGTAATGGCAAAAGCTAAAAATGTTAATGAAGTATGTTGGATAACTCTGCTAGAGTGACTGAGTAATCTTTTTATTGGTTACTTATCAGAAGGCAAAACAGTTTCCTTAAAGACTTGGGTAAGATATTTCCATTTGTGGACCTCTAGATATCTGTTTCTTCAATTTTTTTAATGTATAATACAGTCTGTTTCTTTCCTTCTTTCAAGCTCTTCTCAGTTGCTTGGAATAATGCAGTAGTGTGGTTACAGCTTTGATATTTTTATTTAAAGTATCCTTCTATTTTAAGTCATTTAAACAAGATACATCACAAGTGTATAAAGAGCCTGGGCCTGTAGAATACCTAAGGTAACTTTCCTCAATAACTGGAAATGGGATAACTTAAGGATTTTAATGGTATGTCAACCATTAGAATCCATCTGTGGTGTGTCAATGACCAAAATTTATCACATATTTGATGATCTTGTTGAAGTGTCTTGTTGACACTTGTACACATTACCCTTTCTTTTGCTTTATTTTTTCTGTTGATTAAAAAAAAAACACAAAAAAACCCCTTGTGTCTAGTAACTTTCCTGAGCATTAAAGTGTGTTCCCTTTTACACCTATTCTTGCCTAGTAATGTCAGTAAAACGTATTAATGACGCGTCAAAATACAGCATTTCTTTGTGTGTTGGTTGTTTCATTGTACACAAGTGATGAAATAGAATGGCGATAAAAAAACAGTAGATGTTAAGTGTTTGTACTGTTTTTCATATTCATCTGTAATGACTACTTTTTCTACATTGATCAAATTTTCTGTAACTCAGCATTGTATAATCATGAGGCTTGCCAGTTCATATGGTATATTTGATGTTCTGTACTACTGATTATATCTGTAAGTTCTGTAATTGCAATAAGACCACTAAGAGCAAGAGGGCATAAAAAGGCAGTGAACTTAATGCTTACTTTTTATCAATGTGTTACAGAGAGAACTGTTGAGAAGGACCCCTCATCTAGAATCAAGAAATAGTTTGCTTACATTATGAATAACCCCAAGGTCTAACAAAAGTAAATCTACCAGATGCAGTTGTATAACAATGATTGAATTTCTGAACAAACTAGTATATATCTATTTAGATTGTAGTTCATATTACTTTAATAATATGTATTTTTCTATTGTTTTCTAGCTTTACTGTCTGTAAATCTACCTAGTTCACAGTAAAAATATTTTTCTTCTGGTACTAGCTATGTAGCCTTGACTACAATGAGTATATGTAAAAATAGCTGTTCCAGTGTTAATATTCACAAAGAACATTGAATATCTCCATCTTTGGTTAATTATGGATTCTAAATTGTAGACTATGTCTCCACAGATTTTAAGTTCAGGTGTGTGTTTTCTTTATTTTTAGAAGTCCTCAGCTTGTTTAAAAGGGATTTTTTTTCTCACAAAAAATGTTACAGATCATATAAAATAGGTCTTATTTCAGTATAACTTGGTTTACTTTTTAAAATATATGCAGCACTTTTCTTCTTAAACTGAGTCGAATAATTTTAACTGCTCCCTTCTATTATGTAGTAAATACATTGCCTGTTAGTAGACCTGTGGTTTTGCTTCCACCCCCTTATTGTGTTGCCACATCTGTTCTTACTTGCTTTGTAATGATAATTATGCTGTAATGCCTCTCTCATCTTTTGTATTTCTTAATTTCTTCCGTTATTCACTGTTTTCGCACCAGGGTGTTTGCTATCTCCATGGTAATGAGAGGTAGACCAGAACATTGCTCTGTGCCTAGGCATAAGAGTCTACCTTTTGGGAGGAGCATACCAAAATCCTCTCTTATGCAAGCATGCAAGTGGCATGATATGGCAGAATCCATGATTATCATTAAAAACAACAACAACACAAGATAATATCTGTTTCTTAAAAGACATTTTTATTTCCTAGTTGTTATCATGTGCTTGGTCCAATTAGGCTGCTGCATGAGTCTATGTTCAACCCTCTTTTTTAACCTGCAGGACTTCAAATACCATCAAAATTGTCACCTCCAGTGACTGTTCTGATTCTTACTGGGTGATTTATCTCCAATTGTTTTGGCTTATTCTTCACTCAACACAAGCCCAGCATCAGGAATTGTGTGACTAATGCTTCTAAAAGATGATAGATGTCTTCAGAACTTTGTAAGGAAAGTATTAGCATCTCTCATTCAGTCTTGCACAAAGAAATGAAGCTATGTCCGATCTTTTCTAAAAGACGTGCTTCTTATCAGGTACAACAGCAGTGTATATCAGCTATGTTTTTAGTGTCATGAGAAGGCACTTTCTTCCTTAAACTACAAGATACATTACTTGCTGTATCCTACTGTGAAGATTGTTTGACATGACAGATTTAGAAATGGCAAATGCTGTTTTGCCTCTGAAATTTTTTTTATGGTTCTCCATGTCACTCAGACTTGTCCTGTTTTGGTAGGGTTTCATTATATCTAGTGTTGTGCATTTTTTCTTTTCTTTTTTTTTCCTGGGTATTACTTGCTTTTTAGTAGTTTGAAAAAAAGACTTTCCTAAGTTTTATAGTTTTGGTGCAGTAGATTTAATTGATACAGGAGGCTGAATAAAATTCTGAAGTTGGCATTTTTCTTTGTCAGATGTTCTGGAGGGTTCATCTAGAGATGTGATCCTTAGTGTAAACTCAGAGTAAAGATCTAATTGCCTCCACTGAAAGTGGCACCCCCCTTTTTCTTCTGCAGGGCAAAGCTGTCATTGCAAAGAATTACCAGATGTTGAGATATCCAGTAGAAATTCCCTGCTTCATTTTGTTTCTAAATACATTCTGGAGTATGTTTAAAAAACACTAAACAGTGGGGTTTTTTTGCTCAACATGTTCTTTCCTTTTTAATCATTTAATCATAAATTTTTCAGAAATCTGTAAGTCTATTTAAAAAGAAAAAGAAAACAGTTTTCAATATATTTATTATTCTTGTTTTAAATAGTGCCTTCAGATTTTGATTTAGTATATGAGCCGATGAATAAATAATGCATCTCTTTCCCAATTTAAACTAAGAATTTTAGGTCACATACTCTGCAAAAATCTTAACAAAAGAACGTGGATGTTGCAAAGTCTTGCTCTTAAAATTTGAAAATGCCAAAATTAAAACTGCCTGCATGTAGTTTCTGGCACACATACTCTATAATCATTAATGGCATAGTCTTTTAATACGTGTTCATACATTGTTTATTCATAAGACCACTGTAACATCCACTGCATGTGATTGGCAGTCGTCTTTATTTTGTTCTGTCTGACTTGTTCAACAGGTGACCCTAGTCTTTGAACTTCTTGGTCAAATCATTCTGAAGATAAATGATAATTTCCTCTTGGATTTTTTTTAATATTGTTCAGAACACAAAATGCATTGAAACTGCTGCTCATGTTCACAATAAGATGAATGAAAGATGAGAAAGTGGGGTTACATTCTCCTTTTTTGTAGCAGACGGGATGAGATGAAGACCACGAATGTACACTCTGTAGAGTCAAAACCTTTGATCTGGGCATTCAGCATATCTGGTGTTTTTATAACATTTGATATGCTCTAAGGATGGCCTCCATTAGCTCTGAAGTATTGTAGCAGCAAGAACTCGGCATGTGATCTAGTTGGGTTTTGGGCTTGCTCTTAATGATATTAATTCAGCATAGAATTGTATATAATATTTCCTATTGTTTAAAAAAGCAGGCTGAGAAAACCTTGGGAATTTGTATTAAATGGAACATTGACACATTATTGATTTTCATGGGCTTGTATTTTTTAAATTAATTTCAAGACCCAGAGGTGGTTAAAAAAAAAAAAAGCAGTTTCCAAGTTGTGACTTTTTTGACATTTATTAAATGTTTTGTTTCAAAATTGAATTTAAGCTAGAAATTTGAAATTGCTCTGACCATAAATATATATTAAACAGAATCTTTTTAGTTCAGTATTTTTCCAAAACCAAAGAGCATTTCACACTACTCTTGACGTCTTAGTGAGAAAACACAAAACGGAGAGCAAGCTCTGTAGGAGTAGTAGGAGCCCCATTGTTATTTGAAACAACAAGTACGTGTTGCATACCATAGCAGGAAGTTTCAGTAGTATACAGCTTACCTTGAAATACTGGTAGTGGAACTTGCTGATGCAATAAAGCTAGGAGTCTAAAGAACCTCCAGGCTAATCATCTGATCTACTCATTCCTTTTGTGTCAAATTATCAGAGAGTTCTATTTTATATTTCTCATCCCAGTTTCTGTTATTTTTGACTATTACATGTGCATATACCAATTCAACTATTCAAGCAGGAAGCATACTTGAATAAAGAAGACATTGCAAAAGGGCGGCAGGAAAGAATTGTTCCTTTTCTTCAAGTCTTTGGATGTATTAAGAGTATTGGCATACTGTAAAGTCATAAATTCTGGTAAATGTTAGTTGGAAGGGACCCCTGAGGGACATGTAGTCCAACATTCAAAATAAGACATACAGTCCCATTCAAAGCGTGGCTTTTGCCATCACTAAATAGATTAGCTGTGTTTTTTTTCCAGTCAAGTCTTCTGAACCTCCAAGAACAAAGATTCCCTGATCTCCACGAGTGTGTTGTTGCACTGCTACACTAGCCTCCTAGCAAAGAAATGTTTCATCGTATCTAGCCTGAACTTCCCAAGCTGCAAATTGTGGCCTTTGCCCCTTCTTATATTCTTTGGCACACCTGACAAGAGCTGGTAATTGCCCTTCAGATGGTTGTAGGCAACTATTCCCCATTAGCCAGACTAAAAAAGTCCAGCTCCCTCAAATTCTCCTGGCAGGACTTGTGCTACAGGCTTCTGTCCATCTTAGTCACCTTCTGTAGACCCTCTCCAATTTCTCCACATCTGTCATGGACTGGGGCTCAAAACTTGACACAATATTCCTGTGACTTCACCATCACTGAGTAGAGAAATACGGTAACTTCCCTTGATCTGCTGGCCAATCTCCTTCTCATGTAGTCCAGTAAATTATTTTGATTTTTTTGCAATGAAAGCATGTTACTTGCTTATATTCAACCTGCTGTGCAGTGTAACTACCAAGTTATTTTCAACAGGACTGCTAATCAGCCAGTTGTTCTCCAGCCTGTACTGGTGAGTGCATAAGCTTATTCCTTCCTAGGTTTAGAACTTTCCACTCCTTATTGAACCTCATGTTTCTGTTTGGGCAAATCCTCAAGTTTACTGAGGTCCCTCTGGATTGAACCTTTGCCATTTGTTGTGTCAGCCACTCCTGCTAGTTTACTTGCTGATGGCATGCTCTGTGTCATCATCCAGATTGTTACTGAAGATGTTGAAAATACAATCCCCAGAACTGACCCTGGTGTGCTTTGCTCATTAGTGGACACCAGCTGGATGTTAAGCCATTAATCACTGGTCCAGATAGTTTTCTACCCACTAAACTGATTATTTGTCCAGCCTATACTTCCTCAGCTTCCATATGAGCTTGTTTTGGGAGATGGTGTGAAAAGCCTTACTGAGGTTAAGGTATGCTACATCCACCATTCTCCATTTGTGCCCAGAACAGTCATTTCCTTGTAGAAAGCAATCAGGTTGGTCAAGCACAATATGTCCTTCATAGGTGTGAGTATTCTTGGTTACCTTCTCGTCTGTCATGTGCATGGAAATGGACTCCAGAGGATGTCTTTCATTGATCTGTATAGGGACTGAGGTGAGGCTGCCTGGCTTGTAGTTCCCTGCTTCTGCCTTCTTACATTTTATTTTTTAAGATGCTAGCTTTTTTGCAGTTATCAGAGATCTCCCTGGTATGGTCTGCCATTTTTCATAGCCATAGACCATAGCCTTGCGATCACACTGGTGAGCTCTTTCAGCACATTTGGGTGAATTCCCTCTGGCCCCATAGATCTGATCTGATTTTTCTACATAGTCTCTTTCTTATTGTTCTGCCAGTGTTGGCTGTCCTCCTCTCCGGGCTGTGCTGTTGTATGCAAAGGTTAGGGAACAAGTTTTGCCCTTGTTTACCAGGGCATGGTTAACAAGGTACTTGAGGAACAGTCACCCTTCTGAGCAGGTATATGAAAGTCCCATGGATGGCCTTCTCTCTCAAATACATCATCTATTTTCAGCTCTTCTCTTAGTTCCTGTTATCTAACAAACTGTTTAATCTCCTCCTCACAGGTTGAGTCTTGACAGCATAACAGAAGGAGCACAGCAAAACTTTTTAATTTGTAAAGAAAAGATGGTTCATTATTTTTTATGATGATCTATACTGTGCAAGAGATGTGCTCTTGCAGAAACTTAATGTTTTAAATTTTAATTGGCATTTAAGAGCATATAGGGTTAATGCTTTAATATCAATTCCTTCCTCTTCAAAATGTTTTTCAGTTACTATTTTCTCAGTATGTCTGAATGTCAGCTTTAGTGTGCATTTTGTATTTCCTGGCAAATGACTCAATCCTGTTATTCAGACCTGCTGTTATGAATACTACTAGTATGAAATAGACAGCCTCCACAAAAAACTTACTGAATGAGATCTCTGAAACAGAGAGAGGGCTGAAGAGTGGTGGCTCTTAGCCCAGCCTTATCTACAGTACTAGAAGCATGAGGCCAAGAGAAGGGAGCGGAATAGACATTGACTATGGGGAACTCAGTGCCAGAGTTGCCAGAAGCAGCCATTGATTCTGACTGTGCTGTGCCAGCCCCATGAATGCAGGCCTCCGGGGTGGCCTGGCCCGTGGCCTGGAGCAGCAAAGGAAGCTGTCGTCAGTCTCACTGGAGGCTGGCACTGAACAACAAACTAACATCCTCTCAGCTGTTACTCCAGTCAACCAGGCTAAATGCCAGACAAAAAGGAAAGGAGTTTTGTAGCAAGGCACAGTCTCGCCTGCAGGTGATTAGGCCCTTCACTACCATAATAGCAATACTGATGTTACCTCTGTGGTTTTTCATTATTTTGGAGGTTTTTTTTTCCTGTTGATTCTTTGGCTTGTTGGACTAATCCTTAAGAATACCTGATTTCCAGGAATACTGGGTTTGATTTCCTACTGCCTTTATCTGTGTCTGAGGTACTTTATGTAGTGAATTGCCTCTGATTGATAGTTTTGGCTAAACTAATTGTATTTCCAATGGGAGATTTCATCTGGGGCAAAGGAGGTGGAATATGGCAGTAGTCAGCTTTCTATCCTGGCCTATATAAAAAGAAAAAAAAAAAAACACTCAAGGAAGGATAAGAGGTATCTCAACTGATGAGGGGAGGTAGATCCTGCTGAGAAGAAAGTATGGAGCCAGAAACTTCACTAGAAAAACTGTGTCTGCCCTGATGGATAGGAGAACCACAGTTTCAGAGCCTGACAAAATCTTACTGGAGATCTGCAGCTATGTGGTATCACACGTGAGGTATGCACACACAGTCCCTCAGACTGTGCAACCCCTTGCATGCATCTGGGACATTAGGCAAAAAAGTGGTCAGGTGCACATGGTCTTGTGTGTGTCCAAGTCTCCTACCCTCAAAGATGTTCTGAGACCTAAGACACTGTGA
This sequence comes from Apteryx mantelli, assembly GCF_036417845.1. Classification (NCBI taxonomy): domain Eukaryota; kingdom Metazoa; phylum Chordata; class Aves; order Apterygiformes; family Apterygidae; genus Apteryx; species Apteryx mantelli. Next base: position 43,692,304 of record NC_089982.1, on the reverse strand, counting down.
CAGTAAACATGGTGTTAAGGAGCGTGGTAGCTATCTTACTCCCTTGAACTATCCTGCAGTTAACTGGCTAAATATACACTTCATGTCTACACAGCAGAGTACTCTCATGGGTTATGTTTGCTCAGATGGCTGTGCAAGGGAGCAGAGAGGAAAAGCAGCATCTGATATGCAGATAAGTATTCACATGCTGCTAAAGAGCCTCTCTGTATCCTGGAAATGGATTCAGTGGATTCCACACTGGCTCAGATTGCAGGTTGCAGAATTTCCAAGTACACAAGTATCATGCATTTCCATGGTACAGCATATGCTTCCAAAGTTAGGTTTATGTCTTGGGATAGTACTGTCCTTAGATGCAGTTGGTAGTATATTGCTTATTCTATGTATGCTGCCTGTGGCCCTCATGCATTTGGGGAAACTCTGCATTGTTTGGGAGGGATAGATTTCTCATGTGATGGAAACTTTGATGGTGTCTCGACCTTTTATTGCAGTAACACTGCTGCATATGACCAGACAATTTAAGATTCTCCAGTGTAGTGGAAATATTGCTGACGTTGGGCTGAAGGCCCTGAAACAAGACCTGTATAAAAAAAATTGTCCATGCATCACTTGATACCAACTTTTTTTTTTCAGCGTTGCTGCTTCTGAGAGGGCAGAGATGTCAGGGTTACCACCCTGCTACAATTCTTGCAGTGACCTAAGGGAATGCGTGGGTTCCTGCATCAGCCCTTAGAACAGAGAACAGGGATGGGCAGGAGCCCCTCATTTTTGGGCACAGCCCTTGTTGATATTGCTGCAAAGGGACAGAAGAGGCATATTTGCTTAGGTGGTTTAAGGAAACACTCAAACTGAGATAGATGGCCATAGAACATAAAAGCATGTCATGGAGTCCCTGGAAAAGTTTGGTAGAGATGAGTCAATCCGACTGCTACCGGAGAGGGGCAAAGGCATGTAGGAGATACTCTGTGAGCACAAGTCTGCTGCCGAAGTGAGCTTGAGGCAAGCAAGGGCTTGAGCAAGTTGCTGTTGAGCACTGTTAGCTCAGTTCAGTTGGCTTGTTGAACTGGATTCTGCAAATAAAATAGCATAGACTAAAAGATACAAAGATCTCTCTAACCTGATGAGAAGCAGATGTAGGTGTTTGAGATATAAATACAACAAATGGAATAGAAAAGCATTAAAAACCACTTGAAATTAAAAATGGGAAAATAATCTAATAGCTAATGTCAGTAACGAAGAAAATGATCTGTCTGATGGAGTCTAATACTGCAAGTTTTAAGTTAGATTATAGAACATATGCAACCTGGAACATTTTTGTTTCCAGAATTCTGGAATATGATTTTATGTCCATCCACAAACTGGAGTATGTAGCTCTTTCTTGATTGAAAAAAAAAAAAAGCCAATAAATGGGAACAGGGAGGCCAGCAGTAAAATGTATCTTTTCCATTACAGTAAGTTGTGTAAAACTTGAGTGGAATTTAGTTTGGCATTGAATGAAGTACAGAGACATTCTGAATATCCTTCCTGCTTTTTGGTACCTGTTAAGAGCTTTGTGTCTTGAAAAGGCAATGTATATGAAGCAGTTCCTCACATTGAACAATTGTCTGTTGAACTGTTCCCTAAATTGGTAGTTTGTAAATCAGGCATTTAATATTCCTGCTATAAAAACTGTTTTATAACAGTGAAGTTATTACTTGGATAAGATGTAAAGATAATTATAAATTCAGAAAATTTCCTTCAGTTTTAGGGGATTCTCTTTTGTAAATTAGCTTTAATTTTTATATATAAACTCTTCATTGCCTAGGCTACAATAAAGACAGAAGTGTGAATGTGAAAGAAGTGCTGGATTTTGCTTTATTCATTTTTGCCAGTCAATCTTGGTCTGAAAATATTTGATAGGAAACTGTCCTATTTGCTCTAGGACACCTGCTGTTTTTTGGATCAGACACATCATAGCTACCATGTATCATTACATTCTTTAGCAATACAGATTTTTGTTAGATAATAATTCTCAGGCTAGATGTCAACTATATATGGCAGCATTTACAGCGAATGTAGCAGAGGAGAAATCAATAGAAAGATGTAACATAAATATTCTGCATAAGAAAGAAAATGAACAGGATAATATTTTTATTTCTGTCAAGACCCCAGAATTTCTACTGTATGGCAACATTGCCACTTCACAAAATTTAGAATAGCTATACTATTGCACTTCTGAAGAGGGTCCAAAATGTATACTCAAATATAAATATGGATCAACTGATTCATTCTACCACTTGTGTAAATGTTTGATCTGATAGTCAAAGTCATTTTATCTGATATGAAACCACTCCTTTTGTGTTTTGTTTTTAAGTTTTAAAGAAATTTTAACTGAAACCTTGTCATGTTTGTGCCAAAAGGAGCTTTGTTCTTGTATTCAAAGTGGGCCTGGTTTTCAGTCTAAGCATTTTGGTATTGCTTTTCCTTATACTTGTGTACTTTTCTTACATGAATGTGTTTGTACTTTTAAATAGATAAATTAGATATACCATACTCTGTCATAAGAAGGATGGTGTATTTTTTGCCTTTTGCACGGGTAGAAATTGTTAATTAACAAAACCTAAGACTTTTTTTTTCCAGTATCCCCCATCTCTTTTCACTGTTACTATAGTCAGATGGGTATTTCTTAAAAGTGATGTATCAACTGGTTTTTGAGGATAAGGAGAGAGGAATGCATCTAGAAGAATACAGAGGTCCAGAAAGAAGCAACAAAAAGGGGTTAGGTAAAATACCTTTTTTTTTTTTTTTAAGCTGTTCTAATTAAAATTTTCTAGTAAGCTGCTTTTGGCCTTTTTGAATTATTTTCTTAAGGCTGTCAGGTTTTCAGACTACAAAAATGATATATTTTAGGTTAAGCCATTTTCAGGAAAAAACACAAACACGTATTAGTCTCAAAACAGATGTGTAATTGCAGCATGAACTTTAATTCCTAGAAGGACAGTATCTCTATGACCCGGACTGAGCATAATGATTAAACATGCATAATTTTTTAGACAGGATGTTAGCCCCATTGAGGTCAATGATACATGGGTATTAGAAGTGCTGTATGTGTCTTTCAGACAGAAGGACTTGAAAGAATTATTGAAATATCACTTACAGTCTCAAGAAGAACAGTAAAGATGAATTTTCTTTTTAAAATGCATGGATACATTTAGCTAGGTAATGTTGAAAAAGCAGAATGATTATTGTGACAAATTTGTGACTTTATTCCATATACCTTCACAACATGCCCTTTTAAGTGCAGAACAGAGGCAAGGAGGCCACTGAAGGAGACAAGATGAAGTCGCAGGCTCTTTCCTGAGACATTGGCTTTTGGCATTTATAGATTATTAAAGGATACTTTGACTAGAGGCACTATATAGAGCTGATCAGCCTTCACTGTCAAAAGTGAATGTGTTTATTCTGGTTTTATATTTTATTTTAAAGTTATGAAAAATGAGGCTTTGAAAAGGATGTTATCCTCTTGATGATTGAAGAGGATATTGAACATGATAATAATCAAAGTCTGACTGAACATCAGGAAAGGTCTAAATATAACAGGAAGTCACATTTTATATAAATGATAGGTTAAATGTCTTTAGGAATATTTGTAAAATTGTGGAATTGCTATTTATTAAACCAACTTTCTTTCTTAATCTGAAAATCAATTAACTATTTCATTGTGTGTTTACAGGTACATGAAGTTTTTATTTAGACTATCCAATAATTGATTTTCTTTAAGTAAGAGGTGATTTGAAAATTTAACTATTTTGGAAAATCAGTAAAAGTGTATGGCATTTTTGAAGTGTGTCGAAATAGGTTTGGGCTGACATTTAGTTCATCATAGTAAAACAAACAAACAACCCCCCCCACCCCCCCAAAAACCCCCCCAGGTTTTGGAGTAATAAAAGCTGACTTTTATGAGTTTTCTACTCATATTTTGGCATGAATACCCTCCTTAATATTGGATTCTTAATTTTTGTGTTATCAGTTACTGAACAAAAGAGGTTGTGACTTGCTTCATTCACTTGTGTGATAAAATGGCTAATTTAGGGTAAAGCTGGATATTCTTTGAGATGGATTTTTGTCAATTTTCTCCTTTGTTCTCCGTATTCCAAGACAAAAGTTTGGATGACAACAAGAGTGACGAGTCTCCAGAACCACATGGTGTTCCCCCAGTAATCCTAAAGGAACTCCAAGAAACTCTGCAGTAGCTAGGCTCGTAATTGTGGTTCTCTCAGTTAAAGCTGCCTTATCACCTGAAGCCTGGAAAATTGCAAAGGTGGCACTAGTTTTTCAGAATTATGGGGAGATCTGAGATACTGCAGCCCATAGATCTGCTGTCTGCATCAAGCAAATTATTAGAAAGTGTAATAAAGAGTAGATCCAGAGGACCTACAAACAAACTGGATATAATGGGGAAGAATCAACATGGCTTTTGTAAGGGAAGGTTGTGCCCCAGAAATCTAGCATGATATGTCTGAGGTGCCCAGAAGGAAATGATAAAAGTTTTGGTGTTTATATTTCTATCTGTATTTCCAAAGGCTTTTTATAAGATCTCTCACCAAAAGCTATTAAGGAAACTAAAAAGCTATGGGACAAGCAAGAAGGTCTTTACATGGATAAAAACTGAGTCAAAAAAGATGAAATAGAATAAGTGATCCATTCTTGCAGTCCAGGCAGTCACCTTTCAAGTTCCACATCATCAGGGGGGACCAGGTTATTTCTAAAAATTCATGAGTGACCTGATAAAGCAGATGAACTATGACATGACCAAGTGCTGTTAATACTCAGTTACTCAGGTTAGTAACACTGAGTGTCAATTGTGGAGAAAGACCTTACAAGGCTGAGTAATGGTTAATAATAAAATGTCAGGATAAATTAAAAACAGATAAAAGTAGTGATGTACATGAGAGAAAACACTCCACAAAGATTATCCCTCAGGATTAGTGTCTTGGAATTATGGTAGAAAACGCCATGCAAACCTTAATTCAATATTCAGTACCAGTGGGAAAAAAGAAAATGGAATGTAAGCATAAGGGGGAAAAGAATGCAGAACAAAATAGTGTCATTGTATTGTATAGATGTGCAGTGCTTCTTCGTCTTGAGTGCTGTGCACAATTCTAGTCATACCCTCCAAAATAAGATGTAATAGACTTGGAAAAGATTCAGAGAGGGTAACAAGAAAGGTATGGAGTGGCTTCTGTAAACAGAAGTAAGTCAATTAGGACTGTAGTTATAGAAATGCCTGAAGGATGTTATATTTGGGATCTGTTGAGTTGTCTGTGATATGGAGAAGATGAAAGGGTGTTAATTTATTGTCTTTTCCAATACAAAATGAGGGGTAGCAAAGTGATCTGAGAGTATTGCAGATTCAGAACAAAATAAAGAAGGTGATTTTCATGCAATGTGTGTTTAAGCTGTTGAACTCCTTGCCATGGGCTGCTGTAAATTCTAAAAGCTCATTTAGGTTCAAGGTGAAAATGGACAAGCTCATGGAAGAGAAATGAGAGCTATTAAATACACAGGAACCGTGTCTAGCTCAGGAAGTAATGGAGCTGCAGATGGTTCGGGGCCAACTTGGGGAAGTGTAATATATGCTTGCCTGGCTCCTACACTGTTCCCTAAGCATATTGCAGGATGCTTAGCTTAGAAGGGCCTTTAGTCTGACTCGGGATAACTGCTCTTTTGTTCTTATATTTTTATGTTCTAGTTATTCTACCCTTTCAGTATCTTAATAATAAGTGTATTGTCTGAATAGGTTCATTCTGGATGAATGTTTATGACTTTAGTATAAATGGAAAGAGAATCTAGCACTTTCTAAATACATCTTGAAGTAGCAGTCTTCAGTCTAGACAAGATGCATGAAGAAAAATTATGAAAATAGTGTATTTTGCTGGTTTAGAACACTTCCATTAGGGCTTGTTCTGGAATTTACAAAATCATCATATGAAATCTAGTTGAGAATGTATCTTTTTTGCCATTCCAAAATTCAGTGGAATTGTATGTAGAATAAAAATTAAAACAGCAAAAAAATTTTCTTCATGATAAACTCAAAATATTTTTAAATAACAGCAGTCTGTACAAAAAAAAAGTATCCAGAAAGGATACTGTATATAGGCATTTTGAGAAAAGTGAATGTTACAGAATGTGAAAGATAAAGCTAAATTTATGACCAGCTCCTTTGGAAAAATACAAAAGGAAATGAACAAAAAATAGAGGATTTTCTATTTATTTTCTGTTTCCCCTAAAATTTTGGCTATAGTGTGTACTGTATATTTGTAAACCATAACATCATGTGACAGAGATTTTAAATTAAATGGAAAAAAGAATCTTAAACATTAGCTTCTACAGGTATCTGTTTCATGCTTTTTCAAAATTGAAAGGTGGTTTACATAGTTTTGCCAATGTCATGTGATTTATGGAGCAGTATTTCATTAAAGCTAGCTCAAACCTATTCAGAACACCACTGTAGGAACTGCATCTCCGTAGTTACTATTAGGAAGGATATAATTGGAAAACAGTCATAATCACCATTTCTGCTCAATTCTTGCAAGCTTTTTTTAAAACTCATTATATATGCCTGTCTGTATTTATTTACTTCCAAAAATAGTGATAAAAAGGGCAAATAACATACACTGTGCTTCATAGATTGTTAATTGGTGCAGCATGAGAGTAAAGGAGTGCATGAGTACTGGTGCATAACTATGATTCTCCTTCTGATTCCTGCTTTAAGTCAGAATTCCCAGGACAACAGTTTTCTTAATAAAACATCATCAGTGAAAGACTTTAGACTGCAACCACTTTTTTTTTCTTTTTTCTTTAAGGTAAAACTATTTAGCTATTAAAACCCAGGGAATATTTTCTCCATTTAAAGATGTGCTTGATAACCCCTCCAGTTATTGTAATTTTGTGCCTTCAATGATTGTGTTAGGCTCACATTTTCCCAGTAGTTCAGTTTTCTATAAATCAAGGTTTCCCTACCATCTTCTTCATGATCTTTTAGCCAGTGGGATAGAACTGTTGGATACAGTAAACTTGGATACAGTAAACGCAGTGTTTACTGTAGTTAGTGAACCTAGCTTTATGTTAAAATTAAAATGTTGAGTACAGTCTCTTTAACGTTTTGTTCTAGAGAGTAATGAGTTGAATTAAGAGATGCTTTTATTCCTTCTAGTCTTCTTCTTGCTCCACCTATTATCTGCAGTGCCCGTATCAATTTATTTACATGTCTAGGAGTTGTGAATTTGTCATTTATTATCAAATTTCTTAAAATCTTATATGAAAGCAGTTTATTTCATTCAAGTTTTTCCTTCTTTCAATTGTGGCATAATACAACTGATGACTTAATTAGGAGGATATTTTATGTTTAGGAAGACGATTGATTTGTAGAAAATGGAGCTAATCATAATAATTTAATGGTAGATTCTTCTTCATATAGTTGAAAACTATATAGCAGAATATGTAGTCTTTTACAATTCATTTATTATTCTTTAAAATTACTTATATTTTATTAATGATGGCTTTGAAAACTTGGTTTTGAAAAATTATTCATAGAAACTGTAATTAAGTTTACTAATACCCTAGAATGTTAATGTAAAAGAAAATAAAACTACTGTAGCATTTTAAAGATAGCATTAGAAACATTGCCTATGTAAGCACTGTGAGAAATACATTTTTTTATTTTAAATGCTAGAAAATAACATTTTTTTTGTTAGCATTGTTTACTTAATGACTGCAAAGGGCCTCTGAATTACATGTGTTCTGTTCCATATGAGTAACTTTTCCCATTATGATGACTGTAATCTTTTTCTTATTTGTTTTTTACTGCTTGCCTTTCATAGGAAGTAGAGGTTGGTATACATCTTCTGTCTTTCATATTCCTGTGAGTTTTTCGTGTATACATTTATTTCTTACATTATACTAAATGTAGTTGTTTCTCTCTCCCCAGGACGATTATTTTCGTACATGGAGTCCGGGTAAACCATTTGATCAAGGTAAGATTCTGCTACTAGTTTTTTGTATGGGATAGGAAGCATCCTGTTTTAAAATAACAAGCCTTCTGTGACTTGTAAAATAACAAGAATTCTGTGAATTTGTGCCATCTCTTCCCTCTTCAAATGATTGACTTACAGGGGACCAGAAAGTTGTAGCTTAATCATCATTTTATATCTGTGATTTTTGCAACCGTTTACTGATTGGTGACAGAGATGAGATCAGTAGGAACCTCTGCAGTAGTCTTAAGTTTCCCTCATGTAGACAAATGTATGGGCTTTGGGAGATTTTGTTTTGCTTTGTGTATATATTAAAAAAATTTAAGCGCCATCATATTTTCAGTAAGACCTTTGAAGAAAAAAAGCATGCAATCTGGTATTTGTCTTTTGCAGTTAAAAAAGTCATTATAATGTTGAAAGTTCTCTTTACATTTGGCTGATAAAACAAGATCTAGAAAAAGTTTTGGAAGTCTTTCATTTTCAAGTGGTCTTTCTTGAGGAAAAGCACAGACAGAGCTCTGAGAATGGTGCAGTGCATCAATTTCAGTCATTGAATAATTTGAGTAAATGCAGCAAATTTTGACATTAAACATTTCCTCTCTAGACTTTAGAACTTAATGGTTGCTGTCAATATGATACACTTCATATGTTGTTTCAAAGTATGTGACTGATGTGAAAATAATGAGAATCTTGATTTCTGAATTGCTAGCACGGAGCACTTCACACTCTTGGTCTTTTCTGATAATGTCAAAGGCACAATCACAATGAAGAAACAGGGTAGGGGCTCATATGCAAGAGACTGAGAGAAAAAAATATATTGCAAAAATAATATGCTTAGTTATTTAAGCAACTTTCTCCATAATGGACATTCAGTTCATTCATCTTTTGACTTTAAGGGGAGATTTATAATGAATCTTATTTTGTAGTGACAGTTAAAGTTTAGGGACCATCAAGAAGATTTAAATAACTGAAAAATTAGGCAGGTTATATAAAATGAAAAATATAGATATAATATGGAAAGTGATTCTGATATGTAGTAGCAGATATTGTAAAGTAACTGCAAAGTGATCTTATGTGGTTTTAAGGCTTCAGAAAGTATTTCACCCATATTTAATCAAATTCAAGTAGAAGTGATTGTACTATTTCCCAGCTGTTAAATATCTTACTAAAAAATTTAGTCTTGAAGCTCAGTTTACATAGAGCAACATACGAAAGGAAGCTGGATTTTGACTGTGTGTAGGTAAGGGAAAATGTCATTACTAGTCTCAGTCTTTGCTTGTCAGATTTTAGTTGGAGTGACAGTACTCTTCTGTGGAGATTGTCTTAGCTAATGCCACTATGGTGTGGGAAAATGAAAAACAAGAATTACTGTTGAACTGCTGACTCTTAATGTTGTTTCTTCTGAATTTTGACTGGAGATTCCAACATGGAGCTGTTGGAATTGCTAAAAAGAAGCTTGACGATTGGCATGCCATCATGAAATGGTTTATTTTTAATGAATACTGATAAAGCGAACCAAAGTGATTTGTTGGGAAATATCCATTCTACCATCTGGTAAATTATAACCATCTCTCTCAGAGATGGACTTTCCACCATGTTCTATGCTTTTGTCCCTTTAATTCAGGTTTACTGCAGTATGCCTGTGAAAGGAAACACTTTCATTTCTTAAATGGATGCACCTTGCTTGTATTGTCCATCTCTGGGAGAGAGAAGGAGAGGGAAGAAGAAAGATAGGTTTACATTAGCAGTGCTCTGTGAACTGTCACGTGTTTTTTTTCTGGTTTGCTGGAAATTTTTAAGTGTTTAGGTCCACAGCAGCCTGAATATTTTAGAACCTGCCAGTTTGGCAGACCGTACCAGTCTCCTCGTTATATACTAATACCTTATGAAGGAGCACTTGACTGTAGTCCTTTAACTCCTCAGAGGAAAGATTCCTTTCTTTCAGTGAAGAACCCTCATCTATGAACCAGGCTTATCACTTTGCTCCAAAATACCCTTAGGTTATGCTTTTTTTTTTTTCTTTGGCCTTTGATAGAGGGGCATGATATGAAGCATGTACTTGGTATGAGAGTAGGAATAGGTTATACATTAATGACTTATGGTGGCAAAATGTCTTATCTGGAAGACAATGACTTGAATGTGCTGTGAGTTTTGTTCATGATTTGTTTTGTTATTGCATACCTGACAAGCTTGTTTTTTCTGTTTTTTTTTTCCAACTAGCTATCAGTTTTGCAGAAGATGCATTAAAACAATATTTTCTCACTGGATATAATGAGTTTTACAAACTTAGGCTTGTTCTATTATTTTGCTGAGTTCTTTGGCAGCACTGATCCTAATGTGTGTAGAATACGTTTCTGAATTTACATACAAGCCCAGTATGAGAACATGTTAAGGTTATCTGTCTTACCTTGTTTGCAAAATGCAATGTGTATTTTGGATAGTGCATATTTAGAAAGCAATGCCTACAGAGATCAACTTTCTATTATCATATGCTTGTAAACTGAAAATTAACACTGAGGAGTAAAATGCATCTGTTTGACTAAGACATGTAAGCGGTTTGCCTACAGTAGTTATTTTATCGGCATTTTTCTGCGTGATTTATAATTGAAAAACAAGTGTTAGCTGGGGACACCTTCTAATAATGATAAGTATTCCAAAGGTTTATTTGTTGAGTAAATAAGCAATTTTGTCTTAATTTGTCTATCTGTTATATAGAGATTATGAGGTATTTTTATTTGTCAGTAAAGGCAGCTTTTCAGTTTTCCTGTAATAACCCTGCTACAATCTTTGTCAGATAATTATTCTCAGCAGTAAATGCCTAACCTGAATTTAACAATGATACTGAATTGAGCTATATGTCAAAATACCTACTTTTTCCCAAGAATTAAAGGTTTTCTAGACTCTGGTCCTAGAGATATTCTTTATTACAGAATCACAGAATCGCTGAGGTTGGAAGGGACCTCTGGAGATCATCTAGTCCAACCCCCCTGCTCAAGCAGGGTCACCTAGAGCACATTGCACGGGATTGCATCCAGGCGCGTTTTGAATATCTCCAGAGAAGGAGACTCCACAACCTCTCTGGGCAACCTCTTCCAGGGCTCTGTCACCCTCACAGTGAAAAAGGTTTTCCTCACGTTCAGATGGAAGTGTCTGTGTTTCAGTTTGTGCCCATTGCCTCGCGTCCTGTCGCTCGGCACCACGGAAAAGAGTCTGGTCCCATCCTCTCGACACCCTCCCTTCAGATACTTGTACACGTTGATAAGATCTCCTCTCAGCCTTCTCTTCTCCAAGCTAAACAGGCCAAGCTCTCTCAGCCTTTCCTCATAAGAGAGATGCTCCAGTCCCTTAATCATCTTTGTGGCCCTATGCTGGACTTGCTCCAGTAGTGCCACATCCCTCTTGTACTGGGGAGCCCAGAACTGGACGCAGTACTCCAGATGTGGCCTCACCAGGGCTGAGTAGAGGGGGAGAATCACCTCCCTCGACCTGCTGGCAACACTCTTCCTGATGCACCCCAGGATACCATTGGCCTTCTTGGCCACAAGGGCACATTGCTGACTCATGCTTAACTTGGCGTCCACCAGCACTCCCAGGTCTTTCTCCGCAGAGCTGCTTTCCAGCAGGTCAACCCCCAACCTGTACTGGTGCATGGGGTTATTCCTCCCCAGGTGCAGGACCCTGCACTTGCCTTTGTTGAACTTCATGAGGTTCCTCTCTGCCCACCTCTCCAGCCTGTCCAAGTCTCTCTGAATGGCAGCACAGCCCTCTGGCGTATCAGCCACTCCTCCCAGTTTTGTATTGTCGGCAAACTTGCTGAGGGTGCACTCTGTCCCTTCATCCAGGTCATTGATGAAGAAGTTGAACAAGACTGGACCCAGTACTGACCCCTGGGGGACACCGCTAGCTACAGGCCTCCAAATAGACTGTGCCACTGATCACAACCCTCTGAGCTCTGCCATTCAGCCACTTCTCAATCCACCTCACTGTCCACTCATCTAACCCACACTTCCTGAGCTTGTCTATGAGGATGTTATGGGAGACAGTGTCAAAAGCCTTGCTGAAGTCAAGGTAGCCAACATCCACTGCTCTCCCCTCATCTACCCAGCCAGTCATTCCATCATAGAAGGCTATCAGATTGGTTAGGCATGATTTCCCCTTGGTGAAGCCATGCTGACTACTCCTGATCACCTTCTTTTCCTCCACATGCTTGGAGATGGCCTCCAGGATGAGCTGCTCCATCACCTTTGCAGGGATGGAGGTGAGGCTGACTGGCCTGTAGTTCCCTGGGTCCTCCTTCTTGCCCTTTTTGAAGACTGGGGTGACACTGGCTTTCTTCCAGTCCTCAGGCACCTCTCCTGTCCTCCATGACCTTTCAAAGATGATGGAGAGTGGCTTAGCAATGACATCCGCCAGCTCCCTCAGCACTCGTGGGTGCATCCCATCAGGGCCCATGGATTTGTGGGTGTCAAGTTTGCTTAAATGATCTCTAACCCACTCCTCCTCCACCAAGGGAAAGTCTTCCTTCCTCCAGACTTTCTCTCTTGCCTCCAGGGTCTGGGGTTCCTGAGGGCTGGCCTGAGCAGTAAAGACTGAAGCAAAGAAGGCATTCAGTAACTCTGCCTTCTCTGTATCCTTTGTCACCAGGGCACCCACCCCATTCAGCAAAGGGCCCACATTTTCCCTAGTCTTCCTCTTGCTCCTGATGTATTTGAAGAAGCCCTTCTTGCTGTCCTTGACATCTCTCGCCAGATTTAATTCCAAACGGGCCTTAGCCTTCCTCGTCGCATCCCTGCATACTCTGACAATGTTCCTATATTCCTCCCAAGTGGCCTGTCCCCCTTTCCACTTTCTGTAGACTTCCTTCTTCTGGTTGAGTTTTGCTAGGAGCTCCTTGCTCATCCATGCAGGTCTCCTACCTCCTTTGCTTGACTTCCTACTCATAGGGATGCACCGCTCTTGAGCCTGGAGGAGGTGATGTTTGAATATTAACCAGCTCTCTTGAACACTCCTTCCTTCTAGGGCCCTAACCCATGGGATTCCTCCAAGCAGGTCCCTGAAGAGGCCAAAGTTTGCTCTCCTGAAGTCCAGGGTTGCGATCCTGCTTAGTGCCCTGCTGCCTCCTCACAGGATCCTGAATTCCACGATCTCATGGTCACTGCAGCCAAGGCAGCCCCCGACCTTCACATCTTCCACCAGTCCTTCTTTGTTTGTTAGTACGAGGTCCAGCAGCACACCTCTCCTTGTTGGCTCCTCCACCACCTGTGTCAAGAAGTTGTCACCAATGCTCTGCAGGAACCTCCAGGACTGTTTGTGCCTAGCTGTGTTGTCTTTCCAGCAGATATCGGGGTGGTTGAAGTCCCCCATGAGAACCAGGGCCTGGGATCGTGAGGCTACTTCCAGCTGTCTGTAGAAGGCCTCATCGACTTCCTCTTCCTGATCAGGTGGCCTGTAGTAAACACCCACAACAGTGTCACCCCTGCTAGCCTGCCCTTTGATCCTTACCCATAAGCTCTCAACTATTAATTAGATACTTGAATATTGTTGTTAGTTTTTTGAAAGTGTGAAAATAGAGTTACTGATTAGGTCCAGGAAAATACAAAAAGCTAATAAGAAAGCTTCCCAGTAAATGCCTTGGTCTCTGTATTGTAGGAATGGGCTTCTCTTTTGGTTATAATGGGAAATGATTGCTTGAAACATAGCAAAATATCTGTAATAATGAAGTATAATTATAAAAAATACCGCATATTTGTTTATACATTACGGTCTTTCTCTTCAGATGGGACAAGTTGATCATGTGTTATACTTTGTAGGAACAGCCATTCACACTTTCACAGTGTGACAGCCTTGCAAATGTCTGTTCCCTAGAAGTGAATGTAATATTCATGATTGTCACTGGAGAAATCAGATCTCTTACAGATCCCTATATTTATCAGTAAAAGAGATACAGCAGTGACAATCTCAGCACAATTTTTCTCATATCATTTAACAGGAGAGGAAAAAGTGAGAGGAGGTAGACTGTAAGACCTAATTCTACATGTACATTCTGACAGTCTCCATGAGCGTGGAGAACTAGCGCAGTTCCACTCCAGTTGTGTACCACTTTACTACTAAGTTTTAAGTGTTATGTAAAATAAGATTTAACTGTTAATCAGCTTTTTCACCTAAGTAGCCATGCATGTAGACTCTCATGGGTTGTTTTTTTTTCATTTTCTTTTTCGTTTGTCAGTGGGAACTACTCAAAGCAATAAATAGGAACATCATGAATGTCTGAGTGTGGGGTCCTGTGATCTGCTGGAGCTTGTTACAGGCCAAGCAATCTGTGTTAACGAATCTTTGAGAGATTCCCCTTCCTTAATTTCCTGTTATTGCTGTTCTGTTCTGTACAGCAGCTGATTCTCTCTCCGGTGAAAGCATTCTGTTAATTGCAAAAAAACTTTCTCCCAAATGAACACCTTTAGAAACTCCTAAGTGAAAGACAGTTTTTTAAAATGCAGAGATAAGCTTGCCGTGAGAGACTGAAATTGCTCACTAAAGGCATTGGTTAAACCCTAAATAGGGACAGTAACAACTCTGCATATCTGTTGTGTGACAGTTTGTAATAACACAGCTGGAGATATGAGCAGTTTGTCATCCTGTAATGGACAAACAGGTTCTTCGAGGATAGAAATAAATAATTTCCTTAATTTAACAGATCTATTATCTCCATCAGTGTTTCCTTTTATTTCCTTTTATTCAGCAATATTTGTTTTTTCAGAAATTTAACCTTAAATCAAAAGAATTGAAAAAATGAGCAATCTTTTTGGCAATAAAAATACTGATTTTGAGCTCCACTGCACAAAAGATAATTTTTTCTGTTTACTATTGAAACAGTGGATTTTACAAATTATTAAGGCTTTTACAGAAGTGTTCTTTCTTTGCTGGTTTCAATTATAACAACTGATGGAATTGCAAATCAATACTTGGAAGTTTCAAAGTCTGTATAAGAACAAAATATGAAGACCTTTGTAAGTAAACTGCATAAAGCCCAGCTGACTATGTATAGTAGGGCTGCTGATGGCATATTTGTCTGTATATCTTTGTTTTCAATTCTATAAACTACAGCATTTCAGGGGATACCTTTATTCCTATTATATACTTAGGTGTCTTACATAGGATTCATTGGCAGTAAAAAGAGAGCTATTCCAAAACTGTTTGTTGTCACTTAAAAAACATTTGATCTTTGTCACTTCACTTTCTCTTTTAGTGTCTGATGTAGATATCTGGTACACACGTACCAGCTTCTCAATATCACCAGTAGTCATGCAGAGAGGTTGTCATTATTTTTATTTATATTTTTTCTTTTGTGTGTCCATATTCTGCTGGAAATCAGGAATGTACTGGGGCCTTTTTGAAATTATTTTTAGCTAACAACCATATTCACTTGCAGGTGGTATTTTTAAGGAAATAGTGCTTCACATACATACATGTCTTTGTGGGCTATACATATTTTTTATTTTCCTAAGATTTCTGTGACTATTAAAATCTTTCCTAAGATTTTTAGAGATTTATTGTATACGGACTAGTTTTCTTTGCATTTTTTCAAAATGTATCTTTAATCTGAAACCAAATCTGAATTCTAACATGTTGCTGTAGTGTTTGAAAAGTCTATGGTTCAAGCTATCAATAGGGATGTTCATCTGATAATGAGTGTTTTAATAGCTTCTTAATTCACTCTTCTATAATTTGGTCTATTTTGAAAGGCATTTTTATGTTAGTATGGTTTAATGTGTCAAAATTGCTCAGATAGACAGATCTGTGTAATTCTGTTGGTATTAATTGGGGGTGGTTATATGGAAACATGCCAACATTCCAGGAGATTAGGCCTTACTATGAAAACATATAGTGCTGTTTACTCTAAGAACTCTGCAGTGAAATGTAAGTTATTTGAAGAAACCAAAAAATATTATGAGCTGCATTTCAATTCACCAGTGCCATTCCTTAAAGCAACCTGTGATATTTGTCCAAAGAGTAGTTATTCCTGCTGGACCCTTTCTTTTGCAAACACACACATATTCTCATAATGTAATATTGCTAAAGACAATGTGGGAGAAGTGTTGTTTTTTAAATAAATTTGAATGTTCTATTAATCATATTTAGTTGCTGCTCAAAGGAGGGTTTTGTCCTTTCAGTAGTTTTAGAAAGAAGCAATTAGGATATTTTGCATCTCTGGACTATTTCAAGTTAAATATTTTAGTAGATTTAATGTAGCTTTAAAAAGCATTTGCTGTTATGTTGCATGGAGGTTAACAAATGAAGAGATGCTAGAGTTGGAATCATTTTTATTAAAATGATGTCCAGAATGTGGTATGTTTTATCAAGCTTAAAAAAATAAAATTGAAACTTGTTACCACTTTTACTTCATATACTACTTTTACAACAGACACAAATAGACATCATACTTTTAGTGCATTTTATTTTTAGAATACAGACAGTAGTAGAGCTTGGAGGGTGTAGCTTTTGAATAACATTGTATACACAAAGACACTGGAGTAATTTCTTAAAGCACAGAGGCTGTTTTCCTTTACTCAATAGAAATACCTTGGAGGAACAGTGGAGTATTTTCATGTAATGGATAAAATATGAAATGACATTTCCATGGAGGATGAACACCCTGAAGTTATAGTTGGTTTGTAGATATATTTATAGTGTTTCTTTTAGACCTTTCCACTACATTATTTTTGGCTTTTATAGTATCAGGTTATATTAGGTGTCTGTTTACAGCAGAAATATTGTAGATATCATTTCACAGCAGAAATAGATTTTGAAGCAATTTCAAAATTTTGGTTTTTGCCTTTTAGCTCTTTATGTTCCATCAACCTAGTTCTATAATAGTTTGGATGACCAAGGATATGCAATATGTGCATACACATCTCTCTGTGCATTTCCATACTGTGAACTGAAACCATTTAAATTCATGTTGAATACAATCATTTGGTTCACTCATTTGTAAGCTGTGGAAAATCATAAGGGAGTTTAATGAAGGTCCATTAGTTGAAGATTGTGAGAACAGACGTGTTGATTTAACTTTGCTACATTTTTATATGCACTCATGTTCTAGCTTTTAGAGCAAAGACTACTGATGTTTTAAAACTAGAAATGTATATCTTTCACTTCCAAGGTAATTTGCAGTACTTTACAATTAAATTATGTCACATAACACTTTAAATATACTTTAGTCTGAATAGTAAATATGCATGAAATATTTGTAACAGCTTCTCAGTTCTGTTCTTTTTGAAATTCATGATATCACTCTAAAAAGGAAAGTATTTGTTCCATTTCTTTATTTAAACCAATATTTTAATCTGGTGTACAGTTTCCGGTTTCAGGTATTTAGATACTTTTCAGGAATCCTGTTCATCTAGAAAATACGCCAAACCCTTTGTTAGTTTCTCGCTGTTTTGTGCTTCTTTCAGCCAGTCCTTGACTGGAAAGACTTTTCGTTGAAGTCTGAGGAATACTTTAATGGTGCTTTTTTCTTCTATATGTGATGCTGTGCTTTGGTGGTTCTGTATTATTTTTCCTCTTTCTTTCATAAATTTCTCTACAGTGGTAACACTACCCAAGCACCTTCTCCCGTATAGTTCAGTTTTGGCTCCTGACTCTGGTTCACTGGATAATAAACATATGTTGTTCTAGTTGTGGTTCTCAAATTGTTTCAGCTATTTATTCCTGTAAAATCAGCAAATGGCTTCTAAATTCTTACAGCTGTTTTAAAGAAAGGCTGTATAAAGGAGTTTTAATGAGGCTCAACTCAACCCACAGTATAAGATTTTTTTCTTGCTTTCAGTAGCAATGCTAGTTTAACCCCTCATTCCTGCTTCCCCTGCCATCCCTCTCTTATGTCCTCATCCAAGGTCTGTAGAGCTGCCATATATTGAATTGTCATAAAATAAATTAAAAAAGGTTATTTTTAACCTCAGCTAGATCATGGAATCAGGTAGCCATTCAGACCCACAAGCAGTTACATTAGCAAGGTGGAAGCATGGTACAGAATTACAGTGACTGGCTAGAGGGAGAGCACAAGAGCTTCTTAAATTTGCAGTATGCTGAGTAAAGGCTATGTGGAACTGTACCCTTAAATTTCTTAAAACCTGCTAAACTTTAGTCCTGCACATCCCTTCTGAGGAAGACTTAACTTTAGAGCCTTTCTATTCCTGTCTACTGTGCTTTGATGTCCCAGCTGACAGACTGGAGGCAGAGGTGCCATCAGTGCCTGAGGACTGTGTGCCTGGCAATGTTCTGGTGCGTACTAGTGCTGCTTCTTGTTTATGGGCTCGCTTAATGGTCTACTGATAAGGGACTTAATGGTCTCTTTCCTTTGCCATATGGATTTAATAAGAAAGTGTGTAAAATGGCCAACAGAGCTAGTCATCAAAATCATGACATTAGAGATCACATTACTTACAGCTCAGTGGTGATACCTTGAAGAGGAGGGGAAAGAAAAAGAATTAGCATAATAAATCCAATCAAAAAGAAAACAAAGAGGAAAAAAGGCTATGCTAATTTTTCTTGAACCTGAATAAAAGAATGACAGTTCTTTTAGCACATTTTAGATATTTGAAGTTGCCTTTTTGTCCTGCCACCTCTTTGACCCATTTGTATTTAGCCAAATTATGTTT
The DNA here is from genome assembly GCF_036417845.1 of Apteryx mantelli. NCBI lineage: Eukaryota > Metazoa > Chordata > Aves > Apterygiformes > Apterygidae > Apteryx > Apteryx mantelli. The sequence continues at coordinate 43,673,637 of NC_089982.1, read as the reverse complement.
AAAAACCTGTTTTTCTGCTTGTTTTCTGGGTATTTCTGCAATCTTGTTTATCCCTAGTTTACCTAAATATAACTCTTTACTAATTTTTAACTTAAAATATTGTAAAGAACATAAATCCAAGGACAAATAAGTTGCATACTGTAAGTAATTAACATTCGAAATTCCTGTTAGCACACTCTGCATTGTTGTATTTTTGTGGAGAGTACAGAGAGAGAACTGCAGGATTTCAGAATTGTGCCTGAAGATCTTGAGTAGCTAATGGAAATCGTGCTTTTATTTACCATCCATGAAACTATGAGAACCCAGTTTGACTTTTCATGTTAGAATGTGCATGACAGTAGGTAAAAACAATTTTATTATATGGACCTTGAGTATGTTTGATTGGAGAAAGTGAGGCAAAATAAAGAACAAATCCAGAAGTTACTTTCTGTGATCTTGTTTTAGAACTGTACTTTAAATATTTTAAATAGCAATAGAAAAAATGAAACACACACTTCAGTAGCATTTACTCTGCTTTTATATACTACATAATATGCAGATATATTCAGGTTTCTCTTCTTTTGCAGTATGTGTGCCACTCATTAATATATAATTTTGCCTCAGAAGAAAAGAGACACCATCTATCTTCATCTAGTAAACCTATTTTGCAAAGGAATTGCTGCCACTTCATTCTACTGTCTTTTTAATATATTTTGCTGTTGCTTGTGTCAAACTTATACTTTTGTGAGCTCTTCATTTGGAGAGAGCACCAGTAAATGGCACTTCCTTATGCTGTTGATGAGTGTCATCTCAGGTCTCATTTTAAATTATCAGGACTTTCTCACAGTAAGAGTCATCTCCAAGTCATAGGTTTTACGCTGACATCTCATTCATAAAAGTGTGTTCGTGAATGGAAACAAGCAGACTGCCTTATATATTGAAACATAGGTTATAAGATGGATAAATACGACTTTAAAAATTTCAAAATAGGAAAAATACTTCCTAAAACTTCAGAAATTATCTGTATAGGTCAGATAAAACACAAATACTGTTACTGTAAAAAATATTTGTGGCAGAATAAACCCAGGTTATTAGTAAATACTTGTTGGTATTCATTAGTTGGGTTTCTGTATTTATTTGCTAATACAAAAATAAATCGAAACTTTCAAATTGTTATTTTGAGTCAAAGTGCCTTTGCAGAGAAATGTCAGCCTTAATTTTGGAATATTCTGTTTGAAGTATTGCATACTCCTTCACTCTGAAGTTACTAACTTGAATCCTTATTTCAGATGTTCCCTCCTAGCTACTATCTACTCTAGCTGTAACATACAGAGAATATACAACTTCTTCGTCTTCTGTACTATGTGAGCTATTGACAGCTATGAGACAGGTGCATGCTCATAACTGACTGGAGTTGTAGACTTCTTTATTGCAAGCTAGTAACTGCAGAACATGTGAATTTCTGTCTGTATTCCCAAACTACAGGAATCTCTCAATTTAGAAACCTGAAATGTTTCATGCAAACATGAATCTAGGGATGCAAGAGAAGCCCTGTGAGGGAACATTATACAGTGATTTTTTAATGGAGTAGGTCCAGTTTCTTTACATTCATAATTCTGCAAACGATAAATTCTTATTTTTGCTTTTCTTTTTTCCTAAAGGCAGCTTATATCTACTTAGAAATTTTAGTTACTTTTGTGGTTGTTAGCTTTCAACAGTATTTTGTAAAATCCTTAAACAGTATATAACTAAAGCATTAGAGGTGTTCCTTTAACTTCAGTATTTTAAGCCCACAGAACTTTTCATAGACCCCTTGTCTGAGCCAGGATTTATACAATGGTGTGATTTTAGCTTTCGTGAAGCCTTTACAGAATGTATTTTATGTGGAGATCTACATTCAATTTTATTATGATTATTTTGTGTTATGCTAGACTTCTTTAAAATACACACACACACGTATATTGCTGATGTATTAGATACTTCATATAAATAGTCCACTGGGTTCTGTTTTACTTTCTGTAAAAAATTCAGAAGATAAAGTGGATTACATTCAAAAAATTTTTGTTTTTCTGATTAGAATGCCTGTCTTTATTTTAACATAAAAAGATGTAATCAAGTACAAAAATTGGCCAGTTCTTAGAGACTGAAATAACATCTTATTGCAAGTTGTTTTGCAGTAGCAGTCATCTTAGTATATGAGATAATAGTTTGGAGAAGTTTTAAGTAGATGTCTTTCTGCTGTTGTAGGAATGCAGACATTTCTTTCCACTGATTGTCTGAGCCAGAAAAATCAGAAGTCAGTTTTGATCCAGCCGGTATGTCTCTAAATCATGATTTAGTATTTTAGGAAAGGATAATTTAGTGCTCACCTGTTTGCTAATGATATATGTAGTGTTGTGAATTCTCAAATAACCATAAGCAGTTCTTTCTTTCAGCCAAATCAAGGAAGTAGACATTGTGCTTTAAAAAAAAAAAAAAGAAAGAAAAAAAAGTGCTTCACTAAAGTTGCTCAGATTTTGAAAGATGCCAGCTCAGTAGGTGCATGCATTTCTACTACATATATCTGTTTGAAATAAATATTTTGTAGATCTTCCCCTTTTTTTTCTGAATTTGTGTAGATATAACTAAGAGTAGCATTTGACTTTCATTTTGTAGACTCATTTACATCAGCTTTTGAACTGTGGGTAAGCTATTCTCTTGTAACCATTCAAGGAAGACCCACAAAAAAATTATTATGGGAATGTTTGTGAGGCAGAGCTCACAAATATTTCTGAGGGGAGAATTTCTTATAATTTAGAAATTACAAAAACATTACTGTTAACCATTCAAAAAAGAAAAATGCAGTTGGTTCTGATTGGGAACCTGGGCAACAATTGTCAAAGGTGATTAGCAATTTTGGGGTGCCTCACCTTTTGAGGACCAAAATAGTGATCTCTTAAAAGATACTACTAAACAGAGGAATGGACTGCTCAGTAGTTTCTACAATGTCTGAAGTTAGGCACCCAATATTTGAGAAATTCAGAATCTCTAATCACTTTTAAAATCTTGGTTGGAAAGTTTTATATTCCCCTCCCCCCCCAAAAAAAATATATATATATGCAGTATATAGGTATGCCTGATTTGAGGCTTCACTGGTTAGTCAGGTTGGAGACTTCTAAGCACATTTTTGTGCGTAGGCACTTCTTGGATGGAAGAGGAGCACCTTCCTTATACACAGCCACCTACTTGTTGAAGCATTTGCTCACAAGTTGGAAAGTGAATTTCTAGGCTGCCCTTAATGTTCGGCACCACCTCTGTTACAGTAATTAAACATGTATCTGGATTCCGTGTAAGCTGAAAATACCAACTTAATATTTATCTGTTCTGTCCAGCCCTCCCCGCTACCATTTCTGGAAATTGTGGTGGTAGGCTCCTGCTCATCTCTCTAGACCCAACACACTTCTGAGTGAGAAATTTAGGAGCTGAGAAATCACTGTTTCAAAATGGGGAAGTGAAGGCACTGACTGATTGATTTTAGATAGCTTCAGGAATGAGGTGGTTTATCAAAGCAAGCAATATGAATCATTCCCTTTTAGGTATCTATGTGCCTAGGGTTATAACTTAGGCATTTGACCTAATTTATTAATATTTTAGTTATAGCCTTTAGGTAATTTATGTTTCCCTCCCCTCCCAAATTAATGTAATTTGTTAGGCAGTTGTATTTCTGTTATTCCAGTGCATTTTGAAATGCCCAGATTCATCAATTAAATATTGTTAAACATATCTAGGAAATTTAATTCTCTAATAATTTGTCTGATAAATGTCTAACAACATAGTTAGAAATAATTCTAAATATTCTAATGATGATTGTATATGCTTGCCTATTGAGTTTTAAAGAAAGCATGTTGCTATTATATTTCTAAAAGCAGATTGCATTGTCAACATTTTCTGTGAGCAAGTGTCATTTTGGACAGTTGAATAAGAAATGTTTGAAGCTATACATGCTTTGTATGATGTGAATGTGAAATCTTCATATGCAGGAAGCAGTCAGCTAGCTCTTAAACTAGAGGAATTAATCCACTCATTGAACACTCGCAACATAGATTAGGTTTTGCTAAGCCTAGTAAGCAAAAGTCTAGCTGATTCTTATTTTGCCTATCGGTGATGAGTCATGAACTTTGGAGGAGGAGAACAGGAGAATTTAAGTCTGGAAACTTTGTATTTAACCTTTTTTCCCATTCATTTTACTGGGAATGGAGAGTGTAGTTGGGCACATATCAGAATGCACTTGACAGATTGTGAAATAATGGTACTTTACTGTGGTTTCTGCCACAGAGCTCCCGTTAAGAGGATTCCTATGTTAGGTATTGCTAATCTTGGTTTCTTATTACATTCTCAATGGAAATGGCATTCTGGCTAATATCAGTTTCTGGGATTGCTAGCCGTAAATTAACTTACAGAAGAGATGATGGGAAGCCTTACTGCATTGCTCTTCCAAATCTGAGTGGTAAATAAATAGATCCATTAGTAATAGTTGAATCAAGTTTTGTGTATAGTAATTGCTTCCGCAGGATGTGAGGATAACAAATCCATATCCATCTATTAAAAATCATCAGATGCTTCTAATTCTGTTCCATGATTTCTCAGCAGGGAGAGCAAATTAATTTTATTTTACAATTTAAATTTTTAGAGAAAAAGTAGATGTTACAATTTATCAGATTTACTCTCATAGTTAAAAAAGATGAGATATCACAATAAGATTCTTGCAAAATCATAAAAAATCATGTTCTGCATAAAAAATGGAATGGAATTCAATGGAATTCAATTATAATTTACTAATTTATTTCACAGATTAGGTTATAAAGCTGTAGTGCTCTGATTTACAGCTGTTCATTTATAACTTAAAAATTGCAACCAGGAACAATGCATGAGCTATCAGAATTAGATTCTGGTTGTCCGAATCATCCGAATTAGGCTGCAAATGTTAAAAAAATTGATAATCGCTTTTGATAATTGCTTTTGCTGTCATTATCTCGATGGTTAGCAGGTTCTAATAATATCACACATAATTTGGTAGTAGTGAATGAAACTATCATTTCATGACAGTGAAATATATGTTGCATCATTAGTTTGAAAGGTACCAGTTTATAAAACCAAGGATATTAATTGGGAACGACAGGTTGGAGACTAAGAAACATTAATAAGACCTCACTTACACCTTTCAGTATGATTGTTCTCTACCCGAAACAGTATGTAGCTTTCACTGTTACAGTTCTGACATTAGTGTCAGCAAACACCAAAAAGGGAGGGAAGTTTAGCAAAATGAGATAAATGGAAGGTGGGAACCTGCCTTCTAATCAGGCTTGCCCAGGCCCAGGCCTTGGGCTAAGTGTTTGTTCCCTGCCTGAAAAAAGAGGACATTACAAACCTTGTAAGTAATATATTTGCTGTGAGAATTATTGACAGTATTTTGAAAGTGTGTGTGTGTGTATGTATAAATAAGCCACTGCAATTACTGAAAATTATTAGTATTAAAGACTGAGAAAACAAATGTAAAGTAAAATTTTTTAATTTAGTTACATGTTTTTAATCTCCAGTTAGGAGTTCAAACTACTTACAATCATAGCTTCAGAGGTACAATATTTTATATATCACTGAAGTGAAAATTTGCTAAATCTACAGTGTTTGCAGTAATAGCTTTGTGAAAAAAATCAAACATACGCATTGTATACCTGTGGAAAAAAATACACAGATAAATTTTGTGCCACAACAACTGCAGTTTCTGGCACCATTTTTTTCTGTATATTATTCCCCGGATTGCTAAGCTACAGTGCGAGTGCAAACAGATATTGACACTTTTCAAGTACTTGACTTACCATATTCCTGAATTCCATATTTTTATGCAGTGATTTATATGGTCTGTCTCTTTCTGTTGTAAGATACTGCGGCTTTTCAAAAAAACATGTCCAAGGGCTTAAGTTCTTCTGTTGCTTCTATATCACTAAAGCTGGTTCAGTAACTAAGAAAATTTACCAAAAAAGCGTTTGAAAAATTGAGGCCATATATCACACATGAAACAAAAAAAGGAGTTCTGTAGGGGGTTCACAGCTGACAAAAAAGTAGTAGTCTGGCAATTCACTGAGCTACTTGATGCCTGTGGCATGTCCATGAGTGTTGAACATGCCATTGAATCTAAAGGTGACCGTGTTAATTTAGCCCTCACGGCCCTGCTGGTTTATGCCCTCAGATTACCTAGTAGCCCCTTTACTAACACAGCCTGGTAGCCATGCTTGCTCTCTTATGAATGAATGCCATGCTTGAATTGCTCAAGAGTCTCCTGCAATGCAACAGCTATAATAATCCAATCAGCAAACACTGGCAGATTAAATTTCTGTAAGTGTGAAATTTGGATAAACTCCAGAATTGAGTGTATTTTCTGGCTTCTATTCTGCTTGGTATATATAAACCTCTAGTAGAAGAAGGCCCGGTCTAGTCCAGGAAGTGGTTTCCTTTGGAGATGTTCAATGCAGTTCTCATATTCAGACTCACCAAACAACTCTTAGCTCTAACGGGCTGCCTGTGGGAATTGAATGAATTCATGGATACATGCTTCAAGGTCTGTTTGGTAAAGAAGGCATCTAACGTCCCTTAACATTCTTCACTTCTCTGAAGCTGGACAAAGCTGACAAGACAAAGTTTTATGTGTCTTGTAAATACACATGTGCACATACACAAACACAAGGTTTTTTTTCTGTATTTCACTTTGCTTTACGAAACAAACCCTGTCTCTTAAAGAAACAGCCAATCCTAACAGAATTCTGTATTTCATAGTAAATACCACAAACAATATACTTAGACACAGACTGCATTATCAGTTAGCTGGATTTAGCAATAAGTTCTTCCTTTTTGTAAACAGTTATTTTTTGTAAAGAAAATTATTAGAGGAAAAAATGGACAGAACGCAGCTTAGTCTGAACATGGTTGCTTTGCAGATAGTTTGTTGTCTGCACAACTTATTTCTATCATTAGGTTCTCACCAGTAGACACCTGTCACTTTCATTTAAAAGGTGCAATTTGTAAGTGAGGTTCTCCTCAGAAATATGGTTTTAACACATAATTCTGAACAGCTTGGTTTATGTTAGGTGGAAAATATCTGTTAAGGAACCTGATGGAGAATCAGTACCCAATGCAATTCTTATGGTCTCTTTTGCTTCCCAACAGATTTTCTCTCTGATAGTTTTCTCACAATTTAGTGCTTCCTTCTATCAATACTTATGTGTTTAAGGCTATTTTCTAATTTGGTCTTCTGGTTAGATCTCTGGGACTTGCATTGAATTTTAAAACTTTAAAATACTTTCAATTTCTTACATGTGCTTTTTTTGGAATCTTCAACTCTGGCCCCTGAAGTTCTTTTCTAGGAATAAAGTTATTCTGATTTCATCAATAAAAAAGGTTCCTTAGCTTGCTACCCATCTTCATATTGCCATAAAAAAAAAAAGTGATACTCAGGACTGTCTCTGGATTCTAAAGTTGGGTTCTGCCTATAACAGTCCCAGAATGACATATTACGGCTCACTAAATTTTGAGGGTCATCAAAATACATCTTTGTAGTCCCAAGAACTCAAGAAATACCTGCTTTAATTGTAGTCAGGGAATGGAATAATTACGTGACCTCCTCCATTCATTCCTTTTCCTGAAATACTCATGTTCCCTGCTTAGTACTACATTCAGCATCTTTAAATGATTCCCGATTGCTCCTGCTCATGTATTTTTATTCCATTAAACTATTCAGTTTTGCAAAAGAGCATTCTGCCTGACTCAAGGCAGAGAAAATATTTGCCTTGGACGTTAAAATCTAAAGTATCTAGGAGAAGGATATTGAATACTCTCTCCTTAATTTCAACTCTAATTCTGTTATCCTAGTTCAGTCATTTATTGCTGCATTTCCTTCCCATTTGTTGAGAGTTTTTGTAGTCAGACTTATTATCTATAGCAGAATGACTCATATTGTGGATTTATGGCTGTTTTGTTGTAGAAATAAAAAGCACCTGAAATAGGACAGCATCTATCTCTGTCTGTCTTACGATGTAAAGATCTTTCTTTCCAGTCTGCACTGAATTATTATTATATTATGATTCTATCACTTTCCGGTTTTGTTGATAATATGATGTATATATTATACACAGTTGAATATGTTGTTAAGAAGGAAATAAAAAAACCTGAAAAAGTCACTGCTTCAAACTATATTTAATCATACTTAGCACCACACAATCATCTGTCAAAACTGTAATTAATGATCACCCTGGTTCTTATTTCTTGGCTGCTTGCTTAGTCAGCCTTACATTAACAACACTTGACAGTTTAAACTGATAAATCACATACAGTTGTGGTTAAAGGTTTATTTTTGATCATGAATAACAGAAGAAACAAAAGCTTCCTTTCAGAAAACATGTATACAAATACACATTTTATTTAAAAAAAAAGTGAAAAAGAGGGGGAAAGAGCATTTCTGAACATGTAATTAAAGGCTGGACAATAATATGTTAAAATGAAGAAGAGGAAAACTAACTTCTGGTTGTTCACAGCTTTCTTATTGATTTTGCGATTTACTCACTAATACAGGATTTTTAGTGGTGTTTCTTTGAGCTAGGCTTTGGTGTAAAATTTCTAAGTTTTTTTTTTTTTAAAGGCAAATTTCAAAAAAGAAAAGAAAAGCCCTTCCATGTGGAATGATAAGGAGACCCTTGGAGTCCAAAAGCTAGTTTTGGAATATCTAGCTCTACTTGAAAGACTCTATGGAGGTCAGAGAAGGGAGAAGTTAATTGTTCCTTGTGAGAGCATAAATTGTCAGAAAGTTTAGACCTTTCTGTATTGTCATGTAGGCGTGCTTACTCAATAAATATGCTATACAAATTTAATGTTGAGTAACAAAATATTTAGCTTTTCTGGTATTGTAGCCAGAAACTAGTATTTGTAATTCATGCTGAGTGTGGATTAAAGACCAAAGGACCGGCTACAAAAAACAGACCTAGAAAGCTATAGATAGAACTTGTATCTAAGGAATGACAGACCTTGAGAACTGGAATAACAAAAGTCTCATTTGTTCTTCTTCCCTAGCTTTGTCTTCTTTTTATACTTTATCTTTTTTGTTACTGGCTTGACTTTGCTCTTCTTTCTTATTTCATACATCTCATTTTCTGTTGCTTACAGGCTGTGGAAAACTTTCTGATTTCCTTCCTTCCTTTATTAACTTTCTTTTCTTCTCCTTCTAGCAGGATTTTGTTTTAATTGGGTAAAGAGCTCTTTAGGAAACTGGAAAATGCTGATTCAAGAACCAAGAGTTGGTCAGTGCCAGCAGCCTGGCTGGGTTGAGTCATACAAATCACTTACCTGCATATTGTAGTGCACTTCTTCTTTGACTAAAATCTCTTCTGAGTTATAAATTCTGAAAAAATTCAGACAGTGTCACTGTTGACCATTTAAGAATACTGAATTGGAAGAACCCAGCTGTATCTTAGTGAGCAGGCAAGAGAAACTAGTTTTGAGGTAAAAATACCTGTATTTGGGGATTATGGTGGAGTAAGTGGCAACTGTTAAAAGAATGTCGTGATGAGTACTTTATTAGCTGCACAACAGCAGAACCTAGCCAATGGGTGTTCTTCCTCTTCTCTATGTTAATTTGCTTAAGGACCAACATATCACCATTTATATCTTATCGAACTGTTACTGTGTGATGTTGCTTAGTACATGGCTTTTCTCATAGTAGGAATGACAAGAAATGGTTTGAGGAGGAGGAGTGTACTTTTTTATTAGCATCCTGGCTCACAGCTTTTAAAAACATCTTGCATCTGGCAGATGTGGCAGCTGACATCTGCATGAACAAATGCTCCACACTCCTAATCAAAAGTCATTTACCTTTCTAAATTCATTTTCATTACTTTTTGGCAAACAGTTTTCTTGTGATTTCAGACATGTTGAGGCTTCTGAGCTGTAAAACTTACTATAAACCTAATTCTGTTTGGAAGTAACATCACTGAGATGGAGAACTGTAGGCAACAGAATCCAATTCCAAAAGTGTTTTCTCTGGCAAGTTGACACTGAATGATATGGTGGACATGCCAGCTTCCTACGAGTCTGCAAATTCTAGTATCAGAAGAGTGTTTTCAGCTACAGTGAAAACTGCCAGCCTTTGATTGCCATTGTTACAAATGCTGACTGGGGAGAGCTGCGTAGGGTACTTAGGATTTTTATAAAAAGTAACAGTGGGATTGTATGAAAGTTTACAGATTTCTTTTAATGTTTCATGAAGATCTGTTTTCCTTGGTAGGGAATTTTGCACAGTTTAGTTTGGTGTATCATTGAATGTGCTGCATTTTATCCTGATGAAAATCAGAGCCATGCAGTCTGGCATGCTGTACAAGTAGCAGGCCAGCCCTCTCCTACATAATTGGTGTGTCTTATGTGTGTGATGGGTTTTTTATTTTTAATTGTATGTTTCTAGATAATTTGTTAACAATTTTCTAAAATTATTTTTAGCTTTAGATCCGGCTAAAGATCCATGTTTAAAGATGAAATGCAGTCGCCATAAGGTCTGTGTTGCACAGGATCAACAAACTGCTGTTTGCATTAGTCACCGAAGGCTTACACACAGGTAAATACTTTAAAAGTTAATCCTACAGACTGTCTTATAGTTTTCATGACTGACTGTAAACCATAAATATATTATAATTAGTTAAGTTATTTAACAACATTTGGGCAAGGTAGGAGTGGATCTTAGAAGTAATTATGCATGCATGATTTGATTTGATTGTTTAATATTTGATTTTTTGACAGTATGGTAAACTAAAGGTTGTGCATATCTAAATAGCATAAGCTGCCGATATAACTACATTCAAGGAAATACCAACTGTACCAGTAATAAATAAATATAATGATTGTGATAGTGTCCTGCTGCTATACATTACTTGGACTCCATCACTACTTATATAAAACTAGAACATGCAGAACTGCCTGTTAAACTATTACCTGTTTTTCTGACTGCACTCAAACCCTATCTAACATTGTCAATTCTGAAAAGACAGTGCAATTGTTTGAACATGTTTAGATTTCTGGGAAGTATTACACGCATCACTGGAAACAGTGAACAATAAAGTTAAGTCTACATGCAGCAGGTAAGTGCTGAAAACTTTCTTAGACTAGGTGAAGCTGCATACAGTTGTTCAATTACTGAATGTATTGATGTTTGCCTTCACACCTGTATTATTCTTCCCACAGTCCTTGACGTTCTGTCAGAAAGATATTTTTTTAGGAGGTAGAGCCTGCCTGAATATAGTACAAACTCATAATGGGAAAAGTTAGGCATGGCAGTAACTTGATGATTAGCCATTGTAGTAAGCAGTGCAAGTCTTGTCTTGTAAACTACATTAAACCATTCTTTACATACCTATCCTGAGCCAGGACAGGGATCTCATGCTTAGATCCCCTTATTCTGCCAGACTGTCAGGTTCAAGGAGAACTTCATTGCTTTGTGCTTTCTTCCTAAAGAGGTTTCATCATGCCTTCTGTGGTGCTTCTGTAGTGTGGTGACGTGACAATATGAATAGCATATTCACAAGCACTGTCTTGTACGCTGGTCTCTCTACCTCTGTGTAAGTTCTTTAGCTCAAGACATGCTTTTGTTGCAGCGGAATATCTGAAAGAAATAGGCAAAGACACAAAAAATTTCAGAATGTTGTGCACAGCCAGTAAGGCTCACCCTTTTTTTCAAAAAGGTCACTTAGTCCGTGATTCCTTGTTTTCTAACTGATAATAGAGTAGATCTATCTATTGACTTTTCTTATTATTATTGTGAATGCTTTCACGCTTAAAGGAATTGATAACACTGCATGTAGTTTCATGAAAACTTGCAGATATATTGAGTGAGAAGTATTTTTTAATTAAATGCCTATATTTTACTATAAAATTAGTCATCTTTATGCTTTTTAATTTTTATATCTACTTCATTAAAAAGAGGGAGAATGTTTTGAGTATATTCCTAAATATTTAATGATAATTTTAATGAAATGACATGAAAATTAGGTGCAAGAATTATGATTTCATGTTTTAAAACTGTTTTGTAATGGAACTGCAATCATTTTTTAGGATAAATCAAGGTGTCAAGTATGTTATTTTTAATAAGATCAAATATAGAAAGAATTCCACTCATAAATTTAGCAGAAGGAAAATATGTGGATGAAATATTAAAAATAGTAAAACTTTGGTGTACAAAGTGGAATTGAATAGTCTTTTCCACAAAGTTCAGAAGTATGCTAGTTTTCAAGTTGCAGTTCTGGCTTTACAGCTTACAGCAACGTTTTGCTACAGGCTTTCTTGCTATTCAGTCTTCTCATGAAACATTTGAAATAGTGTGACATAAAGCTTCAGGACAGACCTCAAAAATCCTTACCTAGTATGAGGGGCAGATGACTTTTGCAGCATTGTGTTTGTCTTTGCATGACTTCAAAACTAGTCCCTGCATCTCACTGTCCTTTTCATAGTCTTGTGGGTCTGGGCAGGCCTATGGTTTGCTATTTTTTCAATTTCCATGGCAGCAGAGATGATAGTTTCCCATCTTGAGTCTTGAGATGTTGCACATGGGGCTTGTTTCTTTTACTAGGAGACTGTAAAGATGGCAAATCCTCTTCTAGCCAGCTTCTACAGTGCCGCAGTATCCTGACGCAATGAGCTTCATTTATTTACTGTCCTGTAAAAACTGAACAGTGCTTGAAAAAAAGATTGGCAAAAGTGTTGTAGATCACTGGTTGTGAGAGCAGCTTGGTATATCAGTGCTTTAGAAAGTATGGGCGCATTGTTAGAGGTTCCAGGTTTATGTTGATAGCAGAAAGTTAGCTGCATTTGCATCTCTGCTGGTAATAACTGTGTTGGAAGCATTGGTCTGTGTACTGTATTCTTAGTTGTGTGCTAAGAAAAAAGAGGAAGTACTTTTTAAGAGAGGGAAACATGCAGTATGTATATATTGATGTTATTCATCCAAATACTTCTATGTGGCTTGCTGTGGGAATGGAGTAGCTAGTGCCTACACTAGATTGAATGATAAACAGATCATTCAAAGTCCAGTATAAAATAGAATTTTTCACTGATTCTATGAAACTCCAGAGATTGATAGTAACTTTTGCGAAAATGGTGTCTTACAATCCCTGTGTGCTTTCACATTTATCTTTATGGGTTAAATGATAGGCATTATGGGAGAAAAAAGATAAAATATCTCTACATGCAATAATGAAATGCTTCAGAATATACCTCTTTCAGTTACATATACACCTTGTAGAATACTGGAGTGTTGGTTTGCCAGTACTGTGATACGGTGATGTGAAAGTTATGGTCACAGGCAGGCTGTCATAAAAATTTGCCTACTTTATTTTTTCAATCACTTTCAGGAGATTTAATTATTTGAATCTGTTGTACTGAGAACAGCTAGGAAATATGAGCTCACTCTTGTGAGCTTGGGGAAGAGGAAGCAAGATACTTCAATATACAGTCGGAAGAGAGCTGGACAGGGAAATTTAAAGGAGTGAGTCAAAGGAGGAGGATTGCAGGTAGGTAATTTGTAGGTGTACTCTTTATATACTCAGAGCAGCAGGTGGTCAAGATAAAACCTTAATTCTTTGTGCTTTTGTGGTTGCCATTTTGAGCAAAGAAAGAGAGGAAGAATTTGTGGTGACATCATAGCATGGAGAAACTCAGGGAAAGCTGATAGCTAGCCAGGCCCAGAAAAGTTTAAAAAATTAGTCCAGCGACAAGCTATCATAGATTTGCAAGTCCAGATAAATACTCTTAACTTTGTCATATATTTGAAACAGACAGTTATAATAGGAAGTGACACATCATTTAATTTGCTCTAAAAATAACATCCTGTGAATCATAGGCTATTTTACTAAGCCAAGCAGTGTACAGATAAAGTTCTAAGCAAATAAGTTAGGTGTAGGTGTAGAGCAGGACTCCTGAAAACTTGAAAAAGGGAGTAGAGTTGCAATACAGCAGAGTACTTAAATGTAAGCAGAACGATAGGCATGTTTGTAGTGCTTTGGTTTCAGGAGGACTGCCTTTAGTGAAATTCATTCTGGATACTGCTTGTTTGTCAAAGCAAAGATGTTTAAGTCTAATATGTGACAGAAAGAAAGAAAGAAAGAAAGAAAAAAACCCCCATCTATTTCTAATTCAAATGTTTCTTGCTGCTTTTATCTCAAATCAGCTGCAGCAGACAAATTACAAATGAGGTCAGTTCTGTTGAGACCCAGTCATTAGGCAGTCCATTCCAAGACTTGACTGTTTACTGTGCAAGAAACTGGCAAAATGTTGAGTTGCTTAGTAACATTTAGAAATGTATTTTGTTTATAAGCTGTGGAAATGCAGAAAATTGTAACACAGTTTTGGGCCAAAAATCACTATCCAAGTAAATCTGAATGTCCTTGGTATGTTAGAACCTAGTGACTAACCTTATATTGATTGATCCTAGTGGAATCTGATAAAATATAAAGTCTCTTTTTCAATAAGCGAAAAAAAATGTGCAGAGTAGAATTCACTGGATACATTACATAAATCAACACATTAGATAGGTGAGTCATTTTTCTAGGGCAAAGTAGGCCTATCCATGTTCTGAATTCCATGCCATACATCATGCTTTGTTTTCTTTGCCCACATGTTATGTAGGTCCTGCAATGCTTTGCATTGGTTTGTTAATGTAAAATGTGCAAGTCAATGCAATAGTTCTCTGTTGCGGAAGAAATAGATCTCACTTGTCTGTGGCATGTTGTATCTATGGCTTGCTGGAAAAAATTAAAATGCCTAAAGCCCCACAGTTATTATTTGCATAAGGAACCATAAGGAACCACAACTTGTTCTTTCTATTGTTTTTTCGGTCAACAACTTCTCTCTCTCTCTCTCTATTTTTTTTTCTTAGGATTCAGAGTAGGAAAGAATAGTAACGCAATTCAGATATTCAAAATCCAGTCCTTTTATTCCACATTTTATGTATAGGAAGTCTTTAGGGAAATATTTAGTAATTAAGGATCATTGGCTTGTGAGTATGCCTTTATATTTTATTTTCTTTCTCTTTGCAGACTATGACTTATGCTCGTTTATAGTCCCATCCTTGTCTTGTTTTTGTACTGTTGTTTTTTCTTCTTTACAGTAGCAGCATGTACCTCCATCAGTTTAAGAATGTAGGTAACACGTGCATAAGAGGAAAGAATTGCCTGTTGTATAGATGCACAGCTTTTTGGATCATCTTTAACAGTAACTGATATCCAATAAATACTAACTAACCAATAGATTCTGATGATATGAGCAGTTCTAAAAATTTAATCCATTTTATTAAAGATTAATGTAGAAGAGGTGACTTGATCACAGTAAAAGCATTCCAATTACAGAATATGATTTGCCAGGACAAAGACAAGAAGTAACAGAAGGAATTTGAGTTTTTAGCCAGTTTCTAAGAAGAATTCTGTGTGTAGCCAGAAATAAGAGGAACAGAACTGACAAAAAAAAAAAATTACTTGTGCCCCATCTTGAAAAACATCCAAGGGGGGATGATTATCATGTATTTGCTTGTTAGATGCTTACTAGATTTGCTTACTAGATGGCAATTAAATATAAGGCTTAAGGATCTTCCTAAAGGTAGAAATGAAAACCGTTCCAGCTGTTCTGGTAAATTTTCTATGCCATAGTTTCCCTGCCAAAGTGACTTGTATTCCACCTGTGAAGTGCCAGACTGGTGATTTTGCATTCAATCCCAGCTGCATTTAAAGCAAGGTCTGTTTAGTCAAGAGTAACAGTAATTCACTAGTCATGGACAGATGTCATAACAAGCAGGCATTTAACTAAGTTAAATCAAATAAAATTATAACTGTTCTTGTATTAGAACTCTACAAGGCAGGTTTCAGAGAAGTGTGCAGATTGGACTTGTATAAAATGTGAAGCTCAGTAGGAGACAAACAGTGTAAAGGGCCCAATGATATAGCATTCACTAGTCTAAGAATTAAAGAGTGAGTGATGGGTGCTGTCTGAGTAAAAGGTTTCCTCTGTTTTTTCTTAAGAGTTCTGCAAAATGCATGTAGCTTTAGGGAGAATTCTTCCCTGCCCCCAAGCCTGTGGGGAACAAGTCCTGAATTTAGTGATTAACTGAAGGTGTCTAGTATTCTTGCTTGTGGGTGCACTCTTTAGGTCACCGCATGATTTCACTATTAAAGCATGTTAAAGAACATCACTTTATTATAGACTCACAGAAGCTAATAGCTGTAAGAAATGCTGTATCACTTAATCCATCTAACTTACTAAGGTAGGATATTTGGACAGTTTGATAGATTTTGTGTTAGCACTTAATCTTATTACAGTTTCCTCTAAGCTTTTGGGTTAAATAACATTTCCAAGTGCTGATTTGGTTCAAATCATTGGTTGATCTAGTCCATTATCTTGCTTTGGACTCCTGCCCTTTGACAATGTTTTTGAAGAATGTTGGAAACAAGGAAGTTGAAAATTTAATTTAACTACTTATTTTTATGAGCCTGATTACCAAAAGTCCTTCTTCCATGACTGTGTTCACCTTAACACTGTAACATGAGGAAAATGTTCCATCTCATCTTTGAAATGATGGATGCTGGGCCCTGAAACATGGGATTGGGTAACCTTTCCCTGTGATGGATGATGAGATAAAAACCCAGAGTAAATTTCAAGTGCTACAGGACTGTAACAATGATTATACTGAGAAGGTGAACTGGAACCTGTTCAGTTCCCGTTCTGTGGTACTGCATGACTGAAGAGATAATGTCCCCAGGCATAAAAAGTGACTAAGTCCAATTTGTGAGAGGCACATTGGATAAGAAGAGAGTGTTTGTATGTGTGTACACAGAAATATATATGTATATATCACATGTACATGTATGACATTTTCAGAACATCATACTTTGAGATTTGAGGTGTTTTACTATGACTGTCAGTTTACAAATGTTAGAGACTAACAAGTAACATGAGTGCCAGATTTTCAAGTTATAAATACATTTTCAACTTTTGGTGAGGCTTTTATCACTTTTGAAGATGGGGGTTAATCCCCAGTCATATTTAATCTTTTCAAAATTTTCATTTTAACTCTCTTTATCAATAATGATTTTAAAACCAGTTTTCTGAAGGATGTAGATCTCATTCTCAGAAATAATCTGGACTCTCAGAAATATAATTTACATTCCAAGGTTCCTCACAAATGTTTTCCATACATTTGGATATCAATTAAGTGTTAAAATATGAAAAGCTAAAAATGAAGGTTAGGCTTGAGACATAGTTGCATAAAGGATGCACAGACTGGCAGTGAGCTTCCTTTGGAAAAAACAGTTTAAAAATAGGTTAAATGTAAAGGTTAAATTTGGTAGATGAAAATCAGTCTTAAAAGACTGTAGATTTTGTAGATCAGTTCACTGTGTTTTAAATGATGTCTATGCATTTAAGCAGAGAATAATGACAATGATATTTGTGCTGTAGATATTCCTTCTGGATTCTGGTTTTCTGTGCCCCTCTTGAAACCACGAATGCATCAAGTGATGAAGAGGTCATTTGTTTCTCTGAAGAAATAATATTTTTTTGCTGTTTTTCATGGATGCTGATTCCTTTGTTAGCACTTAACTTCTTCCCTAATATATGAATTATAAAAACAAAAGAGTTTTCAATTTAGACCTACTGCAAGTAAGTTTTTGATTTAAAAAAAATGCAAATTGTAATTGCAAATCGGTAGTTGTCTTAAGTAATCAGAGCAGTTTTGAAAGAGAGTTTTTAACCATAAGTCGCAACAGCCTCACTCTCATTCAGTTAGAGAAAAAAAGGAAAAGAAAAGAGAATAAGAAAAACTGACTTTGTAGCTTTTCTGTATCTTTAGGTGCTGCAGCTTTTTATTACTATTTCAAGAAAAAAAGTGAAGCAAAACAAAGGATTTGCTTTGGGCAGATTGTGCAAAAGTTGCAAACGCCACTATTTAGGATGTCATCATTTCACATTATAACACTGCTGAAGAAGGCCAGCTGGTGCAGTTAAGTCCCTTATTGGAAATTTTAGTCTGATTCATTACTGTGATTTGTGGTTGTATACAGAAACGCTTAATCATTCTTATGCTCCAAGCTGTATTGAATCTACTGAAGGCTTTCTGTTTCTTTGCATAATTTGTGCTGCCAGTCTGCCAGCTTGGCAGTGTTTCAAGCTTGTTGTATTATCTGTGTTTGTTTGCCCAGGAAGTGATGCTGCACGTAGGCTGATTTTACAGTAACTCTTTTGTAATAGGCTGATGAGCAACACTACTTCATTCACAACGCTAACATTATATAGCTTTGATTAGTCCAATTATTGTGTAAGTATGCCATTGTGGTTGTCCTTACACTCTACAATGTACTAAAAAGAAATTTGCTTAGCCATGGCTTAATTGAACTTGTTGAGAAAATAATCTGGACTTTTATGTGCTTAAAAGAGAGGTTAAAATGTGAATATTTTGGAGTTTTTATATGCTGCACAATTTAATTTATTGTAGAAAAAAATGAAGCTTCTTTGCTAGCAGTTTCATTGCCTTTGGGAAGAAGAAAGGTGACTACCACTGTGTATCATCTGTAATATCAATTGTAAAATACCCGATACAAATATTTTTAAATCAATTAGTGCATAATTTGGGAAGGGTGAAGGTTCTGTCTTTCAATGTTTTTGAAATACCCAGCTGAAATGGAACAGAATAAAAATTCAGGATGATTGTATGTGAGGAGTTCTTTTACAGGTTTTAAAGTTTTCATGTGCACTTGGATCAGATTGTAATTAGGTATTCTTATTACTGACTAGAATCAATTCTAATGCATTTAATTTTCTGTGAAGGCCTTGCTGTATAAGTTTGTCCTTATAGGCTCGTAACACATCTGTTGTTTCACATACATACTGGTGGCGAGCAGACTGTTAAGAGTGTGAAATTGGGTGGGAGGAGCTTTGTTCAGGGAACAGAAATCATTCTACTAATTTGCATTTGTGAAAACAATACCTTTTCGGTTTCCAGTGGTGAAAAAGCGTGTGTCATCACAAAGTGGAGTATGTGCTTGTATTGGTACTTTTATATTAAAATGTAATACTGCTTTTGGAAACCAAATAATCAGTGAATTTAATGATATAATAGTAAAGGTGTCAAGAGTCATTAAATGTTTGTCCTTGTTTTGCATAGTTGCTCGTATATGTTTTCTCTTGTATCTGGTAGTATTACTGTATTTCTCTCTCATTTGAAACCAGACACCAAGAACTTTTTCATGTGTACAGATTGTCAAAGATGTTTCCTTTATAAAATAATGTAGTCTGCTACTAGACTTATAGAAATGGCACCTTCCACAGACCATATGTTCTGTATCAGATCCTTACTGCCTAAGAAATCTTATTTATCATTTTGTAGTTCAACCTAAATATTAGAACACTTATACCATTCAAATACTTTTCCTAAAACCCTTATGCAACTTCTGTATTAGCAAGTAATAACAAATAATGATAATTAAAAAATTCTTATAATCACAATAAAGTTAAGCCTGGATCTGAACTTCCTGAACCTGTGGGAGCCACTGCCTCATTTCAGGCAGTATCTGTAGTCAGTTTGGTGATACTTTGGGTTTATTGCGCACGTGCAGACCACCTGTAAAGTGAATGCACCTTAGAGTCTATGTCCGGAAATTTCAGACAAATACTGAGTTCTAAAATTCTGTCTAGACATAACTTCTGGGTGGTGAAAAAAAAAGGTTGTACCTGAAAAAACCTAGACTCATGGTAGCCCTAACTCCAGTGTGCTCTGGTTCAACTCCTTTGAGGCAGACTTCTTTCAAGTACAGACCATCATTGATGTATTTAAAATCTAAGGACAGATAAAATCCTGGGATAATATTTATATAAGTGTTTGATAATAGTAGGATGCTGGGTTTTATATAATTGCAAAAATGCACAGATTCAGGATATATCATAATTTTATAGATTGAATTGTTACTTGAAGTTACAGGTATAATTGAAATAGCTTAATATTTGTAGTTATAATAGAAATACTTTACCAACAGATACAGCCTTGCAATTCCTAGCCTGTTCCATTGAGCATGTCCAAAGAATATACAATAAAATAAGTCTCAATTCTCTCCTCTCTCCAGACACCTTTACTCAACTAACTAAAGGAATAGAGAGAGGACCTTACTGCCAAACTAGTTCATAGTACCTATGGATCAAGATATCCAAGGTTATCTGCTTATAAAACATACAGTAATCAAGACTTAATTTTTCAACTGTGCTTTAAGATGAATTAATTCTTTGTGTTTTTGAGTGTGACTGCGTGGATGCTGACGTCATTTGTCTATTCTGTCTTCTAATTATTATTATTCCTTCATAAACTGTAGATGAACTTTAATGTAGTAATGAAGTAAAAACTATTGCAAAAATACTACTGTTTGAAACTTTGCAATAATGTCTCTGAGAAAGAGAGAGGGCAGTATGTCTTTGTCAGAGTTTTGTATGTAAAATAGTAAGTTTTATTGTAGTTAATGAATTACTTTGTCAGCTGATGGTCTTACCTCATAGATATTTCTGAGAGCATTTGCATGTCTTGAAGGATGAATTTGCCTTGACTTTGCCTTCACCCCTTGTATGTTTGCTTCTGTTGAGTGTTTGTAGTACTGAGATTTGCATACTTCTGTAAGTGAATTTGAAGCTTTGATGCCTGTATTCATCACTAGTCAAATTCATGTTCTAAGCTTGTGATGTTGGGGCTTTGCATTGGTACTTCTACATTTTTTTAAAGAAAAACCTGAACATCTCACCACTGCCCCCTGACAACTCATGAGTGCAAAGAAGAGAGATAAGAGGAAAGAGTATCTAAGAAGAGAATTATTAAACTGGGGAGTAGAACAATAGAAATACCACTTCAGGAAACAGGTATCATAAGGGAGTGAATAATTGTTTTTGAATCTTTTAGGCATGCTACTGGAGTCTGTAAAAGGCCATGTGAAGACATGAATGCACATCCTAGAAGATCAGAATTAAATCCCCTGACCATGGAGATCATAAAAGAAACAAGCTTCTAAGTTGCAAAGTAGGATATAAGGGCTCGCTGTCTCTCTTATTCATCCCTCTTACAGCCAAAGCTGGGGATCCATGTGCTTTTTGCCCTTCTTCCCTAACATTTTCTTTCCTAGGAAAACAATAGCAGCAGCAGTTCTGGGATGAGTTCAGTCCTCTATCTCACAGATTCGAAGCTTTTCCTAAATATTGAATTCCCTTTTATATTCTAGAAGTATACTGACATTATACAACTGTTTACTTCAAAGTAGAACTGCTAGAGATTTTTATATACACTTTGATATTTTTGTCGCCCTCTCTAATTCTACCTCTCCTATTTTCAAACTATAAAACAAGATTAGAATGAATAGTGTCTGCATGTTCTACTGAGAACCAAGCACAGTGTTATGAAGAACTTGAGGAAAAGGTATGTAGATACGCTAGTCATGAAAGCAAACAAAACATTAGGAATTTGTAAAGAATGGTAAAGAGAATAGTCCTGTTATAGAGCAGCTTTTTTTTCCTTTCCCCATGCAATCATAGCCATTTTATCCCTCTTATGACATTGCAGATTTGGGAGTTTGAAGCAGGGTGTGTGGTCTTCCTGTTAAAGCAAAGCATTTGGAAACGCATTCATCTGTGAGGCTAAAAGAGTGATGAATTAGTTGTTTTTCAGAGTCATGCCTTCGAAGATGAGATTAGGCAGATAAATTAGGATAAACCTTGTGTTTTGGTATGTACAATACCAGCAAGGGCCCCAGCTGCATGGAGGTGAAGGAGTCCTCCTGTGTGCAACTGAGAAGAGCAAATGCTGAGGCCTGAGGTATCTTGTTTTTCTGAAGAGTTTGAAATAATTTTTAAAATACTTAGCAAAGTTTTCCAAACTCTATATGAGGCAGAATGAAGTGTGTCTTGGAACTTAACAAATGATACATGACAGTGTTTAAACAAAATCCTAACTCCTAAAGCACAATTCTCTTGATGTTATGATAATACAAATATTTATTATTGCTATTTTATCTTCTGTAGCATATTTCTGTTTCTTTAGGATCTGATCCCTTGGCATTTTCCTTGTATTTTTCTTAATGTTTTTATCTCTTTGAAAGTAATGCTTCTCCATTTTTATGTATTACTTTGCTCTTTCACAGTACGTTTTCACCCATAGCATGGCTTAATGTTGTTCATGCAATCGTGCTTGCAAACCTGAAGTGAGGCCTGATAAGAAGTGTGTTATGGGTGCTTGAATGGAAGAGAGGTGCATTGTGTTTTATCCTATAGATACCATTTTATTGAACCCACAGTAGAAAATTAGGGAAGGGGAAAGGAAAAGGGAAGGGAAAAGGAAAAGGGGAGGGAAAGGGTAGATTGAGGATGCTTTTGTACATTAATGGAAAAAATATCAAATTCAAATGGAAACCTTACCAACTTCCTTAATGGCTAAAGAACAAGTTCTATCTAGCTTTTGGCTACCAAGTTGTTTTGTGGAATTGAGTTGAGTTTTTTGTTAAAATCATGATGGGGAGTGTAATGCCGACAAGCATAAACAAGAACTGCTATCATGTTAGATTAAACAATGTGAGGCAACATTACAGTAGTTAGTAAAGCTTCTTCTGGCAGTCTTATTAACATTTTTTTTGTCTTTCATTTTCTAACACAAATTTGGTCATGAATTTCTGTATTTTATATTATATTTTCATCCTTAAAATGATCTATTTTATTTATATATGTGAATTAGCAGCCAAGAAAGCCCTATACTTTTATTCTGTTCAATTGTCTAGCCTCAAGCAATGGCACAAATATTATTTTATGCTTTTAAAATAGCCTCATTTGTAGAGGCTGAGGAAAATAGCAGGGTTTCATTTTTTGCCATGTTTTTTAATACAGCAATATCTCTATCTATCTCTGTGTATTTAATATACCTATGACAAACACAGACTAATAAGTGAAATAAAATTAAAATTCATTTCAATTAGAACTGTTTCAAGCTGTAATATTCCACATTTGCAGTATACAAAAAGTGGTAAATTATTTCCTAACTATGCAGGGAACTTTTTTTTGCCCCTCACTATGAGTCTCAGAGTCAAGAATCATTGGATTTCATCAGTGAGAGGAAAACGAATATTAGAAATTAAGCTAGTTTTTGGAGAACATCAATACTGTTGCAACGTATGATTAAGTTTCAAAGAATAAGGATAAACACAACCAATACGTAGCCAAAGTGTGAGGTTTTGCAAGTGTTGCTGTTTCTTTTAGTAAATTTACCTGGCACAATGATTGTCATATTAGGTTTTATATTCTTCTGTGTTTCCTTTTTTTCTACTCAGAAATTTTGTCAAAATAAGTTTGATATTTGCTGAAGATTTCTTTTTCTTTGGCGGTATGGCTGACTATAAATTATGTGCACAGATCAATTGCATGGTGCATGGATGGTGGAAATGAAGTTCAACAGAGGCAAGTGCAGAGTCCTGTACCTAGGGAGGAATAACTCCATGCACCAGTACAGGCTGGGAGTTGACCTGCTGGAAAGCAGCTCTGCGGAGAAGGACCTGGGAATGCTGGTGGACACCAAATTAAGCATGAGGCAGCAATGTGCCCTTGTGGCCAAGAAGGCCAATGGTATCCTGGGGTGCATTAGGAAGAGCACTGCCAGCAGGTCAAGGGAGGTGATTCTCCCCCTCTGCTCAGCCCTGGTGAGGCCACATCTGGAGTACTGTGTCCAGTTCTGGGCTCCCCAGTACGAGAGAGACATGGAGCTACTGGAGCAAGTCCAGCGAAGGGCCACAAAGATGATTAAGGGACTGGAGCATCTCTCTTATGAGGAAAGACTGAGAGAGCTGGGCCTGTTTAGCCTGGAGAAGAGAAGACTGAGAGGAGATCTTATCAATGTGTACAAGTATCTGAAGGGAGTGTGTAGAGATGATGGGACCAGACTCTTTTCAGTGGTGCCCAGCGACAGGATGCGAGGCAATGGGCACAAACTGAAACACAGGAAGTTCCATCTGAACTTGAGAAAAAACTTCTTCACTGTGCGGGTGACAGAGCCCTGGAAGAGGTTGCCCAGAGAGGTTGTGGAGTCTCCTTCTCTGGAAATATTCAAAACCCACCTGGACACGATCCTGTGCAAGGTGCTCTAGGTGACCCTGCTTGAGCAGGGGGGTTGGACTAGATGATCTCCAGAGGTCCCTTCCAACCTCAACCATTCTGTGATTCTGTGAAATGGTGTGCTTTGATGCTTTGGGCTTGCCGTGCCTATACATGAATCTATGTGGAGCCAAACTCTATGAGATGAATCAACATATCTGAGATTTGGGGAGAAAGACTCCTGCCCTAAGAGAAACCTAGCCTATCTTCTGTAATAGGCAACCTCCACCCCCACCAAAAATAAAAACAAAAACCTCTGTACCTATATCTATATATATATATATATTTACTTTTTTTTTTTAATCTAAAAAAGAACCAATAGGAGAATTTAGTAAGATTCAATAGATGATCCTTTGTGAATGTTTTGACCACCCATTTTTGGTCTAGTACCATCTTACTATATACTTGGTGCTATATAATTGTTCTGAGCAGACCTCTGTGTCAGCTTGTCAGCTTTATCTTCCCATTTTCTGATGTTACCAGACATTGTCCATAAATTCAGAAGAGATAATACCAACAGAAGAGATAATACCAAATTGAAAGCCATTCTCTCTCTTTGTTATTTTTCCTTATCTTCTCCCTGTCCTGTTCCCTTGTAGGTGTGAGAAAAGAGCTGATATGTGACTTTTCCATCTATCTAGAGAGTACTTGGAAGATTAGAGATAGGTTGACAGTTAGCTAGATGATCTAAGTGAATTGCATTTTTCGTAGAAATGTCATAGTGGTTAACCAGTGCCAGAATATGGAAGTTTAGTTTTGTCATGCACTGATCTGCTGACATACATCATGCTTTTTAAAACTCATGAGCTGTAAAGCAGTGTTGTTAGCAGCTTGCAAGTGCTCTTCTAACACCTTATTAGCATCATCTAAAAACATCATAGCCTTTGTCACAAGTGGGTTAACATAATCACACTAGCTAAACCAGTCCAAATTAATACTATTTCATTTTTAATTTAAATACTATACAGAGAATACTTGTAATCCTGAACAGCACAGCATAAGACAATTCTCTGAGTGTGTGCTGTGTCTTAGAATCTATAATTACAGACATGAGATTGTGATGCTTTAGAAATGATTTTAGGAAGAAAATATATTTTGGCTGTAGAATAAAGGACAAGTAATGCTAGCAATGGAATTATCTAGACAGCTGGCCCATTTCAAGCCTTATTGCTCTGCAGCACCAGGCAGAAGACAGTATATAAAAAGGCTTGATTCTGTTCATTATGTGGTTTTATTTTTCAGCAAAATGATTTTTCATTCAGACTAGTATGAGAGCAGAGTTCAGTTCAAGGGTGTTTAATTAAAACAGGTGTCCAGGGTGGGTAGAATGATATTACACAGTTCCTGTAACATAGCAGGTTAATGTAAAAAACATTAATACTGTTTAAGCAAAGCAGGTATGATACTTCTGTAGGTGGGGAGGACAAATAATTAAAACTGGCAGGTGAAAGAAGTTGAACTGTCAGATGGTGGGAGCAGTGTCAGCCAGGCAGAGGAATGCAATGATGAATAAAGGAGTTAAGTACTGTAGGACAAAAACCAAAGCAAAAAGAAAAAAAAAAAGTAAAGCACACTAAAAATAGAAGTTCGTGTTACAGAGCAAAGAACATTCATTAAAAAGAATGGCTACAAGGGTGTAGGCTATAGAGAGTCTCTAAAGGAAGCCTGTTTCACTCATGCAATTAAATGTGATATTTGGATCCTTGAACATGAATACTTTTGATTAATTCTCTATGAAAGTGGCTCATTGCTCTTCACTGGTGTAATGAGGAACCTGGCATTGCTAAATACAATTTAGAGACGGAGATACTTCCTAATGCCGTTTCTTGATTTTTTGCAATTGACTTAAAATAGTTCTGGGTTATGTACATATCTTAAGCTACTTGTGGACAAATACTGAACTTGAAATTCTGTGCTGTATGTGATGTTAGAAAACAATTTCAGGTAAACTTTACCCTGTATAATGAATTATTCTCTATGCTTCTCCCCATGTCTCCAGTAGCTGATATGAGAAAAGACATAATGACCGTGGAAAAATATCACCAATATAATCACTAAGGGGGAAGAAAGAGAGAAAGGGACAGCCACCCTAGTGAACGTAATAGAAATTTGCTTTAAATTCAGAGCTAAAACACTCAACTGGAACATGCAAGTTTTGGGATACTTCCAAAAGTTATATTGTGTCATACCTTTTTTCCCCTTGAAGTGCTAAAAGTAAAGCTGATGTCATTAAAAATAATCAAAACATATCAATACAGTAAGACATTCAAAGACAGAAAGTGCAGCAAATCAATTTGCCAATTGAACAATTATTAAAATATATGATTATGCTTCATTTTCTTCTCATAGAGCAAAAAGGGGAACTAAAGAGTTATTTGGTAGTTTCTGGCAAGGAAACAGAAAGAGAAGTCTTGAACAAGCTGCGTCTGTTAAGAACAGCCAATTTGTATTTGTTTTCATTTGATTCTCCTTTAGTCTTAAGATTTTGTCAGTTAAACCTAGGAAGTTACAGAGAAGATTCAACCTTTTTCCCAACTACCAATATTCTGTTGTAAATTGGTGGCTTGTTGTTTAAGAAATACCTGATTATATATTAACAAAGATAGTGTGTGTTCTGCTAATCTCAAAAATTCTTCACTAAACTAGCTGTACACAAATGAATCAAGGTCACAGAACTCAGTCAAATTTGCAATATATATGTATATCTCTCTGTGTGCGTGCATGTGTATATGTATATTTCAATACATATTATACGTATTTTGTGTGTGTGTGTATATGTATCAAAAATTGCAAAGATTAGAAAGAAGTGTGCTATACCAGAGAGTGGCTAAAATCAGCACATTTGAAAGTCCTGAAAACTACTTAAATAAACCTGTAAAATTACATTTGGATCTGAAATGATAATGTCAAATACATATTTGGAATAAATTCAGGATTTGTGAGTACTAGTGAAAATATATAATAACAGTTTTAAGAGTTGTTACATTGATGCAATCATAATGTTTTAGGGACCCCAGTACCTGATGTTTTAGAGCTCCTGCATGACAGAAAGTAGTTGCAGTTTTGTTTCCAGGGAGTGAATGAGGAATCATGAGACTGTCATCATAACCTTTGTTATCTTCCAGATAATGCTTACAGAACTACAGACAGGGTTGAGTTGTCTATGACTTTAAAGACTGCTAGGTAGTGGGTGAATACAGGAGTCAGCCTCCAGCCCAGCATGACAGGTGTGGTTTAGGAGGCAGATAAACAAACATTATGCTCTCTATTCCTCCACACTTTACGATTCCTACACAGCATGAAAGTAGCATTAATAGTATGGAGCAGAAAGTGGACTGGATCCTGAAGGTGTTTGGAATGTAAGGCCACCAGGTGCTTTAAGCAATCTTGCAGCCTCTATGGAACATGCATATCTTCGGCCACATAGATATGGCCAAAGTAATCTTGAATTAGGTACAGGGCAGTTCTAGTGGAACACTCGTTCTAGTGGAACTGTTATCACAATACCGTCCCATTTGAGTGACTGCAATTCAGGAAGGCTGCTGAGAATTATAGAAGACTCAGAGAAGAGCCCCAAGAAGAGCTGAAGGTTGGAAAACATACCTTATAGTGAAAGACAGCAGGAACACCAAATGTATTTGCTTAACCATGGAAAAGGGGGAAAAAGCCATGCAGTTACTGTTTGACTATTTATTTGGAAACAGAAATTTTGTAACAGGTGCCCAAAATAGCAAAGATGTGTTAAAATTTAGTAGAGGAAGCCAAATTAGATCGTCTAAAGGTACCTTCTTCCAACTTCATAATATGTTTCCTAAATCTGTTACGCAAAACCTTTCCCTATTACAAAGCAGGTGATGATAGTGGAAAGGTGTTGGTTTAGTCTACAGCGGCAGTAGTCTTCTGTAGTAGTGTCACATCATTTTTTCTGTGCTTTGCACAGGGCATGTTGCCAGACTTATCAACAAATTTTTGTACATGATGTGATCCATGCATATATTAATCATGAATTTTAAAATAAATACTGCCTTATGACTGTTTTTCCAGCTGGTGATTCAGTATGCATTCAGTTTAAGCTTTCTTCTAGACAGGTGTATATGCTTGCAGATCAAAGACCATACGGACAGCGCATCTTGATAATAGCAAAAACAGAAGAAACGTGTAATTGTGGCTGCTTATGTAAGTTTTGCTAAGCAAAATGTATAGGGTTCTTTTTTGTTTTTGTTTTTCAATAAAACTGAATACAACTGCAAAAGACCCCCTAATCCTGCTGAAAAGTCTTGCAAATAGAAACAACATTAAGAGTAATATCTGTGACCATAATTGAATTTTTCTAGAAAGAATCCTGTAAAATGGAAATCAAAATCATAAAAATACTTATAAGGGCCTCATTCTTCTTTAGCACCAAATGGGCTGATTTATTTATATAGGATTTGGCTGATTTACACCTGATTTACCTTGTTGGTGATGATATCTCAAGTTCAAATATGTTTGAAAAATGTCCAGGTATGCTTTGAATTTTACAATAAATTCATGATTGTAAAGTGTGCAATATAGGAAGATGGTCAACCAAACTGTTTGAATGTGGTCAGCAAGCTTCTTGCGATGATGTACCTCGGTGCTGTATTTATTTATATCTATAATTAACTGTAGTGTTTTGCATTTTGAGAGCTAGATTTTTGCTCCTGAGTGCAGGTTGTTTCTTACAGTTTCAGTACTGTTGATGTTCTTTTCACAGCAATGTTGTCTAGTAAAAATCGGTTCAATAGTATGCATGAATTTAGTAGCAATACTGATTGGACCTTAGGTCTCTGTTGTTGTTTAAAATCTTCCTTAAAAAAAGACAGAGTAAAATATTCTAGAAAATAATTTAAATCCCTTTCTCAAGTCCAGAAATAACGGTGTTCAAAAATAAGAATTGCTCATTAAATCCTGTTTGCAAAAAGTGCATTTACCAGTGTAATCTGAGTCTGAAGGTGAGAAAAAGCGTTCTTGGTTTTTGTAGGTATAGATTATAGGTCAACTCTTGCAAAATCTGTAAAGGCATTTTTAAATATGACACGATTTGCAAACAAGAGAGGTGAGTGAATTAGATAATGAATATAAGTTATAAGGTGTTGTGAAGGCAGGCTTATATAAATTCTGTGTTGATGGAAAATACATGTTCGTGTTCCCTGCCAGCAGCCTTGATCTCCGAACTGCTTGCGTCGGACAAGGCATCACAGAACTCAGACAATATTAGTACATATATTTCAGATTTCTGACGAACAACCAGGATATAGAGATTATCAGTGTTATTCAAAATAACAAAAGGCGATCTTTATTAGTTTATGACATTGCTGTCTCATTGCTCTACCTAGGAATCACAGCATTGCAGGAGGTATGACTAACTGTTCTGACACTTAATGGCACTATTCCTGAACTATATTTGCTCATTTTAAGTCAAAAAATTGCTTGTTCCACATCTCCCCACCCCCCTCCACTCCAGGCTGAAAAACATCAATTTGATTTTGTGGAGTTTTACTTCTTTATCTACCTACAATGATAAGTTTCCTGGGTCATATCAGAATACATTTGACTTCTTTCAGTGCTGATGTGTGAAGCTGGATTTAATGAAGTCTGACTTTTCTTAAACAGACTAGGCTGGCCTTATAAAGCCAAGAATGGCAAATATATTTGTCTGAGAATGTTAACAAACATAAAATAAAAATCCTAAGAGAAGGCTAGAACATTCTTTCCTCAGCAGTTTACTACTCTTCTATGTTTACCCATTTATTCTTGCACTGGCTACTCCATCAGAATAAAGTATAGCAGTCTACACAGAGATATGGGGTTTTTTTCTTTGTAGAAAGCTGAATTTCACCACAGACTTTAAATAAGAAGAAAATTTTTGGCTCTTCCTTATTA
Organism: Apteryx mantelli; assembly: GCF_036417845.1. NCBI lineage: Eukaryota > Metazoa > Chordata > Aves > Apterygiformes > Apterygidae > Apteryx > Apteryx mantelli. The sequence continues at coordinate 43,643,547 of NC_089982.1, read as the reverse complement.
CATGTGTTGAAAATAGAGCAGGTCTAAGATCATACTGCTGTCAGTAGGAGGTCCCAAATATTTCCTGCCCTGGCTACGCAACCTGATTTTGAACTTAAGTTTGTAACGTGATTAGTTTGTTTTAATACATATATATGTTAAAAGGACATCAATATTCATAACTACATTAAAGTCAGTTGAGAGCTTTACATCAGAAATTTTCAATTTGTTAACCATATATGTATGTTAAAAAAAAAAAAAGGTTAACAAAGACAGAAATTTGTGTTTATATTTACACCATGAAAAACTTGATAAGGAAAGTCTCATAAGAATATCTTTTTAAATTGTGATATAATTATGTGGTGTATTGTGAGTAGCATTTAGAACTACTGAATTATCTATGTATGCACATATTTCTTCTATTTTATTTCAGTTGATTTTTGAATAGAGCACTGAAAAGAGGAATTTCCACTCACATGAGAGTAACTTGCACAAATTTTGTCACTGTTTGTCACTATTTAAATGTAAAGCTGAATCTTATGGCTAATCCTTCCCACTAGAGCAGTGTCTGTAACTTTTTATACTTGGCTATTTTTTCCATTTGAAATAAAATGTAATTGCTGACATATTGAAGAGTCTTATAACATTTATGACTATAAGACAGTCTCTGAAGCAGTTGTCTTGGTTCATTTTCAGTTTATCTAACATCAGTCATCATTCACTCCCTTCTTTTATTGTGCATATAATCTCTGCTAACAAAACTGTATGATTTACGATCTTATTCACTTATGTTTAAAATGATGCTATTCTCTGGTATAAAATTTCTTTTTTCCAAAAGTTTTGGAACTAAGGAAGTCTCCTTCTTCAGTTTGTTTCCACATCCTTGATTTTGAAAGATTTGATCTTGGAAATATTTCAATACATTGTATGAATATATAAGAAAGCATGAAAAATTTGTTTGTCTCTTAAGGGGAGTTGCATCATCTCAACATTTGTGCTGTGTTGTTGCTTGGAGGACGATGTGTTTGCCAGTATGTTACAAATACTGTTCCTGAAAATGTGTCATCATCTTGAAGTAATTTTAGCATCAGTAAATGAATATGAGAATGCCTTCCAGTAGATGAGATTATATTTACTTTGTGAAATGAATCTTTATAGAAAAGTAAACAAATGGAAGAAGTGTGGAAAAAATTGAGCAAGTACAGAAAGAATGGAATGTTTAAATGGTCAAATGTACGTTATTTTTACTCTTGCACTATCTCAGGAACTTTGCAGAAGTAATGTTACTTTAATTAGCTTCTAAATTTACTATCCAGGAAGAAGTTGTAAAATTCATCGACTCAGACATTTTCTACCTATAAGCCCAAAGAGTTGAATATAAAGTTTTGAAGTATGCAAAGAAACAAAAGTTTTAGGCTACCTGCTGGCTCTAGAATTCAAGTGACTGACAAAGCAAATTTGTAATAATATTATTATTTGAGGAAGAAAATGGAAATACTTCTTTCAGACAGTAATTACTGCGGTTCTTATAAACAGACTTTTCTTCTCTCTCCATTTCTGTGTTCATTTTCAAGCAGACACTGTGGCTGATATACCTTAGGGAGGACAACACAAGAGCTGGCAGCAAGAGTGCAACTTGCACTTACAAGGCAATGAGAAAGATAGATTGCAGGAGCATCGCTCTGTCTGCAGAGTTCTGAACACTGAATGGAATATCAGTCTGTTTTTATAATGGTAAAAGAACATTTTTATGACAGCCAGTGTCTTGAGCAAATTAGCTATTTTCTAATGAAAAATGTTCAGTAATTATACTCAACAGAAAACAGTAAATCTTTAAGGAGCAGCCATTCTAATAATAATACTAATCAAAATATTTTAATTGTTTCTCATCTTTGGGCTATGATTTTTAGTTATTTGATGCTGCTTCATTTATTACCTTTTCAATCAGGTATTCTTTATGAATCATAGGCATTAAGATACTTGTTGATGACAGCTGTAACTGTAATTGGACTATCAAATGCAGGTAACAAAAGGCATTATATTATGGGATGTAAGAAAAATCTTTTTTCATTTCTGGATAAATAGCTTTGATTTCTCTCTAAATACTGGATATAAAATCATTAAGAAATTAGTGCTGGTTAATTAAACCAACACTCCAATTCTGCAAATACAAAACATGCCTGTATCTAACTGATGCCATCAAAATCTGATTATTTCACTTTGCTAATTGTTAGGAGTTTTTTGGATTCCGGTTCAACAAAGTATAAGAATGTAGTATTTGACACATTCCGGGTTATTATATCTAGTTCTTAAAACTATTTTCATTGACTGAGAAGAACTGGTTTCTGTCTTAAAAAAAGAAAATTGTTCTGCTTTATTAAATGTATAAAAGAAAAAGGAAATTATTTTCACTTTTATGTTATCTGTATAGGAAAACAAGTTGCAGGGTCTCTTTGCTTGCTTTTGGGACACAAACTGATTTGTTAGCTTTTTCCAATAGTACTAGTAGATAGTGAATATTTTTACATTCAAAGAGGTAAATTCTGCAGGACTGACAAAACTATCTAACGTTATGGCTTTGCAAAAAATAAAAAGATGGGTTTGACTGAGAGCTCTTTAATAATTCTTTTGGCATGATAAAATGAAACGCAGCTTTGAGAAAAGGTGACAATTCAAAGAGAAATGACTGAAAAATTGCGTTATGACAAGGTCAGCCACTTAGATTAATATAGAAAACACTTATGAAAAACATTTGCATATCTTGTCAAGTGATCACAAGGAGAAGTATAAGTTCATACGTTAACAAATACTATCTACAGAAAAATCTTTTTAAAGTACTATGTTATTGCTTTACCAGAATGTAATACGCACACACACACACACACACACACACACACATCGGAATCTTAATTTTGTCTTTTAAGAAAACCTATACATTACAGGAACTAAAAATATGTATAAAACCATTTAAGGTCTTGATTCTGCAATCAGTTAAATCTGTGAGTGTCCCATGTAGTCTGTGAGCTATTCAGACTTGGTCAATTTTAAGTTGGTTTGTGCAGTGCTTGTGAAGGATTTAACTGTTGATTATCAGTGAGGCTTATTATGGAATTTATTAACAGGTTAAAAGACCAATAATGGAAATATTTTTTTTAAAGTAGCAATTGAGTAACTGACTAAATTAGGATGTGCCCTGATTTTCTCACTGACTGTTTAAGTGAGTACAAATGCATATATTCACTAGGCATTTATCCAAGAAGAGGCAGGAAGTGATTTTTAGGTCAATGTTTTTAAGAAATGTAAGTCCTCTAGACAATGTGAATTAGGAAAATAGCAGATTGTTGATAAATTTTAAAAATTATGAAGTCAATATTACCAAGATACTATCTTCACCTTCTATAATATGTGAGAATAATATATAGCAAAGGAAGCATCTTTATGATTTAAAGGATAATATGCTTTCATACAATTTCAAAAGATTTGAAAAACTTCTTCCTGTAACTTCACTTCTCTTTCCCACCTGATTTTATTTTCTTTATTTTTATATCCTTACCCTCCCCTTCAAAATGCTGTATTAGAGAGAAAAAAAAAAAGGCAGTCCATGGCTGACACTTGCTCTCCGTATTGAACATACACAGAGATTTAATGATAGTAAATTTCTTTCATATAAAAGGATCTTTTTATGCTTTGTACAATTTCTGAAAATAGTTTCTCAAAAACTTCTGTTAGCTTGTGTTGTGTCATTTTCAGATGTATTTTGTCAGAAATTATCATTTGCTGTGGTATTTTGTCTCTACTAAACCCAGCAGATTTTAATCATGATTGCTAAACTGGGAGGCATCAGCCTAGATTATTGTGTAGTTTTAGTTTTGTTCTGCACAAAATTAACAATTTAGAGTAAGCAAGTTACTCTTAAGAGATTGCCTTCTGCGTTATTCTGTAAGGACATCTGAAAAAGAAAAAGAATTTGCCTCAAACTGGGTAGATATCACAGGATCTGCAAAATACAGAGTCTGCATTCAAAGCATATGATTCTTTAGCAGTTTGTATTCCTGCAGTTTGATTTTACTTTTCAACGGCATGTTTTCTTTGGAGACATGCTGCCATAACCCTTCTGGCTGCATCTCCTCCTGGGAGCCTGTTAAGGGGAAAACTTTCACCATGAAGGGGGAAACAAAAGTTAAGACCCTGTCTGTGTTTAATCGATGGGAAACTTTATAGAGCATGGAAAAATGTGTGCATTGGGCCTTACTTGCTGGCTTTCTATCTCTCTGCCATCCATCACTTCTCTTCCTTCCTTTACAGATTCATGGACCTCTCTTCAGTCTCAGTAGAGCCTGGAGAAAAAGTGAGGGACTAGAGAGTACAGGACATACTGGCACACAGTAGTTAATGGCATTTTCTACCTTGTGGGGAGGGCAGTTTGGTCCTTAGAAGTAGCAGGGTTCTGATAGTGATGCTCTAGTAGCAGTATAAAGACACAAACGTGACAAATTGTTGTACTTCATTGTAAACAAAAATAATGAACGAATAGGGGTAATTTTACTGGTCTTCTGTATTTCAGTGATTTTTCTCTCTCCCCTTTCCTTTACTGATGCTATCGACTGATTAGTTTGGGGTACAATGAAGATAATAAAAGAGCTTAAGGATGATGATGTATGCAAAGCAGAAAAATTCTGAAGTAAAGAACTCAATAAATTGAGCAATGTTTACAGAAGCACTGTTTCTGGAGCTGTAATATTTTGTATAAGTCTGTTTCCAAACACATACAGAGAAAATTAATTATTTATGCAAGAAAAAGCATTTAATTTCAAAAGGTTATTGTAATCTGGCAATTTCTCTCTGTTTTAAAAGGACTGTGTAGGCTTACAATCAATTTACTTGCTACCTCTGTGCAGCCATAGGTTCTAGTCCCTCAATCTATTTTATATCATTTTCTCTAGGAAATGTTTGAAAGACTTACTACTGATTTTTTTTGTGACATTTAAATTAAAAATATATTTTAATAAAATCTTAACACTACTTTTAGCCATTACCTAAGTATATTTAAATATAATTGAAAGTATTTAGTTGTCTGTAATAACACTTTTGGTGGTCTCTATATAAAGAAGACATTTCCTAAAACTATTTTTTTTCAAAATATTCCCAATTTACCTATAAATGTTTAATTATGTACAAAAATACAATGACTACTTAATGGCATAATCGTATAAAATATTATTCAGAGAGTCTTTAGGAAGCAAAATATTTTTAAATTACTTCATATTAGGATATTTTTATAACATTTTGCAGAGTTGCATAAAGCTGGAAAAGCATAAAGGTTAAAGCTGAGGTTTCATACGCATCTAAGCCAAACTCATGAAGGATCACCCTCTCTATTGTTCCCTCTCTTTCCCCTGATACATCATCTACCCTTTTGTTTTCCTGGGGCAAGCCAGCTCTGCACTAAATAGAGCCTCACATTAGCCAAATCATTTCACTGAAAGAGAAGAAAGCCTTTTTTTTTTTTTGGGGGGGGGGGGGAGGGTCATAGTTTTCTGCCATGCAATCAATAATGGAAGGGTTAGCACGGGCACTAGAACAAAGCACCAGCAGGACAGCATATGGAGAGCAGTAAGAAGGAGTGGGACTTTAGAAGCAGCGGGACCTTTTTCTCATGGCCATGGATTGTTCTGTTGGCTGGCCTCTCTTGTGCAGCTAGGTTGCTCTTGTGTGTCTGTACTGTGAGCTCCATTAGTACTGCTAAGCGAGACTGACTCAAGAACTTAATTAAGAATGTATTCCACTTAAACTACAACAGCCTCCCTTGCTTTGGTGTTTGAGTGGGACAGGGAGCGTTGCTGTTTCTACTGTACCAGTTGTTTCCCAGAGCAATCCAATCACCCAGTGTACTAAGGAATGTGTGCTGCACTGACCATGGATACTACAGTGCTTAATTTTCATTTTGGAGCAACAGAGGACTGGGAAGAAGATTCATGCCTAGGATTTGAGTCATATTCTTCTTCACAGGATGTTCTGGGGCAATCTAATATAGTGTCTTACTGTATGTTAAATCCTACATAGATCACATGAAAGAGTACTGTGTCAGAGTTCCCTATATTTGGGAAACCACTAGCAAAAACATCAAATAATAAGCATTTACATCATGAACAGCCTGGATTTTGTTTGAGTTATTCTAGTTAATATCAAGAGAAAGTTCACTGGAGTATGTGAAATTGCAGCCTCTTAAGGTTAGAATGAGGCTTTTATGAAACTCAGACTCAGCAGACCTGACGCAGGAACTAATTGTAGTGACAGCCTTACCTGAATTGTTACTGCAGGGACAAAACTACAATTCTAGGTTTATATTATGCAACAGCTGAGGACAGAAACTGTTATTTATAGATCTGAGATATTTTCTGAAGCAGGGAATCATGTGATTTGTATGTTTTTAAAGCTTTTTACTTTGGCTTTGTAAAACTGTGTAGTGGTCTGATTTGTTAATCATTATAGTTATATGCTGTCGATACTAAATGTGTCATTGACAGACTTTGCAAATACTAGTAGCTAATTTACTAACTTTACTGTTTCTGCAGATATTAAAAATATGACAAGGAATTAATAGTGATGTAAACAAAACAAATGTAAGGCATATACATAATATTACTCACTACAGCAGCTATAAAGTAAGAATGTGTTTCATGGGCTGTGATGATCTGGTCTGTTGCAAAGCTTGATACAGTTTTAGAGCTTGAGGATCTTAAATTATATGTTCTATCCAACATTTTGGGCAATATTTTCAAGAAATAAAATAACATGTTCAGTATGATACTATGTAATACAATCTTTGTAGCACACCCATACTTGCCTGAAATGGTTCTGTCTCTTTGATTGATCCATACAGTAATCAAAACTTCTATCCCTTCTCTCAGTACCTAAGTAGGTGGTGCACAGTAGATACTGTTTATTCTGTATTTGCATAAGTAACAAACAAATTTGTTTTAAGGCTTCCTAAGCAATTTAAAGGTTATTGCTGACTATTAGTTTGTGTCCTTAGAAGTCTATTTTATTTTGGATTCACTTAGAGAAAAGGATTTCTATCTTAAATTGGGTTCTCTGATAAGTAAACATGCTTTGATTAATATAATTTCAAATACACATATTATTTTTCATTCCTGTGCCCTTGCTTCAGCTCAATCTTCATTGATCTACCAAGGAAAGAAGCTGGTAGTCATAGTTTTCTACTATTACCATTTTGAATAGTCTTGCCCTTCCCATTTTCCCTTATTTTAATCTATCTTTAGATCTATGGAATCTTTAGCCCATAAAAAAGTACTTAACATGACTTGTTTTTCATCATATCTCCCATATCTTTGCAAACTACTTGTGATTCTGTAGCTTATAATGCTACAGAGTATGTCATTAACCCCTCAGGCATCTTTTGTGAAGAGCACATGTATCTTTCATATTAGGTCTCCAGCCTTTCAGCAGAATTGGTTTAGAAGTGATTGTTAAAGAGAAAGGCCCAGACCTTACAATCAATTATTTTTGTTCTATCCTTGCAACTATGTTTTTGGGTTTTTTTATTGCCAAGGAACAGAAAACAACAAGGGAAGGAAAAAAAGAAATAATAAAAGAAGAACTATTTCAGTTCCTAATATTTAGTTTTTAACTTTAAGCTTATTCCTTTCTGTGCTTTATATTTAACCATGGAAGCTATGCATAAATTTTTATATAATTTTTTTCCTATTTTTTTCTGTTAAATAATTTTGATTATGTGTATGTTCTCTCCAAACATGTTAAAAACATCCAGCTATCATGATTTTGTGGGTATTTCCATTATAGTACATCGCATTTGCAAGGACAGAAGATTTCAGGGTGCTAAGCACTCTGGATCTGATTCAGTAAAGATTTTTGATCAAGCAGACCAAAGGCATTTGCTCATCTAACTGATAGAATGGCAGGTGACATCTTCATGGAGACTCAAGAGCATAATATTATGCTAGATTTTTTTTTGGAGAAACTTTTTTTCTTCCTCAAAAATCACATGTTTAGAAGAAAGAAAAAGAAGAAAAAAGATGAAGCTTAAAATCTAAGGAAGCAAAGAGCAAATGTCTGCATTAGTGTTTTAGTTCAAATCAGGAGTGTGCCTTTTAAGCAAATCTCCTGATCATCCCACTTAACCTTGCTTTGGATTGAATAGTGGAGTGAGTCTCAGGGTGTGGACTGGATGCATTCTCAATGAAACTAATTGAAAGATGTGTTCCAGGAGTCCACCTAATGCATGCTTGCTAACATGCTAGACTAGAGCTAGTTCAAAGTTAAAAAAATAAAAATAATTTAAAAAATTGAACAAAGCTCTTTACCCACCCCGAGTATGGGCATTAGGTTCTCAGAACCAAGTCTTTCACTCTGTGTGTCTGATCCTATAGTACTTAATTGCTAATGCAACCACTTGTGTTCTCTGGAAGAATTCTGTGATATTCTGTGATCCAGAGTATGTCTAATACTGATAAATTGGTCCCAAATGCCATTATAACTTTTATAAATCATTCTCCTGTTGCCATAGAAACATATCATTCTGAACTCTCTCTGCGCTATGTGAAGCCTAATGCAATAGAACAAAACTTTACCCAGTGGAAGTCAGTAGGAATTTTCTTATTGAATTCAATAGGACCAGGATTTTATCAACAGTCTTTAAATCCCAACCTCCACACACTTGATATAAATTCAAAATTTAATATCCAAACTTTGCTTGATGAGAATTCGCTGACCATTGTACTATAGAAATTGAAAAATGGAGGTTTATAACTGATGATGTCAGCTTTGAAGAATGTAGGAAACGAGCTTATCTCCAAACATATATTGTTTTTTGTCTCCTTATACTGTATCTACTAAGCAGTGTTCTGTGATAATGTGATTTCTTCATGTGGCCTTTAGATGGCACAGTGATTTGGTATCCTGTAAATTCATAGGATGCCAAATGGAGGTCTACATAAAAAATAGTCTCTGGAGAAATGAGATCCTGTGCTGTAAAAAGTAAAATTAAATAAAAATCTGATGTTTCCTATAGGGAGCAAAGTTAACATTCTGTCAATGACCGCTTTTTTTGATCCAAAATGTTCAATTTATTATTTGGTTTTGCTTCCGTTTTCTGAAGTGTAAAAGTAGCCTTGAGAACAATTTAGAATGAACCTTTACAGAACTGTATGATCATGGTTAAATTGTCTAGTTCATTGTGTTTAAGTTGTCCACTCTTTGTAAACAGGCTTATTAGGATCACAAGTTGCTGTACTGTGGCCCTGGTTCCTACTTTGCCCAGCCACAGAGGATCTGCAGCAGAGAGAGGTTTCTGGCCATTAAGGGATACCTTATTGTGATATTGAAATATTCTGTAGATATGAATTACTACATTCAGGAAACAAGAAGAGAAGCTCAACAACCAGAGGAATAAACTTTCAGGAAAACACTCTCTTTGTACTTAAATGCTTGTCATGTGCATATTTTACCACTTCACATGAAAAATAAGGTTATTGCTTTACAACTGTTTAACTGAGTATAGTGTCTGTAACTGTTTGGCATCAGTTCTGTTATTGGAGTATTGCTTCTTTACAGGGTGTAAGAAAGGAGTCAAAAGCAGTTAGAGACATGTAACAAAACAGCCAACATTAAAAGAACTAAAAAATACACAAATATATTAGAGATCAATTCGTACATGATTTAACTGTCTTCTGAGATAGTGCTGGTCTATACAATATAAACGAATTTGTTATCTCTCTCACTAGATATTTAAATAACTATGCTGGAGAGCCAAACCAGCATTCCTGTGTTAGGGGCATGAAGGGCTCTTCAGGCACAAATTTCTGATCCACACAAGTTTCTTTTCTTCCACTGTGTTCTCTACTTATGAACCTATAGTTGTAACCCTCCCTCTCTGGATCACTTTATTCAGGTAGTTTTTACTGTGCATGAAGGCTCTGCAAATAGGATAAACATAACCTGAAAGTACAAAACGTTTATTGGTTAATAGACAAAATATTTAACTAGGACTAATTAGCTGCTAGACTAAATGTTAAGATGCTCACCACTGCCTGATGAGATGCCCCATGAGTACTTGGTGGCCAGGCAATTCAGTCATGTATAAAAGTCAGGTATAATTCCATTCCTCCTTGAAATGGGCTGATCCTCAATGTTGCTTAAACTGCTGTCTTTTGACTCTGTTTTTTTCTCTTAGTTTTTTTTTTTTTCCTGACTCCTTGACCTGCTAACTAACCCTTTCTCAACAGTATTAATTCTGTCTCCAGTTCTACCTTTCTTATCTTGCACGGTTCCACTCTGCATAATTTCTCGTAGCTCTTTCTCACAACTTAGCAGTTTCCTCAGAAGTTTAAGCCAAAGTTATTCAGCTGTGCCATATCAAAACTAGTCTTGGATGACGGACATCTAAACCCCTAGGAGGAGTGTTAGGCTGTTAGCTCAGAGTTAACTGTGTGAGTTATGTGAATTATGGGCCATTCTTCCTCACTCTGGTTGTCTAAACTGCAGATGTGGATAGAGTATGCTTTGGCGCTCTATTGGCCTGCATGTCCAGATTTCCTTCTCGGAGAAAGTAAGAAGATTGTTTATGCCCAGCTCTCGCCTGTAGTGGGTGAATCTGAAGTTTAGATAACTGCAGTAGCTCAGCACTTCAGAGTGGGATGTGTGGAACAGGAAGGAATACAGAGAAAAATTTGTTGTGTTCACAGGAGTTATACAGAAAACTAGTTAAAATCTCAGGCTTTCATAATAAAACAAAGAAAGAACCTGGATTCTGGAGCCCTTTTACCTGGCTGTCCTCTTAAGGAGTTTGGGATGTTTACTGGATCAGTAAGACAAAGGAGGAAGGATGTCTCCAGCACCACTAGATCAGACTATGTGGTGGTCTTCATGTTTTGCAGACTTTGATGAGCCCAGCATTTCTGGGGTTGAAATATAACCTCCGTAATGCTGATATTCCATGGGAGTTCATACTATATATACATATATATGTGTGTGTGTATGTATGTATATATATATATGTAAAATATATTTTTAAATTTGTGTGATGGGGTTGTTCAAGATGGTAGATACTCATTTATTTAATGGTCTTATAATACAGATATTTGTGCTTATGTGCCTTGGTTTTTTTGACATAAAACATTGTTTAACAAGTATGTAATGTAATAGAATTGCCACAGATTCTTATTAATGGTCAAATTATTTCTCTCTGTAGAAAAGATTGAGCGTAATGATTTTTTTTTGTTATGTGATAGAAAATGAAGTTAATGACATGCATAAATATCTTCCAAGTTTACATTATTTCCCAAGCAAAGTATGCTTCAGATATGTATATGTGACCATTCCTGGTAAAATATGTAGAAATACCATCTCTAATAGTACAACCATCTTTCTAATCCTTTAACAAGTAAATTTTCTGACATTAACTGTAGGCAGTATTTGAACATTATACTATTCTTTCTGTTTTTGAACTTAAAAAAAAAATTTCAATCAGAACTTCTTTTAGGAATAGCTGCAGCTGAGAGGGTGGGGTCTCAAGAGTCCTCCAGCTCAAAAGAGCTACTGTCATTTACAATTTGGAAAGAACATTTGGAACGTTTTCTACAGAGGTCAACTTTTTTTCCAGATTGCTGCAGAGTTCTCTCACCATGGACTAGCTTTTTTAATGCCACATATATGTATAACCCACTCTCTGAAAGTCAGGGGCTTTTGTAAAGCATTTGATCTGCTGAGGTCTGTTTATATATGCATACATATATTTTTGGATGACTTAGTCTCTAAGTCAGGTTTTCTTTCCCTTTATTTTCCCATTATCCCTTCACCCTGCCCTGATTCTTATTTTTTCCCTTCATTTAGGAATTTTGTATTTTCTTTATAATTTTTTTGTAGATGCATGTCCCTTAAGGCTGCAACAGAACATACAGCTTTTTATAATGTTCCTACATCATAAGTTACATTTTAACAGGGTGTTAGAAGAATTTAGGATCCTCAGTGGCTGTGTAAATTACAAGGGGAGCAATTTGGGACCTCATGAGAGAGACCTTCAGTCTACTTCATGCTAAAACTTTTTTAAAGAGTCATAAGACATTGATATGACTTATCCTAATGCCTTATGCCTAATAGGGACTTTATATGCCTTAAAATCTGAAATCTTCATTTACTCCCCCCCCAAAAAAAACACTTCTGGTGATTTATATAGTCATGTGTAACAATATTACTCCTAGAAATCTATAATTTGTCAACCAAATGGAAAGGAAGATTGCAGTGAGCTCTGCATCTGACCATATATTAGGATCCCTTTCACCTCTCAAGCAACTCCAAATAAGTTTAAGAAGGAGAAGACTCATTTCTATGTTGCTGTGCATTCTTTACCTTTCTGTCTCATTAAAATGCTATGCTTCAGTTGAACAAAATGAGACAAGTAATATTCCAAGAAATTTCAGCAGCATTACTTACAACTTATTTTTTAAAAAAGTTGTCTGTTTTGTTTTTATTTTAGTTTATCATATAGATGTTTAGAATAAAATACTTGTTTCTTGCACAAAATCACATTATTTATAGGTGAAAGTGGGCAGAATGATACTGAAAATAATGGAATTATATACCAGCAAGACGAGAAACTGCCTTAAATTCTAAATGTATGTTGCTAATATTACATGTAGGTGGAAGGAGGTAGTATTTGCATCTTCAGGATATCTGCTTGTTTTCCTTTTCCAGTGCAAATCAGTAAATAGCATTTTCTTTGTACATGCACATAAAAAAAATGCTCTTCTAAGTTCTGAAATCATACTGCATACATATGCTTAGTAATCCTGACAGAAATGATAGATCATATGTAATCTTCTAACCTGACCTCTTGGGTGCACATGCTGGGGAAGCATAATAGCTGAATTTATTTAATTTCACATGCACCTGCTAAATATTATGCTGGCCTGTAGATAAATACAAGCATCTTGCCAGTGCTATTAATTTAAAGATGCTAAAATATAATATTTTTTATTCCAATATTATTTTTAGAGCAGCTTTCTTAACCTTTGCTTTATTTGTATCAGATATATTTAATTATTATTAATTTTTCAAGACAGATTTTTCTTGTATTTTTTAGGAATAATGTGAAGTTATAAAGTAAGTCAAAACAGTATAGATGCGCGCGTGCAGGGTGCTTCCACACAAAAAAGGAATTTTGAAGGAAATTCAGTCAACTCTAATGAAAACAAATTAAATTTTGTAATACAAGTGTTTTTTCTAATTATGTTAATCTGACACAGCCTGATTGTGTCCCCTAAAGGCCATGGCAAAACATCATCAGGCAGTCCCTAAATTGGAATAATTGAAAAAAGAAATCTCAAAAAAGTGCAAAAATAGTTATCAGAAAAGAGTTGCTAGAGTTCTTTGAAACATTACTTTTTTAATAACTCAAATTTGTTTCTGTCAGTCTGTATTTTAAGACTTGTATTTGAGAATTCTCAACTATAACTATAAAATATCAGTTCCTTCAAAACAGTGGATGTTGTTTCCATTTTCTTGATAGACATGGGTACTCCTGCATTTTATAGATGTCATTAAATAAGTTATGTTGCCAAAAAGTTAGTATTTTGCAGCTTGATTTTCAATGGGCTGCATTAAGCATTCTCAAAGTATGTGCAGGTGTGATCACTGTGTACAGAGAAAGGTAAGTTTATGTATGCAAACAGGTACGTATGCTAAAGTAATTGGACAGATTGGCTAATTATGGTTCTAGGCATCTGGTTGCATATGCAGTCTACAAGCATATGAACAATTTGATGTATGCAAATTAATGCAATCACAAGTGTTGCTGGTAAATTAAACCCATAGATTTAATTTTACTCTTTAGGTGTCAACAATGTCAGATAAGGGGGAGCTTGTGTATTCTGTACTAGTTACTTTTTTACTCCAAAGAGATCCCAAATCACTTCTCAGAAAATTTAGAAGGATAAAGCTTGTCAGTGGAAGAGGCTGAGGTTTTTGTGGCACCATATATTTATTGTGGCAAAATAGTAACAGGAGCAAGCACATTTATGGTGACTGTAGTGGAATCACAAAATTAAATGGCAGAATTCTAGTAACTGCAGGTTGCAAAGATCTGGGTTTTACTGTTGCATGTCTAATGAGAGAATTAATAAACACAAGGAATGGGGGAAAAGTGTTTGTTTTATGGTGGAGTAACTGATTTCTTTGTTTACTGATTCTTTTCCTCTTTAGCATTTTTAAGTACAAAAGGTAATTTGCTTTATCTGCATATTTTAAGTAACTTATATTGAAATCATTTATATTCTAATTAAGCATTCTTTCTGTATCCCATTTCATGACACCATGGACATACAGCAATGATTTTAATTCAAGATAATAATTTGTATCATCATAGTGGTTTCTTAACTATTTCACTATTTCTATGCCAACAGTTTATATGTATGCTCATTCCCTAGATGGAAGCTATGTACTGTAAAAGAAAAACAAACTGAAAACAGATAACAAGAACAAATTTGATATAATTAAATAGTGGTGCAAGGAAATGTTTGAGTAAATAGGTAAAAGGCATTATTTTATGATTTTGTGAAATGTATGTGTGTGTATATGTGCCTAACTGGTATTTTCAGTAGTTTAGCAAAATGTTCTGTATTTACTTTTTATCTTTGCCTGATAACTCTGTGCTTGGAGAGTTAAAAAAAAAAAAAAAAAAAAAAAAAGGCTGTTAGGCAGCTATGGTAACACAGAATCTATTTTCTGCATCATTGCAGAAAAACCTTCTGAACATACATCCATCCAAAGCACTTACATGACCAGGTATCTCTGGATTGATACCTTCCAGGTGTCATTATTTATCATATATTTACCATTATATCTTCTATCCTGAGTTTGGAAAATGCAGATACTTCTGTTTTAGAGAGATATTTTTCTTAGTTATGTAGAAACCAAGATCATGAGAGTGATTTGCTGAAGGTCCTAGGGGAATCCTGTGCAGAATAGGAAACTTGACTCTCTGCCCTAAATGAGTACCCTGGAACAGCCTGTGTTTCTTTTGTTTATAATACCTGATAATACTTAAAAATGTAAAGTCTAACAAAGCTGACTATCTGACTATGTAACCTATCTGACTATGTAAAAGGTTTTCCATTGTTGTTCATACCTCTGCACTGGTTGTCACCAACTTGTGATTTTTGTGTCATGAGTGACAGGCCACATCCTTCTCTTTCCCTCCTGTTAGATCACTTTACTTTTTCTTTAGTCTAAAAGCTTGCTTTTTTTCTGTATGTCTTTTTTCCTTTCTGTAGACCTCATTGAGAACATGTATAAGGATATGAGAGAATGTACAGATATTGTAGGAAACTGTGATTGTCACTAGCGCTTTCTTTGATATGTATTTGAAGCATCTGCAGGCAAAAACCTCTGCGTGTCTCACAGATCTCACTTCAAATTTCTGGATTTTGCTGATATCAGTGGGATTCTTCCAGTTGACATCTGCAACATTTGTAATTAATTTATGCAGTGTTTTAAAGTTACAGTGTCTCAGATAAACCGAGATATTCCATCACGTTAATAGTTGAGACTCTCTGGACCTGTCAGTAATCATTTCTCTTTATCACTCCAGACAAGTTCTTCTGAAACAGTGATTCATGAGTAATTAGCAGAATACTTCTTGATTATGAGTTAACCAAGTCTGCTCTATTTTAGGGGATTTTATTTGTTGAGTTTGTTATGAATTTGAACGTTTACTCCTTTGGTGTGTCTTGATAAGTCATAGCTGTATTCTAAGAATATTCATTTTTAGATTCCTGATTAAGATTCCAAAATGAAAACCCAATATAAAAGTCATGTGTTACTGTTCTATTATCTTATTTATATGAAAGCCATTAATATATAAAGCATTTGGGAGGTCAGTCTCTGAATCAGGGGCCTCTCATAAAGGATTTGTTTCAGGATGTGATAGTTGCTAAAAACTCATAGGTGCAAAAAGCTACTGGAAAAATTCATGAAATAAAAATTCTTTCAAAGCTACAAAGAGAAAACACCTATGGCTGAGGATGTTTCCTATGCCACAAATCACTGAAGGCTGGGAAAGTATTCTGAGGAAGTGTCAGTACTTATTTCCCCTGTTTTTGTGCTCTTACCTAGGCATCTGCTATGGACTACTGTCAGAGACGGGTGGATACTAGGAGACAAATACTAGGCAAGACAGTCTTTTAGTCTGAGCCAGTGTAGCTTTTGCTTGGCTTAAAATGATCCATCTACCTGTATCTATCTATCTCTCCATATACATACAGGCAAATGTATGTACACAAGCACATGTAAACCTGTGTGCAGATCAACTCTATATTCAATTAATTACCATATTTTTTCAATCCAAATTTTACATTGAGCTGTGGAGTCTGAATTTTAAGAAACGTAAAATGTGAGAGACAGTGGTCAAAGTGAGGTAAATAGTACACTAAATGACCTCTTACTGTTTCTATTGTAAGTATTTATGCCATTTTAAATACTTACATGTAACCTTTCTAAACACCAGTATTAATAACAGCCCCATTCATACTGTTTAACAAAAGCAAGTGAATCCCACACAAATCAGACTTCTTTCACTGATCAGTAAGTATGACCATCAGCAAAGCATCATCTTAGTAATTTTTTTGTATCAGAGGACTTAGATATTTAAATAATATGCAGGTATCAAATATCACTGCAAGAAGTGTGATACGAAAGCTGTATACCAAAGACTGTACCAGCTCTTTACTTGAAAGAAAACTTAATGACTGAAATTATGTATGACTTGTTTGTAAAGGCTCATAAAATACCCTGAATGTGTTCTAATATTACTACCGCTTATCAGAATTACATACTTTTTGTTTACTTACAGTATGAAAGAGGCTGGTTTAGGCCATAAACAGTGGAGGGGTGGTCCCATTTCATCAAACTGCAAGCAGTGTCCAGTAGTTTATACCAATCCTGTTTGTGGATCAGATGGTCACACATATTCTTCTCAGGTAAGAATTAAATAAAAAATTGAATTATTCTTTCATTGTTCCAGTCAATTCCAGCTCTTGGAAAGCAAATTAAAAATAAATGTAACACAAATCAACATTTCTTTATTTTGACTAAAATACATATTCTACATACCTATTATGTATAGTACAACAAAAAAGCAAATGGTAGCAGATTCCAAGTAGCATAAAACAATAGTTAGCAAAAGAAGCAGAGCATAACAGTGCTCCACAATGTGACAGAGCCCCAAATCAAGTGTATCTGCTAAAGAAACTGAGGCACTCTTTTGAATAGAGAAAAAGTGTTGCGTGGGTCACCAATCTGGGGATAGAATATTTGATCATTCAAATTTTCCTGTTGACCACTAGGAATACATTCTGAGCACCTTGGCATACAAGCAAAATACACAGTTTAAAAATATACTAATGTAAATAAAGGTTGCACATCTTTCCTTCTTGCAAAAGATTTTTATATATTTGAAGGCTGTAATCAGATCTTTCTTCTGTATTCCTGAACCCTCCTCTCTTTTCTATCATACTTATTTGGAGCGAGTGTAATCATTGCAAATATATTACTGTCTGCTTCCCTGGTCTTTTTAGAGAAAAGAGTTTGCTCTTGTCACATTGAAATCCAATAATCTTGGCGTTGTTGTTGGGAAATCTCACTGGGTGATAATAATGCTGAAACCAGATTGATTTAACATATCCTCTTAAAACTTTCAGCAGAAAAATGTTTGGCTAGCATTATCAACTGAATTCTCTGTAGAATAAAAGAATGTGTGCTCTTGAAGGATCCGTTTTTATCAGAAACTGCAAGCAATTCAGTAATGTAAAAGGAGCCACTGTATTCTGTTAGCTCACACAACTGTGTCCTTTCGCTATCAAAATGTTTCCAATAGTGAATGATATCCAGTGCTCCAAAAAAGCACATTAGCAATAATAATAACAATAATAATGCTGATTATTGTAGATTAAACTGTCAGAAACACACAAGCTCTATATTCTTTACTTGTAAAGACAAAATAGTTTCTTATATAGTATTTTAAGCAAATTTTTCCCATTATTTACAGATTCTAGAGTTCCTATTTGCTGTATTGAATTTTCTTTTGATTTTCAACTGCAGTCACATACTTTGACTTTTACAAAATAGGATTAGACTTTCCAGGAGTGACTGGCTATTGAATTGAACACAAAATATCCTCTCCACCATTGCTATAATAAAAACATCAGTATATAACTAGTGTTTCTTCAGTCCTGGTAATTCTTATGCTTTTTTTGATGACTCTTACATTAGAAAATGGTTTTCTTAAAATCCCATTACTCAGAGATAGGGAACTGTGTAAGAATCTTAATTTTCCTGTTAAAAAAAGTAAATCTAATTCTAACTCTCACACCAGGATATTTGAGGCCCAATACATGAATGCTGGATTTTTTGGCTTATGAAAAAGATAATTCTTTTCCAGTGATACTGAAAGGTTTGATTTAGGTATTTGAAAATATTCTTATTTTCATTCACAGCAATCTCCTGTCTACCTGTTATCATGAGCTTGAAATGTGCTTGCATCTTACTAGACATTAGATGATTTTGTCATTTAGCATTTCTTTTACTGAGTTGCGCGAAGGCTCCATCAGTCTTTGAGCCCCAAGCATGGCCTATGCATAGCTATAAAATAGAAGGTAGTCCCTAAGATCTTGCAATTTAGATAGACAAGATAGATAAATTGATATAGATAAATACTGAATGAGCAACTTCTTAAAATAAGGTACACTTTATCCATTACAGTCTCTCTCTACTTTCTTCCTAATGTTCCTGTATATAAATGTCACAGCTGTTTTTTACCGTCATTGCCTATTCCCTATATTATCATCTGTCCATCCCACAGAGATTTAGATGAACTGTCACAGTCTTTGAGGAGAATACAAAACAAGAATAGAAGAAGTAGGCCTTAGTTATACTGCTGCCTTTTGTTTCCCCTGTCCTTTTCTTTGGAAGCTGGCAAGTTCTCTGGAGGAAGGAACAGAGAAACTTTTTGTAGCCCCTCTCTGTCCACCATGGTGGTGCAGAAGTGGTTCTCCTTCATAAATAAAAGTATTGGGAGAAGTGAAATGAGGAGAAAGGTAAAGAAAAGCATATTTTGTGACAAACAAAGCCTAAACTATAAAACTCTATCAGAAAAGAGGTTTTTAGAAATCTTAAGAGTGGCCATAATAAAATGAAAATAAGTAAGACAAGACATTCAGGACAAGCCTGAGTGCTTCTAGTTCTGCTAATTGAAGAATAAGCTTCTCTAACCATGTTTATTCTTGGGAAAGAAAGCCAGTAGTTCCATTTTTGCACAGAAATGCTTGTTTCTACAGCTGTGAAACAATATGCACTCATTTTTAGAATCACTCTGTTGTCCACAATAAATTATTCTGAGACATACAGTAACTCATATCAATAAGCCATATATGATTGAACTCTGATGCCCTAGCAGAAGAGATCAGAGTTGATTCATTTTGTGTGGAAACGTGAGAATAAATGTTCCATGTAGAATTAGGTAAATTCAGTAACACTATGGTCTGAATAGTCCTATAAACGGATGTGACCCTTGTGGCCTGGTCTGAAGTAGATGTAAAGAAGTCTGTAAATAAGGATGAGATCATGATATTTTTACATAGGTACATGTGTTAAAGATGGGGATGTCTTACCAAGCAGAACGGTGAGAAATGAGTAGAGTAAGTAGAATCACTGTGCTTCCTTCCTAGTGCATTATCAGAGCTGCAGCGTGTGCGATAGTACATACTATCCTCCATGTCCCTTACATAGGTGTAATGGAAAAGCAATTAAGCATCAGAAAGTATTTGCAGGGCTTTTCCTTTTGCCTTCCACTAGCTGGTAGATTCTAAGTCTAGATTCAGAGCAGCAAAATGTTTAAAAAAAAAAAAAAAAGTTTATCACCACCAAAGATCTGTATTAATCTATAAATATTTATTTGTATTTCCTTTCAATGATGTGATTTCATATTCCGTGGTGCCGTTATATCAAAATAGAGGTCCTTACAAGGTTATTTCAGCAGCATTCATTTTTTAAATTGACATAAAGATGAATGTTTGTGTTCCTTTACTCTAGGCAAAGTTTAGTTTCATTGTGTCATCAAGCCTCCTGGAAGCAATTTAGTGTAGTTCCATATTATAGCAATTTTATTTTATTGAAAATGCATTTGTTAATGATTGTGGCAAATTGTACAACACAAAATTGTACAATTTCTGAAAATAAGTCAGTAAATAGTTAATAATATCATAGAACATAGCCAGGCAGCTGGATAATTATCTAATGAACACTACTTTGGGATGGTTTTCAGGTCAAGCACATGCAAAATGTTTGGTATTAAATTATGTAAAAATAGAATTTTCATACACATTTTTGCTTTGAAAAAAATGAGTGATCATAATGGTTAGACATTGTAGAGAGAAAGGTTAAATTCTAAATTGAGCTTATCCAGGGTCAGGTAACAGTGTCTTGTCTCCCATTGATTTTGGTAGGCCAGACTAGGGTTTACTGTGTTATTGGCATGTGTATATTTGCCCCACAATTAGCCACATGCAGTCAATCTAAAGGAAAAGTAGCAAGTGTAAAACATTCATCATAGCAGCACAAGAATATTGAAATAAAAATATTACATACTGAAATGCTGTTATGTGAGAAGAAATTCAGTGTAAAGAGATGCTGCAGTTTCCTTACTAGAGTGGTGTTATAAACAGCTTTTACTTAATAATACTTTAAATAATACTGCATGTATTTTACACTTCATTAGTATTGTTTTACCTTCTGCATTTCTTTAAACTTGGGCATTTGAAAGTGAATTATTCATTTTAACTCTAGGAATTCTCATACAGTGCTGTAACTTAAGGCTATGCTAACTCCATGCATTTGGTAACCCATCCATTGCTGCCGGAACAGCTTGTGCATCCTGTTTCTAGACTCATCTTTCCTGGCATTAATAGGAGAATAAACAGGACGTGCAGTGCAGCTCAGATGGGATGTTTAGTGGCAGCAACCCGCCTTTGGCCGGTTGTCTTACCCAAGGAGGCAACTTGCTGCAGTCTAGTGCACATGTGATAAAGCCAGTGTGATTGCAGATGATAAGGATAATGCCATGTTTGGGAGACTTCTGTTGGAACAATTCACCCATCTTACAGTCTATTCCAAGGGGCCTTTTTGAAAGATGGCCTTGAGGAATGGATCAGATGTTGGATGAAATTCTTTTGAGCTTTTTTTGGTATATTTTAATTATAGCTCTGGTGTTTGGTATAATAGGCTGGAGTTTTCTATCTCTTTGGTTGAACATGATCTAATCTTCAAATAGTCCCACTACGACAAAATCTAACTTTAAATGAAATCAATGAGCAATGCTTTGAATATTTTGTAAAGAAAACACCACGGAAATAAATTCATTTTTAAAATATGCCAGTTGCTCCATAGTTCTATTCCAGAATCACCATCAGTAATTCCTAGACCAGCTTTTTGGTTAGCAGCAATTTGCTCAAGACATTTTCATACTGATAGAAAATATTTCATAGAAAACTCACTCTCCTACCTGTGAAAACTTCATATGATTGATGACATCCCTGTGGGTATAAAATAGCAATAAAAATGGTGTTTCACAAAAGTGATGGGTCTAAACTAGCTTCTCAGACTAAGATGGAAAAGGTGTAGAAAAGCAAACAGTCAGAATGAAGGATATGAATTCCTGATGGTACTTTACAGATAGATGGAAATGTGGGTATACATTTATGTTATTTACAAGTACTTCCTATAGTCTCCCTAATTATGGTCCCTTTCTCATTAAAGGGCCAAATAAATATGAGACAGTGAATAAAATCACACTGCTTATGTATAGGAGAGTTTGGTACTAGTTTCTTACTCTATCTAAGTTTCAATATGCTTGTTTATAATTTTGTGAACCTAAATTCCTAGATGTTTATTTTTAGGGCATCCCACACTTTTATTCCTTTCAGGTGCTTTCAGGACTTTTACTCAATAATTTGTATCTCCTAACAGTGTTATAGGTATAAGAGAGTGTGTTTGGAAGAGCCATAGAAAATAAGTATTAACATTTTTAATCCTTGATGTTAATTTAATCTTTGCCCTATTATAAAAGTTAAATTGATTGAAATATATTTATTAGCTTTTGTGAGTTTTCAGGATGCGTACTTGAGCTGTTGACAATTCCTTTCTACTTCAGAAAAGATTTTGTTAAAGCCTTAGGTATTCAGTTTTGATAATCTCTATGATTATTTTATTCACATTACTCCAAATTGTTATCTTGTGAGGGATCAGAATATTGAAATGTCTGATCTATCTGTTCTGTAATACTAAATGAAAGTAATTTTCACAACCCTGACTGAATGTATGTCAGTCTTACTTTTTAAATTAGGTTAATCTACTGTCCCTTTCTTTCTTTATCTGTTTTGTTGTTAAACAGTCTGCTGTAGACTTAACAGTGAATGAGACACAGTCAAAATAATAATGTTAAATGGTTGGCTGCCATTCTTAGTAATAAGATAATGTAATCTCTCTGAAATAAATCTCTTTCAGCTGCTCTACTAGCACCTACCAGAAAGTAGGGTGCTTTAAAAATGTTTCTCCAATTAAAAAGGAGCATCTCAAAACTAAGGTTTGTGTCTCTATCCAGTTCCAGTTCAGTCTCTATCCAGTAGGAAAGAACCAGCCAAAATGACCTGGTCCAAATGGGTAACTGTAAAGCCTTCTACAGACCAAATCTACTTTGGACTGTAACTACACTGAGGTAATTGTGATTGCAGTATATTGGCAAATAAAAAGCACAAAGCTGCTGCGCAAACACTTCCTTGAATGAGGCTGACCAATAGTCAGTGAGATACAGTGTATCTTGCTTGATTGATATATGCATTAGACTTTATCAGGCTAAAGTAATCTTTACAGAAATATAGGAAGCTCCTTACTGTTTAAATATTTTAAAGAAGATTAATATTAAAAAATCAAGACATGAGGTTATCTGGTATTCCAGTTTCCGCCAAAATCAACAGCTTTTGCCAGTAATGCCTGAAATGTTCCCTGGAACTTTTAAATTGATTAGATGTTGTATTCAAAAGGTAAGGCAGAGAAATGCCGGAAAGGTGACTCACTTTACTTGCTCCATTTTTCCAAACATGCTAGGTGCACTAAAATTTCCAGATTACGTGATCTCCTTTCATCAGCTACGCTCCAAAATAAATAACTGCTGTAGAGAATAGAAATGGTAGTTTAGATGACAAAAGTACTCTATAATACCATCAATTTTTTTTTTTTCTGGGAACATCTTAGTATTTCTTAGATTGGGGTGACACGTTTATACTTACAAGATTGGAATTTGGCTCCTTTTTTTTATTTCCAGAATGCTATGTTTGATTCATATAAAATTATATATTTGATTTACATGAAAATATAAATAAATGTTAATAATTCAATACAAATAAAAAATTCTACTGTATGGACTGGGAAACATTTTCTCAAATCTTGAGCTCTGTAATACCTTTGTGTTGTTTCTTTAAAAAATATTAAGCTTTCTGTAGAGTATAAACAATCTAGGCTGGAAGGACAAACCAATAAAAGATTAGGACAAATAGACAGGAGAAGGTTAAAACTGTCAGCATTTATTAATCCTTTTATATGAGAGTATATCTATGAAAAATTATTAATGTAGAAAGAACTGATTCTTAACCTATTAATAAAAATCTTAATTTGTATTTTGTCAAACAGGACAGCCAGTAAAACAAGAAAAATCAAATTGCTGAAACTTAAGTATAAGATGGTGTTAATTTCTTAAACTATTAGGTTGCATTAGAGGTATCCATAGTTATCTGCGGATTAAATAACAATTTTCCTCTGAAGAGTAGCTTTAACCAGCAAAAATTAGT
Organism: Apteryx mantelli; assembly: GCF_036417845.1. Taxonomy (NCBI): domain Eukaryota; kingdom Metazoa; phylum Chordata; class Aves; order Apterygiformes; family Apterygidae; genus Apteryx; species Apteryx mantelli. The sequence goes on along the minus strand of NC_089982.1, from coordinate 43,619,638 downwards.
CATTTGAAAATAGTATTCAAGATGATCTGATTAACTTAGCTGTATTTCTAATCAGACTCATTTTGCCACAAGAACTGTTTTTCAGCAGGATGTATCAATGTTATCAGCAGGCACACGTAGCTAGAGGCTGAACAAAGCAGCTGCCACTGGCACTCTTATACCAGTGGAGAGATGGTGGGGAGCAGAAACAGTTCCAAAAAGAAACTAACAGAAAGATGGCTTTAGAGGGTTAAGAGACAATAAATAACATTTTTCAGACTGCATAGCTATGTGAAACATTAAGGCACCTGAGAAAACAGTGGAAGGAACAGTGATGAGCTGTGTCAATTGCAAGGAAGTGATCAAAAGCTAGAGAAGATTGTCTCAGACTTACCAAGCAGCAGCTCTTTAGTGAGTATGGTTTCATTGGAGGGGAGGATAAACGAAGGTAGTAACTGGTGAAGCAGGTGAAGATAGAGGGTTGTGGGTTTTTTTTTTTGCTCTTAGGGATTTTATTTGGGCTTTTTTTGGAACAAAGAGAAAATAACCTATTTTTAGGAAAATGAAAAGTCAAAAGAGAGAACAACCTTTGAGAGTTAATAGTATATAATCTATGATAAAAATGAGATAAAGAAAATGAAGTTGGAAGTGGCAAGTGGCAACTTGAAAAATGGCTCAGTTCTTGGCCCAGCAAAAACATTTAAAAATTACAGTAATGATTCTCTGAAAGAAGTCCCCAAAGAGGGTGTCAGAGTAGGAGATGATATGGAAAATGCGTGTAAGCCCTTATTAGAAAGGAAGAAGTTTAATGGTGCATGGTATAGTTTTGTTGTCATGCCCACAGTGAAGTGCTAGACTGTCAGAGACACACAATTCCATTTTCTTTTAAACATTTCTTTCAGTGCCACAGGGGCAAGGGAGAGAGACATGTACACAGCAATTGTCCTTATACACATCGTCTGAATCTTAGGTAGGCACTCCAGATATGGGAATTGAAGAAATGGAAGAAAATGCATTGACAAAGAAACTTCTGAATTTTTTTTATGAGTGATATGATTTGACTCTTTCAGAAAGCAGTTTATCTCTTTCTCTGTGCTACCCATGTGCCATAAAAGGTAGTAAGTTTAGGTCTTTAGAGGGATCATTTCCCTAAATTTATTCTGTAGGATAAAATATGTAGCTGCACTATGGTACCTTAAAAAAAGCCAACAATCTAATTTAAATGCCTGGTATGTTGGTTTGGCTTTTTTTTCCAATTAGTTTCTCTTAATTCTGATTAACCATTTGTTATTACATACTTATTTAAACCAGGCATCATTTTCAAGTGTACTGAACCATGAGATCTTATTTTTTTCTTTAATGGGTCTCCTTTTCTCCTCATAATCATAGTGGAAGTTAAATGCATGCTTGTGAAGAGCAGTGGACCATGGATTATTTTGTTGACTATTCCATGTATCACTGTCTCCTGGAGAGCTATAATAAATGTTTGTTTGTTTTCATTTCCTTCCCTTTTTCTGATTGAACTTTAATGTTCCTTTACTTCCATTTTTCCTTTTAAGAAGGTTTTGGAAACAACATATATGCAGCAGACACAAAGGAAGATGTACTTAACACTACTTAGCTATCTTGATTTTGTTTTTTTTCAACAATTAATGGAACAGTAAGCATCTGAAAAGCTACAGAACTGCAAATGAAGTGAAAATGTCTAGAGAAAATGTAATTATTCAAATTAAAATTTATTAGAACCTGCAATTAAATTTAGTAATCAAACAGAACAAAGTGTTCAGCTTCTAAGAAAAGTATTCTTACACAGTGTTCATGTAGGTCACATCAGCACTTGGGAAGAACCTGAAATACTGTGAAGTTTCAAGTAGTAACATCAGGCATTGTAATTTATACCAGTAATGCTATAAACTACTCATGCTGTCACAGAGGAAAAGGAAAGGAACAGATCTCAGTGAGGTAGAATATCTGCAACACTAAAGAATCATCTTCCAAGTCACACTATTTTTATATTTGTAATTTTGAAAATCTCACAATGAAATACTGTAGAAACGGACAAATAGTTATGCAGCTACTTCTCCTTCCCTGAAAACAAATTCAGTCATATCAGCTTGGTAAGAATGTTCCTTCAAATTTGCAATATTTCTTATGTTCTTTAGCCGAACCACAAAACAGTCTTGGATTCAAGCTATCTAATGTATAGATGGTGTGATTCCTTGTAACCATATTCACTTTCCTCCCAGAATCGTTTCAGTTTAAAATATCCAAAGCACATATGGGAAAATATATCTGGATATTTTGGGTTGTGTGAATTTTACAACACTGCGTATAGCTCTAAAGTTCCTATTCACTCCAGGGCACTTTAGTTGAAGCCTTAATTATAGAAGAAAAACAAAAACAAAAAACACTTTTAGAAATACAGAGATGATACTCAAAATAGTTCAGAATGTTTTAGCCAGCTTTCAAACAAAGTCCTTATCATTCCCCTGAAAATATGGAGTCTCTCAGGAAACCTGCTGTCTTCATAGCTTCGATGATTTTCTTCAGAAGTGTGGTTGTGATACATCTTAACTTCAGTTCTTTTCTAGCAGATAGAACAACTGTCTGGCCTGTTTACTTGCATGTTCAGTGCCTTTTAAGCTGTCTGCTTTCTGCTAAATTTACGGGAAGCAAATTAAGAAGCAAACTTTTTTCCACAAGCATCAGATTAAGACATGCTTTATCGCTCTGGATTGCTTGGGTTTTTTTGTTTTTGTTGTTGTTGTTTTGTTTTTATCAGTTTTGAGATTAAAGTGAAACCAAGTATTTCTTAACAATCAGGTTTGGTCTTGGAAGAGGACTTGGATAAATCAGAAAAAACTAAGAAAGTAAAATAACTAAGTCCAGAAAGAATGGATCTGTATATTGATGTACACTGGGTGAGAATTGCGAGAAAGACAAGGATCTGAGAAATATGAGTGAACATCGGAGGCAGAGCCTCTGTATTGTAACGAAGTTCTAGAAAAAAAATGCAGCATGAAGTTCCTGTAAGAGAAAAATAAAAGGTTGTGAAGCAAGATTTGCCACTCTAGATCTTCACTCAAAATACAACACAGGAAGACTTGGCTTTGTTTCATCCTGATTTTACTCCATATTTGTTTGGTTGTTTTTGTCAAAGTTAAAACAAGGAAACATTCTGTATAATTTAGAAATGAAATATTAACAGTAAAAAGTAGAAGGATTTAGGGACATTTCTGTCTTTCTCTGCACAAAAGTATTTCTTGGAGTTCAAGAGAAGATATATGTAATCTAGAGAAAAATGGTCATGGTTTGGAATATTAATTCCCACCTGTACAACAAGATATTTCTTTCCTGGCAGGATGAAAAACATTATAAACATGGAATTTCATAAATGATAACACATGAAACTACTATTTAAGATGTAAAAAAAAAAATCTAGTAATTTGAATTAAAATAAATGTTAGCATATATTTTAGATGGCCAAAGAACCCAAGAGAAAGGAAAGCTGTAGAGGTAATATGATGGCAAGAAAACTGACAGTACCTAGGTGTCTGTACCTTCTGATCCAAAACATGATCCTGTAGCACACTGCTCAGGTTTGACCTGAATATAAATGAATATACAGATTTTCTTTTTTTCCAGATTGTTATGGCATAGTTTAAATATCTTAGGGACCCAGGATAACCCAGCATGGACTAACTAGGTCTCTCTGTGCACAGACTTGTTTTTTCTTCCTGTAATTGAAGACTAATGAGCATGTCCTTTAGATGATATTTTAGCTCACATATAATTTTATAAATATTTCAACTTAGATATAATTAGATAAATTGAACTTGTTTAATTAGTAATGCAATCAGTGAGCGTGGTCTAAGAAACCATATCACATTAAAAATACAGTGATAATGCATGTTAACAGCCAATAAATAGATTCTTTTAACAAAATATTTCATGCTTTCACAAGCCATTTGAGTCTTTTTAGAAGGCTTCATAGCTTTGCCATTACCCTTAACCATTGCTATTACTTAGAAATTTGCATGTCAGCTGAAAATCACTGAGGGTCTCCCTTGGCTGATTGCAACCAAAATATTCAGCTGTTTCTAAGAAGGAGGTATGGGACAATTATATGTTTTGCTCACACTTTAAACTTTTCTTTGAACAATCATTTTCAAATTTGAAGTGGGAATTGACAATGAGTTAGCTTTGTGAAAGCAATATTCCTTTTTCTCTCTCTTGAGAAACCTGTCCAAATTACTAAATTTTGAATGCCAGCTTTTGTACACATAGCAGCAATGTACACCAAGGATTCTATGAACTTCTAGGGTTGAGTGACATTCTGTGCACCTGTAACTCTGGACTGCTAGAGTTGATGGAGTTTGAAGCAAAGAGTCTGATGAAGTGTTGAAAATTGGACTGTGTCAGCAATGACTGAATAAGAGCCAGAATTTAGAGTATAGACTTAAATATTTATATGTGTATGTCTGAAAGAAATTATTGGTATCAACAGTTTACAACAGGCTAAAACATGTTTACAACAGACTCTTATTCTATTTTGAAAATGCATCAGTGATTATAAATTGAGTATAAGCTAGGAAGAGAAGGAATAATATAGGAAGGAGTAATATGGTTAGGTATCTTTACCCCTTTAGTTAGTCAAGTCTTTAAAAACATTTCAAATATAAAAAATGTAAAGAGAGTATTTAGAGACTATCTTGGTTTTTACAAAATTTATTTTCTTCTAGGAATATTGAATTATTGATTTGGAAATGAGATGCATTATTTTAGAACAAAAAAGACTAGGAATATTATTGTTAATACTTTTCTAAATCTTCAATTTACTGGAAACAGTGCTTTTCAAGTAAGGATATCATAGGGTTTTGTCATTTAGCATGAATTAAGCTTTACATTTTCATTTGAAGGTATAACCTACTAGTTTACCTGCTTGCAAAATGTGTATAATAAGATGGTAAGGTATGTATTTACCAAACTGAGTAGGTGCCTAAAAATTCAGATGTCTGATTTAGAAAGCAGATAGGTGTTTAGAAGGATTTTCAAAAGCCTCTAAGAATGTATGAAAGCCAAGACAGGTAGGTGTCTATCTGCATCTTTCTGTGCCTTAATACATTTTCTAGGCTGTCCCCAAAAGATTGCATACCTAAGTGACCTGATTTCAGGCTTTTCTTTTTATGTCATTGGACTGCACAATGATGAAGAAAACAAGCAAGAGCTATAGAGGTGAACAAGAAAAAAAAACGCATACAGATTTTCATTTTGTCATGTAAATTGCTTTTTCTAGTTCATAGCCTTATGAACAACGTATCATCAGTTCTCTTTCAACCACGAAAGATTTTCTTTGCTTGTGGTCTTGGTTCAATAAGCATGTGTTCTTTGGTTCTACAGTCAAAATGATAGTTGCATGCCTTTGTGGTTAGCATTTTTTAATGTTTTCTTTTTAAACAATAGTACTTATCTGCTGAAAAGCTTTTTACTCAAACACCTATTGTTCAGGTAGGTGATGCAGGTGATTAACAGGTTGGTATAGAATTAGGAAAGATCAATCAATGCTAACAGGAAGTTAAGGCATCTTTAGACCTGTGGATGACACTACATAACTAAATTTACAGGTTAATTTTTAATTTCTAAAGTCTGAATTAGTTGAAAATATGGTATCTTGGCATTATGTTTAGCTGATTGTTTTTAGTTTGAAATCCTGTATTGTAATTGCTTGTGCCTTCTTGGCTGCACTTTGTAAAGAATTATATACTGGCATAATTTTCTAAATTATGTTTACCATATTAATGTCATTAACTCTGATGATATTTTCACTTACATTTTAAACCAACCTAAAGTGACACCACTGCAAAAAGAAGCAATACCAACCATTCCCTGATATTGGCCACTTGTGTCTACCAGTCCTTTTCCTCTCTTCCTTGTTCTGTATCACGTAACACTCCACGCTGCACTGGATGTGGAATGTAACCAGATTAAGGCTCACCTTTTTTTCTCCCCCCCCCCCCCCTTTTTTTTTACCTGGTTAGTGACAGGAATCACCAATCTGGTTAAAGCATATTGTAGTTTCTTACATATTTTACTTTTAGAGACTCAACTCTGAGGCCATAATTTCACATAGCAATTTGCTCAAAATAAGGTAAAAGCAAATTTTTGACCAAAAGAATATATGTAGGCTTCATGAAATAGAGATAAAGTAAGAAGATAGGACATATGGATGAGCTAAATGGCTTGAAAATGGAAAACATCTGGTACTGAGTACTGGTAAACAGAGATCATCTGTGCAATGCTCAGAGGGATCAGGTTCTAAAAATAGGGAGAAAGTAGAGATCTCTGTTGATGGACAAATTTGGAGCTCTGTGGGAGATTTCTACTACTAAAAGGCACAAGCACAATGAAGCTGAAAGAAATATTAACTTCATTCTCCTCTTCAGCAGCTTTCCTTGTGGTATTACAGCAGAAAGCCCTTTTCTTAGAGACCCTGTCGATTTTATCATAAGAAATCTTTTACTGTCCATTACTGGTCACCTGGAAAATAGACAGGAAAGGAAGAACTGCAAGCATTGTTTGTAAGAACATGTACATTTGAGAGGATAGTCCAAATTCTCTTCTCTCAACCATTTTATTTGTTTGTACTGTAATTGCTAGGTTTTTCTGCTTGACCAGTGGATGTTCATTTGGTATGGTAGTAGTCCAGAAGGCTGTGGTGTACAACATCCAACTGGGAGACAGACTGCAGGGATAAGATTTTGGAATTCTCCTATGTCTACTGGTATCCCCAGTTTCACCTACACTAGATCACATCTCCTCCTCTTCTGTACACTGGAAAGTTTGGTTAGAATGAAGCAAACATAAGCGTGAAAGAGCTGAGGCGTCAAAATTAGGAGTAGGGCCTCTTTTTCTCTCCTTTCTGTCTCAGTGGCTAGCATCAGAATCATTATCCGTAAGGACAATTAGTACTGATAACAAAAAATTACCATATTAACTTTTTTATCTATATGGATTTTTATATTCAAATTAAATTTTTGTAGTATGTGCACTAATAACTATCAGCTGAAGCTGAATTTAATTATTCATCAACATATTTTTAGAATTGGATAGCATGCCCTGTTTAGTTTTAAATGCACAAAAAAGTCATGGACCTCTAAAGAGCTCTCATTCTCCAGATAAGGTACAATTAAAGGTGACAGTTACCTTTCAGAGATAAAACATTTTTCACAGTTGCAAATTATTAGTTATTGGTTGTCTAAAGGGTAACTTACTAAATGCTCATCATTAAATGTGACAGTGTTCTAGCAAGCATTTCTTTAAGTGTCGTATGCCTCAGCACATCAAAATTTCTATAAGATTTTAATTTACATCCAATTCACACTCCATCCTACATTGTGAAGTTAGGTTTATACTGTAGAAAAGGTTGTGCTGACGTATCTGACCTAACTTCAAACTTGCAATATCAAGGACTGATTGCAATATTGCTATGGCTTAAAACACAGAATGGATGCAATACTCACTGGGGACCCAAGTGTAGGATCTGGCAGCTAACTTATGCTGACTTCCATACTGTTGAGGTGTACCGTGTCTAGCTGCCACTATGTATAAGGCAAAGGAAAGGCACAGCTGAGGGGATTATCTGCAGACTCCACTGGAAGGCACTAGTGCATGAGGTGCTGCCCCTTACTTGCCTGGGAAATCATGTGTATCCTTATTAGCTTTGGTTAGTTTGTTCAAAGCCAGCTCAGATATTCCTAGCAAGGTAGGATTACTGTGGAAAAAATAGTATCTTGTTATTGAGATAGCATTCTCATAAAGGCACATAAACTCAGTCTGTGAAAAAAGTCAGTTGCTTACAAGCTGGGAAATGCCAAATTTAATGTTGCAAAAGCACTGTTTGAATTTCTTCTTGGGTACATATGTAATACAATCTTTACTTATTCTGTCACTCACTCTCTTTCACAGGATTCTTCCCTCACTTAACGCACAGAATGGACATACTCCTCATATCTAATCAATAATTTGTTTTCTCACTGTTGTTCAGTACAGTCTTATGTCTTTTATTATGGTGTAGGCATACAGTAGAATTGAATTCCTCATCTGTTTTAATGTCTTTCTTCCCTGTAGTATTTGGGAGGTCTGCAAACAGTAACTCATTTATACTATCTTATCACAAGCCTTCTGCATGACATGGTAGTGCTGTTTCACAGATAGAGGACTGTGCTGCAGATAAATGAAAGCCAGAATTAATCATGAGGTTTGGGTGTCCAATTAAAGAATGAGTTTTTTCACATTTCATATTGCAAAGCAGTTTATATGTTCAATTCCTATTAGTTTTAGTTGGAACTAAAAGTATTTACTATGTTCCCAAATCAGATCTCAGGACTGCAAGAGCTCAGATAACTGCAAATAGAGACTCAGTACCACACAGAAGCGTTTTAAGTAAGTTATCTAGGATCCTTGGTCCAGCAAGAACATAATCTTCCCTTTTCTTTTATGCAGTCTCCCTGCTTCATTCAGTACACATCTTTCAGTTTCTCCAGCAAGTCAAAAAGATTCATGCAAGCAATAGTCCCTTGACCCTACTTCATTCCCAGAGCCAATCTATCCTGTACTTATTCAAAGAGCTGGAGGGCATCTGGTCCACTCAGTTCCTCAGGGCAAGATAAACTACAAGGTGTTGTTCTTGATAGACTTGCCTAATCCTAGTTGTAAAGATTCCAGTGATTAAGATTCAATAAACTTCTCAAGCAATATTTTAATACTTCACTATCCTTATTATTAGAAAATCTACCTAGTATCTAACCTGAAACTTTTTTGCAGCAATTTAAGCCAATTATTTCTTGTAGCATTTGCTTTGGTATTCTTTTTGGATGCCTTTTGGAAACCTCTTACATATTTGACAGCTATTATGTAAATCCTCTTTTCTAAAGACTGAACATTCCCCCTCCTTCAGTCCTCTCCTAAGTGATTGTATTTTCTAGGCTTCTGAACATTCATTTTACTCTTTTTTGGACTCTTTCCAATTTTGGACTCTTTTTCCAATTAGTTCATGTCTTGCTTGAAACATTGTCTCAAGGCCTGACATAGTGCTCTATTTTAAGCCCTGCCAGAGCTGCCTGGAATTATTTTACATGTCTTGTAGGCTGCAGTCCTGTTTATACATCTTACTATGGCATTTTTCATACAGACCATGCAATTGTTGACAATGATCATTAGATTTTTTTTTCCTGGAACTGATGTCTAGCCAGTTGTTCAATAACTTTTATTTTTAAGGTGATTATTATGTCTTCCTAAGAGTGGAACATAGCAATTTTCTGTATTGGATTACACTGTCTTTTTAGCCTATTCTTATAAAATAAGAATATTTTGATTATATTCCTATGTTCCAAAGCTGTTCCAGCCTCTTACATGTTTAATACAACATCTTTTATTTCATCTTCTAGGCCATTAATGAAAATAAAAAATAGTTCTAGGGTTGTGATACACCCTTGCAGAAGTCCACTCAGTGCAACCTTTCCTTTCTAACTGTGAACTATTGATAGTTACTCTCTGAAGATCATTTTCAACTAGTTTTCCTCATGTTCAGATGGAATTGTCTGTGTCTCAGTTTGTGCCCATTGCCTCGCGTCCTGTTGCTTGGCACCACTGAGAAGAGTCTGGCCCCATCTTCTCTACCCCCTCCCTTCAGATACTTGTACACGTTGATAAGATCCCCTCTCAGCCTTCTCTTCTCCAGGCTAAACAGGCCCAGCTCTCTCAGTCTTTCCTCATAAGAGAGATGCTCCAGTCCCTTAATCATCTTTGCAGCCCTTTGCTGGACTTGCTCCAGTAGCTCCATGTCTCTCTTGTGCTGGGGAGCCCAGAACTGGACACAGTACTCCAGATGGGGCCTCCCTCGACCTGCTGGCAACACCCTTCCTGATGCACCCCAGGATACCATTAGCCTTCTTGGCCACAAGGGCACATTGCTGACTCATGCTTAACTTGGTGTCCACCAGCACTCCCAGGTCCTTCTCCGCAGAGCTGCTTTCCAGCAGGTCAACCCCCAACCTGTACTGGTGCCTGGGGTTATTCCTCCCCAGGTGCAGGACCCTGCACTTGCCTTTGTTGAACTTCATGAGGTTTCTCTCTGCTCAGCTCTCCAGCCTGTCCAGGTCTCTCTGAATGGCAGCACAGCCTTCTGGCATATTGGCCACTCCTCCCAGTTTTGTATTGTCGGCAAACTTGCTGAGGGTGCACTCTGTCCCTTCATCCAGGTCATTGATGAAGAAGTTGAACAAGACTGGACCCAGTACTGACCCCTGGGGGACACCGCTAGCTACAGGCCTCCAAATAGACTCTGCACCACTGATCACAACCCTCTGAGCTCTGCCATTCAGCCAGTTCTCAATGCACCTCACTGTCCACTCATCTAGCCCACACTTCCTGAGCTTGTCTATGAGGATGTTATGGGAGACAGTGTCAAAAGCCTTGCTGAAGTCAAGGTAGCCAACATCCACTGCTCTCCCCTCATCTACCCAGCCAGTCATTCCATCATAGAAGGCTATCAGATTGGTTAAGCATGATTTACCCTTGGTGAAGCCATGCTGACTACTCCTGATCACTTTCTTGTCCTCCACATGCTTAGAGATGGCCTCCAGGATGAGCTGCTCCATCACCTTTGCAGAGATGGAGGTGAGGCTGACTGGCCTGTAGTTCCCTGGGTCCTCCTTCTTGCCCTTTTTGAAGACTGGGGTGACACTGGCTTTCTTCCAGTCCTCAGGCACCTCTCCTGTTCTCCATGACCTTTCAAAGATGATGGAGAGTGGCTTAGCAATAACATCCACCAGCTCCCTCAGCACTCGTGGGTGCATCCCATCGGGGCCCATGGATTTGTGGGTGTCAAGTTTGCTTAAATGATCTCTAACCCGATTCTCCTCCACCAAGGGAAAGTCCTCCTTTCTCCAGACTTTCTCTCTTGCCTCCAGGGTCTGGGGTTCCTGAGGGCTGGCCTGAGCAGTAAAGACTGAAGCAAAGAAGGCATTCAGTAACTCTGCCTTCTCTGCATCCTTTGTCACCAGGGCACCCACCCCATTCAGCAAAGGGCCCACATTTTCCCTAGTCTTCCTCTTGCTCCTGATGTATTTGAAGAAGCCCTTCTTGTTGTCCTTGACATCTCTCGCCAGATTTAATTCCAAACGGGCCTCAGCCTTCCTCCTCGCATCCCTGCATACTTTGACAATGTTCCTATATTCCTCCCAAGTGGCCTGTCCCCCTTTCCACTTTCTGTAGGCTTCCTTCTTCTGGCTGAGTTTTGCCAGGAGCTCCTTGCTCATCCATGCAGGTCTCCTACCTCCTTTGCTTGACTTCCTACTCATAGGGATGCACTGCTCTTGAGCCTGGAGGAAGTGATGCTTGAATATTAACCAGCTCTCTTGAACGCCCCTTCCTTCTAGGGCCCTAACCCATGGGATTCCTCCAAGTAGGTCCCTGAAGAGGCCAAAGTTTGCTCTCCTGAAGTCCAGGGTTGCAATCCTGCTTAGTGCCCTGCCTCCTCCTTGCAGGATCCTGAACTCCACCATCTCATGGTCACTGCAGCCAAGGCTACCCCGACCTTCACATCTTCCACCAGTCCTTCTTTGTTTGTTAGTACGAGGTCCAGCAGCACACCTCTCCTTGTTGGCTCCTCCACCACCTGTGTCAAGAAGTTGTCACCAATGCTCTGCAGGAACCTCCAGGACTGTTTGTGCCTAGCTGTGTTGTCTTTCTAGCAGATATCAGGGTGGTTGAAGTCCCCCACAAGAACCAGGGCCTGTGATTGTGAGGCTACTTCCAGCTGTCTGTAGAAGGCCTCATCGACTTCCTCTTCCTGATCAGGTGGCCTGTAGTAAACACCCACAACAGTGTCACCCCTGCTAGCCTGCCCTTTAATCCTTACCCATAAGCTCTCGACTCGCTCTTCATCCACCCCTAGGCACAGCTCAATACATTCCAGTTGCTCTCTCACATAAAGAGCAACTCCACCACCTCGCTTTCCTGGCCTGTCTTTCCTAAAAAGCACGTAGCCATCCATGACAGCACTCCAGTCATGCGAGCTATCCCACCATGTCTCTGTAATGGCAATGAGATCATGGCCCTGCGACCGCACACAGATCTCTAGTTCTTCCTGTTTGTTCCCCATGCTGCGTGCATTGGTGTACAGGCATTTCAGGGAGGTGATCGAGCATGCAGGTTTCCCAGGAGGGGTAAAAGAGGGTCCTCCATAGCCACATCCCACGCGCACTTCCCTGGCTGCATTCACCTGTTGGAGGCATCCTGACTTGAGCTGTCTTTTGCCAACTACCCTGTCACTATAACTCTCCCCTTCCCCCGTCTTTCCTAGTTTAAAGCCCTCCTTACCAGGTTGGCCAACCTGTTGGCAAAGACCCGCATGCCCCACCTTGTGAGGTGGATCCCATCTCTCCCCAGCAGTTGTCAATCTTCAAACAGGGTCCCATGGTTGTAGAAACCAAAACCCTGTTGCCAACACCAGCGGCGCAGCCAGTCGTTAACTTGGAAAGTCTGTCTCTTCCTCCTCTCATCCATCCCCCTCACTGGCAGGATTGAGGAGAAGATGACCTGGGCTCCCAGACCCTTGACCACCATCCCCACAGCTCTGAAATCCTGCTTGATGGTCTCCAGTTTGCCCTTGGTGTCATTAGCACCCACATGGAAGAGCAGCAGTGGGTAATAGTCCAAAGCGTGGACAAGCCTTGGCAGTCTTTGCATGACATCTCTCACACGAGCCCCCGGCAGGCCACAAACCTCTCTAGACATGAGGTCAGGTCGGCAGATAGATGCCTCCGTCCCCTGCAGCAGGGAGTCCCTCACAACAATCACCCACCGCTTCTTCCGGGCGTTCCAGCAGGGCACAGGGTCTGTTGTTCCAGGTACTTCCCTTGCAGCCATGCCCATCTCCTCCTCATCCTGGAGGGCACTAAACCTGTTCTTCAGCAGCAAGTCTTCGGGAGGAGTAAGAGCCTTTCTCCTCCCGTGAGCAGTGACCAGTTTCCAGCCTTCTTCTACGATGTTATGATGTACCATTTCACACGGCACAGAGCCCTCTGGCAACTCCACTGCTGTGGGGGGTTGGGACTCCCAAAGCTGTAGTCTCAGAGAATACCATCTATCTCTTGCTCATCTTCTCAGATGCTGTGCAGCCTACTGACCTCCTTCCATAACTCCCTTACCTGATGACACAGCTCATCAACAGCAGCACACCTCCTGCAGGAGAGCTGACAGCCAGCCCAGGCCTCCTGGAGAGGCCCCAAGCACTCCCTGCAGCCTGAGACCTGTAGAGCTGCATCTACTATCAGAGGGTCGGTCTGGGCCCAAGCTTCTGACACAGCAACAGCCACTGGGGAACACGCTCTGCAGCATGTCACAACCATACTTGAGGAAGCATACACCACAGGGAACAGAAACAACAGTACCTTCATGCACCCTTCCACACAAACTACTGCCTCTGTTCACTGCATTCTAGGTCTGACTCTTATATAGGCCTCTCCCTAGCACTGGCTAAGAGGGTGCTTGACCCGCCCTAATCAAGGGCCACCGGGATCAAAGGCCCCAACTCCCTCTGGCCAGGGGCAACCCAGAGAGCTCGTTAGCAGCAGCCACTCCTAGCTAGAGCTTTTCCCAGGAGCTTTTCCCAGGAGAAGTCAAGGCCTCCTGCAGTTGTCCTTGCCTAGCTTCCCCTTTCCTGTTCACAGCAATCACCTGCTAGTTCCTCGGGGGTCCTCAGGAAGCCCACAACTTCCAACAAGATCCTCAAGTTCTAGTCAGAGCCCAAACACTGCTGTGCAAACTGCTGCCTCTGTTAGCTGCCTCTGTTAGCTGCGCTCTCCTCAAGTTCTGTTCTCCTTTTCAAGTTCCTTGAAAATGCCATGATTTATTTTCCCTGTATAAGAAAGTCAATAATAAAGGCAAATAAGTTATAGTTATTTTATTGCTTTACCAAACATTATAATTAATAGTTTTGTTCATGTATTTTTCTGCCATTTAAAGTATTTGAATATGTTTTTCCCTATAAGGAATAATTTTGTCACTGTTCCTACCTTCATCTCCTGTGCACTACCACTTTTCATCATGTCTTCATATTCTGCATTCCACAAATTTCTTTTCCTGTGGAGCTTTTCAGATATGTTATTTGCTTTGCTGCCAGTTTATTGAGACTACTGTTGAGGGAAATATGATCTGCCTTTGTTTAGCTGAGCTGTTTTTGCAACTTCCCAGTGCACTGTTAATATGGGGAACAAGGACAAGAGGTCTGAACCAGAATTATCTTCCCAATATCATTAGCAAACTGTCAGAACAGCCTATTGACTCCTTTCTGACTCATGCAAGCACTGTGTTTTTGCTTTGTTACTTGAGAGGTGGAATCCAACTCTGCTGCCTGCCTGTCCCTAAAATGAGTTCAGTGAGTGTAAAATTCTAGCATAGTTGTGAATGGGAATATTGATTTGGAAGTGTTATGTACTGATTTCACATTCGCTAACCCAGGTATCAGTGCCCGTGTCAGGCATTGAGTAAAGTGTTTCTTAAGATTTAAGAGGGCAATGTTACTTGTAAATGCAATTGGTTAGACACCTTTAAAGAAAAATAAATCCAAGGGGCTAAACTCACACCTCATATCGATTATGTTAGCTGAAGCAAGTTTGAAGTATTTTACTATTTTTTTCATCAACATTTGAGTGAAGTAAAATAGAAGCACTAGAATCTCTAAAAAATAATCTCCCAAGAAAAGGATTAAAGAAGTCTTCCTTTACTTTGCCCTCTTCATATTCTGGTTCTCAGTTTACCAAACCTGAAATGAGTTTATATGTTCAGTTTTAAATGATGGTCCTGTTCAATTCAGTCACCAGCAGGACTACTCAAAGCCTAAAGCACGGATGTTTTTAGGTTTGACTCCTTAATCTACTAAAATGGAATAACAAAATTCTCAGATTTTACAATAGGGAAGATCTCTCTTTTCAGTAGATACATGTATTAAATTCAGGCTGTGTTCCATGCTACCAACGTGGAAGATTGTTGCAAGTATTAAAATGCATATTAGGTCATGTCCTCTCTGGAAAGATGTGTGATGGGCATCATGACTAACACAAGCACCTTCCTGGACAGCCAGGGCAATTGTGCAGGTGCACAGAAAGTAGACAGTTCTCCCATAGTCAACTCAGTTGTGCAGGTTCCTGTGAGGAGGGCTTTGCTTCAATTTTCTGGTCCTTTATGAGACAGTATTGCTATTGGTATAGCTTTTAATTGGAAAAAGTCTCTTGTTCTGCTTTTTTTGTTAGAATTGCAAGATTGTCCTTCAACCATGCCTTTTTGCCAAAAGATACTACATTTAAAACTGAGCTATAATGATGGTTTTATGTAAAAACAAACAAACAAACAAACAGATTTGAGGTTTTATTTTCCCTCTCTCTTCTAATATGTTGTCTTTTTGGTACTGAGAGTGGTGCAAAGAGGGCTTATTTCAATATGTTGATAAAGTTTATCTTGTGCTAGCTGGAGAGCTGCATGAGTATTGTGACAGGGTTAGAAGTCTGACTGTATGAAAGGATGATAAAGTTCTGTAAATAGACAGGGATGAGGTGATTTTTAGGTACTTGTATCTGCATACTAGTGAAAACCTCCCCTGAGATTTCTGAACAGGCTCTTTTATTCTTAATAGCTACAATGTGTGCTCTGACCCCTTACTCATTAGGAGAGAGAAAGACTCAAAGTACTATTTGAAATCAACTTTAGGGTTTGCCAGAAGTCCTGATAATTGTATAATGGAGTTATATTAAACTGGACTTAGATACCCAAATAGAAGATGAATCAGGGGATGTTAGGCAGAAGTTCTGGTGAGATTGTGTTTCTGAAGCTGTATGATGCATAACAAATCACTTTCATATTTTTGTCACTTGGACTGGTTTTCTGAGTCCTCATATTTTTAATTTTAGGTCCTTCACCTGACTAATGAGACATCTTCCATCCTTTGAGGAAAAAGTGTTCTCCATAATCATCTTCCTCCTTTCCTGTTCTATAAAAGCTCTCTCTCGGTTCATAAGTTTTTCCTCTTATGTTGTTTTGGTTTGTATTTTTTTCTGTGATCACACTGGTAAAATGTCCTTAAGCTAGATCTATACCCTAATGCCAAGAAAATTTCTTTAGGAAGACAAGTATAGCCCTTCAATAAGACAGGCAATGTTTACAGTATTGTTATTTTCTATGTATGTAATGTTTGACCATGCATTTTCATGTCCTTGGAACAGTAATTCCATTTCCTGGTTATGGTTATTTAATTTTTATATGGTTTCTGAATTGGAGCTATAAATATACAGATCAGAACCAGGCAAATTAATCTGTTTCCATGCTGGAGAAGACTGTGTGGAACTGCATCAGCTATAGCTTTCTAATTTATTTGATATTGCTTTTTACTAGTTTACTGTTATCTTAAAGGTACAAATTAAGTAATAAGTCCTATAGTAAATACCTGT
Organism: Apteryx mantelli; assembly: GCF_036417845.1. Classification (NCBI taxonomy): domain Eukaryota; kingdom Metazoa; phylum Chordata; class Aves; order Apterygiformes; family Apterygidae; genus Apteryx; species Apteryx mantelli. The sequence goes on along the minus strand of NC_089982.1, from coordinate 43,603,154 downwards.
TAATTGATTCCTATCAATAATGAATGTTGATGCTTTGTTTATTTGTTCATATAATAGAAATAAAACCAATGCAGTCTGATTCCATTTGATATACATACTCAAATCAGTCTAACAATGCAAATGTTTTCATACTTGAATTGATCCTAAAATTGCAGCCAATTAGGGAACAAGAACTTTTTACCTTCATCTAATCTGATTCCTCCTCTTAGTACAAAGGTAGTGTATACTGCAGAACTTTTTCTTAGCATGTATATCTGTAAATATAATGTATAATTTAAGCACCTTATGAAAGATTCCTTCAAAATACTTAATGAGGTATAATTTATATTATAAAATATGTTTATGTTAATGATAGTCATTTTCTCTCCTACAGTGCAAATTAGATTATCAAGCCTGTGTCTCAGGAAAAATGATCTTGGTGAAATGTGAAGGACGTTGCCCGTGCCCTTCTGACAAATCCACAAATGCAGGCAGAAATGATAGGAGAGGTGAGTGATGGTAATTTGTATAGTATTTTTAATAGATTGTTTCTAAAAGGAAATAAGATTTTCTTCATAAAGGAATACAGTCATCACAAACACTGATTATGCTTGAATAAAACCAGTTTTATTTTATTCACAAATTGTTTTCTTTTCAGTGGCTTTTGAAATTGTGCCTACAGTAATGCATGTCACGCTGTCATGCTATGAAGGTTCGATAGCAACGACTGAGACAGTAATATAATAATAATAAAAAAGATGTTTATTTCCTCACACAAGTTCTTGGATTAGTAACATCCATTAAAATAATGCGATTACTAATTTAGGAAGGATAACACAAAACCATCAGTTACTAATTTAGAAAGGATAACCTGAAACCGTCGATTACTGCGTTATTAATTGGAAGGACTGCTTATCCCTACTTGAAAGCTTTCTTGTTCACTCTCCTAGTGAGAGGGCTCTCAACCTCGAGGAGTTACCTTAACCCAGCGTCCCAGGAAAAGGGGAGGGGGGGGGATACTCACGGTCCAGCCGGAGAGGATGGTCAGGTCACGTTCCCGTCCCTGCTCAAACTCTCCTAGCTCCCAAGTCTCTTTTTATACGGCTGGGGCTCTGGGCAAACACTGCTTTTGCTGACTTTTGCGAGTTTCACAATCACAGGACTGTCTGTTTGTCTGCTTGGGGGGGGGACCCTGCTAGCGAAGCAAGACCACAACACCTCCGTATTGTTTCTTCCCTCCCCGGGGGTCCGTGCAGATTCCAGGTGGCAGACTTCACTTCTCCAGTCTTGTTAATCATTCCGCAGCCTTGCGCATGTCAGTCCTTGCGCATATCGGTTGGTAGACTTCTTTAGTCCTGTTAAGTCCTCTGTTCAGCAGCTTTGTGCACGTCAGCTCTTGTGCTATCAGTTCTTCTGCATATCAATTGACAAACTTCAGTCCTGTTAACTCTTCACTCGCCCGTCAATGCACCACTGTATTTTTCAAGTAGAGCTATTTTACTATGAGTCATTGCTGTTCTATTATTATTCTTTAATACTCCTCAAGATGCTTATGGCTGTACTTAAGACACAGAAAAATGTGTTCCTTGCTCCTCAAAGTTTTCAATTTAACATGCAAGAAAAATAAGTGTGATGAAAAAAAGAAAACTTAAAAAAAAATCTTTATTGCTGCTAATTGGAGTAGCAGTTGCACTTTAACTATGGAACTGTAAGTAGAGGCTGTCACAGAAAAGTGAGTTCTTTCTTTGAGAAGTGGATAGGAATAAATTATCTTCTTTTTGGACAATGAGTAATGTGTGAGATTAGGCTCCTGGAAAATGTAGTTGCTGTGCACTGCTTCTTAGCAAGTGGTGCAGTTGGAAGAAAAGATTTGTGGCTAAGCATATTTAGATTTCAGTGACTCCCAGGTGAGTTTGGAAGGTTGTTGTTAAGCAGAACAAGAAGATCCCTTTGTCGGGGCTCCTGAATAGTTAGTCATTGTATTATGATGTTCTAGGCCATCTTTATAATGTGAACCTGAATTTGACAAAAACAGCATGAGCTCTGCATTTTTGTATTCCTTTAAACTGAAATTTAGATGTCTTTTTTTTCTCCTTTCTGCATAGTCATATCTGTGATGACCAAGCCAAAACCTTTATTTTCAAATATCCTGTATCCTCACTGAAAATACACCAGTTAGTTTTTGAAGTTTTCTTTTTTTTTTTTCTACAGCAAGCCTCTAAAGATAAAAGAAACCAGCACTTACACTCCTGGCTTATGTTACGTTAGTATTTTGTTATGCTAATCTATTAAATTTCATGCACTATTCCATAGTTATTGTGCAAGAGAATTCTTATCATTTCCATTATAAACTATAGTAGCTGCCAAAACTATTTTTTCTTCTAGATTAAAAAAAATGAATTAACTAATTTTGAACAATGAAATCGGGGAATCTCTATGAACATCAGGCTGTGAGCAGGCATACAAACCAGTTAAAAAATTGCTCTGAAAAATTTTTAAGGCATTAATTTACAATTTCATGTAGCAGCTGTAATCATAGATTGAAAAAAAAAAAAATCTGTCATCTACTTACATTACTAGCCCAAATGAAAAACACTGTGGAAGAGACCACCTTACATAGCTGATGCAGCCCCTTTGATAAGAAATAGAGTACAGCACTAATGCAGTTACAGTTATTGCTAGTAACAATTCTGCATCTGCAGCATAGATGTGGGGGTGTTTGCTTAACAGTAAGCATGAAGTGAAATTAAGAGAATCAACTGAGAAGCATCTCTGTGAACAGTAGGCCTATTATTCTCTAGTGTTTGTTTTTTAATGTGGCATCACCCTCGGTTTTTACCAAAATAAAACAAAATTAGCACTTTCTCTGCTCGAAGCTGTTTCACCTAATACAGTTTTTTTCATCCTAGTGTGTGTTTTTTCAAGCACAGACTATTTCTGGTACTCTAATATGTAAACATTGACAACAGTCTATAGATAAATTTTGTTGGCTTCAACAAAATGGAATTGTTTTTAATTAATACTCCTAGGAATGAACTGTTCCTGAAGATTTATACTGCCAAGGGATCAAGATTACTTGTGCTTAGTTATGTAAAAGAGAACAAAAAAAGAGCCTATATGAGCATGGGAATTAACACTAATCCTGTCCTGGAGGATTGTCAGAACAAGCAAAATACAGGTTTTTTTGAGCTGCTGCATTTTACTGGAACACTGAAATTTGAATGTCATTTCTTTGCGAGGCCAAAGGCCAGGAGACATGAGAAATGTAAAAGTGAGCTGAGTATCATTACTGAATTTTCAGCCATTATTGTAACAGAATACCAGTTTTATTATAACTTATGTGTGAGAACCCAATTATTTTCTTTTAAATTGAATTCTATTAAGTGTTCTAAGCTGTACATGCATATGTGAATTACTTAGAAATTTGACATAGCCAAAGAGGTGCAGAGTAAGATTTTGGGATAACTTGAGTGATGCATTCTTAACACATATATCCTACCCAAAGCAACGTTTCTTTTGTTCAGATTGACAGGTTCCATCAATTCTTTTTTTGGTGTATCCGAGGAGCAAGGTATGTCTGTGAACTTTCCCAAAATAGTTTTCCATATTCCTTTGGGAAGGAAAATTAAACCATTATTCAGAAAAACAGGTTTGCTTGTCAGAATGTGTTTGAACCTAATCATAAAATCATAGGAAACTTTTGGTTGGAAGGGAGCTCTGAGGACTGTCTAATCCATCCCTCTGCTCGATGCACGAGGCAAGTGGGCATTGTGAAATACTTTGCCCTGCAGGTAATTTTTTCTAAGTTCTATAACAGAATATAATTAAAGCTTGAGTTCCTTGAAATGTGGTGCTCCTGGTGAGTGTCTAGGGCAGAGTGGGCATGCTAGATTTCTTTGGAAATTACTGAACAAAAGTATGTCCTCTGGAGGCTATGTGTGGTCCTTGCTTCAGGAGATGTCAGTACACATGGACAGTATAGTTCTCCAAAATTATAGTAAATATAACCCCTCAGGACACATACTAAAATAGCTGGGAATGATTTGCTACTTAGCTGAAGATAATATCCTAAATGCTCAATGTCTAAATATTAGACTTATGATCTTATTGTAGATACATGGGAGCATGGAACAGGTGCAGTGTCGCAAAAATGAGTCAGATACACCTTATTAATTTATTTTGTGGTTGCTGTAGGAAATAATAAGTTCTGAAAATGTTAATCTTTTAACTTGGAGAAACTAGTTAAAATTCTGGGTCTCATAGTCTATTCCACTTAGGAGAAGAAAGTGATGATGGAGTCAGATGTTTTTTATGCGGTTATGCTCATTTTTAAGGATGTATAAAGTCCTGCTGTCTTTAACACTATTACCTCCACACGCTTCACCTGCTTTGCAATTTGGCAATTCTTCCCACTCATCCTCACCTGCTCAGAAAGCAACCACCAGACCAGTCCTGCTTCTGCTTCTCTTCTGGGTAAGAAGTGTGCTTAGCTGTCTAAATGGATATTCAGCTATATAAAATGAAGACATATGCAGACCTACCACTTATAGTGCAGTTTAGTCTGTTTTGTAACTGTCACGGGCAAGACAGAGTAAACAACAACCCACAGAGGCTCTGGATGCTGGTGTTTATTTAAGAACTGATGAGATTAGAGCTTTTGCCCTATTTGATTTCATCTCACACAGACACTAACTTGCAGGGGCCCAGCGCTATGTTGACTAGGTCTCAGCTTCCCTTCCGAGCAGACACATCACTGGAAGGTTGAGCAGAAAGATGTGTCGGTTCCTGCTGTGCCACTGCTCACAGTTACCAGTCTCGGATATTAGTGGTCAGGGTCCCTCGTCATCGTTCTGGTCTCCAGCATCTTCCACCACTTTCAGGGATCTTTCTTCCAGCCAGGGTCTTCATCATTTTCATCTAGGGAGACCCCTTTTTCTTTGCAGAACCCTCTTCTTCTTTCCAGAATGCATCTTTATGGCCCCTAGCTCCCTGTTTTCCCCATCCCCGCCAATGTTCAGAGCACAATGCATGATCAGCCTCCTAACTGGGAGTTGTGTCTCACGTCACTTTATTAAATGGAGGATTTGGGGCATGCCACTTTTGCTTAGTCCAGGTGTTATCAAAATTTACAACAGCCCATACCTGTTGCAGCTAGCAAGTAGCAGGCTTGTGCTTGAGGGTTCAAAAGTTCAGTTTCAGACATTCACCCACACAGCCACACACAGTTATCTGCTGCCTGTCAGTGTTCACAATTTAAACTATTTTTTCACCTGCCACAATAACACATTTATTTGAAGTTTCAGTGACGTTTATTCAGTAACATACAATTCACCAACCTCCATCTATTCTTTCACTAATTTACACTATATTATAAAGCTTTTGGCAGTTGGCTATTTTGACTTCACTTAAACTGTGTTTCCATTCAGCCAAGTTGAGGTTAAAATATTAACAGCAAAATTTCTTCAGGAAAAATTAAATGAGTTAATAATGGACTAGTAGAGGTGAAGGAAATGCTTCTCTGTCAGAATATTTTCTTGTCTTACTAACGGATTTTCATGTTATTTAGTAATCTGTTTCTTTCAAAAAAAGTGGGCTTTTTTAGAATCAAAATATTGTTTTACTACTGAGTTTTTTTGCTGTTTGACTCTTTTTTACTAATTTTAACTCATTCTGTTTTTTCAACCACATCTTTTTCCAGTGAATATTAAGTGACAGTAAATTTCTAATTGGTTTCCTTCTGGTTTCCAAGTCCAATACAGAATTGTGTTTGATTTGTATTCTGAAGCCAATGAATAGACCTGCAAACGGACAAATTTGTGTAACATAAATACATATTGCTAACATCACATTCCTTAAAGAAAATAAAAATTTGAGTTGTGGAGTTTGATTAAAGGGATTGGGGAGGAGAATCCTGATAAGTTCATTAAAAATGACTTTGGTATAGGGATTTTATTATCCTGTTAGAAAAAACACACTTCATTTTGTAATTCCAGGTTGTTAATTATGGGGTAGAAAAGAGCAATAACCAAAAACTGAACAAACTATAGTGACAAATAAAGTTTCTGCCTAACATGGATAATGACAGTTTACAGAGCATAATATTTTATTATACTGGCTAATGTAGTTAAAATACTTATCTTGACTGTATGAACTTCGTTTGATGTTAATGCACATCATTAGTGATCATTGCAATTGCTTAACAAACTTAGGCAATACCTTGGCATGATCCCCAAAGCATTTAGTCTCTCTTTCTAATTTATTTAATGTTGCTTTTTTTATTTTGATTTTTTTTAATGAAATGCAAAATATATCTCTTTACAATAGTGTACTCATATTCTCAATAGCTTACTCATTCTCAATGGTTTACAATCCATTTACAGAACAATAGGAAATGACATATTGACTTAAAACCTGTTACATTTTTGTGTTTTTTGAGTATATATTCAAGCAATCCTTATTTAGGGGATAACACATGTTGCTTTGCAACTTGCGTTGTGTGTGATGTAGTTCAAAAGTTGTTGTGAAACAGTTCAATGAATAAAGATATGCTTAGCAATGTGTTTTTAACAAAAACCTCTAGATGTATAGTAGAAAGTTCTGGTTTTTTCCTCTCTCTTTCATTCGGCATGAATGAAAAAGGAAGCCAAAAAAGGCAATGCTAAAAATTATAGAAACCATGCCTGTCTACTTTGGTGATTGATCATCTTTGTTCAGTGACATTGGCAGTTCTAATTATAGTGGAATTACTCCGATAATGTGTCTGACCCACTATACAGTCTTATGCCATATTAACCTCTCCCATCAATTGTAGTCTCCTGTCATTTTCTACAAATCTTATATGAGTAGTTGATTATATACAGATGGAAATATAATCCTGAATATCATTTAGGATCTCCTAGAGAGAATACAATATACTGGTAAGCTTAATTAAGAGCTCAGTAGGTGTGAACACTTAACTACCTGCCTCACCAAGTCAGAATTTGATTTTTGAGGTTCATGGCTCACTAAGCCATAGTCAGTTAGAAGGAAGATAAGAAAAAGAGGTGAAAATCAATATATTTCATAATTACTAAGAAATTTATTTTTGCATCGAATTGATTTAAAAAACAAGAGTCTTCACTTCTTTGTATATATGATATTTAGGCCAAGCATTAAAAAATATATTATTTTATTTATTTATTTAGCAAAATACATCTGCTTCTTAGTTTGTGTGTTGGAGGATCTACTAGGCCAGCTTTATTAAAAGGTTTTGTTAATTTAGAAGGGGAAATGAAAGCTAACAGCAAAATCCTTGGAATTTTTATTAACCAAAAAATATTAGTTCAAGGCATTACAAATAAAAAGGTGGGCATGTGGAAGTCATTTTGTACTGTCATTTAATAGTCATGGTATAGATCAAGACCCATGTCTGTTTTTTCTGTGTAAAGAAATAAGAAGCCGATCTGTGGAACAGAAATGCTAGAAATAAACAATTTTAACTGTATTTACTTCTTATCTGTCGTTTAAAGTAGTATATATGAAGTATATATTTATGCTTGCAAATGGTATAAAACTTGACATTCTCTAACTGACTAAATGAGCAGTTCTGGCTTGGTTTGTATTGAGAGTGTTTGAGTCAGGATACGACAGTGATCAGCCAGGATTTGGATTTGTCCGTAGTCTCTCCTCAATCTGAAATTTACTTTTTCTAGTGCAAATATTCCCTTGGATTTCTTTTTTATTTGTACTGTACTTATATTACTAGTTTAGAAATTCTGTAACTAGAAGAAGTGACATTGAAAAGTAATGTTACTGGGTTGCTAAATACTTCTTAAGAAAATAGAGGCTGGTGGACCAAGGAGTTATAAACATCCCCCCCAACACACACTGAAAATAAAGCTGGAGGTCCCAGATAACAGCCTTCTCTGCAATGAACTGTAGCATTAAAAATATCTCAAAAGATGCAGAATTATGCAGAGGCAGGAATATGTCAGTCTTTGAAAGAAAATTATTCCATATCCATTAAGAAACTAAGACAGAAAGAGAGTATTCATTCTGATTGATTTAGAGGATATCGCAGTCATTGCATTAGTAAGGTTTCATTACTGGGCCAGATATTTCCTTCTGTTTCTCCTTTACTTTTTACATAGGTTATTAGAAGCCTATCAACTAAATAAAAACATATTGTTTGAAATACTAACAACAATGAAAAATTTCAGGAGGTTGGATTTTGTTACTGGACTGTTTTTTTTTTTTTTTTCCTCTCCTGGGCCAAATACCTGGGGTATGCTTTTTTTTTTTTGTCATGGCATCCTAATTTGGGAAATTTGGCAATTCAGATGGCAAAATCCCACTATGTCAATCTAAATAAATATGCTCTGTGAAGATGTACATGGCATTTCTGCATTTACAGGAAGATCATCACTAAATATGTTTTGAGAGGCAGAGCAGCGGATGAGCATATGTCTGACAACTCTTAACTGTGGACAAATACCTTTCAAAGGTACCTGAGAAAAAATAGTCTATCGTCAGCTGGCTTGGATTTGATCTCTTGGAATTTGCACATACATTGTAAAAGTTTAATTATCCTTAAATCCAAAAAGCTTGAAAACTAGGGATCTAGTCAGAGTGCTTATGTTCTGTGCTCCTTCTGAGCTACCTTAGCACTCTGATAAATGTGTATCATGAAATGTTCAGGATTCTGGTCTCCCACACTGTCCAGGTCAGAGATTTGGCTAATCTGTGCCACAGCCTTCTTCTGGTTTATGTTTTTTGATTTATTTTTCATGGGAACAAAGTTAGGATTCTGCTCCAGTATAGAGCCGTGATGAAGCTGGGACATTCTCTCATACCCAAAAGCTCAGTAGCAATTGGAGGTCCTGCAGTTTAGATACAATTTATGGGGAAAAAAAAACCTTGTGGGAAAAATATGAAATACCCATTTTCATTAGCTACTGAAATAGAATAATTTGCTCTCAATTTTATTTGAGTGAATTTCTAATAAATCTTTTAGTAAGAAGTCACTTGATATTTTCGCTAGAAGAACAAAGATAGACATATTTGTGAAAGAAAAGGGTTCTCTTTATCTGATCATCTAGGGAGGACAGTATAGGTAAATCTAGGAAGCTGCTGTAAATGTCATGCTCTTTGAGTTTAAACTTCTGCCAGAGGGAAATAAAAGGGTGATGTTGCATGCTGAAAATACTTTCAGCTAGCATATTTGAAAGACTTTAATGCCTTAAATAGGCACCCTCTCAGCTACTTCCTATTTCATACTGAATACTGCTGAGTTGTTAGTAGCTGTTTTATCATATGAGTACCAGTAGCACCTTACTTCTTTGAGATCAGTTAAATAACAAAACACATGAAAGCTGGAGGTGCGAAAAAATAACCATAGAATTAGAGATACTGGATTCTGTCATGTTGTGTGTGCATCAATGCTTGAAAAAAAAGAGAGAGATTTTTTTTAAACAAATAACAAATCAGTACTCCCCAAAATCCTCTTATGTTTTTATTTACCTAGCAGCATCCTCTTAATACATGACCTCAACCACTCTTCCTATCATACAGGTGTAGATGCCAAAAAAACCCTTTTGTATTCTGTTTGCATTCAAAGAGAAAGCTGAATGGTTACCAGACTTCACAGATATAGAGGTTTATCACCAAAAATAACATCTGCATTAACCCCTTAATCTCTGCTTTGTATTATTACCTTTCAAGGACAGATAGTGCTGCTTGTTAATTCTCTTTTTCCGTGCTGTAAGATTAACTTCAGAATGACTATAGAATAAAATCTGTATCCCAAAAGATATACACTAGACCAGTCAGGCCGGATAATATCAATGATTAGTTATGGGTGAGCCAGGAGAAGCCATTTATATGAGACAATGAGCAAAATTCCTATCTAAAACATGAAGACGTTTGTACTGTGTGGTCAAGGGTAAAATTTAACTTTCAAACTTGAAATAAGAAAAAAAGAACCCTTCAAAAAAGGCTGCTGTCATGGTACAGTGCTGTTCGGGGTTTATTTACACATACGTTAGTATGTTCTAAAAAGATTTCACAAAATGTGTTTTCATAGAATCTAATTTTATGCTGCCATGATTGTTACAGAAAATAAGTGACTTGTTTATAAAAGGAAGTGCAAAGAGAAACATGCTGTTTTTCATCGTGGATAAACTACTCTTCTTACAGATAGTAATTTCTTAGAAGAATAGGCATAGTAAAGGGAAAGAGGCGTTCTCAGAAGCAGCAGTTTGGCTCTAGGCAGTAGAAATGTTTCCTACATGTTATGTAATGCATTAGGTAATGGTCAGCTTTCTACTCCATTTTTTTTCTTAACTACATGTTTGTAACTCAATAAAATTATTTGTTCCATAATCACTAGTGCAATTTTATAGAATGCAACCTTAAATTAAAAAAGTGTATTGTGTTATATGCTTATTTTTCATCAGCAGAAAGTCTTGCTGATGTTCCCAAAATGCTCTTTGAATTAGTCCTGAAATACAAGTGCACAGCTGTCAGTGGAAGCACTCAAGAACAGGAATTTGTCTCATCCATTTTGGCAAATACTATTTGAGAGAGAGGTCCCTTTGTGGGCTGACCACAAATATCAGATCTGGGCTATTATTTCTGCTCTTGCTTGCCTTTACTACTGGCATCAATGTGAATCTTGCCATTGATTTAAATGTAAATAGTCTCTGACTCAGTTTTCTTGTTAGAGGAAAAGACATTATCAGTTGGTAACTTGTCTTATTCTATTAATATTTCTGAATACTTTTGTAATTTTTAAAGAAGCTATAGAAGTATTATTATACATTCATTTTGGTTCTTTAGTGGACATTGACTTAGTAAGAAATGTTTATTTTGCTTTTATTGCTTTTTTATTCTATAAAATATTTAACTTTAAATCTCAAAGCAGTTCATCTTAGAGCTATATTTTCGCAGGCTTGCAAACTAATATACTATTTTTCACTTTGCTTAATTCATTGCATACATTTACAGTAATGTTAACTGCAAATATATATTTATACAGAGAGAGAGAGAGAAACTATTCAAAGGTAAAATGAAAATTGATCCATTGTAGATTTTTATGCTTTGATATTGGGTCAAGCTAATTCATTAAGAATATCTTTTTTTCTCCCTCAGTTGTATATAAGCTGTCTTATAGCCCATTTTTAGCTGATTGCTCTGTAATAGGAAATGCTATTGTTTAATTAAAATTTTATTGCTTTACTTTCTTTATATGTTGATTTATTTTCTAAGATGACATTGTAATAATGTTAGTAAGAATTCATTTGTATCTAGAAATGATTTCCATATCTGTGATATGATAGGGAATATGCTAGCACAATAATACTTCATTATTGTATCTGTAAAAGAATGCTATTTCATATTCATTCCTGTGTTTATATAATAACAGAAACTTAATGGAGCCATTCTTATTGTTTATTTCTTAAGTGTTAAGATAAATTTTTTGCATAAGTCTTTTGTATATTCTTAAACAGAATGCAAATACGTACTATTTATTTACTTTATGTTGAGAGCAAAGATATTTATTTTAGCTTGTATGTTCTTTGGGTGACACTGAGCCAGTTGTCAGCAAATCATCCGTTTATTATTTAAACTCCAAGACTTCTTAGAAAGAGGCTTCTCCATCCCCAGTCTTTGAAGTAATCTCATGTAGTATAAAGTGGCAGAGAATGTATTCAGAATGAGAAGGTATATCTGATCTGTATGCCCACAATCTCGTAGTCTTCTTATCATCTAGACTGGAGCTTGGCCAGAGCATGCCACATATCTAGGTTTCCTTCCCCTGGAACCCAGGGAAAGGTTGGAATTGAGGGGTGTGGGATGTGCGCTAGGTCTTGTCCAAGCGTGATGTGGTAAAACAACACCTGAATTTAGCAGCTAAGAAGTTCCAAGGACCCCACAGTTTAGCCAGATCACTGAGACTAAGAGATTATGCACCCGCCTTTTCCATACACATTACTGCATGAGAAATACCAAAGGCCTGTGGCTGTGTTTGAAAGAGTGGGGTGATGTAGCTGTGTGACTTGTTTGTAGGCTGTAGTGATGACACAGGTGACTCCATCGCTCACTTTTTGCTTCAAATGCATTAGTTTCTTCTTTAATTTCAAACTCCCTTTTTGGTAATGAAGAGGACTTTAGACCATGCAAGAACATGGAACAGGAGAGGAACAAGGGTGTTTTCATTTTGTTTCAAACACCTTTATTATTCAGAAGAAGACAACTAGAATTGGTCATTCATTAATAAATGACCTTTGGCTAAAAATAAATTCTTTCTTTTGCTTTCTGTTCTTGTAGGGATTAAAAAGAAATATATGTCTTACAGAAAAGATGTGATCACAAATGCAAGTAAGACAATGAGGTAGAAACATTCTAGTAAGAAGTAAGCTATATATTGGAATCAGGGTGGAGCTGATATTGTATAAAAGATGGCACATGTTGCACAGTGATAATGGGTTTTTTTTGCTTCTCTGAAATGTAATCATAATGTCAGAACCAATTAAAATTCCATTAAACTTGAGTGTTAGAAGGAAGAAGTGAGGGACTGAGAGAAGGCTGTCCATTCCATAATAATATGGTTCATGGAAGAAAACAAGGTGAAATGCAAGAAACCATTTATGCTGTGTTTGTGAAAAAGCAACCTCCATAATACTTTTGAACCATATTCAAGAATACTTTGAAAAATGAATATTTTACTGTTGCCCTGAATTAAGTGAAATCCTTAGAAAGTATTGTTTACAAAGTGCTTGTTGTCAATATTACAAAGAACTAATACTAAAGGGAAAACTGGAATATTACATATCTATCTCTGAGTAGATACTGTATCAATGGATGGAACAGTTCCAAGTCTCTTTGCAACAGTAGTCTTCTGCAGAATCTCCCCCTCTTTGCTTTTCCTTAGGGTTGCTTTGTTGTCTCCAGGTCCTTCCACTTTTTATGGCTGCTTTTGGCAGCCATGGACACCCAGATCTTTATCAGATCCCCATATTTACATTTAAATGGTAAATTCCTCAGGTGCCAAAGCTGTGAAAGGCAGTTCTAGCCTCACTGTAGAAGGGCTGGACTTTGAGAAATGGCTTCGCTTGTTTATTCTGTTAGCAGCAAAAGGACATTTAACTGGTGGATCTGGCCCTATTTCAGAGGTATTTGAATAATACAATTTTTCGTTTTCTAAGTGCCTAAAATAATGTAAGCAAGTGCTGCGTCTCACTGTGTTAGCCCCCTGTGTTGGTATTTTTATCTTAGGACAAGGGAATGTATGTCCTGCGCCATTTGAGGCTTTGAAAATGAGTATATATGTTTGAGGACATAAGCCCAGCTGAGATTTCTTTGTGACCTTGTCCATACTGTCTATAGGGAGCACCTCTTGGAGTGAACCTCCAGAACTACCCTATGTTTTGTCTCAGGGGAAACTAGCTGGTTCAGTTCAAATAAATATGTGGGAGTGAACTAGCATACATGGAATGGATCATGCATTTAAGACTTAGGATTTTGGGGCTTTTCTTTAATCTTTCATTTCTATGAACTGTTCAGGCACTCAGGACCATTTACAGATGCTCTGGTTCATTTTAGGTAAAAACTCAATATATATAGGATAAGTAATTTGTCATTGAAGGTTGCTTTCTTAGTACTTCAAATAAACTGTGCTTTATTCACATACTCTTCACACAGGAAAACACTTATATAGGATTAGCTGGGTTGCTTGCTTTATTTTCTTTCCCCTTGTTTCACAGTTTAAAAAAAAAAAAAAGGAAAATCTCATGGTAAATATGTCTTTGAAGAAAGCAAAAATGTATTATTCTGTGGTTTTGTACCCAAATATATAGCTTTATGTGTGTGCTGCTGCAAGTTTAAGAAAGGAGAGTTAGACAAGTCATTAAGATGAAAGAAGATAATTAATGCTGTTTAATTTTGTGTTTAGTAATCATTAGTTTTAACCTAGGTAAGTAATCAATCCATAAAGCAATTTCAGTATTGGGGTCCTCAGAACATCCAAACTATTATGAAAGTTTAGCTGTGTAGCACAACAAACTCTATTCAACTATTTTAGATAGTCAAAAGAGCATGCTTTATTTGGGATGTGATCCATATATTCTTTTGCTCTCTGCCAATGAGTATTTATGGATTATGAAGCTGGAAGCTTCAATATGGTTCAGACCATTAAAATGTTGGATTCAATTGGTTGGATTCAATTACAATGACTATAATTGCCTTAATTATGTAAATGAAGGGGCCTTGGCAGTCTTATGATACATTAAAGGCTTTATAAGTGTGTTATAGTAGTTCTATTGAGAATAAATAACCAAAGAGATGCAGATCGTATGCTAAGTAACTGGATAATCATTATCTTTCTGTTCATGCAACATTTTAAATAAGCTAACAAAATACTGCCACGTTTGTCTCAATTACTGAGATAATTGTAACATTTTTTGCTCATACCATTTTTATATCATCAATATACAGTTAAATTATAAAGTGGTTCATCACTCATGAATGAGGAATAACTGCTAGAAAAATAGCTTCTTTGTCAGGTAATTATTTTTAACTAGGCTAATCGCCCTTTCTTTCTTTCACTTATTTTTGGAAGGTAAAACTCCTAGTGCCAGTTGTGCAGCCTGCTGCCAAGCTATTTTGTGCTGTAATCACATCAGGGTTTATTAGATGGTGAGGCTAGGTGAGATCCTTAGGAAACGTGGGAATGGACTGGTGGTTCAGTAGTGTTCTGAAGGAGTGTCGGATCAGTGAGTTTCACTGAATTGCCTTTAAGTAAGATGCAAGTCCACTGCTGTTTAACCAACATGCAATATTCTGTTTGTGGCCAGTTCTCAATAATAGTAATTAAATCTCAAGTAGTTGTATTTCCTGTTTACTCTAAAATTCCACAGCTTCAGCTGTGCTATGTTCACTGTTAAGTAGGTGCAGTATCCCATTTCAGAAGTGACTGTTTTTATAGCTGGTAAAATTTTGACATTTTCTCTTTAAAGCCCTTTAAAAGGCAGGGAATAAAAAGTGTATGTCTTTGGCTGCTCTAGTTAATGTTTCTATAGTTACTACACTGAAACTGACAGAAATAAAATGTGCTAATTATGGAGTTAATGTCCTGGTGATACGCGGTCTGTTTCTGAATTGCTTTTAGTTACCCTTTTTTTTTTTTTTAGGATGCATGTTAGATCTCAAGCAATAATTGAAACATTTATTTTTTTGAAGCAGATTTCTGTGATTGAAATTAATTCCTATTTAAGCTAACTTTAAGCAAATATGCCAAAAACTTATTATGCAAGAAAGGACTTTCACTTGCTATCAGCATGTCCTTATTTGGTTACCCAACCTTCTCTGTCCTCCATAAATTAAAATGTAATCAATTCTTCCATATACAGTACAAGTTGTCACTAAAAAAGATATCACTTTTATATACTTCTCAAGTATACAGAGAGGAGAACAATATTGATTTACTGTATCAATTGTTTTTTAAAAAAATATTGCAGATCAAATTGTTTAAAATGAATATTTTATTATTAAAAAGAGAACAAAATGCCATAAAAGCAATTTGGACTTGGAATCAGGGAAAATGCAGAAGTGAAACTGTGTGTAACCTCTCTCCCTCAAGTCCTTTGTCTGAACCTTGTTGTGTAAATAGAGCAGTTGTGAATATGCCCTCAGTTTTTGATCGTAATGTTTGCTTTGGGAGAAATGTTTGCAAGACTATGTCACATATCGTAATTGACAGCTTTTGTATTTGTTGGCTGTTCTTGAAAAAAGATATGCACAAGTACTTTGACAAAATATATGTCATATTTTTAAGATTTGGTTGATGTTTGTTCCAAAAACTCTGTCAGTTAAATACTAGTCTTGAACATACAGTATCATATATTTTGTTTTACTGTTGAGAAAATAGTCAATTGCAGAATTGAAAACGGAAAAGGCAACTTGAAAATTAATAATCCTAGTCACAAGTGGCATTTAAGAAGGGGAAGAGTTTAAGTATCTTAGAAATATCTTATTTTTCAATTCTCTTTTGAAATTATATTTATTCTAAGCCATTCTCTCATGGGAACTTATTTGTCTTTGATAATAGATCTTCATCCTTCCTCTTGCTTCCAAAAAAACAGCCTTGTTTTTAATGTGTAATTGTCATTTTACAATTTTCCCCAAATCCCTCCAGCTTTGACTCTTCGTGTATGTTACTGTAGTGGTAATCAAACTTTTAGTAAGAAAAACTGAAAAAATATATAGTAGTATCAGCATCATCTAAATCTATTTCAGGTGATATATTTTTATACCTCCACTACTTTCATTACCATGAAAGCAGATTTTTTTTTTTAATAAGAGAAAATTTTAGTGTTAATAAATAATAAAATGATTAGATGATAGATATTCTGTGGCTCAGTTCTCGTCATTAGCCAGTTGTGCTGCTTTGTGTCTGCTTCATGAAATACAATATTGATTTTTTTTTTGATATCTTAATGTTATATCCCAGATGCAGGCTACTTGACATGTCAGAAATTCACTAAATAAAACATTAAAGTCTTCATAGAAAAGGAAAAACCCGACTTCTTCCCTGAAGGCACCAAGATCTATGAAATTAACTGTGACATCTGTTTTAACTGTTGTTCCTGCTGATACTGCAAGATCAAGTGCTATAGCCACTTTGCATACAAGCATCAGCAGTTGCTCAGTTTATCAAATTGTAAGTTTTGGCATATTAGCATGGTGGCTCCTTTATAATAGTCTGCATGCTAAATGAAAAGCATTCACCTTTAACATATAACTACCTCCTAAAATCAAGTGGCTTTGAAAACCAGGTTTTTATTTGGCGTATTAGTACTGTTTTTTTCTTTTTTTGAGAAAAAATCAATCTTGTGTTTAACATTTACATGAGTGCCAGACAAGTCAGAAGAAATCCTTGATTGATATATGTTGAATAATAATTCTTGTCAAAACCATTTGCATTATTTATCCTGTTTATGCTACAGAGATTCATTATAAACTCTTGAGATTCTTAATAGCGTGAGGTTGTGAAACACTTAAAAAGAGAGAAATGTAAACCCAGCTTTGAGGAAGCTAAGTCATTAAAATGTTTTTGTGCAGTTTTGCCTTTTCAGAAGGATTATCTCCTTATATGAATTTAGGTGTAGGTAAAGTTTTAAGCAGGTTTATAATGCAGCTTACTATGTCTCATAGGAATCTGTTTTTTTTTTTTTCCAGATTTTCTTTTAAGGTCAATATTTGACGAAGTTGATCACCTTTCTTCACACACAATTTAAGAGGATTAAAAGATGTGCCAGAGGTCACTAATATTCTTATTATTTGGTTACCTTATTTCTAAAAGTTTTACTTCAGAAGCAAAAGGACAAAAACAGTATATAGTTTTAACAAAGTGAAGGCTGAACTGGCTAAAAGGAGAGTTGCTGAAGTTGAGAAAAACAAAAAAAAATACAATTACTCTTTGTGCTCTTTTCTTTTGGAACAGATAAAACCATGGAAAAATGTAAAAGAGTAAGGTTACAGAGATATGGCACAGGGATATCTTGTTGGTAACATTTTGTCTGGCAAATTCAAGAAAAAACAAGATGCCTTACTTACTGTCTTATCACCCGTCAAATAAAGTAGTAACAAAATGAGAATTGTAGTTATTCTGTTGCACCCTATTTGAATCTAAGCCAAGAGAAAATACGGGGGTTAATACAAGTGTGCTAAAGTCAGCTGGGATGTTTCTGACAGTTTAGCAGGTCATCGGGTCAGAAAAAGCAAATGACTGCAGGTTTGAATCATTTGGCTTCCTTGAATTCAGAAA
Organism: Apteryx mantelli; assembly: GCF_036417845.1. Taxonomy (NCBI): domain Eukaryota; kingdom Metazoa; phylum Chordata; class Aves; order Apterygiformes; family Apterygidae; genus Apteryx; species Apteryx mantelli. The sequence continues at coordinate 43,585,372 of NC_089982.1, read as the reverse complement.
AAGTTGTCCACCAGCTCTAGATCTTACTTAGAGATAGTACAGTATTTTTTTTCTGAGAGAGTCAGAAACTGAAAGTAGCCAACAGTATAAACACAAAAATTTATTATTTATCCTTTGACATTCTCATCATACTCTCCCTGCCACATCAAGACCAAAAAATCCAGGCAGTTGTCGGAGATCTAAATCTGTGACAGTTTATTATTTAGAAAAAGAAAGCCAGAAACCAGGTTAGTTGTTCACAAGATTATTGTGGACATGTATTTATTTCTTCACTTCTCTAGCCTTTCATTCTTTAGGGTTGTTGGGAGAGTCCATTTTGCTGATGCAAGCATTGATTTAATACATCAATAACTGATCACGTAGTCATTTCATTATTAGTGAGAGCTGTCACTAAATATAGGGATTAGCAGTTTGGAGCTGTTGCAACAAGCATCTCCACAGTTTTCCTTTGTGAACAGTGTGAATCTCGTCATGTAAGCCGCAGTGATCACTGTTGCCTTTTCAATGAGACTATAAGGATGTTCTTAACAAACTATGGGTTGTTCTTTGATGTAAGTGATGCTATGGGATTGGTTTAGGGTCATTGCATTGAAAAAGGTTCTCAATATTGGCAGCAAGTTAGAAGTCAATATTTGGTAAATATAGCAAAGCAAAAATGTACATCTTCCTTTCCAGCAGAAGTATATTCCTTTCCTAGGGATAGCCTAATTTTCTCATGACTAAGAATTATAGATTACTTCTTTCTTTATCTTTTTCCTTTTTTTAAGCCATCTTCTACTATTTTTGCTCATACTATGTAACACTTCACTCTGCAAGTCATCCCAGGGAAAAGTGTGAGGTATTTCTCCATGCAAGTTAGGGTAATAGAGTTAGGTTGATTGATAAGTGTTAAGTTACCCAGTTATCTTAAATATATTTGTAGTGATATTTTCACATAAAAGACTTGTAATAAGTGATACCCAATGTCATAAAGATCATGAACACTCTTATTTCCAAAAGTAACCTGTGCAGCCAATATGGAGAATCTGAACTGGGAGCCAGGAAACGAGGCATTAAACTGTACCACTGAAGTTGATCTGTGTTAAGATGTTTGAAATTGTTAGTAAAATGCTTTTGCTACCATAGTTTCATCAAACTACAAAGCAATATTGATCCCAGAAAAGTAAAACAAGAAATCCACATTATAATTAGCTAACCAAAAATGTTTCACTAACATAATAGAGTCAGAGACCTGTGAAGAAGAAAAAACTTAAAAAAACTTATGTAAGGAGTATAGAATTTATATCAAGACTTGATGAATATTAGATTTAGTTGACTGTATTGTGTGTGCAAATGTATATATTGCTCCTTTAGCCAAAAGATACATTCTGATCTCACATTTTAAGGTACAAATTGAGAAATGTGTGGCTTAACATATAACATAAAGTGTAATAATAAAATATAATTTATATTTTATTTAATTAATTTTATTTATAATATATATCACAAAAATTGCTTGCCATCTTTAAAATGGTGGTGTATTTCCATGCATTTCCCAGAAAGCTCGATACAGTTTATGGAATTACAATGGTTCTATATTTGTATATTAGCTTAAGTCAGAGTTCCTGACTGTGAGGAGTGTTTTGAAAAAATACATTGTTTTCTTACATGCATGCACAATGCAATCATACTTCTTATATCTCATACATTAAAAAAATAAAAATCCATTAAGAATGCATTTGCAAAGAGGTTAATAGACTTGGGATGCATTTTTCTTTAAATGCTGCACAGATAACCAGTGTATATATGGAGATCAATTGCACTACATATGCATTGAGTCTGAGGCATCCCAGACACTTGCAACATACTAAGACTTGAGTTTAATACTGATCTGGGACATCTGGACATGAGGTGGCCTGATCAGAGCTCATCTGATATGTGTTCATCTGTTATGGCTGTTCATCTGACATGGTTGGACTTCCAGAAATCCTGTCAAATTCCTCTTATTCCCAGCAGAGTTTTGGGGTAGATAAAGAAAACGAGCCTGGGAAATTGCAAGTGTGGTAACCATTCTCTTATATAGTTCAACAGTTTGTTCCAGTATATCATGTGGAGACAGAAGTCATTCTGTTACATAAAATAAAAAAAAAAGAAAAATTTAAAACTTGTTATAAAACAATATAAATGTTCATAAACATTCTTCTGAATGATGAGAAGTTCCTTTTGCAGTGGAAGCCAAATACTAACTATAAAAACAAAAAAGCGCATCTGCCTAATGTGTTCTTGGTAGCACCTCAAAGAGAAAATACTGAGATTAAGCTTTGGAAGGAACTAACATAAATAAATACTCTAGTTAAGACAAATGAGAACCCAAAGTAAAGAGTTTAATGTCTTTTGGGAATAGTGATTTCAATAATATCTTACTTTGTGCAATCAGTCTTTCAGTGTTAAACTGCAAAAGTTTTTATTTTGAATATGCCTATTCATGGAGTATCAGATTATCCAGAAGCAAAAGTTTTCTTAAAGACTCTTTCTTTGCTTCTTCCTACAATATAAAGGAAAATGGTTAGACGTGAACTCAAAAATTACACGTACCTATATTTGTTTTCTCTATAGTGATTGCATAAATGTTTTGTTTATTACTGAAAAATGTTAATTAAAAAAAATCCTACATTACGTTTACAACTTGTATTGTATACATGAGAGAATTTTGGATATACTCACCTCCACTATATCTTTCATGTAGCATTTTAATTAATTTGACAAAGGAGTGGGGGAAGAAAAGCATCCAATATATTTATGAAAGCATGGTTCCAAAACAATACTTGAACATTCACTCGTTAGATTTTTTTTTTTCTTTTAATTTAACCCTTTAGTATAATGGAATCACTGAAGTTTTCTGTTTGGGCCTAGATTCTAAATTGTTGATGTTACAAGGATCCTTGAAATTTAGGGAAAACATTATCTTTGCTTAAGTCCCCCCGGCATCCATTTTTTCCTATATAAAATCTACTGAGTTAGTTTAGATGAAAAGGCTGTGCATCTTAACTCAGTAAAAAAAAAAAGTTTTACATTTTAACATTCTTCCAAAAAAGACTACATACTATTTTGCTCCAGAACACAATTCAGTCAGGGACAGTATGATAATTGTAATAGGTGTTCTGGTATAGAATTATATGCAAAGTGACAAGTATTTCTTTGTGCAGAAAACTTTTGAAGACCAGAATGCTTAAATAGGGCAGCTGTATTTTTTGTTGTACAGGAAAAGGTACAAAAATTTGTGGCTTATTAGCTCTTGACAATGCAAAATGTGAGGGATGGCAGAAAGGAACAGCTTAGAAGGGACAGAAAGAACAGAGGAAATCTGAATTGCAGAAGAAAGTGATTCATTAATTATGCCTTCAGCTTGGTGCCCATCAGGCAGGTACTTGAGTGCCAGGTGTGAAAGAAGAGAGGAAAGCAAATCCCTGGTTTTTGTGTCTGGATTTAATGACATATTCAGTCCCCTAATTTCTGCTGAAGAGTTTAACTCTTTTTGGGGGTGGTAAATTAGAAACATAGATAAAATCTAGACACCTCCATGCCGAGATGATTGCCCTTAGTGACGCTTTGGAGACTGCGTGAGTTCCTCCTCTACAGGCCATTACCACTGCCAGACGTCTCCTCCACAAATTCCTTCTGATTATCATCACTGATGAGTGAGTGAATAACCAGAGGAACTGTTGACTTGATCTTCACAGATGATCAATATCCATGTCTTTTGAAAAGTCATTGTTTTTATTGTTTCCTTGTGTAATAATTCCTATTAAACTATTTATCTGCCTCTCTGATATATTTGTACTTAAAGCAATAGTGACTAGACATTCAGTATTTTATTCATTTATTTATTTTGATAAGCTTTTTGCTTATGTTGGATATTTTATACAACAGTGTCATGGGGGGGGTTGGCAGCATTTTTAATTTTAATAGGCCAGCTATTAAACAGCTATTGTACAGTGCTATTACTTGGACACAGATCCTTCATGCTGACTCATATTGAAAAGAACATTATTAAGTCAATAGGCATTATTTTAATCTGATTGCTAAGTTGAGGTCTGTTATATGAATCCGGCCAGTTGCTTTCTTGCTTAATAGATTTGCCCAAAATATGGTATAACACGTCTTGATGCATCAGCAGCAAAATCCACAAATGTAGCTCTCCCTCCAAAGGCTTTTTCTGTAATTGGAACAGGGGAGACCTCAAAGTAGTACAGTCTTTTTTATATTTTGATTTTTATTCACTATTTTGCTGACAACAAAAAACTCTGTTATTTTCCTCTAAACAATGTACTCTCCCTCCTCTTTGCTCTGATGGCATATAACTATTTAATATAATTTCCTGACTATGAAGAAACAGGTATCTTAGGTTTCTTCTGCTGTATCTGAATGAAATGTAACTTACTGAGCCCTCTTGATTAACAGATTTCAAGGAACAATCAATAACTTGCCAACTGGGGAAAAAATATAGAGCAATCCATTTTAGAAAACAGCATGATTTTGGTGTATGGAAAAAACATGTTATTTTCATAATGGTCGTTCGCTATTAGCGAACGACTGAGGATGTAAAAGTCCTTCCTTAGGGGATATGTTACAGTTGGACTCACTTCCATACGGCAATACAGCATATGGTGAAACAACTGCTACTGTTCAGAGTCTGCTTACATACTAGGTGTGTATGTTAACGACTGCATCCTTCAGAAAACATTCAAAAAACCCAGCATGGATGAAGTCCATTCAAAATCTTGTTGTACATATTTTCCATGAAACTCTGCAACTGACTTTGACCCTGTATATCTAGATTACTGCTGAGAGCAGTTGATTAAATATTAATGATCCTTGCTATGTGATTTTGATCCAATAGTTTAAATATTGATCCAGTATTCTAGTCAGGATTTAAATCATGGGAAATAAACCATGGTTGCATTCATACAAATGGAAAAGGAGGGACACTAGAGCAGAACATTGAACTCAGTTAACTGTAGAGACTTTAATAGTGTCTACCTTATTAGATTCCTTTTGTTTCCAGATTGTAATCACATAAAGTGACATTTTCAATTTAGAATACATACACAAGAGAAGCAAATTTCCCATTCTCCTTTTGGTAATGTAGATTCATGAATGGTCACTATATGGCTCCAATAGAGCCAGTGAAAGACTAACAGATGGCTCCAGAAGATGCCCTCTCTTAGGGCTTAATTTCTCCTGGGAATAATGAGAATATCATTGTGAATAGCTGCTATATACAATCCATAGCCTCAGTTTTACTAAGAATAGCCCGTTGTGATGTACAGTTTGACTATATCTCTTTTTGTTTATTTTTTCTAAAAGAAAAGATTTAACTTACCAGGAGAAACTTCCAGTTTCAGAAGAAGGAGAAACTTTCAGAGGAAGAAGAAGCTTTCAGTTATGAAATTAAATGGGAACATTTTGACTGTAGTTATCATGATTCAAATAATCTATTATAATTAATGTTTAAATTTATTAGGAAACCTCAAATTAAGTAATCGGTTTTAATCTTTATTTGTTTTTTTGTTCTTGTTTATAATCATTTTCCCAAGCAGATATTGACTTTTACAGGTGATCAGCCACTGGTTGTCAATCTTTTTATTACTTTGGTACTAATTTTGCTAATCAAAAGAAATATTCTTGCTCTCAAATTTTATTTATTTCAATGCTGAGGTCCTTACTGATAAGAAAAAAAAATGGTGAATTACAAGTCAACTTGTGTTGAGCTACATTTGAATGGATACTGAATTCATTAAGAATGATCACAAGCAGCTTTCTTAATTTGTTAGCAGTTAAAAAAAAGAACAGATAAAATCTCCCACCTTCCCCAGCAACGTGGGGAATCCAACCTGTTGTAGATTCTAAAGAAAAAAGTTGGTTCATCAAAAATATTTTCTTATAAAACAAATTGGTTTTTCAAACAAAGGAGGCATTATTCTTAGTTTGTGAATTTGCTGAATATTTTGATCGTCAAGTTCTTAAAAATTTTAGAATTGGTAGACCCTCTCTCTGTACATCTGTCTCTCTTCATAGACTTGAGAAAAACAAGGACATTTTGTTTCAAAGCTGAGAATGAACTCATCAGTGGCTGAAGTTGTTGAATGAATTGAATTAAAATCAATAAGATAGTACTGTTGCCAGAAGAGACAATTGTTTAACTCCAAGTGCTTCACAGTGAGTTTGAGCATTCCAGTAGTTTGATTTTCTTTCAAGTTTCAATAGCAAACCAATTACTGGCTGATTTTAAAAGCTTGATAGAGTGTAGTATTTTAAGCCTGAATATCGCATACCGTACTTGAATATTAAATGCTGTCTTTTCCAGGTACTCATTTACATTTAAAAATATTTTTGTCGTTATTTTCCCAGACTGATGTCTTTTGTAAATAACATATTTCATTGTAGGAAAAAAGAGGAACATAGGGAGGAGGGAATGTGAGGGGAGGAGGGGAAAAACTGTGCATGCCTGTATGCGTATATGTTCATGCAAAGGAATGTTAACCAAATGTGGATGAAAAGCATAGTGTACAATCTGTGTGACAAGGTCTATCAAGGTCCATAGCAGGATAAAGCAGACTAAATATATTCATGAGTCTGCATTTAAAAGTTAAGCTCACAAGAAAACCAATAATTGCTTACCAATTTGAGGGAAATAACCATATGTTCATCCTAATCAGATTAGGTGTATCAGGGAATAACATATTGAAAAAAATATGTAATAATACATTTGACTTTTTTTTAGTATTACTGGGTAGATTAAAAAAAAAAGGCCACTCAATTAGAATATCTGAGAGAAGATAAAAACAAATTCAGTTTTGTGATTCTTAAATACTTTTTTTCTCAGCCTGTATAATAAAATCAACTAGTTAGATTTAGGTTTTAATGTGTTTCTTTCTGTTTTAGTTTTATGTTCTCAAGCTTAAACAATGATGTTATGATACCATTGTAAATTGCAAATGAAATGTATTTGGGTTTAGTGAGCAGTTTTTGTTCTTATTGTAATTCTCATTTCATCTTGGAAGTGTTAGGGTTCAATGTCTTTTTTAAAAAAAATCCATTTGAGCTCAAGTTACTTGCTAGTTTCAGAAATTACTAGTTGAAGTTGTGTTGTTTTTTTTTATCTAAAGTTAAACTAGATTATCTTAACCATAACTGGCCATATTACATTAAAATGCCCTACAACAAATTTATTTTAGTCTTAGCTTCTCATTTTCCACTTACTCATACATGATTGTCAGTAGACAACATTTTCAGGCTTTTTCAACTTCTTAGAAGATCTTTAGTCAACTGTGGCAAAGACTTAAAAGTGGCTATAACCTTTTTGCCTACAATGCAGTCCTATAATCACTGCAGAAAGAGTGGTGAGGGTTTAAATGTACCTGCTTTCTGCAACTGCTGCCAGAGGTGAGCCAACGGAATGAGTGCTGTGCTCTTCAACTGCTTCTGTAAAAAGTCAAATACCTTTACTTTAATGAAGATTTAAACTAAAGTATCAATGAATGCAAACTAATTGGGTTTTGCATTGAAGAAGACTAGAAGCACTCCTAGCATGTTCTGCTTCAGGGGGAGAATAAACTTGGAAACATCTTAAACCAGCTCAGCCTTTCCTAAAGTGCTTCTCTGTGGCATGGTGGTACATATGGGGCCTGCTGTTCCTATTCCTGTCTGTGATTAAGAACAAATCCTTGATCACTTTCACCATTACAAGTCAAGATGATGGCCATTTTGGATTTGTATTCTAGGGGCTATTGCAGGAACTGTTTAAAAATAAAAAGTAAAAAAAACCCAAAACTGAGAGTGTCTTCACTTTATAGAAAACAACCAAGCTCATAAGTCAAATTTGAGCACTTTAGATTTTATCTCGTGCATTAGCAGAACAAAAAGTTAAATGAAAAAAGCTCCACGGTATTCAGATTTTAGTTGTCAAATATTACTTACAGCAAAGTTTCCTGCTGATTTGATGTTGTAATTCAGTAATTACTGTATAGCAATATTTTTAAATAAAATTATTCCCTATACTTAATGACCTTTCTTAAAGTACCTACTATGTCCAGTCCTTCCGAAAACAATTTTTTGTTTTTTTAATTTAAATATAATTTTTAAATTATAACAGAGGTACTCTGTGTTGTGTACAATATGTTTAAGGATTGTGTTGTTACATTTATTCTTCCTCATAGTTACCAATTTTTGTTAATCCACATGCAATGTATTTTACTGAAAGTATACCATGGAAATTTTTGTGTTGCTATAAAAATTATTCAATATAAAATTAGACCAGCAATTTTCAATATCAGTAGCTTGCATATTAAGAAATAATAGTAATAAGAAATAGCTATCCTGTCTCTTAATTTAGAAACATATGCTGATTATGTCCATTTGGAATACTTGCAGATGAAGTAATCTAACAAGAATTGAATGAAAAGCCAAATTCGCTCAGGTATTCAAGCAATAGACTCATTATAGCCTCCAAATTACAACTGTCAAACCAGGAGGAAGGGAGAGCTTTGTATGATAAGATAATGACTTTTTTAGTACTTGTTGAAGGAAAAACTGGTGTTACTGAAAGCAGTGACAAAACTCCTACTAAATGGAGCCAAGATTTCTGTTTTTTTTAGTGAAATATGCACTATGGAGACTCTTAAACTTGGATCTGCCTGTCTGCAGATTAGTTTTCCTGGTGGTGGTACATGTTATTGGATCCAGTAATCTCTGTTTGCGCACATTTGCTGTGCCTCTCCTTTACATTTGTAAACGGGAATCTGCTCTAGCCTGGAAGTCATTGAGGTGCAATATCGGCACCTTCAAACGGGAGGCAATGAGCCATGCAGACAGGAATGCAATGTCAGTGTGAGCGCAGCACTGCGATAACCTAACTACGTGGTTTTTTGAGCACAGTTGGTTCACATGTGACTGTTGGTGCCTGTATGTTTAAAAACTACCCGAATAGCCTCGTGGTCTAGCTGGCCTAAATAAATAATAGAATATAATCATTTCTCAGGACTCTGTAACACCGTGCTGATCTTAATGGTGCTCACTGCTGAAAAACTGAGAGTAAGATTTTTCCTATTCTTGTGTAACTATGAAAATTTAGATATCACTGTGGTATATTTATGCATATTTCTCTATAGTTAATCTCTATAGTATAGATTTCTCTGTATCATTATAGATATGTTTTCAGGAATACAAAATACTTTTAAGAGTGCAGCCCACAAAAGTCCGGGGAGAAGCACGCATGAAATTGCAGTTCGTTGAGATAAAATACAGCTCTATCTGAATAACTAGAAAAATTTTTTAAAAGTTGTTTGACAGGGAGCAAAATGACTCTTCTATGGAAGAAGACATTTCTGGACATCAGTGGACATTTGAATATTTTTTAATTAAATCTTTGTTTCGTTTTTTAATTTTAAGGCCTCAGCTACTGCCACATTATTTTCAGGCTCTTCCTGACCAAGTAGTGATGTCATCACTGACAGTTTAATCAGTTTCATGAATTTTGCAAACAGTACAGAATACTGATGCCATTATTAGGGGTAATAGTTGTTGCAAAATCTAAGATGAAGTGGAAAAGAGGTTCACAGTTGATGATATTTGACAGTTCCTTTCAGCTGTAGGCAACGGAGCTGATAATCAGCACATCCAATTCATTCAAATATCTTTCATGCTTTATGATTAACAAGCAAATTTATAACAGAACAGATTGCTGCTTGGCATCTCTCATTGTCCATATTCTTTTTTGTCTTGAAAGCCTTTAATCACCATGTGTAAAAGCAGTGTAAATCTTTACGGTATCCATGAGTCAAAACTATTTTTCAACAAAAACTGATGTCATATTTCTTTAAGCAGGAAGGTTATATTTTTATGTTCTTTCTCTGGACCGTAACTTACGAAATGTCCTGATTAAATATTTTTCAGGAAGAACTGCATTCACTAACTTCTGAGGTCAAAACCTCCAAAGAAAAACTAAATTCATTTTTGATTGTGGAAAGTATCAATAAAATTGTTTAACTAGCCACAAAAGTCTCTGTTGATCAGTGCTAGCATTCCTTCCCTCTTCAGAGGACCACGTAGTTGGTCTAGACAACAGAAAACAAGGGATGAAATTCTGGCTATATTGAAATAAGCGATAATTTTACTGCTGATTTCAATATGATGAGAATTTCTACAAGCCTCAAGAAAATATGCTTGGATTCCCAACATACTCTAATGTCATAAGTAGTTTGCATGAAGCTGTAGTGATCTTTTTTAGCTATTTGTTCTGCGCGGAAAAGGTGCTGGTATGTGCCTGCTATAAGGAGCTCCTTCCAAAAACTTTGCACTTGCAAAACAGATTGCAGTGTAGATTGATTGTAGCTTGAACAGAAGAATTTCCTAAAATGTGTCATGATCATGAGACAGATCCCTCAAGGTGCTTTGTTTGGATTTGACATTGTTGTTGTCATGTACCATCTCAGTTTAATTAGTCTGTATGTTAAAGGTAACTCTTGCTTCTTACTAGCACACACATTTTCTATGAGGATTGCAAACACATGAAGATGGCTTGATAGTTTTCCTTGAAGCCAGGTCCATGTGATAATAATGACTGTTTCTTTTTTGTGGTTTGCACCTGATGAGTCAGAGCCTGTACAGATGACGTTGCAAGCTTTCAGAGCTGAGAGAAACAGTCAGCAAGCTGGGTGTTCCAGTGAAGACTCAGACATGTCTTAGGGATTTGAGAAGGGTTGGTTAATATTAAGCTAGAACTGGATTTTGTATTCAATGTACTTGTAATCTTTTCTTTCCAGTTTTTTTACCTAAAAGCATAATCTCAAATTTTATTTAAAAATATGTGGGTTTTTTAATTAGTAGGTTTGCCTTGGATTGAGACCATGAGAGAAAAACCATTCTAGTTTTACTAACTACATAGATCCTGCCTTAGGAAATCTCTCATGCACAAATGCCTGGAAATCAGGAAAATGCTTGTTCTGTCCTTATTTGTTTGCCCATGCACCCACTTTTTCCTGCTGTTGGAGACTGGACCCTAGGCTCAAAGATCCTTTGATCTGACACACCATTGTCACTCGTGTGTTCCTCTGTAACCCTCTGGTGTAATGGACCATGTATTGTCAAGGGCTAAGTTTTGAGAAGCTGATTCCAGCAGTCATGGGCCATGTCCATTATACAAGAAGAAAATGACTAGAGATGCTGCCTGTTTACCTGGCTCAGGTAAACAGTAAGGTACCATAAATAGTGATACAGAATTTTATCACTATGCTGTTGTGTTGGCTAAAGAGCAGTTTTTTAGTAGGCTTCTCAACTTGTGTATCATAAGGGATCATGAATAAATTTCAGTAGGATCTTGACCATGCAGATTTTCCCTCCTTGTTCTTTCATAAATACAAAGAGTGTATTTCCTTGAAACATGAAATACGCAGATAGTCAGAAATGATCAGGTTCCACATTACCCAGTTAAATCTGTGAACTCAAGACATCTCTGAGCCATGGGTCAAGTAGGGGAGAAGGCATACCAGAGAAATATTGCTCTGCCATCTTCCCATAGCATCTGTAATTGGCTGCTGTTCAAGGCAGGACACTAGGCTTAATAGAGCTTGGTCTGACCTGAAACAGCCATTCTTATATAAAAATCTGCAGCCACAGAATTGGTATTCTTTATGATTGCAAAGTATGGTATGCTGTTATTGCTTTGCTGCATTTAATGTAGTCAAAATTTTCCTGCTTGTCCCTCCTGCCAACTAAGCTTTTTGTCCCTGCAAGAGGAAGTTGATGGAGTACATGCATTTGCACTGTTTTATGGAGCTTTCCTTAGTTTTTCTTTGCTTTTGCAGATTTGCTGTTTGAAGCCTGATTTTCTTCTCTGATGAACTCAGATCAAAATACATACCATAGTTATTGTCAGCTACTTTAGTATTCCAAAGGAGCAATGTATATTTACTAGATGCGTGTTACAGCTATCAGAAGAAAGCGCTGAGCCATTTAAAGACCAAGTATTCATCTTAACAAAAGAAATACCATCAATTCTTCTGGAGAAAGTTTATAGATTTATGGAATCATAAGTGGCATTGTTATAAATGTGGAAACCCTTAGAACATCGTATTTGGTGCTATTGAAAATGGCAAAAGCTATCAAGGCTCATAACGGCCTTGCCCATTAACTTCACCATGTGCTTTGATTTTGTTAAACTTATACTGGCCAATCCAGATAAGTTAGTTTCTCTTTTCAGTCACCAAGGCGACAAATTTTTTTTATCACTGTGAATGTTTAAGAAGAGCTCTTTATTTTAAAGAGGTCAGAAGAATTAGTCAATGCAGCTGGCTCAAACTGCAAATGTCTTCTACTGATTCCCTTTTACACCTTGTTCAATTTTAATGGAAAGGCTAAATAGATGAGGAACTGTTTTTTACTGCTTATTGACAGGATGTGTTAGAGGAGAAAAACATCTTTAAGCTTTCCAAAAAACATATGCTTTTGCTAAGTTCAAATGGATGTCTGTATTGTATTTACATACATGGACCCTGTTCTGTAATGGGAAAATGGCAACCCTGGGGTTAGAATCCAGTCTGCGCAGACACAACCCATATTATCTCAGTACACCAGTCAGAAGTAGAAAAGATTGAAAAACTGAATATTTGGATGAAAAAAATGGAAACTTTTTTGATGGAAAGTTTTCCCTTTTTCATTAATTCTATTTTGACAATTTTGTTTTCAAAGTGTGCATCAGCCTCTGTAAATCTCTTTTTTCCTGTAGAAAGTTGAAAGCTTTAATAAAGGTGAACCTGTACATATTTATTTCATAACTGCTTCATTATAAAACTGTTTATTAAGATAGTCACTGAACAGTGACAATTCCTCTTTATCCCTGCAGTTCAATGTCTTCCTGGAAGCAAGGTTTTAAATCCCTCCCTTAAACTAAGAGAGCACCCGCAATAATTTTCTTTTCTGAATGTTGTCATACCTTGCAGAAGAGTTCACTGACCATTTTGAACTTGCTCTGGATCTATTTCTTATACTGGTCTTCAGTTTTGGGCAGCAAACTTGGAGTGAAAGAGTACTGGAGATCATATTAAAGTATATTTGCATTGCCAAATAAAGCAGCTCATTGGTTTGTTCCTTCACTCTTGTCCTTGATCATCCATACTTAGTTCACTGCCAGACTCTGTTAGCATCAAGTAGCTATTTCCCATTCAGGGTGGCTCTGGGAACAGTTCTTGGCAGGAACTGCTTCCTATAGGCAATATTAATGAAACTGCACAAGATTTATAGTCCTTTGTTTTACAGTCTCCTAGTGCTATCCCATCAGGGCATGGGCCATACTGTCCAACATTTTCACACACCCATCTGCCATGCCAGTGCATGTGTCACATATCCTCTGGCAGAATAGGAAACAGCACTTTCAACAAAATTCCCCCTTCTCAAAAAATAATAATAATGTGTTAATTATAAAATCATTCCATAGGGTCACTGTTGGTAATACAGTTTTTTTTAATTTAAAAGAAGTATATGCATAAACACATTAGAAGTTATCAAGATAAATAAATTCATATCTCTATGAATATTCATATACAGCTCATACAGATTCTCTGAACAACATCAGACATTCATGAACAATCCATTTGGTGTTCAGTGCATAGACTAGCAAAACATAATTGCACTTTGCTAACGTATTTCGTGTATGCCTGTGTAAACATTTCAGATATTTGCACTCCAATCATATCTTTTTAAAATCATTTCTTTGTTCATTCCTCCTTCAACTACTGATTGCCGAATTTCTGTGGAGACACAGCTGCCGATTATATTTACTTAACTAGAACTCTGTTTTCCATGAAGTGGTGGTACATTGTAGAAATAGCTGCATCAGATTAATTGCTATGTTTTAGTAAGTTTACATATTTTAAGTTGAAATAACTATCTTAACCCATAAATTTCTGTATGTTATAGTTATTACTATTTTTCCTAGGTATAGGTGCACCTAGAAGTAATCATTGTATTTAAATCTGTGGAGTCTTTATAATTGTGAGGATACAAAAAGATCAGATTTATTTTATGAAAATGTAATTTAATTGAAATCATTTTAAATATTATGAAACATTAATCATGAGCAGAATGTCTTTATGGAACATTAATTTGAGGCAGCAAGAATAAGCAGCTGCAGTTCCCTGATATGATATCTGCTGTATTTATATTAATTATCTCATAACACAGACTAACTGAAGTAGAAAATTCATTAAGTTTAGTTAAACAGTAAGGAAATCAAAATGCTTTTATTTGTTAATTTGAAGGTATCATCCCAAAATCATAGGCCCTAGAGGTAGCAGATGGCTAATAAACTTAATGGGATTATAAAAATAGGAATATATATATGATTTTTTTCAATTTACAGGCTTTTTTAAAAAAAGTCTGATTATGCATATGACAAGATGACTGAAATGACTGTTCTGTCCTTTAAGGTACAAGTTTAAAGGGCTTTTTGTCCTTCTGCCAAATTTATTGGTTTTTTTACAGACACATTATTTTTTGTCTTATGTTATTCTTCCCACTTATGACAGAGCTAGAGATGCTGCTGTATATTCCAGAAATTGTAAATCCATTTGCATACAATTTTTCTTCTGGTATTCTTAGATATTTAGATGTAGCCAAATGAAGACTAGCTTTTAGTCTGGAGCTTAGAGCTTTCAGTTCGAGCAATGAGCGAGCTCCTTTACAGTTATAGTCAGAAACCTATGCAGATGGCAGCATTACTGAAAACTGATTCTGAGTGTGTAGATGTGCTTTATATAATGTTCCAGTTTACTTTAATAGCTGCTGAATTCTAATGCTGAGTAGCACTGAATTCCAGTGTCAATATTAGGGTTACCATATTTTCACCCAGGCACTGCTGGAAAGAAATACTTTTATATGCACTGTACTGTATGTGCAGATAGTGCATCTCAAATGCATCATATTTACTGTACAGTCATACAGTATATGAGTGGTAGGTAATGCATTGAAAGGGCATTGGTCTCCATAAACATGTACTGTAGATTGCTCTAAATATGCCCTGTCATAGCTGAATTGCTGTTGTAACCAGCTTTGTGGATGTCCAGCAATCCTGGACAGATGGGTGCAATCCTCAAGTTACAGCATGAAAAAATGCTCATGTAGTCTTTGGGGAAAACAGTATACAGTTAGGAGATAGTAAACAGTAGTAGATTGTTCTTTTTTGAAAGATATTTCATATAACAAGGAAGCATCATATGAATGATGTGATGATCACAGGAAAATTCATTTGACATGAATGACTGGACACTGCCTTAAGCAATCTGGTGTGATTAGAGCTGCTTTTAGCAGGGGGTAGGACTAAATGACCTCTGGAGATCCCTTCCAATCTAAATTGTTCTGTGATTCTGTGATCATCTATAATGATTCTAATCAACAGAAAATACAAGGATGATCAGAACTTTTTCTTTAGTACACACTGATTTTATGTTACCCTTTCACATGGAGTAATTTGTAATTTGCTGTAGGAGATGATTGATGTTACTCTGTTCCTAAAATTGTCCATGTGCTCTCTATTTACATTTTTTTATTTTATTGTATACACAAACCTTTCAATAATGTTCTGCCCCAATGCATCAGATGATTGTATATACTGGGGATGCTCTTCTGGAGTTCTGGTCATAGAAACTATGCATTTTGAAACCCCTGATAGAGTCATGTGTTAAGCCAATCGCGACATATGATAATAGAGTACCACACTGTGTCTTGGAAGTGTGCCTTCTTGAAGGACAAGGTTCTTCATGCATCTCTCTGAAAGAAAGCCTTGATCTTTCTTCTACAGCATAACCCCATTGGCCACTGAACACGTGTGGTCAGTAAATTATAGTTTTCAGGATAACTGGCTGCAATAGTGGATTCAGGAATGGTAGCGTCTATAAAACTATATTATGTAAATACTAGAAAAAAATTCTGGCTGGGGAGTACAAGAGAAAACAGATCAGTGGATAAGTCATACCCTCAAATTATTATTAAACTGTATATTAATAATTTCTTTAGGTTTGTGTAACTTCCTTAACAATTGTCAGGCCTTCTGTCCTTAGAACTGAATATTGAACTGAGGCCTGCTGCTGAAAATCTAGGTGGAAGTATGTCTTCCCAGAGTCCACACATAGGTTCCAGCTACAGCCTTGTGGTCCCATTTATTATACTGAGTGATGCTACATAGTGTGGAGTGGGGTGTTTGCCCCTTTTCAAGTCATTTTTTGAGCCTTCTCATACAAAAGTTGCTCCATAATACAGCACTATTTCAATGTGCTTGCATATGTTGATATGGTACTTTCTGAATTACAGTTAATTTGTGTGTGTGTGTGTGTGTGTGTGTGTGTGAAAGAGAGAGGAAGGGAGAGTGTATATTTATATAAAAGTATACACTATTAAAATAACTTATTTTCTATTATCTAAGAAAGCTAGCACTGCTTTAAATATGTTAGGGAATTCATTCCATTACACTACTCCCAAAATATGTTCTATGTGTCTTCATAGCTTTAAGTATCACTACTTTTACTTTGTCATCAATTAGCTTGAGTTGAAAAGCATCGAAAGAACACATACTGATTAGCATTTTCAAATATTCTGCTTCCAATCAGTAAATTATATTCAAATGCCAACACAAATTGTAAAATTTACTGTATGTGAAAACAAATTGAACAGTTGGTTCCTCTTAACATTTATATAATATTTATTATAAAGATATTTCTGGACTGAGTACCTACAAGCTTGCAGATCCCTTCATTTGTTGCACAGCTATATATGTTGATTTTAAGAAGACAGTGTTTATTACTTCAGATGATAGGAAACTCCAGTAACCTTTGAGCTGGTGACTTCATTTTACCCCATACTAATTCTCTTAATGGGTACTAGAATTGATTGTAATAGCAAGAATGCCTTGTGTTGGCATTAGACAAGAACAGAAGCACTTCTTGGCAGGTTCCTGAGTGCATTCGTGTGATTTAATATGCATTTTTTGATTACTGTCTAACCTTCTACAACCTTTACTGTCTGTCTTTTGACATTAAAGATTCATCTCCCAGTCTATCAGGTGAAATAATAGTCTGGATAGATCTGAATTACCTCATCTTGACCTATTTTAAATCAATGCAGACCAACGTGTACGATAATTTCAGCAGCATATATCTTTAGAAGCTGATCGCTGGGAAGAAAAGTCCCTAAACGTATTCTAGAATGCAGTAACCTGTTAATTAATATAATTATTCATCTTATAGCATAACCTTGAGCAAGCACATTTCAATTGCAAATAGTGTTCTAGTGAATAGAAGTGTTAGGCTGATCCTCTCTACTCGAGAATACAAAATTTATTCACATAAATCCTTGTGAATAAGGTGGAGTGCTGATGCAGGTACTCTATTGAGACAGTATACAGATAAAAACCAAAACAAATTTATAAAATTTCCTTAAATATACCTGAATTTTTTGTTATTTGAAAGTTTTACTTGAGAATAACTTAGGGTTATTTTGTGCAGACCAGGCCTTCTGGAAAAAAAAAAAAGCTTGTAACTGTGATAATGTCTGAATATTGCTCTCCCCTTTTATTTTTCATGACTTTATGAAGGCTACTTTTTAGACTGAAGTATTTTAAGTCTGTTCTCTGTTCATATGAATGTTCTTGGGAAGCTGAAGAAAACTTATTGATCTGTTTCTGAGTGAGTGGAAAAATTTACTGTTTTAAAGATTATTTTGTTGCTTCTTTCCTTTTAAGGAAAGTAGTAATATGTACTACTTTAAGTAAGTAGTAATATGGAATCAGTGTACTAATATGATATTGAAATACTCAGAGCTAGTAAAAATGTGAATTACCACCATTTTCTATCCTTCTATCCTTCCTGTCCTAACAAATTCCATTATTTTCTGGCATATTTTAATCATCATATAAGTTAATAGGCCCTGATATACGTGGCAAATTTGATGCCCTTTTTCAGATACTTCTGTATCTACAGAATTCCTTTTTCACTTCTTTTGGGCTATGAAAGTCTGATGCTTCCCACTTTTTAAAGTTTAAAGCAGAGAATATTTTAGTTTTCAATTAATTTCAAACATGAATGTATTACCTTCTGTCCAGTTCACCAAAATTGTAGTACGTTTTATAGAATAAATCATCATATCCTAGAATGATGCACAATATAACACCATTGAACTGTGACCAGTGTACTATTGTACAAAGCCAGCTCAAAGCATCAGTGAAAAAAGTACAAGACTAGGGCAGTGGACTGCACAGGGAGCAGGATCCTAGCCTGAATAGCCCATCCCTACAGTTTCTTTGCAGAGGTCACCACTGCTTCCTTTTCCAGGGTAGGAAGCACAGGAAATTGAGAGGAAAAGCAGAAAGCAAAGACTTTTTTCAGGAGGGGCAAGAAGAGGAAAGAAGAGTTTCTCTAAAAGTGCCAAAACAGTGAATCCTCCCAGCATCTCAATCTCACTAACACAGAGGCTCCCTGGCCCATCACTACCTTCCAAAAATTTTTGTGATGTTTCCCAGAAGTTGTTTCCCTCAAATTTCTTCTCTTATCATCAAATATATTTTCTTCTTGAAAAGAGATAAAAAATGGGACTTAGTGCAAGATGTAAAGACTTGAGCCAGCAATGTCCAGCAGATTGGTAGAGAGAGAAATGTAGATATTTTTAGACCATATTTACTGACTATTCAATCAGTCTATTTGAAGTCTACACTCTGTAATTTTAGACTTTGGTTTGTGTCTTTCAAGCACTGGTTGAAATGCTTGCAAATCCCTTCCAGAAGGGAAATTAATTCTAATAAGGAAAAGGAGACACATGTTAGTACCCACAATGTACGGTAATAGATGCAAGTCCCTAGGCAAAATTTCCCCCTTAGACTGTGCCTGAGTCTAATACTGGGCCCAGTAAGCCAAAAATTGTTCTATTTTCATAGCAACTTCAGAATGACTGCTCCATGTGCCAGTTATTCTTTCTCTGGGGTGAAGGGGTCGTCTGATCAGATTGATCCAAATGAAAAAAGGTTAAGATCTGAATCAACAGTAAAACAAGCAGTGTTCATGATGAGTTCGGTCATGGTAACACTTACTCTGATGAATAAGTTTAAACACTAGTTGTAAAGCACACTTATACAAAAAGCTGTTAAAGATAACATTAATCTTGAACTGGCCTGGAATTTGCTTTTGGCTATTCATACATATCCTACAAAAATACTTTAATGAGCATGTGTAAAATATGGCCCTTGCTATATAAAATTGGAATTATGTCGAGATTTGCAATTACAGATAAATATGACAGTTGTAGAGCAGCTTCCAGATAGTTTTACTAATGTGAAAATATGCTAAAAAACTAATATACAACTTCTGGTTTTGCGTTATAATTAACATGGAAGCTTGGTTAATAAAAAATTGATTGTTTCATGTATTGTATTAATACTAATTAAATTTATTTGGAATAACTATGGAATAGCAATCATATTGTAGTTTAAAAATATAATCTTTAAAGCAGTAGGCATATTAATGTTCAGCCCCAAACCTGCAAATGTTTTAGAATTTTCTTATTCATATAAAGTATCTAATTTTAATGAAGAAAATATTATTTGTATTTAATGTTAACAAGTTGACTTTCTGGATGCCAAAAGTGTTGTTATTTGTGTAAAATACATTGTAAGCACTGTTGTGGAAACTTGAAGTAGTATATCAGGTTCTTCTTTTCTGTCAAGTTCTGTCTGGGCTGAGATAGCCCCAAGTGGGATTCATTACCTGAATTACCTTTGGGAACTGTCAAAAGATTCAGTATTTTCCCTCAAGGAAATTTCTTTATCAAGTCCCCTAGTTCTCCGTTGTTCTGTTACCTGTTTGGGCAGTGAGCTCCGCCTTCCAGCCACTGTTGTGGTATTGGTAGTAGTCCATGCACTTTTTACAGTATATGGTAACTTAGGAAGTGGAGATCTTGGCTCAAGGGGATTGAGACCTCTCATTCTGTCTCTGAAAGGGATATGCTTATCTCTAGCTGAAGAAATAGCTATGCTACTTTAAGGATCCATTTGCCTCCCCTAATACTCTGAATTCCTCATACACTTACGTAAGTCTTTTTTCTTCTGTCAGTTTTCAGTATAAAATGTAATGTTCCAGGAATGTCTTTTTTTATGTTTTAATTTTCATGTTAGGATAGCATTGGCCTTATTTCCAGTAATCAGAATATAAAAAACTGAATTATTTTCATAAAATTGTTTTATGCTTCTGAAATGCTTCAAACAGGATAATGTTCTAGAATATTCAGTGAGGACCATATGCAGCAGTAACCATGGAAATGAGTGAATACTGATATCAGATGATAGGGAATTAACCTAATGTATCTCTAACCTATACCATATAACAGGAGTCAGAAAATAAGAAATACACTATTAAAATACTGCTACTTAATACTTTTTAGAATGTCACACCTGATTTTCTCTTCTGTTACTTTAATGCTAGGATAGCTAGATCATGAAAAGCATTCTGGAAAAAAGTAAGTATATTGAAACCTGAAACTTAACTTTCTCAGTGGAAAATACCAATATAGAGAAAAGGAAAAAAGGAGGAGGATGAGGGTCAGAAAAATATCCGATAAATTTTAACCTCCAGCAATCAAAATGAAATTGCACCTTTGGTTGTTATTTAACAAACTCAAAGTTCGAACATATTTTACGCATTCTCTAGAAATGAAATGATTGATAGAATTTTTCATGGGAAGAATTCCAATTTGTTGGCCAGTTCTGTTATTTAAATCATTTTCTGAGATCCTAGTAAGAGAACTGTATGTTCTTTGATAAAAAAAGTGGTACTCAAATACTGTAATAGGAGACCTTTTTGTAAATCCATGCTTTAAATCCTTGCTGAGAACACAGTTTGTCCATGTAAATTGAGTGTACAGATTAGTGTGGTTCTGCTGCATCTTTCTTGTACATTTCATATATAGAAGACATCTGCTTTTACTTGACATATTAGAAGTGTCATGAACCAAAAATTTGCAGTGCATTTAAATTGATAATACAGTAAATGTAATTACCTGCTGTGCTTGAGAGCTGACTCCAGCACTTGAGTAGCTGTGGGGCGTAAAATAGGCAAATGACAGTTGTAATCAGTCTTTTTTGCATTGCCTTGATTTTTGAAGATGATCTATTCCCATCATAAAGATATTGAAATCATTAAAATGAACAACAAAAATGATGATATTTTTCTCATTCTCTATTTTGGGATAAAAAATGTAATTTGAAGCATCAAGCAAAATTTGGAAAAAAGGCTATGAGAAGCTAAAGTTAGAGGGATGCCCCTAATCTGAGATCTGATATGGGATGCATTTTTTTATTTGACACCCAAAATGTTACTTATGTACATTCCATTTTGAAAGGAATGTAATTTTCAGGAAAACAGAAAATGTCGTATAGGTCGTATCATACACAGCAGTGGTCAGTATCAGATGCTGATGCACCAAGCTATATCTTATACCTAGCAGTTGAAGAGGTAGTGTTTCCTTTTCTCACTGTTGTATTTTTATACCTTAACCAGCTTAGGAGTCGAACAGCTTCCATGTATCTATCCGACTGCTTAGTCAGGAAGGAAGAATTCATACAGTCTCCACCATGCAGTTGCTTTGTTCTTCTTGCTGTTAATATTATTCAGTCTAAGCTTTTACTTATGCCTGGCACTCTCATGCGCTCTCTATGTATATATAAATATTTGTGTATGTTTGTAAATGAGCTAGCTTCATGTCTGTATCTCATATGCTGGTTCTGAACAAGTCACTTCAGCATCAGAGGTAGCATAGCCGCATCGACATAGCACTGCACGCAGACAAACTAGAAGTAGGCCAAAATAGCCAGGTCAGTGCACCACAGTAATGGAGCTATACTGTTTCTGTGACCTGTGGTAGTATCATACACTATTTTGCAAGGCAGGTAAATCAAAATGGTTAAATGGCAGGTCAGGTACTCCTAATAATTGCTTTTTATTGCATACCTTTTGATTCAGTTCTCATTCTAAAAGTCTTTCTCTTAAACCAAAGGAGGGTAGTTAGAGAATTGTGCTATTTCAATATTGTGCTATTTCACTGGTAATGGGAGGGGCAAATAAAGAGGGCAGAATGTTTCAAATTAATGTCTAGTTCTGTATGCTGGACTGTCAGCCAGTGTGAGAATTGGTAAAGGAAAGTGCACTTTATTGTAGCAAACATAAGTGCCCACACACATTTAAATTATGAGTGTATAGTCTTGACTCAGGTGACCATTTCATCTTGCTGTCACAGTATGACATTTTTGAGCATACGTGACCATAGGTCATTACTAAAATTGTTTCCAGTTCCCTGTTGAATTATCTGAAAAAATTGGTTCCATTATACAAGAGAAAAGCACACTATGATATTTTTTAAAATGTCAGTTTGTTCATAATAAATGCAAATGTATGTTTAGAGTCTACCTAAGTTATTCATGGAGAGAACCAAAGTCGCAAGAGAGTTTTTTCAACAAAGAGTGAATACACAAATGCATAGATGCCTGCTCTTGTACAGGTCTTCTCCTTTGTTGACATAATGACATGTTTCAATGTTACTCTAAAATAAAGAGAGGTGTTTCACAGTGGTGTTCAATTTAATGAAGTGTGCAGAAAGCTATGTCACCAACTATTATGGATTGCGGCATAAAAAAGGAAAAGCAAGCTGAACGGGAGATTCATTTTAAACAGCTTTGCTGTGAAGCTGTGCTACCTTGGGTTAAGAGCTCCCCAGATCTTAGCTTAGTCAGCTACTGCTAGAAATGGAAAATTATCCTGATCTGGAAATGATGTCTGTTCACAAGAGCAAGAGGAGGCATTCTGGTATATAGGGAGGCACGTATCCAGTCTCTTTCCAGGTTGCCTTTGTCATCTTCCAGATCCTATTATTTTCCTCATCTTCTCCCAGCTCCTCTCAAACACATGAAATAGGAAAGGACAGTTCTGGAATGGGTATCTGCTTGCCCCAAGCAGACCTTTTCTTCATCTCCTTCTCCAGCAGCTTAACAGCGAAGGAATAGGCCTCCTCCCTGCCCGTCTCTGTTACCTGCTTCTGCTGCTGGCTTCAGTGCTACCTACCGGTACTATGCAACACTTTAGCCAAGCTGCTGCTACGCTGTTGCTCTTATTGCTATGGATCCACTTTTTGGTCTTGCATGCTTTTGCTACTTAATTGGTGTCCATTTTTGGACAAAAAAGGCTATCCTTTCCATCACCACACTGCTGCCTGTTTGCAGTTAAGAGCTCAAAATTGTTGTGCTGCTGTGAAACTACATTCGATCAAAAATGCTTTCAGAAGGTGCTTGGGGCACTTTCTCTGTCAACTGATTTTCCTCTTTTCACACTTCAACATAGGAAAGCAAGTTGGGTGTTCCTGCATTATCCATTGAAATCACATCTCTGACCTATTTGTGTTGGACTTTCATTGCTTTACCTCAATGGACACAGAAACAGAACTCTAAAAGACTGTCAGTGGTCTGTGTCATACCGCTTCACCTACAGTATGGCGTAAAAATGTCTGTGCTAGAACTGTTTGTAATAGTTTGCGATAGTTTATAAAAGATTTTGTTAACTTCTAGGTAGATATCATTGTATAATTGCCACGTACATTGGAAATTTGTTTCTGAGGACCCTGATTAGATTTTGAAGGCATACGTAAGCAATGAAAGTGAAATTTATGAAGTAAGGAAAGCCATGGAACATGTATATTTATAATATTGTATGTGTTTTACCTTTCTTTTGGATAGTTTGAAGGTTCTTTTTAGCACCCAGGAGAAAAACATTAAACAACTCTGCATTTTGTTTTTCAGTGTGCAGTGACCTGGAATTCAGGGAGGTCGCAAACAGGTTGAGAGACTGGTTTAAGGCACTTCATGAAAGTGGATTTCAGAATAAGAAGACTAGGATTGTACAAAGACCTGAAAGAAGCAGTAAGATTTTCTACTTACATTATTGGATATTCTCTTTGATACCTTTCTGTACTTTTGTATTTTCATTGCAAAGGCTTGCCTTATTCTTGTGTGCTTTAAACAGCTGTGTGTACGAAACCATAACTCCGTGCTTTTCTAAAGTCAGTTTCTTATTTATGAAGCAGAGCTATGTGGTTTAGATATATGATGTTCACTTTAAACTTTTAATGTCGTTTGACAGGACTCTTGCTCGTGAAAACATATGGAAGCTACCATTCACAAAGCTATAACTTAAACCCATATTTGGCTGAGAAAAGTACAGTGGAAATGTTTTTGACAGAACTTAACAATTAGCTGCTGTATTAGGAGGAAAAGAGAATGAGTAGGGGTTTTGAGCAATTTTTCCATAGAGAAAAGTGAGTTGCTGAATGGCTAGCTGTAAGAAATAATGTATAGAAGCCTTAATTATCTGTGGCCCATCCTTGCTAGTTGATGTCACAGTAAGTACTGCTACAGAAAAACACACAGAAAAAAAAGCTTATAAGAAAAAAGAAATCTTCAAGGATATACTTCAAACCAGAAAAGAGAAGTACTAATGAAGTGGAAACATTAGGGGGCATAATATGTTTTTAACCACCTCAAATGTTGAAATAGACTTTTTGTTGTAGAAAGTAGTAAAGTTTCAAAATGTAACTATCAAAGGTTTTTTTTTTTTAATAGCAATTAAAATGTGCAATAGTAGTCTTAAGAGTGATGTCCTACTGTGGAGGAGAGTCAAATTAGATTTTGTAAGCCTTAAACCTCTACCTTTCATTAACATGAAGAGCAAGCTATTTATGAATTCCTCCAGAGTATAAGATTCACAGAACTTGGCCACCGCTGATTGCTTGTCTCAGTTCCTCCATTATTAATGTTTTAAAGTGTTTGGTATATTTTAGCTTTCATTTGCTAATTTATACATTCCATATACCTTTGTTCAAGAAATTCATTTATTTCCTTTAATTGGAAATGCTATTTATGTGTGTGATTCTTCATGCTAAAGTAATAATTGTGTAAAACACAATGAATTAAAGATGAGTCTGTCTTATCTAGGAGTACTTTTCTTACTATTGAGAAAAAACTGTTTCTGAGATAAAGTGCAAATATGGTAATGTTGCTTTTAATTGATCTTTAAAAAAATGCATTTAAAAAACTTGTTTACAGTTCACATTCTGGTCATTGTCCATTACTGCCGTGTGATCTACTTCTCGTCCAGTAATGAAAACAGGAAAAATACAAACTACTAATCTCTTAAATATGTATTTGTTATATAGCAATAAATGAAATGTATCTAATAATGTAGCTAATGTTAGCACATCACTCAGTTAAAGATCAGCTGAAGCATTGCATAGGGTCCTGATTCTTACTGAATGCTCAGTTTGCTGAAGATAACACACTGAATAGGTAGGGTCAAAAACACAGGTGAGTTCTATATTGTATAGGAATGGAAAATTCACTATTAATACTTTGAAAACATTGTAATGTAGTGCACACACACAGTTCTTGGAAGCATGAGCTTTTTCTCTTAGACATGTTTCTTGTTCATTTTTCTTTAAACAATGCTCACAGGTAGCATTTATAACACCTGTTATCTATTTTTGAGACAGGTATTTGTATCATTATGTGCACCCTTTCACTTATTTTATCGCTTGTTGTTTGCTAATTTTTACAGTATAATAACAATTCAAGACTATATTTGGACTTGAGATTTAAGATTTTATATGCCTGGCTCTAAAAATACAAGAGAAAATGTGGATTTTTGGACCTAGGAATCTGTTACATGATCCAGCCTGATTGATTGATTTGTTCTCAGATTGTGGTGGTCCCTTTGTATAACATTAGCAACACTCATAAAATGTTGATTTTGCATCTAGTGTATCCTAAATGTTCGTGCTCTGGTACTTTATGTGCAATGCAAAAGGTAATAACCATCTGTTTAGATGATATAGACCAAAACAGTTGTGCAAAATGGGATCATTTTTAGAACAGATTGTTGAATTATATCAAGCACCTAGGTCTGTGAGATCCATGAGCATTTCTACAGAAAACATTAGTGTCCAATTGTGATTAGCTTCCTCCAAAGTTTTAATGTCTGTGAAGATCTTTCCCACCTAACTTGATCTAGCAAAGGAACCATTCTAAGGCAGATAGAGAGACATACTCATCTTTAAAAGTCTTGAGAGGAAGATCTTATCTACAAATACAATTCTTACAGTTGAGAAGAAAAGTTTCTGGCCCAGTTTCCAGAACTTCCTGTTGGAAGCCTTCAAAGTCATGGAGTTCTTGCCTTTGTCTATATAAAGAATTCACAGGGGTACTTCCGAAGGTATCTGAACTTCAGGTACAAGTTAGACTGGATCCTACCTTACCAGTTTTTTGAGAGACAGAATCAAATGTTGATTTGGATAGCTAACAATAGTCTCTTCAGGGATCTTTTTAGTCAAGTGGTAAGGCTATTAAATCTGTGTGGAAAAGTCTGCTTTTATTGCTGCTGTTGACTTTAAATTCCCTGTGAACATGCTGCTGTCTGAAATGTTTGACTTTACTTATGCTTTTAATCTTGTACCAGAGATTTATCAGAAGTAGCCAGAATGTTTTACAAAATATGAAGTGGATGGCTATGCTGGGTTTAATTTGGATTTTGTGTTTTGAAGGGTTATACCTCATCGACCTAAAACAGAGGTAGCATTGGTACAGTGATGTTAAAAAGTTTGCTAGTACTTAAAGAAATGTTAGAATGTAAATGTGGAGGTTTAGTGATAGGCTTTGGCATGTTTATTTTCTTTTTACTAAAGCAAGGCAAATCAAAGTTAAGGAAATGGTTACATATGAGACTTTCAGATAGTCCTATTTTTCTCCTTTTCTTTCTCCCTTTAAAAAAAAGTGTGTTGATGAAAACTAGGAAGTTTTACAAAAATTTTTGAACAGTGACCCTTTAGAATTTGTTTTGTTGGTAGTATGGTAAGTTACTCAAATTGTAGACATCTAATTTTGATCAAATTGCTTTCAAATGCAAAGGATCTTATTTATTCTGGCCATTTTTTACTAGATTGAATTAATTTGAGAGGCCACTGCAAAAATGCAGTCCTTCTGTAGACAGAAAGTGATTGAATATTGAGTAGTAATTTCTTTCTACAAACAAGGTAATGCAAATATATGTTTGTATGAATAGACTAATTTTACATTTTAAAGCATCCTAAAAACATTACATTTAGTGTTCTTTGCAGAATTGTAAACATGGTTGTATATGTTGCTTTTTCACCTTATTGTTCTATCCAATTAGAAAATTTTGATACTAGATATTTTACAGTTTGACATTTGAGAACTGCCTCATAATAATTTTCTTTCATGTTTTTTAAAACCAGTGATTTTTATTTCTTTTTGATGTTATAAGAAATTGTTTCTTTCATTTGTGGATTTGAGGATGCAAAAATTATTTAAATATATATTTATTTTTAACGCAACTATTTTTTCTGGTATGTACATTTCTGTACTTCAAGTTGCTCATTTTGAGGCAACAAAAAATATTACACCTTATGAGAAATAAACATGTCTGTAGTTTAGAAGAAAAATAAAATATTTGGTCCTCATGTCCCTATAAACACACAAAGAAACAAAAGGAATGATATTTATTCAACATGGTAATGTCCTTTCTGATACCATTAGGAAATTCTTAAAGCTGCTATTCTTCAAGAGTTAAATTCCTGCGTAGTATCCCTAATCAAGTCCCTCAAAAGTCAGTCTCCAAAGTCCTTGTAGGTCCAAAACATCAGACACATTAATTTTTAATTATACCAGGATTAAACAAAGTCCAGCCACTATTTGGGGGATGTATGACAGCTAAATCTAGAAATAAATCTTGCAAAGAACTTAATCATGTGTAGAGACCTTATAAGTTGTACATGAGACCTAGAGGTCTGTACAGAACAACAGCTACCACAAAAAAGCAACCTGAATGCAGTTTCCCCCTTCAGAGTCCTTATTATTCTGCAAGATCCCTGGAGCTGTTCAGTACCCTTGGAGAATTAAAAATCTGTTTTGGCACCCTTTCCCCCCAGGCTGTCTTTTTTCCGGTCATAAAGTTCCTTCCTTACTTATATATATATGTATGTATGTATGTATATATAAAAATCTGCATTTAAAAGCAATTTGTGATATTCTTTCTGATTTTCTATTTGCATTTAGAATTTTCCATATTTCAGTCTCTGGTGGCATTTGGGACAGGATTTATTAAAAGTCTTGGGCATTTCTGACCTTCTGACCAAAGCAGATCTAGTACAGGTTCATAATGCCTTGCTGGTGCTTTTCAGAGTGGTTACAGCTGTTAAATAATCCACATTGATGGTTACAATCATGAATACTATTCCTAAACACCAAAAAAAGAGTGTTTAGGTTAATATGCTGCTATAACCATCAATATGCTGATATCAAGTTGAAAATGTAAGACACCTAGCTTGTAATAAAGACTAGAATATTTCTAATAATTAACAGGATTTAATTTCCAAAATCCCTTTTGCATCCAGATGTATACAGATTGTATATATTTAGAAGGACCATTATTGTCAATGCTATATAAACACTTCAATCTTGTCCTCAAGCAACCTAGTCTAATTAGATGACACAAATGGGAAAGAAGAGTGTTCCCTACCCCCATTATTATTCCCGTGCAGATGGGGAACTAAGGCATTGAAAACTTAAGTGAAATTGTATCTATCTATTCAAATAATTTTAAAATATTTTCTCTATTTATGTATTTTTTTGTATTAATTATAGAATGAATTTATGTATTAATAAAGGAAGTTAATGCATCAAATGCAGAGCACAGAAAATACCACAATCCCACAAACATTTCTGCTAACTGGCAGTCTGTTTCTGAGGAATATTTCTTGTGCACCTTGTCATGTTAGACAATGAAGGACCAGAGGCCAAAGATAATGGAGAATCTTCTTATGGCCTGGGAAGAATATGATTACTTAGATTCTAATATACTAATAATTTTGAAAATAATAGAAAAATGGAAGAAGTCTGAAAGAAAATCACTTATAATTAGCTTGTCTAGATAAGCCATATACCTAGGTAAGATATTACATTGGAATTGCCAAAATACCCTCACAAATTTGGAGCAAGAAAAGACCATTTTTGTTTGGAAAAGTGTAAAGAAATTGAATAATTTCAGATATTTTCTTGGAGGTTTTCACTTCATTTTTTTGACTCTCCTAAGTTCCTTATCTAAGCAGAGACACAGCTGACATTATACAGAAATAAATTAAATTTCTCTGGTCCTCCTTGTGGAAGGGAACCCCAATGGACAGACAGAGAACTGGAGAAAGGCCTTTGCTTACTCCTCTTCATACCCTCTCATGCAGTCATTTTATAGTTATCAGAAATGAAAAGAATTCGTGTTTATAAGCATCATTTTTGATTTCTTAAAAATTCTGACTACCTGAGAATTTGACTACTTTCTGAGAACTTATCTCAGAAAAAATCCAGTAGCCTGTATGGCAAAGCTGTACAGGCTGGCAAGCTGTACTATACTACTTGAATTGAAATAAAGTTTCCTAGAAGGAAAAGATTGTTCTAAAGACCTTCTGCATGTGTCAGGTTAGCGTAAGCCCAAGTGGCCTCAAAGCAAGAGCCTAGAAGAAGAAATCCAGCTCAGAAATACTTCTGAGCAGGAATTTTAAATAAATCTGTCTTTACTTCAAATTAAGAATTTGAATAAATAAAAATTTGAATAAGCAAACTCAGTGTTGTTGGTTGAAGTGTGTTTTGACTAAATCTTTTGTACCGAATTATCCTTGTACAGGATGAAACATATATAGATGTTTATTGTAGCAGTCCCCTTATTTTATTTCTCTCTCTTCAGATACCTTTTCCTTTATGTTAGCAATCACTCCTATTAATAAAGTGACCACACAATCTGTTGTCCCTTAGAATACATTTCATCCCTGCTGTCAATCTATTGGCAAACTGGTAAACAATAGCCTTCAGCAATAGTCTTCATCCTGAATATTTTTTCTGTATAAAATTCTCTAAAAATGTTGCTAGAAAAGGAAAGATTTCAAGATGCAAGCTTCCACAAATGTTTAAGACCTTGCAGCTGTGCTTCATTTCATTCCCATGCACCTTTTGATATAAAATGAGAATCAGTTACTTGAAGGTTTTATTCTAAGACCTTAAATTCCTTCCCCAAGTCTTGCACTAATCCTGGCTCTGCTCCTATCTGGGTAATCACAGGGAGTAGGAATATGTTACAGTTTTAGACAAGAACGTTCTGCCTAATGCTCTCTCTTTCTTGGGCCAGAAGAGTCTGAACAAGATCAACACTTTTGCAAACAGCAAATATGACAGAAAGCATTCATAGCTGCTTAGTCCTCCATTTACTTCAGTCTGTCCTCCTCAAGCCTGTCCTGGTAAAACTACTTTAGGAAGGGAAACTTGTTCCCGGCTTGTTCACTGCAGGCCTCAGCTGTGACATGCTGTTAGTTAAAAGTTATCTGATAACCAGAATATTCAACAGATCTGTCACAAGCTGAAACCTTCCTGCTATGGCACTTGCTGCTGAACAAGTAAAGACCATGGTCTAGGTGTCTGCACTCTAGCAGACTAACCATTTCCAAGTGTTATTAGTACTTTGTTTTAATTTTTCTCACTATCAGCATTATTTAGTTTAGACTTTTTCCCAGTGAAAAGGCTTACAGTTGTCTTACAGTTAAGTAGTTTATATTCTAATAGCAGGCATCATTTTCTCATTAGTGATGTAAATCCTCACTGCTAAAATAACTGTTAATTTTGCATGTGTGTTTATTCACTTGTATGATTTGTCACTGTCTTTTTATTGTGAACTCCTACCAGAAGGAATCATGCAACTTTACTTCTCGTGGCATATTAAATAAGCAACTTTTGTATAATGCAATATGTGAGCCAAAATGCTGGTTTGATTTCCACATAAACAGTGACAAAAGCTATCATCTTCCCCAATGTACACAAGGATTTATTACTTACAAGCTTAATAACTGGGCAAACAATAGTTTTACCTTGAAAAGCAGATTATATTTACTAAGATTCAAAATTATCCCCTGAGAAATAGCCAGAAATACAGGAACATTTCTGTTGGCTCCTTTTGTTGTAATATTTTGAATGCTAGTGTGTAAGCCATGGATGAGGGGTATATTTCTCAGCAATATTTCCCTTTGGGATTGTTTTGGTTGAGGAAAGGAGCTTATCCAAAAGAGCCTAGCACTTCACATTTTTCTAAATCAACTTGTCTTGCAGTGTATGCACTGAGTGAAATTCAGCTAAACCCTAAATCCTTCTCTTGTTCACTTTCACTAGTTTTAGACAATGATCAGACATAGCTGCATAAAAGCCCATTTTAATATAATATATGGAAACATTTCAAATAAGCAGTTAAAATGAGAGAAAAAAAATCTTCTTCCCTCTAATTTAGATATCTAAGCAACAATTTTGCTCTGCTCAGTGTAATATCCTAGTAATTACCAAGAAGAAGAATAAATTATTACATATTAGTATGCTAATTTTTCTCCTTCACTTTCTGCTTTTTCTTGTATGTGTCACTATTGTGAAAACTGTGCAAGATCAGCATTCCATTTGGCTCTCAAAGTGATAAAATACGCGGTCTGTGATTTGATGCAATTAATTTCTCAGTTCTGGGTCACCTGGAGATGGTTGTACCTAATGTGCCAAAGCATGTCAGCAAATGTTTAACTCTAGGTATGTGCTTAACTGCTTTGCTGACTCTTTTTCTCAGGTATGTCACCTTGAAGAGCAACAGCTGTATTATTTTTCAATATAATAGTACAGGAAGAAAGTCATTGCAGAGAGAGGGCACTTCTTGGGTAATCTTAGCATAAGTTTGGTCAATTACTTAAAGGGTCTTAAAGACTGAACCAAGAATTTGACCTTAGCACAATAATTTGTTATGGGTTTATACTGTGAACGTGGAACTCAGGTAATGACCTTTCTGTGGTTTAGCTGTTCGGGAGTAAGTGGGCAGCTCCATTTTAGATTAAACAGTGCCATTCTGTCACGTGTCTCTGTCCACATGTGCCTGGCTTACCTCTGAAGTATTTTAGCTTTTTTATCTATTTCATCTAAACTAATATTTGCCCTATATCTCAAACAGTTCTACACTACACTGCAGTAACTGATAGCCCTGAAGAGTGTGGCTTGGTTTGCTTCACAAAATGAACACTAAGAGATGTATCTTTCTCTGTTTGTAACACTATAATTGTAAATGCCACAGTGGAGAAAGAACTAAAAAACAGTAAGAACAAAAAGAAAGATATTTGGCCTGTAAATAGTAAAAAAAAAAAAAAACCTTCAGAAGCATATTCAGAAGAAAAAAAAACCCCTACTTTTAAGGTAAAGCATGATCACTTTTTGAAATGATTACCTGACAAAATTATTTAGTAGAAAGCTAGACCCCATAAACCACAGGGATTTTCCCAGTGTATGATTCCATTTAATAGATATTTTAAGACAGCTTTAACGAAAGTAAACTTTATTTTTCAGGCTTAGAACTAATACAAGAAGCTTATTATATGAATTTTTTTCTTTTAAAGTAGGTTTTTAATTCTGACATGTCAGCTATGGTATATGACTGTTTACTAGGATGTGCATATCATCATAAACATCAGATTCAAATTGTATATTTAAATATTACGCTATAGTTATGTTATAATTTTAAGTAAATTTATAGAATATATTAGAACATAATGGCATTTTTCTGGTGCTTACCTGTCTTCATACTAATTAATAAAATTATCAGTTCTGTAATTATTTTGCTGTTTCCAGTGCAAATGTTTTCATTTCAGGCTCTGTCCATAATTATGACAAACTTAATAGATGAAAATCCAGTGGGACATCGCTATTAGACACACTTGTTTTAAATCTAAGATCTACATAGAAAGAAGTGAGAAAATTTCGAGGAATGGGAATAGAGGATGAGATCAATTCACAAGCTAATGCTAGCTAAGGCAATCAAGGAAAAATCAGGAAAAAAATCTTCAACAGACATATAGTATCATTCCAACTGTCATTTAGTAGAGCATGAGGCCTTTGAAATGTTCCCTGGTCTTTCACTGTACTTCAGATAAATTTCTTTCTTTTTAGAGCAAAATTGGAAACTGACTGAGAGAAATGAAGTAAGCACGATTTCTTTTTTCTGTTACGTAGGAGAGCTTTATTAAATATGTAACACTTACAGTATCCTAAAATATAAAGTACTTAATAATTAAAATGTGAGTCTTTCCAATAGGGACCACAAATACTAATTTAAAAATATTGTCCCATGCTGGAAAGTGATTCTTCTTTCAATAAACACCCATTTAAAACTCCACACACTGATGTACTTTTTTGTACAATAATCTACTTTGGCCCACAAGGTCCACCCCTGAATGCATGTTTAAGTGGCTTTTATCTTATCTTCCCTTCTAGCTGACAACTTACTCAGAAAAAGCTCTATCATCTCCTCATGGTTGCTCTTTTTCTGCAACTTGTCTTACAGTTTGGTGAGCCTGCCAGAATGCCAAATTCAGAACAATTTTGTGAGCACATGAATAATTCCTCCCTTCACGCAGGTACACAAAAGGCAGGAATAGGACACAGTATGTTTCACATCCAGCCCTTTCTGAATCCAAGGTCTTGAGGAGGATCTCTAGCTGAAAGCAGGACTAGCAGAGAAAAGAGAAGTATCTGGGATGTGTTAAGAGGCCTTCAGGAACAGAGCCTTAGAGGTAAATAATGTTATACTGAACATGCATCCTTGGACACAATGTTTTAAGATGAAAGTACCTTCCAAAATTTTTCAAATAGGAAACATTTGTTAAATAATTCTGATTTTTTTTACAAATAATTGTGAATAACACATTTGCTAATATATCCTTATTCATTCAGTCTAGTCCTGTCTCTCTCTACTCTGTCTAATCCACAGATAAAAAAGTTGTTTTGTCTTGGTGTTTTAGTGGGGCCTGGAGAGGAAGGAAGAGAGGGTTCTTTGGTTGAATGTTTGCCTGGATTTTTGCATTGTGTTAAACACATCAAAAAGATCATCTTTACCAAAGGGCTTCTTTTCTTTTTTCTGTCAAACAGAAATAATGAAATAAATCAACAGGGAGCAAGAAAAAGTGAGACTGGCCTGATTAACTTAAGCAAAAGTCGTAGTCTAATTTAGGAATTCTTGAGATGGAGACTGTGCCTATTTCATGATACTTAATAGTCTTTAATTGACTTCCAAGAATTTTTATAATTACTTTTCAATTTTTTTAACTTCAAAATATGCTCTAGCAATAAGTTTCACAATTTAATTAGGTATTGTCTTGGGAAAAAAAAATAACTTGTCTCCATTTCTCATAAGTATTGTCCCTAATATCAAAGTGCATATGTAAACCTGTGATGGT
Organism: Apteryx mantelli; assembly: GCF_036417845.1. Classification (NCBI taxonomy): domain Eukaryota; kingdom Metazoa; phylum Chordata; class Aves; order Apterygiformes; family Apterygidae; genus Apteryx; species Apteryx mantelli. The sequence goes on along the minus strand of NC_089982.1, from coordinate 43,550,956 downwards.
GTTATTCATTAGGCCTGGACTGACCTGTGTTCAGAAGCAACGTATTTTTCTATTTTTGCTGTTTCTATGTTGCCCTTCTGGAGGAAAAAAGTAAACTCTCTTTCTCATGCATCACCAACATGTAAATTCTGTATTTGTTCCGATCTATCAGCAGAAACCCAAACAATCCACTGGATATATGTGGGTGCAGAGAAGTATGTTACTAGAAGACCTAAAAATTGTACTACTAACAGTGATAATTGTCTTGAATGATGTACAGAGATGCAAAAGTAAAATGATTTCTTTACACTAAAACAGAGCTTCTAGTGATGGTGTTTAGAGAAATTACATCTGTGATTTTGTAAAGAAAACTAAATAAAAAATAACCTAGTAAAAATTGGCTTGAAAGCCCACAATGGGAATGTCATATGCAGCATCCTTTTCCTTTTCCTGCTATAGCTTATTCATTTTCCTAAGTCAGCCTTTAGAACAATATTGTATATATTTCATTCGTTACACAAAGATCAGATCCTGAGAAACACATACATGCTGCAAGGACATAAACTGAATTTTATATGAAGCAAATAGAACTTATTTATTTTAATATGTGTTTATTTGAACATGTACAATATAAATGAAGGGTTTGCAGGACAAAGATATACAACTTTCTGTACTTATCTGGGAGTCTCCCAGACAATCTTTGGTTTATGTGGCTACGTGGTTGTCTGCCTGTCTGAATTCCACAGGGAGTTTTTCGATATTGGTTTTCTTCATTTCCTTTCCTAAATGGTTGTTCTACATTAATAGCCTGGATGTTTCCACATATCTAAAGGGAAATCTACTGATTTCTAAATCTGATTATTGAGGTATACAATTTGGCCTGTTTTAAAAGTGTAGTAACCCTTTTCAGATTTCTTTTATTGTTTTTAAATAAGGAACTAAGAGAGTAGTAGAAGCTAGGAATTCCTGTGTGCTAATCTGAGCTCTCATGTCAACTTTTCTGATGCCATAGGTAGAGTCACCAGTCTCCTTTTTTCATTGCTTCAGTTTTAGCTTAAAAGCTATTAGGAGAATGGTAAGCACTAATTCTTGTTCTGTAATAAGATGTATACTCAACTGCCTGGCCACATGCAACATAAACCATATGTGATTTATCAGCATTAATATCAAGGAAATTGCAATTTTTTATAATATTATAAAATCTTACAAATCCCAAGAATTTTTGACTGATGTAATCTATCAAGTCACTCATGTCTGTTTCAGTGCTGGAATAAGTATTACATGCTATGATGCTTGCAAATAATGACTCGTGAATGATGCATAGCTTGGGGCATTCATAAAATCCCTATTCTATGGCAGGACCCGTGACGCGTGAACAGGGAAAAAACGTGTGTGCATCTTGAACACAGCTCGTGTCTTCTACAGATGGAAGAGGCCTGGCAGTTTCTGGATTTCCCATACATGTCCACCTGCAAGTCTACATGTTCTTTGCGGCTGGTGCAGGAAAAACAGATGTGAGCTCTGAGCTCTGGCTACAGGAATAATTAGCTCAGTGTGTTCCTGGTGGCCCTCTTTCCACGGAAAAATTTAGGAAGATGCAAACTGTAAGAACAGCTCTGATACTGGCAGCAGACTGCTCCTAGCAGTCATCTTTTTGACGGCCTTCTCCAAGATGTAGAGCACAACAGACAAAGATAAAATGTCATAACTTTCAAAGCATTGCTAGGACTGAGTATGATCCTTTTTCACAAAATTGAATGCACATAATAGGAGTCCATAAACATATGGACTCCAATGAGTTACATGGAATTTATACCTTTTCTTAGTTCTGTAAACATTGCAAACTACTTAAGCTTCACTCTCCTGATTTATGGTAAGACTAAAATACCTCAAGAGAATCATTTTCTTGGAAATCACCATAGATCATTTATTACTCTACATAATGTGTGTGCTATAGGTATAATGCTTGACAAGTATAGGTATAATGTTTGACAAGAAAGCTCGTATTTCTAAATGCTTTGAGACTGGTGGTGGGATTAATTTTTTTAGCAGATGAATTTAATGTTTTTTTTAATTAAAGTTGACATATAATTTATACACAGTATTTTAATAGCATACAATGCTTTAGTACTGTATCTGTGTACCACTGGAGCAGTTTCCATGATGCAGTGTTCTTTTCTCAAGGCTGAGCTTGGCACCTGCTGTATCTTTCCTGTTATCTGATTATTTGGGGGTTTTTTGCCTCTTAGGATTTGATACCAGCATTTTGCCAATTTGCAAAGACTCCCTTGGCTGGATGTTTAACAGGCTTGATACGAACTATGACCTGTTGTTGGACCAGTCGGAGCTTGGAAGCATTTACCTTGACAAGAATGAACCGTGCACCAAGGCCTTCTTCAATTCTTGTGACACATACAAGGACAGTTTGATATCTAACAATGAGTGGTGCTACTGCTTCCAAAGACAGCAAGGTAAAAGATGAAAACAACCAGCACATGTAGATGATTGACCTTTCTGTAGTATTTTATCTTTTCTGAACATGTTTAAAAGATTACAGTGAACTACAAGCTCTTAAATGCTGTACTGTGAATTTGTTTTAAGGTTTTAGATCAATTGTGAATACCTAAAAAGAAGTAAAAAAACAAGCTCAATGGAAAAGCTTACTAGAAATTAAAGGATGCTAAATAAAGTGTAAAACAGCAGCTAATGCTTTCACGGGGATATTGTTTCTCATGCTAACTTCCACTAAGTATGCAGAAAAAAAGAGACCAAAATAAAAGAACAAAATGACTTACATTAATTCTTTTCCTATCTACTTCACCCACATTATAAAATAAACTTGATTTCTACGAGGGCATCTTAATGTTCTATTTTGTGAGCCTATAAAATAACTGAATGAACATTATGCATAAAGTTATTTTCAGTCATTTGGACCAATTGATTTTTAATAGCTAGATGAATCTCTTGTTAACATCCTGATGTGATTTGGTTAAGGAAATAAACACAACCTATAAGCATTTTTTTTCTGAGGATCATATAATAATTTTAGATTTAGGCAAGTCATCACAAATTATATAATCAAACTAATTGTAGTGAATTAAAAACTTTACTCATTAGTTATTCACTGAAACTGGACAGAAATGTCCATTCATTTTTCTTATTGACATGAGGGACATTTTCAAAAACTAAGCCCCAAATTCTTGCTGATAGTCAGTAGAAGAGGTAAGACCAACTCGGTGAAAAGATTGCACATCAACCTTTGAAAATTTTAATCTCATCTTTTAAATCTCACTTGTGCCTTTAAAACTGTCATGATAAATTCCCGTTAACACTCAGCATCTATAGTTTGATTCTGACTTCTGTAGAAGTAAAGATTCTTACTGTGCCACACCTGCCAGTTGTAAATCTGGATAAGAATAAAGGTGTACTTCTGTAGATGCATACTAACTAACTGTCCTCTCTGATTTGACGATTTTCCCAGTTGGAAAGTTAACATTTCATCTTTCAAAACACCTTGGTTTTTTTGTTACAGAACAATCTTCTGGCTTTCATTTTTATAAGCAGTGTACTGCTACCAAAACTAAAATATGAAGCATCACCCATCTGAGAAGCAAAGCTATTCTTAAAGTAAAGAACATAATGTGTTTTGTTTGGTTCTCTTTTTTAAAAAAATACACAATGATTTCAGGTTGGTGTATAAATACTCTGGGCCTTTGGAGGGCAGCTTTAATTCTTTTCAATTGTCAGAGAAAGTACAGCACATAAAATGTTGCTTAATATGGACCAAGGTTCTTATACCAGTTGGCTGTCTTACCAATTTCATATAATGTGTGTACAGCATAATCAGGACATTAAGAAAGCCCTTCCATAAATTAGTTTCAAGTTGTTTTGCATTCTATAGCCTATAAATGCTATTTGTCTAAAATATCTGCTCAGGGTACTGCTACAAATCAAGGAAGGTATCATAAAGGACTGATCTAAATACTACTGAGTCATACTAATGGTACCCTAATGGCTAAAAAACTGTGATCAGACTACTGGTGGCACCCTTGCACAATCCAGCATTATCAAGCTTTTCTTCCCTTTTTTCTATTTTTCCTTCTTTCCTGCCCATGGTGTTATGATAAGGTGCTGATTTCAAACAGATTAGATTGTTACTGATACCAGCTACGTGTCTGGCTGTATGGTGAAGACGATGTATCCTCAACACTGCAAATGAGGTGAAATCTGAGTTTTGGCAATCCTTGTGCATTAAACATGCGTTCCATCCCTCCAAATTAAGACTGTCAACAAAATCTATCTTCTCCTACTTTTTATAAAGATGTAAGGAGAAAAAAAAAACCTGATGTGTAAGTCCTAACTCCCTAGAGTATGAGTAACCCACAGAATTCTTTATTTGTGATTTGCAGCATTAAGCTAAATTTTGTAATATATTCATGTTCGTTTGTGTTTTACTGGACTGAATAATCTAAATAAGGTCTTTAACTAGACCTGTGCTATAAATAGCAAGGAAATGGCTAGGTAGAGAAGCTTATTGGTTTCTTTCTGATGTTTACCAAAGTAAATTGATATTAACAGAAACTTTGGGTCACGGAGAGAGCTCTTTTTGTTCATTGAGCACAGCAGATGTTTTCTGGGAAGTTTTACAGCACTGCTATTGATTGACCATTTTCAAAGTGAATACAAAATAGACTCAAAAACATTTATCACACTGGGATAGAAATTCCATTGTGCTATTTTAGTATTTGCTTAAGTCATTATCTGGGAAGACCTCTTGCTCTTTGATCTTAGCTTCTCAGTTCAAGCCTGTCAGGATCAGACAAGTACTTGCAGTATCATTCTTTCTTTCTGCTTCAGGTCTGTTGTGATGAGTTGTTGTACACTAGGCCCATTACTACACATTACTTACAACTTCTAGTTAATATAAACATTGTCTTATGAATACTCAAGTCAGTTGCTTTTTGCTCAGTAAAGGATCTTCTTCTGACAGCTGTTCCACATTGACTGTTGTTTAAACTCTTCTCAGCAGTGCTTATTGCATATTTTCTTGGCCTCAGTCCTACTTTCAATGTGATTTATTGTTTCTGAGATATATCCAAGACAATATTATGTATTTCTGCAATACTTCAGCATCTGCATTTCCCAGTGCATTACTGTCTTTCTTTATGCTTTGGTCCCTGTTGCCCTCCACTTTCAATTACAATTCATTCAAGTGCTTCAATGTCTGTCTTCAGAACTCATTTTCTTAGTTCTTTGGTGCTAGCTTAACACTTATTGCTTATCTAATGCTGATGCACTTCTAGTGTTGGCCTTTCAGTAAGGCTAAATTTATTTCTGCCAGTGCTTCTCATTATTACAGCCTTGTTCTTATTGCATCACTGCTAAAAAGTAAGTGGGAAAGTGCCCAATTTTTCTTGAAATATTGAGGCTTAGCACCTAAGCATCTTTTTGCTGCAGCCTTCCACATATGTCTATTAGTCCAGCACATCTCTTGATGCCTTGATACCATTATTTTTCTTTTAGGCTATTCTGTCTGTGAAGGATGGAAGATTACTTTATGACTTTAGAACTAGTCCCTCTTGCAGAAGTATGATCAAGATTGTGATTCATGTTTATTACATCAGTCTTTTCAGATTGCAGGACACTTAAATATGTTTACAAATGGTTCTGAAGAAAGGTGGAATGCATCCTAACACATAACTGAGGTCCCCAGAAAGATTTATTTAAGTGCAGTATTGACTGCTTCAAATCCCTAAAGTTTAAACTTCAGTTGTCCAAGAACAATTACAAATGATCCCAAGCACAAGCAAGACACAACATGGCAGTCTTAATCTGCAATGGACTGCATGTCAGAAGTGGGGGGCTCTGCCATATATTATCTACTTGATATGGAAAGTCACTGTTCTGTGATTGAATAAGATGGAGAATCTGTGAAAGCTGGAGGCTCACTAGTGGGTAGCAGCTTCTTGAGGCATTTCTGTTAAAAATCCTGGGAATTCTTCGTTGAGTGTATCAGTTTTACACCCATTGCTCTGTTAATGCGCTGAAAATTTCAAAGCTTAGTAGTAATAGCTTAGCAGCACCTCTTGACACTACTGAATATAGGTGTCTCAAGGGCCTGTATTCATTACCTGCAGTACCCCAGTATACATCTTGAGCACTGAAGAACTGTGAATGGTTAGTGTTAAGTTCATGAATTGCATACAACAATGTAGTGATACTGTTAGAAATACAATTCTAGCCACATTTGTGGAAGCAGATTAAGGATGAAGATGATTAGGTATTTTATTTGTATTCAGATTATCAGGAGGACTTTCCTGTTGTCAGATTTGTTTCTATTTCAAAGGAAGCCACTACACAGTGATTTTTGTAAAGGATAAGTCTCCTTTGTTCAAGACTTCTAAAGGTTGCCCAATAATACTGTTTTTGTATTAAAATAAATTCAGAATCTATAAGAAAGCTTCCCAAACTCAGAAACTAACTGGAAAGTGAAGAGGGAAGCATTATATTTCAGGGAGGGAGGAAAAGTATATGCTATGAACGAAAATGAATCTGGTTGAAGTTCTAGCTTGCCACTCTCTTCAACAGTTTTAAGCACCAGAGTGATTTCTTGTTAATTGTTAAGTATTTTATGCCACTTTTATCCTGAGAAGCAAAGCTTAAGTGTGAATCTTGAAGACCTATCTTCTGAGAAGCAGAATTTTAGGTAAGTAACTTTCTCATACTGCCTTGTTTCCCTTCGATTAGTGCTATTCTTTTTTCTAATCATACCACCTAAGATTTATAGCTGCAAATGAAGGTTTTTGTTTAGACATAGTCCATCATTTTTACTTTGCCACATATTAGTGTTCACTTATGCAACTCTGTGTTTCTAATTTAGGGTTTTTCCATTGAACAGAATACATGTATTTTTTCCTGTTAGACAAGTTCTTCTCATTCAGTATTTTTACCATCTTCTGTGGTAGATCCTTCTAGCCTCTGGTGCTTGTGTGCATAAATGACCATATTACAAAACAGATTGCAAAATAATTGGAAATACCTTTGTTCTGAGAAATAATTAATCCTCAGAATGTTGTAAATATAGCTGTGTGGAAAATGTGAACTATTACATTACTAAATAGGTACAATTAAGACTTTAAATCTTTAAATATCAGGAAAAACAGAAGCATTACCTTTGCAAAGTGCTGAATATATCTGGCATAATAATGAGCATGCTCACCATTAAAGCACTTCTTATAACAAAGACATATTAGACTATATAACTCCAGCAAATACTCAAAGACTAAGTACTTAAATAACTAAATTTAGCAAAGCTAAAACCCACCCAATGATGCCAGGTCTCAGTGGTTTTCAAGGGCACACAGATAAAATTGCTTGATTGATTATCTGGAAAGGCATCACTTGAAATTTTGTTCTGGCATTAAGACTCCTATGAACAGCATTTTAGAAGTAAAACCTACTTTAAGGCCTTAAATCTAAAAAAGATTATTATAGAAGAAATTATATGTTTAGCATGAAAACTTGGCCCACTAGAATTGAGGCCAAGGATTGAACAGATGACCGTTTCACTCTAAATCTTTATAAGCTTCTTTAAATATATCTTCCTAAGGAGAAATGTAAATAGCATTTAAAATGTAAGGCCAAGAGAAGTTAACAGCCTGTTCTCAGTGAGAGGTTACTATTGGCTTCCAGTTTCTATTTATTCGGTTAAATAATCATGAATAATACAAAAGGCCTGTGGGTATATGTAGGCTGTGCCAACCAAAAGGCTATATGGTCATCAGGAGCATCTTTGCTCCACAGGCATTTATCACCAGTGTTTGAGCATTTCCAGAAGAAAGCCACCTCCATGTTAATATGTTCTTTCCATTCCTGCACTCTGTTGTGCATCCAGTGCTTCTCTCTGCTGGGTCCAGAATTCTTTCTCAGCTGACTCAGTTGCAGGAACTCTTTGTTTTCCTTTAAGAGGAATTCAGGGAAGGCTGCTTTGGACTAGTACCACTCGAGTGATTTTTGTAATTACTCTGTAAAGCAACTGGGTTCTGGTCTAAGTGTGTGTGTCATCAGTAAGCTAGCTAGGTCTTACTGATCTTTAAACTACGTCAGAAGTGTGCGTGGACAAAAGCAGTTTCACTGTATTTCAGAAGAGAGCCTTGAGTTAATGGCTTGGCAAAGACATACTCTAAATATAATCAAAGTCTGTTAAAGTGAAAAATGCAATTAGTATTCACAGAATGTGAGATTTTAATGAGATGTTATCAGAATATTGTCTGGGACTGGTATAAGCTAAGGACACACATATGAATGAGTTCAGTGACACTATTGCTGATTCAGAGTGGGAAATGCCTTTGTCTTAATGGTCTAATATATCAGTGTTCAAAAATTAGTACTTTGCTGTCTTTGACCCTCTCACTTATTCAACAGTAACCTATGCACATTCATGTCTTATTTCTTTCCTATACATGGGGCATACTCTGATGTGCATTTTAGAGAGAATAGAAAATTAGAGCAAGCTATGCATCTGAACAATGTAAAACTGAAATTTAATATCTATTATGCCTCTTAGAGCCATCTCTCTCATGTTATTCCTTTCAAACTAAACTTTTGCCACTGTTTTCAGCTTAGTTTGCTGAACATGGGGCTTTGTACCCCTGGGATCCAGTCTTAAATTGTTGATAGAATTACAATCTTGCAAACTTCAGTGCAGAAAATTCTTGTTTATTAGTACAGTATGTTAAATAAAGAACTTGAACATGAATTCTAACAAAGACAAACGGGAAAGAATTAAAAGAGCCATCCCAATTCTAATCAATACAAGCTTCACAGAAGCACTCTAATTTCTGTAGACTGATAAAATCAGGAATCATATAGTTACTGTTTTGGTTTAACATCCTTCAGTCCTCCAGACTAGTGAGTAGATGTTCACTTAGAAATGGGTTAACTGGGAATGGCCTTCTGCACAAATCCATAGTGTTGTTCCAATTCATAATTCTGGAGCTGTAGCAAGCTGCAGTAATTGTTTTCTTTCAGAGCTTTAAACATGACTGCTAATATAGGATGTGTATGTTTCTTAAGACCAGTAGTTAGAATGACCTTAGAATGTAGCAAGCCATAAAAACTTAATCATATGCTTTCATGGTGTAATCTGTTTAACCTTTTTTATTTCATTTTAGACCCACCTTGCCAAACGGAACTCAGCAACATTCAGAAGCAGCAAGGAGGAAAGAAGCTCCTAGGTGAGCCATAAATCATTCTTTTGAAGGTTTTATTGCTTACATAAATAACCCTAGTGAAACAGCAACATAAAATCAATATTAATCCAACAAAGATAGACCGCAGTAAATTCCAGCAACAAAATTTATGAAGTTTTTGAAAGCTATTAAACTTTTTTTTATTACCTCACCTACCAAAAGATATTACATCTGTTTTATTACCCTAATAGAATGTACATTTTTACCGGTATGGAGGGGACAGTCTAAGGCACTCCTAAATTAGTATCTCTGCTGATCCTTTACTGTAATATTCTTTAAGTAATTGAAATCTTCATTGTGAAACAGTCTATACTGTATCAGTATTACTTTTTTGTGATTTTTAAAAATAAAATCTTCATTTTACCCTTTGCCTCTGTATAATAGCTAAAATAAAAGACATGGCCCATGGTAGTCAAAACTATATTTCTTCTAAGGATGATTTCTAACTATAACTATACACCTCAAAATGTTTTCAGATTAATGTTTTGTGCACTGTGGTTTATCTACATTTTATGGTTCTTTAAAAAAGTCTCCATTCATTCTGAATGAAAACCATCAAAGGATTGTTCATCATTATGCAGGGGTGGAGCCCTTTTGGCTTTAGAACCTAATTTGCCTAGGTATTTGGAATGTAAAATACAAGTTTAACATACATTATTTTACATTTATTGTAGATATAGTTATTGTATTTCACTGTGGTTGTCTTCTGTGGTAAGGTAATAAAATATTAGTGGATCACTAAATGGATTGTAAAATATACATTAAATAAAAATAGCTCCTGAGCCTTTCAGCAGGTAGTTCGTTAGTCTAGGAAGCCTGATCCTTATTATTCAGACAAACTTATTTGCACTCCATTGATTATAGAACATCTCATTTAGAGTTGTGAGTTATGTGCCTCTTCCCCAGCTTACAGAAATCAAAGATGTTGACTGAGACATTCAGGGATGAAGGAATATGTAGCAAATATGTATCAATGAAAAACTTAAAAGAACAATTTTATTACTTGAAATCAGTCCAACAGTAATATCTATTATTTTCTGTCCTATATCTGATATATTCTGCTTAACTGAATTTTGTAATAGAAAATAAACCAGTCAGTGGAAAGTCTGGAATGAGGAAATAGTAAAAGTTAACTATTTTCTCTTGTAATTATTACATTGGCCAAGAGGTGGTTATTAATATTGTTATTCAATATTTATATATCACAGGGCAGTACATTCCCTTATGTGATGAAGATGGGTATTACAAGCCAAGTCAGTGCCATGGAAGTGTAGGGCAATGTTGGTGTGTTGACAGATATGGTAATGAAGTAACAGGATCCAGAACAAATGGTGTGGCAGAATGTGGTAAGTTCAAGAACACTCTGTGGGGTTTGGATTAGAGGTGTTATTCCCTTTGATTACAAATCAAATTTCTTCAGTAAAAACAGAGGTGGGACCTAGTTAGGTGGTTTTTGAAGTAAATTGTAATTTGTTATTCTTATTATTTCATTATTTTTTGCTACTCCTATCACTGTGTCAGTTATTAATAGACTTCATATATGTTTGGCTTAGTGTATGTAAAGCTAGAGCAAATTAATTTTCTAGAGCAGTGTTAGACAAGCCCAAAAATGCTTGATGAAATCCCTCTGGGTAATCAACATGGTAGTGAATTCAATTTGACATTTTTTTTTCAGTTTAGGTACAAAGGAGTTGCCAAAAGTTCCTAGTGCACTAAACCTTCCATTATTTTTCCCTCCTAACACCCTGGAACTTCTTCCAAGAATTTCTATTTCACCTTTATTTGATGTCACAGACATCAAAGAATGCCAATAAAATATTTTCCTTTTTTTTTTTTTGAGTTTTGTGTTGCTCATTGTACCTTTAGATCTCTTTTTTCAGCCATAACAACATAGCCTGAAACAAAAGGTAAATTTAACACAGTATTTGATATACAAGCTCAGGCCTAGGATCCATCTAATCTACGATCCTTTCTAGATGCATGGGCAGTTCTAGATAGTTCAAGATAACATGTAAGAACTGAACAACGGACAGTGTATATTATCACTAGTCCTTATTGTGATCCCTATGTTGGATGTAAATCTCTTTCAGTTGTTCCTGGCACTCATTATAGTTCTACAAATCTATACAAATTTCATCTCCTTTTGTTAATCTTGAGAAATTCGTCCCTATTGAAGTGGTTTTCTTTTAGGACAATAAATAATTGATATTGTTTATTTTTTATTTTTGTGTCACAGTGTTTAGTGTAAAATAAATAATTGAGTTGAAACTTTCCGTGCCTTTTGTATGCTCATAGATATTATACTATAAATATATACTGTATTTTGTGTATCTTTTGTATAACTATCATATCTTTTTAGCCATTGATTTAGAGACTTCAGGTGATTTTGCCTCGGGCGATTTCCATGAATGGACAGATGATGAAGATGATGAAGATGAAATAATGAATGATGAAGATGAAATTGAGGACGATGATGAAGATGAAGGAGATGATGATGTAGATGATGATGATGATCATGATGGATATATTTGATGATATTAGGGGTTAATGAATTGTACCTTTCTAAAATTCACAAAGTGACATCTCATAAAATCCCTTTGCTCTGCAAGATCAAAAGGGTTCTAACAAATATGTATATTTTGTATGATTATTACAAACATTGCAGCTGGAGTCATAGACTTTTTTGTTTAAATAAGAATCATTATATTATGTGCTCTTGAGTTTTTAAATGCCTTTGCGATGAAGAAAACACATCAGAAGTCCAGCCTGAAGAAAGAAGTGTGATGTGCTACTGAAAATATAAATGTGCAAAACATACTATAAAGACAACCAGACTTTTTAAAACTTCCAGGAAAAGGATATTTGCCCTTATTTGGAACTTTGTGTGTGCTCTTCAAAACACATACGGTAACTTAACTTTAGCTCTGTCAATGATTTAGGCCCTGCAGGCTTTGCAAATTGTGCATAAAATAAATAAAAAATGTATTACAGTAGAAAAACTTCAGTGCACAAGTAGCATCTCAACAGCCTTTAATTAACCAAAGGTATGGAGAAAAATTAACAGGAGGGAAAAATTATGCAAGATCCTCCTTTGTGTTTGCATTTGTAGTTATGTTTTTATTAGGAAATGGCTAGGTTATTGAAAGGATTTTTCAAAAGCAGTAGCATGGACAAGCACTGATTCTGTAAATCTAAGTTTTCTTGTCCTTCCTTCACTTTTTCTTTCATGTTAAGCTCGTATAGGCTTTATCATTATTTGCTCAAGCAGCCTAATTACTTCACCCTTTGTTGTTTCTGTCTCTCTCTCTCTCTAATCAGATTAGCATAAAATATTTTACATGGGAAAAAAACTTTGCTTAAAAATATATTACCTTTATACATGACTGTATTTCAGAGTATTGGCACTTGCCCCAAGATAGTTTTAAAAATAACTAACTATACTTTTTTATTTTCTTAATTCAGGAAATAGTTTTGCATCCTTATCTTAATTCATGTTTTCTGATACCAGTGCAGAAATTTAGAGATCATATCGTAAGGTGCCTTGCAAAATAGAAATAGAGAGGTTTTAGCATGCATACCAGTATAGGATGTTAGGCAATAGCTAAGCACACCCAATTACCAAATTAATACCAGTATAGGTACTGCTGCTGGAATGAAGAAAATAATGGGTTATTTTAATTCTTTTTTTCCTATTGTTATGTAATTACCATGCGGACTAGATTATGATTATTGTGTAGAGTAGCACTTAAGATTTGACTGTAGAGAAAATTACTTTAATCACTGTATTTATGTTAGCATGTTAATTAATTGTGTAGACATTTTGGGACTCCACCATCTTTGTTCATATCATATCTATTGCTTTCTGCCCACAATAAAATTGAAATGACCTGTGTAATGTAATGTTATACCACAGGTTGTATAGTTTCAACAGTGGATCACTGGTTTCCCTGATTTTCACCTGCAGTTAATTAAAAGGAAAATCAGTTTATTATTTGAATTAATTTCTACACATTAAATACTAAATTTAATGTTTATCCTATGTAATATTGAAAAATATAATGCATTTTCTTTTTTACTGTTTCTGTATAGTTTGCAAAATAAAGACTCTTGTAACCAACCTTTGGCCAATATAGCCCATTATTTTGATGTTTTGTATAGTTTGAAATTTTGAAACAGGAGGAGTTCATGTTTCAGACACTTTCACCTATTCAAATATGTATTTATTTGTGTAAAGCCATTTATTAATGTTATATTTCCAGTAAAGAATTTTGGATTAAGGTAAAACCCATAGGGAGCTTTTATTTTTCTGTATTTTTCCTGAATTCCCTTTAGATTTGTTATGTACTTTTATTACTTTGTTTTTCATTACATAGTAGAGAGAGATTTTTCATTATGATCATGATTTGTGGGTTGTATAGTTGTGTTATTTTCTTAAGTAAATATAGTTAAGAGCTTACCATTCCAATATAGTGAGATTTTATCAGAGAACAGTTTCTTATGGCTGAAATAAACTGATATATAAATTGATTTTAAATAAAGAACCTAAAGATAAAATGTTGTCATTATTGGCTAATGTAGCAAATACTGTTTTTTTTTATGATGTGACAAATGGATGTTAGTTGAGAAATTAAAAATGTATTTCATAAAGCCTATGATAATATTAGGAGAGCTAAGGTGTTGGAAGAGAATTCATGATGTATTTAACTTAATGAGACTGCAGTAGGAATGAAGACCATTCTCTAGTGAAATGTCATGCAAAAAAACAAAAAAGGAGTTTATATTCTTTCTTCCCTGAAAATTTCCGAATGAACTGGAAAAGGAGGAACTCAGTGTGGATTTTAGTCCTTGAGTATCATAGCTACTGTAAAACTCACAAATAAGTATGATGCCTAAATTCAGTGAAGGACAATGACAATGGAGATTCAGGGTCATTTCTAAGAATTTTTGTCATGCAAAACTGAAACGGCAACAACAAAAACCTGAATTGTTTCTTGTTCATGAGGATGACCTAGAGAAGAGATTGATAGTGTGAGATTTCCTGTGAAAATACACTTCCATTTTAAAAAATAACAGATAAATGTGTCTATGGATTAATTTCATGATGTCCACTTACTTTCATGATACCACATGAATTGGAAACTACTCCACTCCAGCATTAAAGAAATGTTTGAAATCAGTAGCAGGTATAACAAATGAAGGAAGGGGTCAAGAATCTAAAATCATTAAATAACTCCACCATTCAAAAGATTTTTCCCTCTTTCCATCATATCAAAGAATTTTGCATTGAGATATGTCCCTGCTACTGCAGTTAATGGTTAGGCAGAAAGCAATAGGGAGTCCTTGATTTTAGAAGTTCACTATTTTTACAGTGTCACTGTCATTTTGTTGCTGGTTTTTCTTGGTCTTATAGTTGTGCACACATGTATGTGTTTATAAGTATACAAAGATACTGATATAAATTTGAAAATTTTCAGACACTGATTCATAAATCTTATGCTTTGCTGTGAATTGTTGTGTGTGGAAGTATAATTCTCAGATTCTTTGAAAAATAAGGAACACCAAGTTCGATGAAATTAAATATTATATAACCTCCCAAGGGAATATTATTTCCCTTCATCATTTGTGGTCAAACCACATGGATATACTTAGTTTAAAAGCAAAGGCATTAGTAGTGTTACCTTGCTTGTACAATAACTGGATTATTGTGTAAGATTCAACAGGAAAATTTGTTATTATTTTGTACACAGTGATAAGAACTGGATTTCTTTTATTATTATTAAAGAAGCAAGTTTCCAGGTGGAATACTAGAACTATATCTGAAAGTGGATTACTTTTATGTTTCATAGGAGATAAAAAAAAATGCCTGCATGTATAGTTTTTTTCATCCGATCAAATTAAATATGAAGTACAATCCAAAGGATTGAAACAATCTCCAATTTATCCAGTTAACAACTTCATCATTTAAAATGTCAAAAGAAAAAAAACCCCACTCTTCAAGGCAAGTACCATTTTGGGCTTGCTTAGGTAGTAGGGTAGCCTGTTCCTCTGAGTTCAACTCATTGTACAGGATGGCTGCAGTTTGCTAACTCATTAATTCATTCAGTGAAATGGTAGAAGTAGAAATGACTCTTCAAATTTAAGGAACCAGAGCAAGAGTGTGAAACATACAGTTAGCTATGCTGAAGGATGACACCTTGGCTCGAATGTTTTTGTTGTGTTCCAGATGCTAATTGAACCAAGTCCTGAAAAGAAGACTAAGGCACAGTTTCTGTTTGTCCTCTTGATGATGAGTTTTACAAGTGAAATGTATATGTATATTTTCTAAAAGAATCTCTGTGCTAGGTTATCAGTGAAGCAGAGTATTTTACATCCCTTCACTGGTTTTCCACATGACCCCATATTAAAAATTTGATAAAAAATGCAGAGAATAATATCCACAAAAATGTCATTCTCATACCTGTAGCTAGGGCAGTTTAAATTGATTTTTGCAAAGATAGTTGAAATTTATCAGTTAAAATGGACAGAGAAGTAGCCCATTATCCCTTCTACCCATAGCATTTAGTACTGCTCGCTGCTACTTTGTAACTGAATAGAACATTCTTGCTTAAAAACTGTCTGCTCTAAGCTATGAGCAGTGGCATCAGTCACTTGAATTTAAAAAAAAAGGTATGAATACACAACCCTCCAGCTGGGACCTTTATACAATATCCTATATACTATTATCAGGCAAATGCACTTTTAAAAGATCTGGCAATATCCAGCACAAAGCATTGAGGACGTGTCTATAGGTCTTTCTATTAATATTAGAGACGCATTATTAGGAAGACTCTCCAATTCTTTTCCTTTTTCATAGTTTATTCACCTTACAGACTTAAATGACTACACATTTTGGTGAAGTTCCATGGCCCGTTAGACTTTTGCTCCTGTGAACTAGAAGAGATTGAATCTCTTCTACTCTAACTGTAAAGTTTCTGACTGATTTCCATGTGCTTGAGGGACACACTAAGATTTACATGGTTTGAGATGTTAAAACAGAGTAGTGATTAACAGTGTACTTTGTTGATTTTGTTTGAAAGCTGGCAAAGATTACTGAGGTTTTCTTTGTTTGAAAACCCAGCATTGGTAATCCATACTAAGAGTCCAATTTTGCAGCCATAATGCTGCATTTTTATTTCCTATGCTAGACAGTACGACAGTTATTTGAAGGCATGTTGTGATTAGAAATCAAGTGTTGAGTATTATGCAAAACTTCTTTTGGGCTTGCTGAGTTTTACCACACTTGTCTTCTGTATATTGCTTTCTGCTGCATTGCTGATAAGGAAATGCAATATACTTTAAGTCAAAGTCTATGTTGTGTGTGTAGAAGGTCTTTATCTGTTTTCTAACATTTATTCTTAAAGAAAACAAAATCTAGAAATGATTCTGAAATTGATTTCACCAGTGTAAACCCAAGTCAAATTCACCAAAGGAAAAAATGACTATAAAACACACTTGGGTCATATAAGGTATGCTTTTTTGTCATTGAATTTGAAAGGGTTAAACACTCCATCATCTCTCTGAAGAAGATGGTATGTCTCCAAAGACTCTCAGTACATGAAGATTTTGGTATTTTGCTAAGGGTATGTCCTATAATCCTTTCAGAGATTGGTCTTTTCCTCTTTTCTATTCATACATGAAACTATCCCACTAGTCTTTGTGATATTTCAATGCAGTCAATTTGTTAGAAGACAATGTGTTAGAGCTTAGGACCAGCCTTCCTTCAGGACAGCATCCTGCCTGTGTTACAGTGCAAAACCAGGCTGGATTATTTGAGTCGTGATAGCTACCCTTTGCTTCCCACAGTTCCCCCCTGTGCCCAGAAGGGTAGGCTAGTGTCCTATGAAAGGAGGGAATTAAGGGTCAAGTAGCACTGCTTCCTTCAGCAATAAGAGAGATTGGATCTGTCCCTAGAAATCTTGTGAGCACATAGGCAAGGAGGCTCCACTGAACAGCACATTAACTGGAATGCATGGTGGTTGATTACCCTGGATAATTTTGCAAAGAAAACCTACCTGCAGTACTAATCAATTTCTTAAAAATCTACCTAAATATAATCTTCGCTCATGGGAAGATGATTTATTATTTAAAAGCAAAAAAAAAAAAAAAGCAAAAAACATAATGCTCCATTAATTTTCTTGGAGAAGAAGCAAGCTCAAATGAAAGAAGGGTAGAAAGAAGTGCAAGAGAACACTTAGAATCAGCTAGTATGGGCAGCATCTATGTATTTGAATAACTGACTGTTCCCATCCCTGACTAACAAAAAAAACAGTGTGAGGGTTTTTAGTTCATCACTCATGCTGCCCTTTCCTCTCATAAGCAACCCTGCTGCCCCCCCAACCAACTTTTTTAAAGCTGTGTAGCCTTATAGCATATCATTTGCATCATATATTACAAGCAAGTGCTGAGATGGCGCAGCTCTCATGGCAGTGTCATGGCACAAAAGCATCCATAGGCATTTGTCCCACTGACCAGCCTAGAAGCTTAGGATGTATTACTGACAGTTTAAAGAATTTCTCAGAAGAAAAAGTTCATGACAGGTGTTTGCCTAGACTGTCATCTAGTACATCCATTACAAAAGCCTGCCTGGCTCAGTGCAGATATGTTGTTCATATAAATGGTAATTTAGTTAGATTCTGATACAAATCTGGAATAATGCCACTGAAAATTGTATATATCTTATCCACTAAGATAGCTTGATTATTGTGTAGTAGAAATAGCATTACTCTTTTATCTCTCTACGTAGTAATTTTCATCTGAATCAGCAGTAGCATCAGAAAAGGTGTTGTCATCTAAGTTTGCTTTATCAGTTTTGCAAAGATATAAAAAATGCTTTGTTGGCATAAGGTACGTCTTAAGGCCAAACAGGTAACTTTTTTTTTTCAATAAGTAGATCCTTTAATTTACAATTCACTCCTGTGATTCATAGACCTGACTTACTTACACTCACAAGTAGCAGCTGCCTGGTTAACTGTTCTCTGGCCACATTAGAGTTCAGTTACCATGGGAAAGTGTGTGAAAGAAGCTCTTTTTTCCCTTTTCAAATTTGTAATGCATGTCTTTTACTGTTAATTAGAGGGCAATTTATCTGAGATTCTCTCTCACTCCACTGTTCTTTGAATACCACTACATAATAACGAAAAAAGGGCCTATTAATCTTCAGCAGCAGGAATAAAATTGTGTAAAAATCCTATTATCTGCTGCTGTACTGGGATAGGTCTTTTTCTTTCTACAGGCAGAGAGAAACCTTGCCATGCAACCCCCATTTCCCTTGGTGCAGTAGGGCACAACAGAATGTGTGTCGCTATCATGAGTAGTGCAAGGTTTCAGAAACCTCTACTGACTAGCGCGTCTTGTCTCTGTGTTATCCAACTCCGCGCTACTGTGCAGCTGATTTAGTTATGTTGAGACCCGACTACAGAGCGATCAGCCCTGTCACAGAGAAAAGATTTGGTGAAGGGGGATTGCATAAGCCTGAGGGCTTTATGGTAGTGCTGCTGCAGCTTCTCTGAACCTTATGAAAGAAGGGAAAAGATTTTTCTCTTTTCATATAGTCAGGTTATACAAACTCAGGATAGACCCACAACTGTGGCCTCTCTCGGTTCTACACTTTATCTTCATAAAAGACATTTGCTCTGTCAGGTGTGCCAGCTTTCCATTTCTTCCTGCTTGGACTATGAAACATAGCGTTTTTTCCCCCTACCAGTTTGTCTGTCTCAAAAAGAAATAAATATTATGCTTGTGAGGTTTGTTTCTGATTTTTCTTAACTTCACTTTTAATGTGTTCTTGGCCCAGCTGTCATTAGAGAAATAAAGAAATGACAGCAAAGAGGGGAAACCAAGTCAGAAGGCTGAAAAATATTAATCTAGTGAGAGTGAGAAAGCTTCACAATGCTTTTGCTCTGCCTGGCTTTTTCCCAAGGGCTCTGTTAGTCTTGTGATCTTCATCTGTATCAGTCTATAGCCAATGCTTTATCCCATACTTCTGGGATTCTACCTGCTTGTAGAACAAACATCTGTGCAAATTGCCAGAGCAACATTTTTCACACAGGGAAAGATTCCAGTCACTGTCCCTTAGCACAGAAGAAAAGATAATGCATCATATTAACACAGAAATGTCAAAAGTTGCAGTTATCCCTCACATAGCACATTTTTGTGATTAAAAAGGTTTAAAAAAAAATCTCATGCTGAGAGGTATACATTGTAATCAATGTCTTAAACTCAGATCACTTTTTTCACATTAAGAATGCTAATATTAAAGCATTTCAGGAACTTTGCTTAGAAAGCTGTGACTTTTAGTAATTTCCTTTACTTGAATTCAGGAAATAAAATACTGATTTTAAAATGATTATTGCATCAAAATACCGCAATGAAATTTCCAGAGCTCTCTGAATTTTTGCATAACTATGTTGTTAAGAGATGAGCTAAAATATGCAGTTTCAAGGCATATATAAATTTAAAGTTATGCCAAAGTGTATAAAATCAGCGTACTTTAAATAAGAGACATTTAGTAAAACTATCAACTACAGTTAGACATAGACATGTGATCCCATAACAGCCTTTATTCCAGCATGACCTAAGATATTTGTCAGGGTCCAAAGCCAGTCCACGTTTTCCCAGTCTATCAAATAGATTGCTTGTAGCTTTATAGTTTTCTGCTCAAAAATACATGTTTGGATGTTGTGAAATGAATTTCTTTGTCCAGCTCCGAAATATAAAATGTTGTTTAAGCATTAACTTTACATACATGATGGCATCTAAATTAAATATTACTGATTCAGAAATAGATACTAATTTATAATAGAGTTGTACAAAAAGTTTTTAAAAACATCACTTGAATGCTCAATGAGAGTCAAAAAAAGCCAATTGAATATTAGGAATTATTTTGGAGAGAATGGAAAGAAATAGAGAACGAAACCCAGAAAACATAATTTATTTCATTGTATAAACACATGCTGCTCCCTCTGTGTGCTAATCTGGTCTTCCAAAGGATGGAGAGGATCTAGAAAAGTTACAGGGGAGGATGACAAGAGTAATCAAAAGTAAGTGTGGTTCAAATGAAGAAAAGATAAACAGATTAGGACACTTCACCCTGGAACACAGATGACTATGTGGTCATATGGTAGAGTACTATAAAATCACAAGTGATTTGGGGAAAATAAGTATCAGTTTTTCAAATCCCTTGAGTTTCAGAGGAGCAGTTTCACTTGTCACTAAAGATATTCATGACGCAGTATAAGAATACCAACATGTCTAAAATTATATATCTAGAAGCAAAGGCACCAGTGCTCACTGGGCTTTACTTCTATACCATGGAAGCCTATGACAACTGCCATTTGGTAAGATATATGTCTAATCAGTGCTATCTAGCTCATATAACATGGCAAATAACAAAGAAATAAACAAATGAGAATGATGAATGATTGTGAGAATAATCAATTGTTTCAACCATTTCATTTCCCTCTTTGTGCAGCATGTTCCCCTGTGTAGGATCTGATTGCAGTGGTAATCGGAGGCCTTCCCTTTTAATCCTACCAGACCAGGTACTGTCATTTCTTTCCTTAAGGAAATTCACAAGATCAACACTTGGACTACACAGATTACACAAAAAAAGGCCATAATAGGGCTGGCTCTTTTCATAGAAATGAACTATCACTCAGGTGTCTTACATCAGAGAATGGCTGCCAGTTCTCTTTGAGCTGTGAATGAGCATAGCAGATCCTCACTTTCCTCCTTGAAGCTATCTGAGAAAACCAAACAGAGCCCTTACATGTCCTTCCTGTTTTAGGATCCACCCCTCAGGTGCCATCTTCTCAGAAGGCCCATGAAGTAATCAGCACATCCTCTGAAGAAATGGCCTTGACTCCAGAGGGAGAAGGCATGTGCCTTTCACTTGCACCTCTTCTAGCTACACCTAACTGTAATGCGTTCCTCCTTCTTTCAAATGTGGCTTTAGTGGGGAGACTTCTTTTTCATTGTGAAGAGCTCATTTGCTGTGGCTCTGCTCTCTTAGGTTATTATTTATTGAAAATTGCCATAGTGAATAGCTAACTAACTGCTGCACAAGTTAATTTTCCATATATTTGGATCTGTTCTCCACCATTATTGCATATATTGTTCCACTAAATACTTCCAATCTTCTAAGAATTATTAGCAGTCAGGAAACCCCACAATTGCTCTTGGTCCCAGTATTTTGTATGCTCAGCAGATCTTTTCCTGCAGTTCACCTAAGAACGTATGATTTGAGCTGCAACAGATGGCCAGCTTCGTACTCTCTGGTAACTTGCAGTTGACTCAGAAAGTAACTGTCCTTACAAGTACTTCACACTGTATTTTTTTCCCCTCTTAAACCAGCTTTTCTTCTCACACTTGTTCCTCTGTCTCCAGCGGAAGCTTGTCTAGTGGAAATTTGTCAAATGCTTTATAAGAAGTCAAAATAATTAAGTCTTGCTATTATAGACCTTCACTGTAAATTCTTGAAAGGAAAACCTAGAGTGGCTGTTTAGGCAACATCTCCTGGAAGGCTTATTGCCCTTTCCTTTTATTGGAAAGGACTGGGAAAGCCTTATCTGAATCAAGGGGGAACTGTTACTGTTAACGTTGCTAAAGCTAGGAAACACAGCAAATCTCATCTGGAAACCTTCTCATACAATTTCCAGGCCTAAAAGTTTTCAGTAGCTGCCAAACTACTTTACTTCTTAGAATCAGACCTCAAAATTGTTCAAGTTTGGCTGTTGCTCATTTCAACTTGACTGCATCTCTTCGGCATATACAGCATGTATCTAGGGACAAGGCCAAGCTCTGTTAGGGTCAAATCTGATTTATATCTCCACTGAGGCCTTGCAGAGCAAGCAGAGAGGAGACAGAACCATCCCTAGAATTATTAAAAGGATTAAAGGATTGAAAGGACTAACTTCAATGTCTCCTGCACGGAGACAAGTTATCTTAGCTGTCTCTCTGCACACTTCATGTTTGCACCTTGTGGAAGGTGTCAGATGAAATCCTAGTGTTTGTTTAATTGAGTTCCAGGTCAGTCTGTTTATTTTTATTTAGTCTTTTAGGCTCCTTATTTTCTGTAGGGAATTGTCACCCAGTGTGACCTTCAATGCAAGAAAGAGAAGAAAGGTTAGTACTGCCTTCAGATTTGCTTTTCTGTACTCATTTTTATGAAATTGTTTCTTTAGATATAAGACTCTGTCTATGAAAAAATTGTTATATTTCATTTGAAGATTTTTTTCCCCTGATCATTCCCCTTTCCTTTTCCTATCTGCTCCTTTCTTTGAGAGGAGTGACCACAGGAGGTCATGTTTTGCACTGGTTTGTTCTTAGCATCTGTTCTTTCTCAGCTGCTAACGTGTAGTCTCCTGTAAAATACTGGTCTGGCATGCAGGTATAGAGATGTTTCTGAGGTGGCATTCTACAAAAGGTAAGTGTCTTC
Source organism: Apteryx mantelli (assembly GCF_036417845.1). Taxonomy (NCBI): domain Eukaryota; kingdom Metazoa; phylum Chordata; class Aves; order Apterygiformes; family Apterygidae; genus Apteryx; species Apteryx mantelli. Next base: position 43,528,252 of record NC_089982.1, on the reverse strand, counting down.
CTGTGTTCTGTGAGATTAGGTGTATTGGTTGGAATAGCTCCTGGATATGTAGATTTATCATCTTCATTCTCAGGAGGGAAAACTATGAAACTTCTTTACAATGTAATTAAAGGTAATTCCATTATTGTTTTCATTTGATCTGGATAACCGGGGTTAGGATCAGGTGTATGATTAATATTATTGGTGAAGGCAGTATCGCACGAACATTTTAGATAGACCAGGATAGTAACTTCAAAATGGAGTTTATTCTATGAAGAGGTGATTCCAGGACAACTGCAGTAGTGACTACTCTTGGATGAACGTTAGATGCCAAACCAAATGGAATTATTACATGCATGTGTTGCCCAGACGATGGGTTTTAGCTTCTTTTCCTTAGAAAAGACTGATCATAAATTCTCCTTTGCAATACATTGTTCAGAAGGCCCTGTTTCTATACAAATAAATAAATAAAAAGCAATAATTATGTCATTAATTTTTTTATTATGTAGCATGTGTTCTAGATTTTGGTGAAATGAAATAAATGCATAATAGCCTATTTTGCCTTTAACATACACAAAATACTGCATTTGTGTTAGCTTATTAAGCATTTAATGTGTGTTCTGCAACAGCTTGGAAAAACCTGTCAATTTTCTATTTGTATTTTGGTTGTGCTTTTCATCATATAGACCAGTAAACCTGTAAAAATTTTGACCTTGGGAAAGAAGTCAGTGAGTGCCTTAAAAGCAAAACATTAAACAACAAAATATGTAAACAAATATATAAACAAATGGGTTGGAAAATAAAGAAAAAATAATTTTTTGGGGAAAAAAACTGCTTATTTTTAGTTTTCATTAAACAGTAAAAATGAAAATTTATTCTGCTTTTTAAGTTTTTTTGAAATGAGCTCTGTAGCTCCTTAAAGTGTTTCGAGAACAGCGCTCTGAAATGGGAATCAGGAAGCCTGTCTTCTATTCTCTGCTTTGTCATTGATCTGTTAGATGAGTTTCAGCACATACCATCACCTCTTCCCTTCTATTTCATGTTAGAGAGCACTAGAAGATGGTATGCATTATTCAGGGCCCACACTGTCTGAAAAGCACTTACTGAAATGGAGTCCAAACCTTTTTGGGATGTCTACATATTGCTGTGACACAACCAGAATAACGGTGACTATAACAGTGAAAGGAGGCTTCTGTCCTGAAGTTAGTTCTAATGGTCCTCTCCAGCTTTTTTCTTCTCTCTTCTACAGTATTTTTGTCCTCACATATTTATAGTGTTATATTTTCACTCAAAATTTCTTTTTCAGATCCTGCATTCTTTGCATTTCTCCAACAGCTTTAGAAAGACAACAGTTTCGCCATGGAGCTGTCACTGATCATCTCAGCTCCCCAAGGACTGGATTCCTTTTTACAAAGGTGCACAACTTATAATAGCTATTACTTGCAGAGCAGTTGAGCAGTGGGGATATACAGGTAAGCTAGGAATCTGATAGAAATGATATGTAATCCAGCAAACTTCAAGCTAAGTGCAGATAGAAAGCAGTTGCCAGCCATGCTTTTCTTTCAAACTGCCAAACATACATAAATTCCAAAGATGATTAAATTAAACTCAAACTGATACTTTAAGGTTAAAGTAGGAAAGAGGGACTTGGCTTTTAGTTTTGTTTGCTTTAGTCTTAAATATAAAAATAAATAAATAAATAAATAAATCTGCAGTTCCAGACATAAATGTGTATTTGGTACAGACAGGATCCACTATTCAATTGAAAAAAATTCTATCCAGTGGTTATCCTATGAGTTTTCCTTTGTTTGTTGAGTGATTCAGTAGAGTGAAAAGATGCGCAATTATAGGATATAATAGAACAGAAAGGGCACAAAAGGCCTGTTTCTCTCCACATACTAGTGTAAGTTCTTTGATTCTGTGTGTTGCCTCTAGAATAGTGTGACTGAGAAAAAATAATTTCTCTGTTTTTTAAAAAAGGAAGAAGGTACCTTGAACATCCAACATTATATGGAAAATAGACACATGTTGCTGTTTGATTTGACAGTCTGCACTGCCCTTGGTGAAGTCAGAGAACAAGGTCCTTTGGGAATTAATAAACAGATTCTTCCCAGTTAGGAAGTGCTAACGGCTAGATAGACTCAAATTTTTGAAGGCTGAGCTATCAATTAGAATTCAAGGTTTTTATATTTTTGAAAAGAAGAGTGGTTTCCCAACAAAAATGGAAGTAGGCTGAATACTCTAGTAAAAAATTTATTTGAATGGGATTGTCAGCTCAGGACAGTGCTGTCACTTTCACACAATGTTACTAAAAGAGATGATGGATGTTTTAAATGCTGTAAAAATATAGTCACTGTGCTCCTGAGCACTGCATAAGACCTGGTCCTGGATAGACCTGGTCCTGCGTCCATTCAAGTTTATAAGGAATATTGGTTGTATTAACTTCAACCAAACTATCTGAATGACTACATCTGGTGAATCTGATGGCATATGTAAGACATCTATTTTAGAGATGGCACTCGAATAGTAACCCTCAAAACTTAGGTTGCCCAGTAGTGACAGTCAGTGAGCTGTTTCATCCAGTGAGCAGTTTCATCCAGCCCCAGAATACCAAATGCAGATCTGGAGGTAGGAGAGCAACGGCATGGCAGGGTGTAAGGTGGCTGGGTAAAGCCCACGGGAGGTGAGGAGAGGGGCATATCAGAAGGAAGACAGAACATGCAGTCAGAAAGGATCGAAAAAGGGATACACAGGGAGAGAAGTTAGAGAACATTGGTTTGAGGACATAGGTAGGGGACATTGGGATTATGGACCCTTAACATGCTTTTGTTTTTGTTTTGTTTGGGGATTTTTTCTATTTTGTTCTTTATTTTGGGAGGTTGGGGGGAGCGGGGGGGTTGAGTTTTCCGTGCCTCTCTTTTGTTGAGTCTGTGCATCCTGTCATTCTGACTTGCTGGTGGTGATCAGCTTCTTTCCGCAGCTACTTGAATTATTTCACTGCAGAGCTGACCTTCAAATAAATCTGGTATTAAAAGCTTCATTTTATTTCACCATTCAGGAACAGACAACTGTAGGTTCGCTGGAGTAGTAACAAAATAGAATTTGGATTTCACACAGAAGTACTGAAGCAAATATCATTGGGAAATGCAAGCTTTGCAGCAGAGAATAATCCTTTCCCCAGTTCTCAATCACCTGGACTCTATAGCAGGCTCTTTGGAGATTAGTGCAGATCCTTAACAGCTACCATTTTCTGACTAGATGAATCTTTGAATACTTTTTTGCTATCCTTCTGTATTATGCACCTCAAATATTTATTGTATGTTAACTGTCAGAAAAACAAGGTTATTGTGGCTAAGCAACAGAGAGAATTTGAGCAGCTTCACACTGCTGGCAGAAACAGACACGTTTGTTAGTGACAGCAGGGACTGGGATAGACTGACAGAATGTGGGCTCTCTGATTAATGCTATAGTCATGTTTCAGTGTGATGTGGTAGCTTAAGGACAAAAGAATAAACTCTTCCGGTATCATCTCCAACTAAAAGAATGATTTATGGGTTACCAAACTGATTTTTTTGTCTATTCTTTGCAAATTTTTGTGATTCGGAAGCCAGATGCTGAGGTCTTTGCACAATTTGCAAGTAATTCTTGTCTAGTAAATGGTATTTTTGTCTGAGAAAGAATGGAAGAAAAATTTAATAAGTATTTGGGAATCCGACCTGACTAAAAGTTTGTCTTGCCTCATAACATAAATACTACAGGATGTGCCCAATAACTTCCCTTGTAACATGAGCGCTGCAAGTCACATTAGCTCTAACATAAGACTCCTCCAACTTGGAACTCTTTAATGCCTGAAGACTCCTTCATAGTAGCTTGATGAGTTGCCATTGGACTGGTAGGAGAACAAATTTCTTAATTCTTTTACCATTCTGAAAAAAACCAAAACTTACTGGGTCTAAGGAACTTTTATATGTTTTGTAGTGAAAAAAAAGACAAATTAATGACAACACAGAGGAGAATTTTATCACTGAACACTTCACAGCTTTGACGAGTTGATTTACTTGTCAAATATAAGAAAAAGAAGGCTGGCTAATCCTCTAAACACATAATAATAAGCAGCAAGTTCTCACATTTTTACAGCTGTGTTGCTGTAAAAAAATGAAAATTGGCCCCAAAAGAGCTTAAAAATCATTCTTTTCTTTTCTGTGTTAATTTGGAAATACCATGTAATGAATTTACTGCCAAATGAATCTATGTTATGTCTAAAATATACACAGAGATGCAATGTATATCCATTGCAGGGAGATTTATATTCATTCCTGCTGTGACAAGGTAGCTGTCCTGCAAAGTCAAATAAGAAATGGACATTAACATGTGTGATCCACATTTGTTATCACACATTTTGCTTCTGGAGTCTATGGGCAGCATGTGACCCTTCAGCTATAGATCAACATTGCAGTCATTCTCAGCTGTGCGCAGTTAATAGGACTCAGTGGTCTTTTTATCCTCCACGCTGTTGTGCTGCAGGATGTTGAAGTTGTGTTGCATGGGAAACTTGATCCTACTCCTCTTTGGAGCCAACAGGACGTTTAAAAAATGTTTTTCTCTTCAGACTTCCAACCTCTTCTTGTGAAACTATACTATGGACAGCAAGTAAATCGCAGAGATGTACTTTTGGGACTGAACAGTGATGTGCATGGACAGAACTGTAGAAGGAAGCGTGTAATGATGTATTGATCCAGTAAAAAATTTCAGATACATTGTTTTAATTATACTTAAATATTGAATGTGAGTGGAAAGCCTTTTAAATTCCCTAATCCAAATAGTCTAATTCATCTCTGGTTTAAAGTACTTTGACTTGACTTGAAAGTTTTGAAAGGGTCTAAGGCCCTATTTTATCACGTTTGATTCTGTAGAAAGGTGGGAGGGTAATGTAGTTCATGCTCAGGCTTTTACAGCCTGAGTGTATGAAGTGAGAATTTAGCCATGGAGAATTGTCAGCATCTTCTTGTTATAGTAATAATCCAGGTATGGTTTATACTTGTCCATTTCTAGCACTAGTGAAGCAGCAGATAAAATGCACTAGGAAAGCAAAATCTCCTTAGTCACTCTCTTTATAAAAAAATTGTAGATTTGGATTTTTTTTCCTCCTCACACCCCAAAACTGGTGCAAGTACTGTAATGGTCCTGACCAGTTTGCTTTTCTCTTTTTAAAACAAACAAAGAAAACCTTTGTAAGTCAAACTTGACTCACAGCTGAACTCTTGAGGCTTGTTAACTGACCTTTTGCATTGGCTATGGAAGATCTGAATCGTGTTATCTCTAAACATCTACTAGACATTCCCTTGCTGGGGAGCTGAATGTTTTCTCAGTGTTGACTGGCCTTTCCTCCAATGAATTTTGAAGTCCAGGGAGTCTAAGGAATTAATTCATAGACTAAGGCTTGCTTTTCCAAAATGTGTTATCACATACAAATGTGTTTATCTGGAAAAACACAATGCAGGAGTAAATGGATTGTGTATTCTCTATAGTTATTAGGATTTGCAAAGCTTTACTGAAGCTATCAGCAAAGAGATTGTTTGAAGCTGTTGAAAGGAGTTTTCTATGGTCATCTATTTACATTAGTTTAATGTAACGCCATCAACCCATTTTATACAGGTACCAAGTACACAATAGAAAGTGATCTTTAGTTACTTTGACCTACTCCCTTTCCAATCAGAGGTAATGAATTATCTGATAGACATTGTGTATTCAGATAGTACATGTTCTGAAGAGAAAAAATCCTGACTGGTTTATCCAATTTTTTTCAGTTTTTCAAGCTTGTACATTGGTATTGAGTATTTGTATAAACCTGAATCTCTCAGTTCTAAGTTAGTTTTCACACTGGAGTCATTGTGCTGGTCTAAATTATATGCCATTTGGGCAAATTTATAAATGTGCAGGGCCAATTTCACTGGAAATATTTTAAGAAGAATTATCTGACCTTGGCATTTTTGGACTTTCCAACATAATAATTTCCTTGATCATCTCAATAAAAAGTTTCTAAACTTTTTTTTCTAGTGGACAGTCAATACTTCCCACTCAGATTTACTGTGGAGTTCAAGAATGCTGCTGCTCTTTGCTTAACTTTCTCCTGTGACTGATTTGCTAGGTAACTGCATTTATAATACTCTGCTGTCTCAGCTTGACAGGCTTAGCACCTTTTTCTCTTTCTCTGAGCTTTCCTAACTGCAGTTCTGGCATATTTCAGGTTTAGATACTTATAACTCATTTTAAAGGCAAACTTATAATGATGTACTGGGAAAAATAGTTCTCAGCAAAATTGTCAGAGCTGTGGTTGGAAGAATGTATGGATCCTTTTAATAATCAGAAAAATGGCATCAATCTAAATGGGGCTGACAGGGATAAAAATGAGTTTTGTCCAGAGAATTCGGTCCTGGTATTCAGAAGTTGTTTCTCCTGGATCTATAATTTAAGTCATTGATATGTTACTGATAAGAATTATTTACTATTGACAGCCCTGATCCTCAAGGGCTTTGCCTTTGTTCAGATTATACTTCTTGGTGCATATATGAGCAGTACTTAATTGGGAGGCACAGAGGAATACATAGGTATGTCAAACTGAAAGTTAGTGTTATTGCAGTCGGTACCATTACAGGTTACTATATTGCTAATGCTAATTCTTTAAAACTCTGTTATAGAGAAATGTAACACATGAAAGTTATTCCAAGGCTGCAATTAACACTGAATTATTTTGGATGCTAACTGAGGGTTGAATGGTGAAAATGGAACCTCTAACAAACATCATTTTTCCAGCTGTATGCTTTAGTGTCTTACTTAAAAAGCAAACAGAAGCATTTAGACAATGTCCATCTGTGATGTCAAAGTCATATTTTCTAGTTATCCTCAACATATTAAAGGAAAACAGAATAAACGTAGGTATAATTAAAATCTCTATCCACAACATAAAGGATGCCTGAACCCTTCAGGTCTGTCTTGTAACTCCTTGGGTGGCCAGATCACAGTGATTGTGCTACTTGGCGCTCTTCTCAACAAGCAGCTGCTAAAGCAGCTTTGTAAACCAGGCAAGTAAGCAGAGAGGCAAACTCACTCCTTCTCCAAAACTAAGAATGGCAAAAGCAGAAAATAGTGACTGTCACTCTTGTGCCAAGTCAGAACAATCGCGCTGTTCTGGTCAAAATCCCAAAGCAGGACTTGTGCTCAATCTCTACACAGCAATGGATTTCATCCGCTCCTTCTGGCCTGTTTTTTTTTAAAATATACTAAGGGTTTCTGGCTTTATATTGGAAGAAAAAAAACATAGTTTTTTTGTACAAAAGTCCAAGGACATATTTCAATTTTGTTGTTTCTGAGACCAATGAGTATAGTGTATCACTGATTTTGTACATGCAGTTAGGAAAGAAAGCCTGTACTGGGCTGAATGACTGCTTTTCTGAATTCTGTAGGGAAACCCCACAAACTATGGTGGCTGCAGACTTCCTAACATTAATGTGCATGTGTATATATCTACATTAGCAGGCTGTGTATGGAGCAGATCTCCTGAGAGAAACAGTTGGTGCTGAGGATCCAATGTCCACACTATACATATTTGTGTGGTTTTTACTTTTGGCCAGCTTTAGTCTGGTCCATCCATTAATGGACGGACTGCATTAGATGAGCTCCTGAAATGCAGCTGCTCAGCTTCGTCCAAAAGAAAAATTCTATTTCACTGCCCCAAGACCAGGCCATGCCTTGGGGCACAGGACAGTAACTGAGGACAATCACCGTGTGTTTAGAGAACACTCCAGACCTGCACTAAAATGTACGTGTAGATGCATGTCATCTCTTCTTTTTTTCCCTTAATATATTGTCTGACAAAGTGCTTCAAAATAACTTCTACCATCTCTGAAGTGTATGTGTGCACAGGAAATTGATTTTTTTTTTCCTAAATATAGGTGAACTATTTATAACGGTTACTGGATTGTGCATTTCCCATCTATCTGCCCTGAATGAGATCTCAGCTGAAGGAAAAATATAAAAGAAGAGCTTGTGTGTGAGAGACTGTCTGAAGAAAGAGCATGTTTTTCTTTGGTTATTTTTTTCATATTTGGTAGCACAAGCACACAAGGTGTAAAGAATCAACAGTAATGATCACAGAATAGGGTGTTGAAGTTAGTGATACTGAAGACATTTTCATCTTCTTCTGAAATTCAATAGCACTTCTTAGATAGGATCAGTCTGAAAAATCCTTCAGTGAAGAAAATCATTTATCTGTGTGCAGTTTGTAGTGAATCAGGTTAGAGTTTGCATATAACCCAGAATGGAAAAAAATTGATGATATATTTGGGTTCGTACCAGTAAGTGGGCATTTTAAAAGTCAGAGATGTACTCAAAAGTGTGTTACTAGTAATTTCTGGAAAGCATTCTCTTTTTTGGCATATGGAAGACTTGTCTTGTGATCAGCAGCTGACATGTGGGTCTTCCATTTCCTGTTATACCTTAAGTAGCTTTTGCTGCTTTCATCCAAAGACCAGAAAATGTCCTACGGCCAAATCTTATCCTAACTTCTAACGTCTGTTTTATTTAGGTCAGACTAAAGTATTATAGAGATCCCTCTGAACTTAAAAATCTATTAATCTGAGTTCTGCTGTTTTATTTAATATAACACATTTGACTGCTGTTAGGGGAAAAAAATAGAAAATCAAAAGGTGGAATGATGCATTTAAGCAAAAATAAACTGAGAAAGTCAGGAAGCGTGAACATATGTGTAGATTATAATATTTCATATTTTTCCTACAAAATATAAGAACACTTTTATAAGAAATACTTTTGTGCTGTCATGACATTTCAATTTAGTGATAACCTACAAAATGCATGTGTAGTGGTGAGACCTATTAAGCATAAGCTTGATGACCTAAGGCAAAATTCTGATAGTTATCAATGAGATATATCTGTAAAATAACTATGAGGATTTTCTGTGCTATGACTGCTACCCAGTAGATATGGAGTGCCAGAGCATATTGATATGGAAGACCAAAGTTGCAACAGCAAGCATAGTTTTCAATGTCCCAACACTATAAGATGCTGTAGATGTTAGATATACATACACTTTGATCCAAAATTAGATGCAGCATTCTTTCCAAATTTCTCTTATATCCTGATATGTCATAATAGGAAAAGCTGGCCTTGATCATGGTGCAGCTTCATGCAGTGAAAATCACAGTTTGTTCATGGCTGCACCTACCAGGTCAGCTGATTTGCCCCAAGCCTGCTGTCTTTGAAGTTATAGGTGGATTGGTGGCTCTTTGGTTTTCTGTTTTGTTGTCATTGTTGTTGCTGTTATTCCTGAGCAGAAGGAAGAGAAGTAGAGGAAGAAAGAAGGTGAAGGAACCCTCAAAGAATATTCTATTTCCCCTTACACAGAGTGTTCAGAGCACCGCTCAGTGATCATCACAGTACCACATTCAATAAAGGGAATTTCATGTACCACAGCAACCACTGGAGACATTTGCATGTGTCTCAAAGATATTAAGTTTCCCAGGCAAGCTGCTCTGCCGTGACAGCTCTGCAATGTTATGATGGGATTGTGCCTCTGTTAGGTACAAATCATGCCTATGCTCTGCTGGAGATGGTGTTGTCACCTCTACTTAAACCAATGCTACTGGGCACAATTTTTCTCTTGCCATTTGATATACAAGAGGAACACAAACTCAGATGGATTCTGGATGCACAAATTAATGTAGTTTATGTCTATGTGGTATGGATCATCTTTTAACAAAATATCAGCAGGAAATTTTTTACTGCATAAGGGAGAGTCGGTACAGAGCTTATTTGCTCACGTTCTCTTAGATATAAAAGCTTTCTTCTTAAGGAAGGGAGGAGTGGAGGAAGGAAGGAAAAGAAAATCTGTGGGCTTAGAATCCTATTATAGCATGATTTAAAAATGATCTGCCCAATATGTGGCTTTTACAAAATACTTACTATTCACCTTTTTAAAAATATGTATGTATACCCAGTACATTGTTGTGGAAAGGGCGGACTGCACTGAGAACATTATTTTCTGTGTGCTAATAGCGAAAGAAGAAACTAGGTGAACACAACCTAGACCTATAGATACACAGTAAACTAAAAACTATGAAGCACAGTGTAATGAACATACAGAAAAAAGTGAACTAACACTGAAAAGTGGAATGTTCTTGCAAAGCAGAGCACTATAACAGTCTGATTACAAACAAGTGAGTGAATTTAAAGATAAACTGAAAAAGAGCAATTATTTATAATGATATGTGTTTTTTTCCCCCTAAAATAATATGCAGTCTTCCGCAAGAATGTCAGTACTACATACTTTGGGTAAGAGATGGTGGGGAAAGAGGGGAGAAAATTATTTGTAAACATTTGAAATTTGTGTTGCAGTTTACAGTATGCCTCCTGTCATACTTTAAAGGTAGAATCAATTGTCCCTGCAGGCTGAAGTCAGCTGCTGCACTTCTCTAGCAAAGTCAGCCTACCTTTCTTCAACTAGATGAGGCATGTAATTGGTGATGGGTTTTATCACCAGCCACGGAACTTATTCATTTGAGAAGAGACCCTGGATTTTATTTATACTGCTGACTCAAGGCAGGCTGGTGTCTGAATGTCAAACCAAGGAGTTTCCTGCATTAGTTTGCCCATTTACTTAGCTTTTTGTGTACAGGCATAAAAAGAAAGGGCACACTCAGGAAGTTTCAGATCTCTTGGAATATTTAGTACTTAAAGGAAAAAATTTTTTGCAAGGCAAGAAGAACTGTGAGCAATCTGGTTAAGGATCTGCTCATCCAAGTAAATCCAGCTGCATGACAACTCCCATGTGTAGGTTCATAACACTTGATCTTGTTCATCTTTTTCCTCCTAGAATACAGATACACAGTTGATAACAAGAAGACAAAGCAAGAAAGAGTAAGTGCATAGCCTGGTAAGTAGATACCAGTGGATACTAGAATTCCAACCTTTGAGAAGGTACTTGGGAAATACTAGAGCTGTAATATTCAAGGAGGATCAAAGCTGCATGTGGAAAGTTGCAGTCTCAACTTTCATTATGTTCCAGTCTCTGTTTTTGCAGTGTTACTTGGCATGCTTTAAAGGACATATAATGTCTCCGAAGCCTTTTTTCTTTTTGTGAGTTTACTTCGATTGTTAACATTGATGAAATCTGTCATAATGATTCTGTTTCCCTCTCTGAAAGCACTTGTAAGCCTGACATCAAGGCTGGTTAGCTTTATTATAGGAGAAATTACAGTAAAAGGGAATTTTCATGATCTACATCTTGCAAGTTATAACTGTCCTTTATGTGGATCCAAATATTCAAATATACTCCACTTTTTTTATTCACCAAAGTCTACTTTACTGGATAAAATATATCTGTTCCTGCTTAATCAAAGGAATTGGAATGGGCTCCATCTGTGTACTGTGTTTCTTTTAAAGAGAAGATACTTAATGACTCGCTCGTCTTGTTTATGAGGCCTTACACTGGCGTAGTTTATAAGCATTTTTATGCTAATGGCAGAAGGCGGCAGGCATAAATGGTATGAATCTTTGTTATGCCATTTCATTAGTGATGGAAATGCACTATGTTCTTGTACCATTAAAAGTACTCGTTATGATATATTTATCATTGTAATATATGCAAATCTGCAAAGGAGGGCTCAGGGTTTAAATTTGTATCATGCCAAATGCATGTTAATGAATGTCCTAAGAAAAAGTAATTTATTCGAAACTAAAAAAAGTTCTTCCACTGGTGTGGAATCAGAAAGTCAGAACTGGTCATCCTCTTCACAAATTGAACAAACCAGCTTGTGAATTAACAGAAAAAAGGAGTGAAATACTTCAAACCATACTAGTTCACATACTTCAACTGCTGGCAAAGGTAGAGGGTTTTCTAAGGTGCTTCCAGGGCCTTGTCTTGTTGTTATTTATTTATTTTTTTTGTATTTCCAGATTTTTCGTGTGACAGAATTTATTTTCTTCTCTTAAGGGGACTACTTTACATCTCAATACAGAGAACTTTAATATTTTTTTCCTGCTATTCATTTTTTTCCTGTTAAGAACTTAAGTGGAAGGTACTTAATTATACAGACACAGAATCATAGAAAGATTTAGTTTGGGAAGGACATCTATAGGTCATATAGTCCAACCTCCTGCTCAAAGCTAGGCTAAATTTCAAAGCTAGATTAGTATAGCATCTTACTTTGGTTCAACTTTGTTCCTTTTACCCCGATGTGATTTAAGACCAAACAAAGTGTGGCGGCTAAAAGGACTCAGGTACCAAAGCACTTCACTCACAGATATACGCAGCTTTACAAATTGCACAACTTCCCTGTCCTGCAGGAGAGGCGGCATGGTCCAAGAGAAAAGCCAGGCAGGTCAGTGTGGTGTTTTCCACAGTGCAATGCAGTTTTGGTGCAGGGCTGTGGGGTCCTCCAAGGTCTCTCCAGTTTTCTCAGGTTCTCTGCATGAGGGAGCGATGGTCCCAAATCTGGGTGCTGTGGCCATGGGGCCGTGAGTCCCTGCAGCCCGGAGGTTCCCGTGGGGTCTCTCAGGTTCTCCTTCTTGCTGGGTTCCCTTCAGTGCCTCTAGGTTACCCCCAATGTTCTTAGGTGTCCTTAGTTATAGGACTGGGTGGAGAATACTTCTTTAGTGACTAGTCCATTCAAATGGTGCTATAGTTTTCTGATTTGCTGTTGCTGCTGTTGGCACTCACAACCTGCTTGCTCCAGGTACCTCTGGACATGCTTGCATTTCTTGACGATTAAGAGTTTGTTTGCATAGTTTGGCTGCCTATTCCCTTGAGCATATGAAAGCCATTCAGGGTTTATTCTGTTGTCTGGGACAGGTGGTTAACCATATTTCATCTACTTCTACTGCAGCAGAAAGTCAGTTAAAGTTCATGAGTTTATGCTAACAGCTATGCTAACTAGGCCTAACTCATGCTAACTGCTACACTCCATTAGGATTTCTACCTTTCAAATACTTAAAATATGATAAGCTGCACCCTCGACAGCTTTGTCAGTCCTAACTTGGCAACTTGAGTGCTACCTCAGTCCATGTTTGTCCTTCTGTCTTTCTTCATAATCATGTAGGTTACTCTTCTGTAAATACCTTCCACTTATTCCATATTTTTTTTGTATTTGCCTGTCCGAAAATGAAGCACAGTATTCCTTTGTCCACAGTTCGTCCGGTATTCTTTTGTCCAATGTGAGTGGGACCTTTGCATCTTTAGACTAAAATTTTATGGTGCCTTATATAGATGGGAATACAGAGTCCTACTTCATTTTCTTTTGGCTGTCAGTTATCTTTCAGCTTCTCCTTTTAGTACCTATATCACTTCCATGAAATACATTTTCCTGATTTGTTTAAAGATAAACTAGCCTGCATTTTTCAAAATTGAGTTTACTCTTTTATATTATTGCTCACAGTTGAATTCTCTTTTTTCCCCCTCTATTTCTTTGTGTATTGTATTCCCTTCCTCTTTCGTTCAGTCTACATATAATTCTGTGCTGTTTACCTTATTGTAATGATTAATGAAGATGGAGAACAACATGATACCTAATATTGATTGCCATGATCTATTGTCTTTTCCTATCTAGATTAAACTGCTCATGATACAGCCTTTCTGTTTGTGAATCTAGCAAGTGAAAGACTTCTTTTATAGTGAAAGCCATTTATTATCAAGTCAGTCTGCATCCCCTATTTTTTAAATTATTTATTTTACTATAGAAACAGAATACTTTGAGATGGTGAAAGAGAAATGGAAGAAAGATAAATATTCTGTAACTGCATTATACTCTTCCTATAGTATAGGTTGGGTGAGTTTTCTCTTAGAGTTTATTTCCATAAAATTTTGTTTTAAGAAATCCAAAAAGGTGACCAGGATGATGAGGTGTCCATCCCCGGCTTCTAAGAAAAGAAATCTGCTTCTGATAGCAGCTAATGTTTTGATGAATTAAATGTGATGAAAAACTGATTAGAGGGTTACACAAGTAAAAAGTTCTTAGGTTTCCACTGGCTCATATACTAAATATACATTATCGTTGTCTATTGCTAACATTATTTCTCTACCCATAGATTACTTTCTTTCCTCAAAATCACTTGAAGTTTTGTCATATAGCCTTTGAAATAGATTTGCACCAACCTTCAATACCACTCAGGTCAAGAACTTCGTAAAGTGTTGGGGAGTACCCACACTGCTGAAGGAGAATTGAGGCAGAGAAAGTAGTTTGCATAAAGTTGTAAGACGCTCATTGCAAAATGAAAGCAGGTCATCTCTTTTCAGGGGTAAGATCTCGGTTTGTTACAAAGTCATCCTAGTTTCCCTAGGAAAATTTTTTATGTGATAATTTCTGTGAAACTTAGTGAAGGTTTCTGACACCATGTTTTGGGCAAAACAGTGTAAGCTACAGTAGGTACTCCAACACACAGTACCTGTTTTCAAGTATTCACTGTCCCCCCGTATCCTCTACTTTTACCAGTTAGACCAACAAAAATGCAGTTTTCTATCCTTGAGGGAAAGTGGTGGAAATGACAGTGATACCCACTTCTTCTCACTGTGCTTTTCATGTCTTTTGCTGCACACAGTTGTAATTTTTCCTAAAAGACATATAGAAAAATTATGTGTCTGCACTCAAATGTATTTTTCTATGCATATGAAAGACAAAATTCCAGTCTTACAAAGGGAACTTTCTCTTGACACCTAGAGAAAAGACTCAGGACCTGAAAAACCTAGTATATCCTTAGTGCTCTTCTAATGATGGACAATACTCCATCAAGGCTGAATCCATGTTAGGAGGCTGATCTATAGAAGCATGTTAACATATTTTAATGATTTTTTTTTGACTTCTTGGTTAATGTGAATTCTGTGGTGGCTGAAAATTTGGAAATAATCTTTGTTTGCTGTTGTCTGTTTTACCAATGGATAATTTATTTCTTGGTATGATTTTACCTTTACAGGTATTTGTAGAAAGCTTCATCTGAGCTATGTACGGCAATTTTTCTCCCTACTCTAGTCTTGCTGTTTTCTAGTGTTTAAAGCTGGCAAGTGAAAGAGATGACTTTTAGTCTATCAGGCACACTGACCTTTCTGGCAAAGCAAATGGAAGGTTTATAATAGATTTTACATGTGTGCTTTTTGAACTGTGGTATCATAGCTCACAATAATGTGTGATATAAACAGTGTGCTGCAAAGGGTAAGGTTATGTTTCAGTCTATACTAGTAACATTGGTAATTGCCTTATCCTTTGTAAATTTGAGTATCTGTTGACATTTTGCCTTTTGTAACTTTATTCATTCCCCTGTGGTGTTTTACATTTGTTTCAGAAATGACATATGCACAAAGCTATGCCATAGTCTAGAAAAGTGGGGGGGAGGAAAATCTAATATTAAGCCCTAAAGGCATCTGTTCAGTAACCTGTATCTGAGAGTAAGGCAACCATGCTGCCATCTGTTATATTTTCTGTATGATGGCTGTTGCCCTCATTGTAGGTTACTGCAGGTCTCAAAGGGCTACGCTCACTTTCTCTTTGAGCCATTTTCTAGAAAATAAAAAATATCTTGCATTTCCTCCTGTCATTGTACATGCTGTATTGTAAAGATTCTTCAATTATTAGAGCATGTGTGTTAGTTTTAAGCAGAATCGATTTTGTTTTTCTGTTGTATAGATGAAAGTGGGCCCTGTAAAAGTCTTTTAAAGGCTCTGTTGTACTTTCAGTTACCTGAATGCCTTGCATGACTTTGCATAATGGTAATGACATTATTTGCTATTTATTTCAGGTATTTAGTCAGAAAAACTCTTCTGAGAAGCCATCTGTCATCTGTGCACAACAAAAGGAAGGCATTCCTTGGAGCTGAATGTTACAAAGCAAAAATATAAAACAACATGTATATCTGTGGGTTTTTTTCAATCCCATTCCAGCCTATAATCTTTCATTGTCTTTGTCAAAGAAAATCTGATGTTTTATGAAGAAAAAAGTGACTCTCTTCAGTCAATATGCTTATGGCTCTGCCAAGTGTGAAAGGTACAATACACTGCTGTGATCCTTCTCAAATAGTCATTTCATTTCTTTGCCAAGACTAACAGGGAAAAAGTCCCCACCTTTTCGCCTGCCAATATTTAGATTTAAAGCTCCAGCTTTTCTTTGCAGTAGAATTTTCCTCTCTTTTCTGAGCGCAAGAAAAAAATATTTCAGGGCTCTGTACAGATGAGACTCTTATTTTTGAGGAAACAAGAGTCTGGCCTTTTCAAAGTCCTTTCATGAGCCCTGTTCACAAATGGTAAAAACATCCTCTTCTCCCCTGCTTCACCTTCCTTTTTATTTATTTTTAAGAGAACAAAAAAACATTTTCTCCAACATGAAAGTTCTATTAAAACTAACAGATCTTAAAAAAAAAGTAGACCAAATAATAATATTGGAAGAGACTGGGGTAGTGTTTAGTCATTTCTTTAAGTTCCTTCCAGGAAAATCTAATATGTTAAGATCAAATGCTTTGGAAGGTGTAATGGTAAACTTAGTAATTAGAACTCAGTGCAGTATTAGATAGGAGAGGTGAGGAACTACAAACCTTTTAATCCCATAAGACTGAAATGAGAGTCTCTTGAGTGAGTTCCTCTGTCATTTACCACCAAATGAATTCCTGCAACAATGACATCAACTAAGAGCATAATATTAGGAAAGCCATCAACGCATTATTTTAGCATCTTTTAATGTGATTTAACAGCTGAAAACAAAGAAGACAATCAACATCCTATCAGGCAGTTAGTGTTTGGCAAAATAGCTTGAGGAATAAAACTAGTAAGTACTTTCTGAGCTGCAGCTTGCTAACAGATAAAGTAGTCCATCTCCTTCCATATTTTACTTTACAGTCTCCTGTATGAAGAAACGAGTTGTAAATATGCTATGATACTTCCTCTTCCTTGAGTGAGTATAAATGAATGAAAGCAATTGATTGCTCTGCTCTTCGTCTCTTGCCTTTCCACCTTGAGAAACCAAGGAGGTACCCTCTCTCCATTCCCTCTCATCTCCTGTGTTGAAGCATTGAGATGCTACATTCCCATCTTACAGAAGAAGGCTTTTCTTGGACATAAACAGACACTGTATTTAAACAATTCTTCGAATTCCACTCTTCTGATAAAATTCATTAGCTATCCAGCAGTGGAATGAAAAGACATTATTTCTTAGATCAGAAAATACTGCAACATCTTCAGCTTGTTCTTCCATGCTTGGAGCATAGTTTATTGACACAACAATTGATGGTGCTCTTTTTATTAGTCCTTATACATATATGTGTGTGTGTAAGAGTCAAGGAAAAAGAGAGGGAGGGGTTTTTATGGTGTGAAATCTCCAGGTATTATAAGATAAGACACTGTGGTGTTACCTGAACCAGAGTCATAACCAAGGCTGAAGATAAAGTAAAAATAGTCATTGATTTTTATATATGTATAAATAAAAATGAAGATTTCACATTGGTGAGTGTCATCTTCTCAAACTTCGAAAAGTCCTTGCAATAACGATTTGAGATTTAAGTAATATCAGAGGTATTCTTTAGAAACAATTTACAAAACATAATGTTGTTTTGAACCATCCTTTTTCTCACTTCTTGCGAACAATATACATGCTGCATTTAGAACTTCTTTGTAAGTTTTCTTTTAGGTGTCTCAAAGCAGCTATAGAAAAAGGCAATTCTATATAACAAAGGTGACCTTTAGAGAGATGTTATGCCAGACATTGTCAGGTGTATCTGAACATGCTCTATCTCTGCTTCATGTCCTGAGTGCTTCTACCCTATGCCTTTAAATATTTAGACTTTTTGTCTGTTAGATTTATTAGTTTTCAGGTGCAGACCTCATTCATTTTTGTATATGAACATTTTTCAACTTTAAATTATTCTCCGCAGCATGACTTTGTCACCACTTGGACACTTAGGAGCTCTGAAATAGCTATTTCATCAGCTGTCATGACATTGGCCTCTACTGAAGTTTCTGAGCTTTTCTTGAATGGTAAAGGACTTCACAAATAAATATCAGGAAAATCCTATTGCTGAGAGGAAAGATTTAAAAGAAGGTTGTAGACAAGTGAGGGCAAAACATTCTTTGTGTACTGATATGAGGACAGAAGCGAAGAAGAAATCTCCAGAGGAAGAACTTTGGGACAGGCCATGGGCAAAGCATCCAAAACATCTCAAATATAATTTTGTATGTTGTTAGGGGCTGCTTTTAACTTTTGGCTAACCAAAGAGGAAGATTTACCCCAGAATAAAGAAATTATAGTAATACACAGTAGCAAAGCTGAGGAAATGCCCAAATTTGAGGTGACTCATGCTAAGTGAGAAGTAAACAGTGCTCCCAGGTGTTCTGCAGAGCTCTGTGAAATTAATTGGCTTCTTTTACTGGTGGGGACTCATTTCTGTCCACTCAAATAGTATTTTGAATAGATACTGAAGCATGTCAAACAAAACCCTAATGCTGTTCTTTTGCTTGGCTTCAAGTGGAAATTGGTAGTCTCTGCCTTACTTGGAAGTCTGACTTCTTTTGTAAAGCCATTTTTAAAGCACTTTTTAATAAATGCAAAATGAGGGTTTTTTTACTGAAAAAGAACAGGTTTGCATGTAGCTATTGTTTCAGGAACTGAGCATGATTTTACATGTGCAAAATGACAGATGGCAAAGACTCATGGAAATATTACATGTATATGTATATACATATTTTTGAACAGATACCTCATTAAAACAAGAACGACTGTTACCACTAAGCTTGTACTATCATTTTCTCTGTTTCATTGCAGAGATTTTCTAGATACTTCCTCAGCTCTCTTTTCCATCTGTCTCTCTTCTGAAGCATTTTTGTAACACATGCCCTGAAAACAGTGATGGAGAAAATCTCTCAAAAGAGAACTGAATCTCAGATAGAAATACTTTTAAATGTGGAGATTGCTTGGAAGCTAGGAAGGTTCTGGTTAGTTCTCTGTACAGTTTCTCTGTACAGTTTCTGTACAGCTTCTCCATGTATTCTCTACACAGATCATAAAAAGATCTTTATTCATGAGCGGGGGGTTTTAATACTAATAAGCAAACAGTCATGGTTAAAACTTTAGTGATATTCTTGTGTAGTTTCTTTCTAAATAATGCATCCTTACATGCACTTTATATATAATACAATATAAATATTTACAAAGACAATTCTTTTCAGTATTAGAATGCAAAAAATGTCCTCAATGCTTTTCTGCTTCTTTGTACAAATCCTTCAATTCCTGTTTGGTGTTTAGTAACTATATTCTGAGGCAGGAAATGTAACAAGTATTTTTTCTTCAGTGATAACTTTTAAACTCAAGAAAACTTAAGTGACTCTAAAGCTTATAGAGAAAACTCTTTCAACCAGGAACAAAGAAATAACTGTTTTGGCAACCACACCTTGACTGTAAGATGCTAAAGACTACTCCAGATCCCACTGAAATCAGTGGAAGATTTTCATTGACTTCAGTGAGTTTAGGATCAAGACCAATAAATGTTGATAGCCTTAAATCCTCTACCTAGTAGTAGTGGTCCTTAGTATCTGCTCCACCAGTAACTACCTGTGTTTCTGTGTGCTCCTTGCTTCCCTAGGTCTTGTGATGACCATGTGCTGTGTTTCTTTCCTCTGGCCCTGAGATGTTAACAGCATCTTACATGATATGTGCTCTGATTGTTTTTGTGAATAGATTAAGGTTAGTTCTGATTAACCAGAAATAGTTTTCTGAAAATTTTCTCAGTTCCATTGTGTCTACAAAAATGACTAACATTTTTATTTATAATGATATTAGTATAAGCCATGTTGTTTTGCTGTTTTATTACTAGATTCTTTACCTAGTCACCTTTTACTTCCTCAGCTACCTGAGGAAGAGAGTGCTCCCTGATGGTGCTTCATTGTTAGAAATCTGAGATTTGCTTTCCCTGTTGATAACATGAGCAGGGAGACACCAGGGAATTTCTGTCATAAGGATAATGTATTCCGTGGTGTATGTTCACAGCCACTTTGTTTACGACATGCTTAGACACAGATAAGTTGGTTGAACTAGTTTTTAGAATAATTAATAAATTACACAAAAGTATTTTCATCCTCAGCTTTTCTGCTGAGACATTCATTATCCTCTCTAAAGAGTGGAAATTAGAGATGAGCCACAGATACAAACTTCTAGTCTGTTTCCCCACTTATACATTGAAGTCTTGTCTCAAAAAATAAAAATGTTTGGATTCAGTTGCATTTCATATTACTTTGGGGAGGAAACCTTTGTTTTCCATGAAGTATTAAGGATTTGGCATTTTCCTGCAGGAAGGAACTCTTTTGGAAGATATTCTGGCTGACTGTAGTAGCTTAATTCCACTTAGAAAAAGAAATACATACATTTACATTTGCCATGGTTATTGTGCTTTCTCTTGATAGCATAAAAACAAGGGTCATAAGATTTTGCTTAACTGGTGTATCTTTCTGCTTTACTGATCATCCTGCAAAACCAAATAAGCTATCAGTCAGTTAAGCTTAAATTAACCATTTTGAAATGCTTGGCATGCCAAAAAAAAAAAAAGAGAGAGAAATTAAATATTTTATTTTTCACTATTTCAAAGCACAATAAATTGCACAACCAAGCACAGCTTCAAGTGGGAGGTTTCTGCTTTATTTTTCTGAGGAGGACTCTTTTAGCAAATCAATCAGGTAAGCCAAAATAATGCAGATTCAGAAAACTCTTCACTGTTATCTAAATTGCATTTTTCATAATAAAAAATTTTGACAGTATTTTTCACTCAGCTGTACTGAAGCAAGGGATGCTGTTGTGGTGTGTTTACAAGTGGATCCGCTGGATTTTTGAGTGGACCCCCCAACTTGTATACAATCCATATCTTTGAGGATTATTCATGTCCATTTGCATATGTTGACAGCATCACAAAGCTATTGGTGCTAGTCAGTGTGAAGATAAGTTCCTTCATTCTGAAGTATTTCATGTTTTTAGCACTTTCTGATTTGGGGGGGTAATAGGGCAGAAAAACAACTTTTGATTGTAACCCAATGATTGGTTAAGAAAATTTCCATCCTTTTTCTAATCACTTATCTTTTTCTGCACTTTTTCCTTTACACTCTCCTTCCCTTCTTCTCCCTTGCTCTCTCTCTTTCTTTTCCTCTCAGTGTTCAGCAGCATGCAGGGGGGGTTGTTCCTTTTTTTTTTTTTATATTGTGGCAGCTGGCCCAGTCTGTATTTCAATATGAAAATCGTTAATTTATGTACATTAAGCTTTCTGAATGTGGGTACTAATTCTTCTCTTCTTCCTCTTCTTGGAAATGCTGCTGGCTCTGCAGTGATTGTGCCCTGCCTAATACTGTGAATTCCTGCCCTGCTGGCAGCTTGAGAGCAGTGTCTAGAATATTTGAAGAAAGAGGGCTGGCGGGGGGTGAGAGAAAAAGTGGAGGGATAGATGGAGGGCAAGAGGTAGAGAGATCACTAGTGAGTTTGTGACAGGGATTCAAGCAGGGAGTGTAGTTTTAAATTGACTATTTTGGGTTTTCCCGAAACCCCATAAGTCAGGGAATTCTTTTCACAGTGTGGTCCAAAACCCAGGTAGATCCTGTCTCTTAGAGCATGAGACTGCACCGTGGCAGCCTGAAAGTGTAGGAGTGAGAGCCAGGCATCTGTGGCCCTTCTCAGGCAGGGCACGCAGCCATGCAGTGTTGGTTGCCACTGTGTGCCAACTCCTCACATAAGGGAGAAAACACAAAAGGTTGTGAACATTAATTCTCAAAAGAAATTAATTTGCAGGTTTGTATAGTTCTACTAAATCATCAATGTAGCAAGAAATCAAAGTGTTAGCGTTTGCAATTCTTGTCTCAACTTTTATTTATAAAGGATCATTAATCTTCATTCAAACGTTTATTTACTGAATGATTAACACAATGTTAAACTAGAGGTTCTCTTACCAGATAACTGAATACAGATAAACTTCTTTTTGCAGCATATTTCAGTTATTGGAGAAGAAGGTCAGGACTCAACACACAAAATTGCTGAGCTCTGGTGACATTTGTCCTAAGGCAACCTGGCAAGAAGGTGGGCATTTGGGTAAGATGGCATAGTTCTTTATGACAACATGAAGGCCCACACACTTTTGGGAATGCTTGTAAAGCTGGGGTTTAGCCCTGCAGGGTAGTATTTCCTCAGATGTATATAAGAGGTTAACAGTTAATTAAGCATATAACATTGCAACAGTGAACTTGAAATTGAAATTAAGTATCCAAGCCTCCAGTTTCTGCAAGTTTGGATTCTCAGCCAAACAGTAATGCTTACAAAACATGGCACTTCATGACTCTTATGTCAGTAGTTTAATGGTTTATAATGAAATATGACTAATCTTTTAGTAATAAAATGCCTTTTTTAAACAAAATAAATGATAAAGCAACATCATCTGGTAACCTGGGACTGCAATACTGCCCTTTTCTGTTCCCACACTTTTGATGTCTCTGCAAAGGTGCCATTTGTCTTGTTACTGGCATCAGTATATCCAGCCCTGAAGAGACCCAGAGCGATGGACCTCCTGAAATGCCTCCCACATAAGCAGAACGTCTCAAAGGGAAGACAGATTTTTTTTTATTTTTTTTTTTGCAAAATCATTTCCCAGAATGATTCAAAAGAAAAAGATTTAGCACAGTTTGAAAAACCTGAAAAATCCCAACTGCTCTTGAATAGACTTTCAATAGAAATGATTGTTTTGCTTTGTTTTGTTTTTCCTTAGGAAATCACTGTCTTGGCAAATTTAAAACTGTAACAGATGACTTGGGTTAACAAAGATAATGAAGGATAACAAAGTAGCAAAAGGGCTCTTCAGGAGGTGCACAATAAAACTTTGCCTGAAATATGGTTGAGATAGAAGAAAAGCTGCAATTTTCAGAACTTAATTCATTTGAGGGGGGTGGGAGGGAGGGAGGGAAGAGGGAAGAAGTCACTGGGATACAGGGAGAAAATGATGGAAGGTTGATTATTTTCCAAATTTTACATTCTTTTCCTACAGCTTTTCTTGGATTTTCAGGCAGTATCCTCACAAATGGAAACCCTGAATAATGCAAAAGTGACCAACTTCCAACTTCTCATTCAGGTCATAGATAGGAGCTGCACTTTACCAGTAATTTCAAATCCTCATGGCACCAAATTGCTTGAAGTTGATTTTTCCCTGACCCATTTAGTTTTGCCTTCAGGAAATGTCAGATCTGCCTGCTAAAATGAGGTCACATTTCAGCAAGCTTTATACACCACAAGATGTAGATAAGATTTCCCCAAAGCCTGTAGTATTTCCCATTGTTTCATAGGTTTGACACAGGCAAAATATTAATAATCTCAGTATTGATTAAGCTGTTATGGTTATTGTTATTATCTTTGGGTTCCTAACTTTGGTAACTGATACTGAGCATTTCTTAGTGCTAATGCTGGGAAAATTTTAAGGCTGTTTTGAGGGAGAATGAGGGCCAATCTTGCTTAGATCTTCAGTGTAAGGGAAAAACAAAACCCTTTTTGAAAATCATAACTAGCGTATGTATATTGGCGTGTAAGTCCATTGCTACCACACTTTCCTTGCTCCTTCTTTCACAGATACGTTTTTAAAATCCTAATGAAAACACTAACCCTCAGAATTCTTCATGTACTGAGTAAATAGATACAAAACAATTGAAAACAGCTGTGTCTGAGTGGGAGGAAGCAGATTCAGAGTACATAAAGTGTGCTCGCTGAAGTGAGAGCAGCTCAGTAATGGCAGGATTGTTTCTGATGGCAGCCACGATTCTGTAATCACATCCACATATCCTTAGACTCTGGGTGGGCATCCCAAACATGTTTGATCCATCTCTAGGACTGTGACATTAATGAGTCCAATTTGTAATGACAGCTGCAAATTTTCAAAAGGGCTAAGTGTCAAACTAATTCTGCCTCCATTAAAGCCAGTGAGACTTCACCAGAGAAATATTTTTGGAAATCCCACCTATATCTTCCAGTCAATGTGAAATGCACATTTGGAGACTCTTTTTCATGTCATAATAGACCTCTTGAGAGTGCAGGAAAAAAATAGGGCCCACAAGAGCCTACAAAAATCGGTCCTGAAACAATGGTGGACTGAAAAACAACTTGGAAGACCCAGCGCATAATGAGGAAAGAAGGAATGCAGAAGTGAAATAAAAATTGAACATTAAAGAGAAACAATGCTACATTGACCTTCACTGTATAATTCTTTGACACGTGTCACCATGGCCCTTGGTTAGGTTTTGGCAGCAGTACAATCACTTTGATCTCAGTTAATCAAGGCAAAGAGGCACTTTCTTTCCACTAAATGAACTCTTTTTTCCAAGGGGCACAACATCATTCAGTATATTTGCAGTAATATTGTCGGGATAACTTTGCTTAATAAAAGATAACAACTGCTTTCACTGAACTGCTGGACAGTTTAGTCCCTGATTCTCCCTACTGCAGAGTTTATAAGTTAGGGAGGCCAGGTTAATCTATTTTGACTAGTTAGTCAAGGACTCCAGAATGATACAATAAAGTAAATGTTACCAAAAAATGCAAGTATTAAAAGTGGATTAGTACTTAACATAGATTTCTGCATGAGTCCATTAACCACATCGGGGAACACTTCCATCCTTAATGGCATTATAATGAGGAAAAGTTTAGTATTTAACTACCTTCAGCAATTGATAATGCTTGTGGAGTTAATGAATTACAAAATACTGATTTCTGGAAATACGCATGTACAGGAATCAACTGAGATTTGATTATTTCAGTTCTATTTTTGGTAGCAACATATCAGTTGTGATAATAACAAAGGACAGACAACAATATGTTCTTCAAAGTATGTCAAAAAATATTTCACTAACATCTCTTAGGTTGCTGCTGTGAGATTTACTGGGTGATGGAAAATGGTGAATTAACATTATCCCATTTTGCTGCTTCAGGATTACACATCAATGAAAACTTGGACATTAGTGAGCAAGCTTAGTTACATAATGTTCTGAAGAGATTTTTGCACAGTTGTGTAAGTATTGACCATTTTGTCAAATTAACTAAAGGTTAAAAAATAGTCTTCCCCTGAATAGATATAAAAAATTGTGCTATCCCTAAGAAGTAATATTGTAATATTTTCTCCCAAATTACCTGCTGGTGGTAAATTAGGACATATATTTTACTTCAGAGTCCAAGAAACTCTACAGTGTTTTTTCTGTGTTTAACCTTAGCCTCAGCTCATGTCTGATTCAATTTTATGTACCACTCATAAAAGATATGCTGCAACTCAGCTATCTAAAACTGAAGACTTGTGATTATCTAGTCATCTCTTTCACGCCTTTAAAGCAAATTTCTAATCCAGAAAGCATCAGGAGAGAAGAGCTGTGCAGCTCTGACCCCACAGCCTGTCTCTGGAAGCTATGCTAAAACACTCAGGGGAGAGTACGAATGTAGTGCTTTCCCTGAGTACTCTCCCAGTCTCCAGTCATTTTCATCACATAGGGAACACGGAAATATTGCCTGAACTGCAGGGAGCAATGGAATATTTTGAATCTAGTCTGAAATAAAGACCTTTTACACTCATTTTCTTGTACCTTTTCTACAAGTTTAAGTGTGCCAAACATGGGCAAACAGGACATGTTTTAATGTATGACTTCATTTTTAGGCTTTTCCAATTACTGATTTGATTTGATGGTTCCATTAACTAAATTATACTTTTCAATATTTAAAAAGTAATGACAAGCTAAACTTTGCTTTGCATCTTAGTTACAAGAAATGTCTCATTTTTCTACTTAACATTTTTTACCTTTTCTTGGCAAAACTGACAGCTATATTTGTCCAAAGGAGAATATTATGTTTCTGAATCATTATTAGTCTGTATCATTATTAGTGCCCTTAAGAAAGTGATTAGAAGGGGAAATCTCTCAGTTCTCTCAGTGAGCGATATCACTGAATCCTAAAATCACTTTGAAAAATTTCAGAATAAGGTTAAAATTCTTAGATCTCGTGTGTCTCATTTCTGTCCCTCTAGTTGCTTAGCCACCATCACAGCTGTGTATGGACCTCTTCTGGACTTTCATGTCAGAGTGCTTGGAGATGATCTCCGCACCAGTTTGGAGCACAGGGCAGAAAATCAGTGATGCTCACCTGCCCAAGGAACTGTCCAAAGGCAAACAAGGACAAGCAAGTCACACACCATGAGGTGTCTCTGTTTTGCAAGGTTTGTGTGCTGAACCTTTGTGTGGAGAAAAGCTGTTAGCCACCCTCATTTTTGAAATCATACCTAGCCAATAAGATAAGATAATTAAGCAACAATTATGTGATGTGCGCATAGAAGGCATGCTAAGAGACAACTGATATTCAGTGCATATTGTGATAGCACTATAAAGTTATTTACATGACATAGATGGCAGGGGAATCAGGGCTGTTGTTTTTAAGAATGGCAGTTTTAAAAGTAGAAAACTGATTTTTTTTTCCAAATTTTTGTTCATTGGAACTTTTTTTACAGCAATAGTTTTGGGCAATAGTGAAAGAACCACATACTTTGTCTGGGAATATAGTTCAGGTTGTAGTCTGGTGGTTGGGCCTGCGTCTGGGGCATTAAATGGCCAGGTTCAAATTACTTCTCCATTAACTCAAGGTACTGGTCTAGGTTTCTGATATCAGGGTGTGTCTTTCTCATTATTGGAAGCGTGAAAAAGGAGGGAAGGGGTGGGGGGAAGATGAAAAAAGGCTGTGAGACCTTCTCTTCATTTGTAAAGCTAGCTAAAATACCTGTACATTCTTAATTAAAAATAATTCTGCTGGCAATTCTGGAAAAAAATTGATTAGCTAATCTAGAAAATAACTTGCTTTGATTTTTATCATTTGACTTTTTCTGTCAAAAATTAGTCATTTGCAAAGACATAGTTCTGAATATGTTATACAAATACCATTCTAAGTACAAGTATATTTTCCTTTGCATAGCTTTCTCTGTCAGAGAGTATCATTGCAGTTTAAAAAAAAATCTGTAACTATGTTAAAGGAAATTTCTTGGTCACTACATGTCAGGTGACAGGTTTGTATTTTTTTTCTTTTGGTAAGTAGTACAATAAAATGACAGTTTTTCCTTCTCAGTATATATCAAAGAGCAAGGTATATTTAGTACAGATGGTCATGTTTTATTCTACATCAGAGCTGAATGCATTTGCATACTAGCCCCCTTATATTTATCTGCCCGTTATTCTCTCTCTTTACATTCTACAGCCATTGGTATGCAGTAAAAATTTAACTTGTCATCTTCTCCTTAGAACTAGCATATAGACAAGTAATGCTTTAATGTATAATTGTGTTGACCATCAAATTAGACTGAGATTAGACAAGATTTATTATCTTTGCTAAATTCAACTGTGAGCTGCTACAGAAAATCTAAGGCTGACTTAAGCAAAAAACAGGAGGGAAGTGTCATCATTTCCCATTAAAATTAAAGGAGCAAAAGTTCAGTAGTCATCTGTTCACTCTTGAATAATTATAACCTTCATGATATGTAAAAACAAGATGACCAACAGATAGGTAACATCTTGGAAAAAAATCTGCGTAAAACTCTTCCTTACATGTGCCTTTTTATAATCCAAATCATCTAATTAATGAGTATTTCACAATACATTATGCTTTATGCTCCTGGTTAAATATTTATTACAGTTACACCACTTTTCTATTTGCAATATCATTATGACCCCAGTTATCTTACCAGTATTTTACAAAATTGCTCAGTGTGACAAACGTCTTCTTAAAATATCATCATCTAAAATATCAAAACATCCTCATGACCCTTAAAGCACACTGTAGTCCAAGAAATGAATATGTTATACCTCATTAACAAACCAAATGTCTTCCTCTATTTTAAAGGCAAATAATTCTACTTTTCATTTTGCCTACTCACAAAGTTTCCAAACAGCTAGGCATGTATGGGTAGTGTTTAAATATTATTTTATAATATTTAGAACTACGAAGAAATGATTTTGGCAAGACGACATGACAGAGCTGCATGTGATAACAGGGGATTGAATCAAGGAGATCACTCAGGTTGTATTTTGATGTTGTGTTGCCTACTACAGCTTAATTTAGGATCCTGCATATGAAGCACTGGTTAGAGCACATATCTGTTCTCAGGGATATATGACAGGATTTCCTCTGCATGGAAACAAGTGTGTAGGGAGGAAGACTGCATAGCTGGTTCTCACATTATATATTGAGTATGGAAACGGCTGGTGTATGCACAATGGATATGGAAATGAGATGTATTACTGGCAGTGGGGACCAGATATAGGCTAGATATAGCTTTTTACGCTCTTAATTTGTCAGAAAATGGATAGATATGGAATGAGCAGTGAGTTGGACAATTTTGAAAGTATGGAAGTTGAAAACAAATAGAAAAACTTCATGCAGATTAAGTCTGGAAGAATTTCAGTATAGACAACTCAGAAAACGTAACGGGTGAGATTCTTATGACAATGGTGCTGTCAGCTATATAATATAGGTCATAGATCCCAACAACTTCACTGAGAAGTCCCAGATATAGCATTTCATTAAGGGTAAAATAGATATTAGTTTAAAAAAATCCTTTGTCTGAATGCAAAATAGATTGTTTATACCTATTTTACTTAATCAAATAAATATCATTTCCTTTAAAAAACAAATACTTTTAAAAATTTTATTTTGTTGGAAGGGACTGTGAACCTAATTTTTTTAAAGTGAATCTGGGTTTTGAAACATACTGAGGACTTATAAATAGTGGGTATTTGAAAGTCATTGAAAATCAGAAATCTTTAAAGCCCTCAAACTGAGTGTACTATTGGTAATGTAAAGTTGTTTCCATCTGATGTCTTACCAATAGCTCTTTTAGGGCTAAAAATGTAATGTAAAAATGTTAAATGTACAGTTCTGTTCAGTTTTAAAAAGAGTAAAATGTGTCTACTGTTCAATTTATTGTTCTTACAAAAACACATGACATTTATTCTGGCAGCTTGCAAACCTGGCTTGCCTGAGTAATTCTTTACAAAGAATGTTTGGCATGTTTGCATGTAGAATAATTATTTATGAATATTTTCTTCATTCAATTAGGCAACTTTATAATGGAAATATGAAACTAAATCTTGTTTCTAAAAGCTTGGAATCTAGAAAAACCCTGAAATGCTATAATGGAAATGGAAATACACCTTTTCACAAGCCAACAAACATTTTACTTAAAAGGAGGGAAAACTTTACATTACCAGAGGTTATCATGAGAAATGAGAAATATTAGTGCATGCAGCTTATTACAAGACACACTTTTCCAGGAGGAGAAGTTACAGGGGTGGTATTTCTAAAAGGTTCCTGTGCACCAGATATTGAAGCTTGAAATTCCCCTGAATTGCAGAACTCGGAAAGGATGAAATTTATGGTAAGATAACATGCTGAGAAACCTGTGTCTACTATTTTATCTATGCTTCATGCAAACTATGGAGTTTCATAAGTAAACACCAATATTAATCAGCAGGTTTAAGTCTTCTGTGTTTACATGCAATAAAATATATTATTGTATAAAGGGCTAAAATTAGCATTGCTTGTTTTCCCAGAAGATGGGTCCATGTGAAAAAATAGGCCCACCTCATGTAATAAAAAATTTCTGTAACCTTTTAATTAATGATTAAACATAAGTGAACAGTGTTTATTTTGAAAGGAATGCAGAGTGGCATGCCTGGGAGCAATGTGCTAAGAGTCAGGGTGCCAGGGCAGGTTTTTCGATGGTCTAGATCGTGTTCAGTGGTTTGTAACCAAAGACTGCTGAGTTGCAGGCAATTCCAGTTGTTCTCTCTGGTTTTGCCATATGTTTTCATTTCCCTGCAAGGGTATATCTATCAAAGATGCTGACAAGCAGCACTAATCAATTTATATCAAAAAGGACTTGGCTACAGTTCTGGTATGAAGCTGAGAGTAGTTGTGTCATGCATGCCTGTAGTTAACATTTAGAGCTGAAAGGTTGCATCCAAGGAAGAAGGATATGAGACCTGCACTAGCTGTCTTTTGGGACCCTGAGGTTTGTTGTTGGTGGTGGTGGTTTTTTGAACTATCTGTGTCAGTAAATGAGTAAATGAGAGTCAGTTCCAGATATCTCTTTATTACTGCAGTTTCTAGATTGCAGAAAAATGCATCAGAATATTTGAATACCAAATACGTAGTGATGGGAAGCACCTGATCGTTATTCCTCAACACACCAGGAAGCAAACAAGGTGACACTGAGTCTCAATAACTTGTGCAGTTTCCATAGCATTGTGAAGTGCTAGCAACTTCAAGTTCCATTTCTCCAGATAAAATCTGTAGTAAGCAAAGGGAGATATAAGTATTATCTGAAATATATTTTGTACATCTTCTCTTCTAGCATCTCTTCTAACAAATCTACGGTATTCTTTAAAGAAGAAAATAACAAAAATAAATGCTTGTATACTTGTGCTTCTGTTGACTGACAAGCTCACAATTGATGGCCCCCAAGTATTCTTTGTGAACTAAAAGCAAATTTTGCTATGAATCTACTTTAGACCTGCCAGTTCGGTCTCTTTAAAAATAAATATGTATACTTTGAACACACTCATTTATATAACGCTAGCATTTTTATTGAGTTTGCAATACATAATGGGAGCTATTTATTCATTATATCAGTGTCGTATATGTTGTTATCTGTCTGCAACTGTTTTCATTTTTGATGTATGCATTTTAGATTATTACTTTGTAAAATGTTGATTTAGAGAAAGTTTATTTTAAAAGGCAGACTTTCAAAGAGTTTTTTTATAAACATGATAACATCTCTACTTCATCTGCATCACTGTTGTGATAAAAAGCATACAATTACATTTGACTTATTATGTCTGGGACCTGTATCTCTTCGACTGATGTCTCACTTCAAGATAACAAGACAATTAGGATCCTGAATAATAAAAGACATGTATTTCATTACACGATTTTTACTTGCTTTAGTTTAATATATATATTTTTTAATTTTCTGTTTCCTATTAATTCTGATTGTGAAATCTCATGCTTATATCATAGTCTGTATGGATAAAAGCTCCATAAAACTGGAGAATTTGAAAGTATTCTCTATGAAGTTCTTCTGGGGTTGAAGTAGGGAATTGCCCATAGTGTCACTAAAACCCAAGTATATGTTCCTATAAGATCCATCAAAGTCTACAGCTTTGCATGAGAAGAAATAGGACCAGAATGAAAGGTGAGGACCTTCAGCTCCTTTTCTTCTGTATTTATGAGACCTTGACTGCGGTGTCATAGCTCTTCCGTGTCTATTTAGTGTTGTAAACTGCTCTCCTGGACAGAGTCCACAGCTACGCATGGTTATAGTCTAAATAATGACAGCTCAGTCTGGTTCATTTTTAGCACAGATGTCCTTTTGCTGCATACCTATATTCTTATTTGATAGATTTTTAAGGACATTTCCAGGGAGCTCAAGGCCAAGATCAAACTAGCGGCAGGCCCTTCCCCCAGGATTTTCTCAACTCACTCATAATTTATGTCTCTTTACTCATGTGCACTTCACTACTAGCATTGAACTGATTTTTTTTCTTTTGGACATACTCTTTAACTTCTTTAATAAACAAAATCTTTATATACTTCATTCAATACAACCATATAACGGAACTTTTTTTCTATCAATCATAATCATTTTCTGTACATGCTATTTGGCAATGCCAGTATTCACAGCTGGTTTGGAAGGGTGTTAAAATTTTCCTAGCCAATGTCTCAGGACAAAAAGGCAGAAAGAGAAAAGAGCTCAGGCTCGTGTGTCTTTTCACAGTATGGATAATTATTGATATCAGTCTTCATGTGACTCAAATGATAACTCCTAATTTATGTAGAGAGTCTGTGCTCCATATGCTGACAATTTTAAAGACTTCAGTGTAGTTGTGGTAAAACTCATGAATGAAGATTCCTTCTATTTTATGGTGGAACCAACAGATGTGCTATTAGATATTAGATAAAGTTAACAAATCAAATATGAGACCATTTACAGCACACTGGAATACTAGAGAAACAGACTATCCTGAGTGTTTAGGAATTCTGGATATATTTTTGAGAGAACAACTGGACTTAAGCTGGCCTTTTTTTGTAAAAACTTTTTGTAATCATAAGTCAGCATTTTCTAACAAAAAATTCTTATTGAATCAATACTTCATTAAAAACGCTTATTCAAAACCTCAGGATCTGCCATTTTGAACAAATCACCAAGAAGACAGGCTTTACATCTAAGTCTTTATAGACTTCCTTATTTTAATGGAAATGTGACCATTATTCTTATAAAAGTTACCTTCAATTAAAGGTTTGAGCAATGAATTATCCAAAAGAATAATCCATATATTACACATGCTAAAAATTATGGTTGAATATGGTGAATATTGTCAACTCTGACATCTATATGAAGAGATAGATACAACTGGGAAAAATAATTTCCCTCTCACTGACTTTCCTATTCTGACTTAAGTGGTAAAGCTTTAGAGTGATGCAAACAAATTTAGTATTGCAACTTCCACTTAACACTAATAGGACTTTTACAGCTAATTCCCTGTGCACCTACTGGAAAATATAATCTAAACATGTATTTATAGCTTAATTATTCTCTACCGTTAGATAAAATGCAACATTCCATAGTTCCCTATCTTATTTTATATGATATTCTATAATAATATATAATACACTGTCCTTGGAGAAAATACTTTGGAAATGTTTTGTTTTGATTTTGAGTCTATACAATTAAGATAAATCTGGCAAGCTTATAAAAATTATCCAATGTGCAATGAAAGCATATCAGTCAGGCTGGAGAAATATATTCTCGAAGCTGTGACTGACAAGCAAAATGAGAAACACTTCTGAAACATTATATACTAAATTTTGAACCTACTGGAATCATATAGAATATAAACAATTGTTATTTCCTTGGTGTAAGTAGTAGAAGAGAACAGACTGTATTTGAAACAGAAGGGCATCCCTGCTGTTTAGAAAAATCTATTCAACTGATGAAAATATATCATTCCTACTTTTAACCATACTCAAAGTGGCTGTCCTGACTGATCATTTCACAGAGCTTCTGAGTTTGGAAAAGTACAAAGTTTGACAGTTGCAGTAAAAAAAGGACAGTTGAAAAAAAATATTTTTCTCCTCTGTCTTCCCTAGGGTATGCTTGACCAACCAAAGACAATTTCAGAGGAAACCGAAAACTGTTATGAAGTGGCCTTCATAATAAAACAGGTAAAATATTAACCTACTGAGAGTGTACGTAAGGCTATAAAGACCTATGCGTGAGTCAGGGGAAAAGCGGTACACAGAGTAGTTCCCGGTTATTGCACAGTGGTCACACTTCTGCTTGCAGTGCTTAGAGTTTGATGTAATGTATTGGCTTTCACAACTTTCTTACATCAGAGAAAAAACTGTGACAACGCTGAACTTGAGCTGTCCCTGACATCTTACAGGCCTGTCTCTTCCATATACTACTGATGATCAGAAAATAACAACTGCTATGAGCTAGTAGAGGTTACGGAAGAGGAGAACGATTAAAATAGGCTGAACACTCTGCTGCTTGAGGAAATCTGCAGATTTCTGGCACATTCAGGAAAAAATGGCCTTTCAAATGACACGTGGCATGACTACTCATGTCAGGAATACTAAGTGAATTTGGTATCCAGCTAGCACACAGGTTAGAGAACATGTACACTAGAACACAACTGAGGAGATGACAGTGAAAAACACACATAAAACAACTGATGGATCCAGTCCCATTCAGTGAATATGATGCATGTTAAATATGCAGATGATTAAATTACTATTTTTTGCACTAAAACATATTGTAATGTAACTCCTTATTATATTTGCAAGACAAATGATTAATATAACCAATGATAGTTCTTGGTATTTTTAATAAGTTTAATATTGTGGCAATAACGTCAATGAACTACATTGTTTAAAGAAATTGCATTGTAGTAAAGAAAAAGGTGTCAAGTGTTTCTAATGTTAGGTGCCAAAGGTTGAAAATGAGAGTCTGGTTGTCATCTTGTTTAAGTTTTTTTACCTTGATTTGTGTTTGCTGAGAAATTGGCCTTTAAACATAATGATTTCATTTCAGATTTTGTCAAATACCTTTAATATTTGGAATTAATTCCTTTTTCAGGTTATTTGAAACACCTCCAGCTTACCTGAAACTAGATTATAAATTGTATTCTCTTCAGTGGTCTGTTAGGAAAGCATATGAGCTATATTGTGCAAATAATTAGGCAGATGCATCCTGCAGAGGCTATAAATGGCTAATTTCAATGCTTGTTTTCTGCATAGTAAATCTGCATAACAGCTTTCTATGTCATAAATCAGAATGGGTTATGGATATTCTTCGAGGTTTAGCACGTAAGATAGAAACTCTGAGGCCCAAGTAAGCATATGGTAGATCAATACAGCATAAGCATCCTGCTTTTCTGTATTATTAGATGACAGGAATTAATGGCACTTACTGCGACCCAGTAACTGTGGACTGACGCTAAGTATTACATAGTCAGCTTCAGGGATTTTTTACTAAAACTTGCACGCTGAAAAACCTGTTTTGTTCAGGCATGGCCATGTTTTTGCCCTGTGAACAGACTACCATAGAGGTTTAGACCGGTTCAGAGACCTCCTTACCCCTTCTTGAGGTAGTCTCTGTGGTGAACTTTTATAAACTGATGCACCAAATAGGGTTATTTTTGGCTCAGTCACATACATTTCTGAATGCATTTTTTAAAACTTTATTTTTAAAGTCTTGGTTAAAAAGTTCCAAACAAAAACATTCAGGACAATCCCCTGTGCCTGAAGAAATGAGTATTTGTTGCCTCTTTTAAATCAGTTCCATCTGGAATAAGATTTCATATGAAAATTACCTTTACCTAAATGCTATTTCAGTATGTCAGATTCTCCTGTGTTGTTTATGCCTTATAATGCCTGTCATCTGAGGACCACAGGGTTTTAATACTTCAAAAGCACAACTCTTTATTCTCCATCACTTTAAAGTTCTAATAGAAAACTTTGCTGGAACTAGCCATTATTACCCATGGTTCAGCTGTCCTGTTAAAACTCAGATCCT
The DNA here is from genome assembly GCF_036417845.1 of Apteryx mantelli. Taxonomy (NCBI): domain Eukaryota; kingdom Metazoa; phylum Chordata; class Aves; order Apterygiformes; family Apterygidae; genus Apteryx; species Apteryx mantelli. Next base: position 43,493,125 of record NC_089982.1, on the reverse strand, counting down.
GTATTTCAGTTTTATTCATCATTTACTTTGGCAGTGAAAGATTTACAAATAACATCACAGCTCAGAAACTAATACTGTTGAGCAAAAATATAAGAACATAGGTCCTCAAAAATGGGGTCTGGTGTCCATAAGGGACCTTCATGTAGAGTATTACAGGCTGTATGTGAAAACCTTGCCCTCAGAAGTTATTCATGTCTCTTGCTTAAGAGTATCTGCAAATTATCTTTGAATTCAGTATGCTGCTGGACCGAAAATATTTCATGCTACTGCTGTAAACATTTAGGATGTTAAATAAATAAATTTAAAACACCTTTTGTGTCTGACATCTGGATATTTTCTAAGCAGCTTATCCCAATTTAGAAAGGCATTTTGAATTACAATATCTTTCTTCTGTTTTGGTCTAAATCTAACTGTATTTGAGGCAGACTATGATTTGTGCAGCTGGATGCATCTGTCTCAAGCTTAATGAAAACACAGCTGATGATATAATGAGGAAATAATATGCAGTACTGACCTAAAGAGCTACTCGTAATTTCCACACTGGGTGTGGGTAGAGGGGTTAAGAAGTCTTCCACAGCTAGCTCACCAAATGAAGGCAATTTAAAAATATTGCTTTGGTGCCTCAAATTTATCTCATATTAGCTTTGTCTTTGGAAAAGAAGTCTATTACAAATATGAATAATTAGAGTGCCATCTGCTTGAGGGACATAAGCTTACAATATAGCACAGACAGTTAACATGGATAAAAACACTGTCAAAGCTGTATGCCCATGAAAGAGGTTAAGACTGTTTTTCTGAAGAACATTGACTCCTACTAATTTATCTTAATATTCTATTTATACAAGAGTTATAAGATTAAGCATACAAGATTAAATGAGGTTGGTCTGACGGCCCTCTTTACTTCCTGCACCTTCCACAGGATTGTAAAGGTGGCAGATCGTAAATAGAGAATCCTTCACACTGTCAAAACTCAGAGATCAGAAACCTCAGTTTCTCGGAAATGATAATCACATGTAATTCCTGCCACCATGTCTTTAACCATGAGTTAAACCGTGTATGTTTTCCACAGATCTTCCTTTCAAAATGAGATGGCCCCGTAATAAATATTATTTTTTTACTCAGAGAACTGTTTCCTCTTTACGGTTTTAGCTCTAACACTGCATCAAAAGATGGAAGTTCACAGTGATGCTGTATTCTTTACTAAATAGTACAGTAATCTGCTTTTTTAAAAAGAGCTTTCTTGTCTTTATTCTTCTTGATCATATTTTCATGTTTTACTGATGGGCTATATTGCTTTTGCAGCTCAAGCTTCTAGGGTCAGATCATATCTGCTAAACGTATTTTCTTCTGAACCTTTACAAGAGTCTTATATTATTAGAAGACCATGTCTCTCAAACAGATGCTAACTGTTCTGAACCAGCATAAAATGCAGTTGTTTTGTAAACTATGGTACTTAAGCAACATGGTACCTGGATAAGCAACAATAGCATCTGCTATGTCTGAATCAATGTAAAAGCTGATAAGTAAATTACAGACATTTCTTTCATTGACTCTGGTCAGTTCACAGAATAAGGTGCTGCTTATTTGTCAGGCATAAGAATATCGGAATCCAGAGTATAGCTCATGTTTGGTCACTAATACATGTTGTTGTCTTTTGCCTCTTTAATATATTAAACTAATAAATAGTCTAAAACTTGAGTATAGGATAGGCTATTTTGGGACAGGGTCCTGAAAACCTTCATCTGACCTTAGAGATACATTTCTCTTTCTGACAAGATAGATGAATTAGATGGAGTTCCTGCCCCAGAATGGTAGTACCCCTCTCACCATTCTTTGCTTTTACTGGAATCTCTCTCTCTCTCATTTTTCACTCTGTTTACTGCATTTTTCTGTATTGTGAGTGAATTGCTGCTCTCTCCCTTCTCTCATTGCACCCTATCACAGTCTAAACAGATGTGGATCCAATATCCCTTAAACTGAGGTCAAGTTTTCATCCCATTATTTTGTGCAATTTCATATTAAGCAAAAAGAGTTTGTTCATTAGTGCAGGACAACTGAGAAATTCTAAGAAATCCTAATGCCTAAAAGTGGTGCGTGAGGGATGCTTCTGTCTAGCCTTCTTTGCTCAATGGGATTGTATCTCTGGGCAGTTTCACCACTAATCCTCTGTTTTCCATCTGTTACTTAGTCCAGAAAGCCTGTACCTTAACACTTCAAAGACTGCAATGATTACACAAAATGTATTGTAATATAATTATACTTCTGCATCAATGTTTTGTTCCAGTTTCATTCTAAAACAGAGCTATGTATGAGCAGAAGAGAGAAAATATGCCATTTTCAGTTGTGTTCAGCCATGTAAAACTTTATTCGCTCCTTGACGTTCTTGGCGTATGTTAGATTTGTAGCACTGAAAAGCAGGAAAGCTCTTAACCTGAATAGTTATTGTTATTTCTTTCTTCTTCATCTACTATGTCTCAGACACTTGCCAAAAAATCAGTAAAAGATAGAGACTAATAAATTTCTTTCCAAATCTTTTCCATTTGCTCTCCTTGAGGAAATTTTTGACTTCTGCCCTTCAGTCTGTGCTCTGTGGCTAAAAGATGCACATCCTTTTGGAGGCAGTAATTTGACTTCCATTTCCCAGGATGGAACAAGTGGCAACAGCTTAGCTTTTTGTCTGACAACCTACTTCAGAGGATAATACGCCACCTTAAATAGTTAAATCTCAGGATTAGATTACACATAACTCAATGAATTTATATAATATATTTTTTAAAAAGGTACCCATTCCTTATATTCAGTAAAAATTACAGTGTACACTTCTATACACAAATACACACTCTTTGCATTTAGTAAAAATGGGGTATATTTAGGATTATTAAAAAATCTGTTCAGCCTATAAAAATCGATGTCCTGTACTACTATAAAGGTAAGGAAGAAATATTTTAATTCTTTTTATTTTTATTTTATTATTTTATTTTATTTTATTTTGTTTTGTTTCATTTCATTTCATTTCATTTTTTTCTTTTCTTCTGGGGAAGCATATCTGTTCTGGGGAGACTGGGAGATTAGTTATATCTTTTTTTCCCCTGATTTTCCTTTTTGCACTGTGAATTTCCCCATAAGCTACCCTTCTCCACAAAGCTCTCAGCATATTTTCATTCTCCAAGGACTAATCAACTAACACCTATTTGATGAATATGTGTGTACCAAAAGTCTGTCCAACAGACAGCAGAATAATGTCCATGAGCAGTATGTATTGGGGAGAAAACTCAGAACATTAAATACATGTTTGGTGACACATCACTTATCCTGACAATAACAAAGTAATACCCTGAGATGAAAGGGGGCCATGCAGGTTGTCTGTGTCCAGCTAGTTATCTGTTTGGACTTTGTACCCCATAATATTCTTTCTCTTCTAAATGCTTGTATAATTGTTTTTGAATGTGTTTATGGTTACAACTTTTGCCGCTGTCTTTGGCGGTCCATTTCACATATTAATCACCATCTGTGCCAAGATACTCTTTCCTAAATGCCTTCCTACCTAGTCCCTCCTTAGCTTCAGTTCCTACCTCCCTGCTTTACAGCCTGCGTGATGTCACTAAACAATCTATTGGCCCCCAACCTCTTCCAAGACTGCTTTTTCAGTACTTTTTAGACTTGCATGAACTGAAGTCTTGTTCTGATAATCTCCAGTTTATCAGATGGATAGAAACTCAATTTTCTTAAACTATGTGCTTGACATTAATTTTCTCTCATTCCTACAGTTTCTTCCACATTGCAAAAGACACTTCATGAAAGTCTAAGTTAGGTCTGGGAAAAAATTAAAGAACAGTCATTTCAACATATTTTGCTTCATTTTCCTTATCTATTGGCTAATGCCCTGACTAAGCTTGATGGACTCCAGTATCTAAGAACCTCCATGCTAAAGTATTGCAAGAGCACAGGTAATATTTTTGGACTGCCTCACAACACCACATTTTATTTTATTTTATTTTATTTTATTTTATTTTACTTTATTTTTCAATTTACATAGTCTCTTGTATGACATATGAAGATTCTGGTATTAACTGTTTACTGAGGTCATAGTCAAATTTCTTCTTAACATGAAGCAGAAATTAATATTTTACTTGTAGGCAAGTAACTTTTACAACTACTTGGTCTGTCTCCAATTTATATTCTCCTTTGGCTCTTCTGTATTTCTCTGGACAGCACATTTAATTATATATCTATTCCTATTACTTATTGTTTCTTACTCTTCATATCATTTACCTTTTTGCTCTTCTCTTCATCATTTTTCCTGTACATGCAGTTTTATTCACTCTTCTTTCCCATTCTTCATTTCCTCTCACATATTTCCACTTTCTTTTCTACTTTTTAATGTTTTTAACACCTCTTCTGTTCTCTCCATCTTATTTTCCATATTGCCAATTTCATTCAATTTAAATACATCTTACATCAATTTTCTGTCAGCCATGCATTATGTACCAGGAATACATTTCAGCTCTCTCCCAACCCATATACTCCATGAACTTCTTTCACCTTTTCAGGGGGAAGTTCTTCAACAATTTCTGATATTTTAATGTTAGCTTAGCGTATGAGACCCTGTTTATCAATTTTATGCAGTGGTCTCCATGTGTGGATCCAGCTAAATATTATTGCTACCTACTCATTTTCTGATTTAGGGACATAGTGATAATAGTCTGCAAAGGACCAGCTACCACAATCACAAACAGTAGGTGTTTGATCAAGATCATCTCTGTCATCAACATGCATTCCCATACAACAAAGGCCCCCCCAAATTCCCCCCAAACCAAAGCCCTACAGAAAAGACTGAAAGCTACAAAAACAGGGCAGGAAAGGTAGCAGATCATTGTTTTCCTAAAGCCCTTCAAAAGTAGATATTATTTAGCAAGATTCACAGGAATTTTTAGGTAGTGGACAGTACCTCGACTACTAAAGGATAAAACATCACAATCTCCTCTCCCCCTTCAAAAAATCCAGAGCTCCTTTCTATCTGAGCTGAGAAAAAGTTCTTTTCTGGCTGCAATTTTTTTGATTGTTTTGTCACTGAGTGTAAGATAATGACAGCAGAGCTCTTGGGTGATAAAGCATTTTTCAATGTTTGTGTAGATAGAACCTACAGAGAATGAATATATAAGCCAGTTTCTCATTTCTTCAGTTAATTAAACGTGTTATTTTCAAATTTTACAGTATAATATTCATTTTTATTTACGTTAGTCTTTACTGCTCACTTACTACTGAAAAAGATCACCACTGTTTAAATTTTCTATATCCAAATCGGTCTTAATTTTGCAAGGAACAGAAGGCAAATTTTTCACTTATCCTTGAAATGTGAACTTGAGCTGCAACTATATAACTTTTTTTTACTTGCACCATAAAAGACTTTTTTATTAAAAAAATGAATACTTTGTTTATCACTTTTTAAATATAAGAAACCTATAAGTGTGCGGCAAGTGGCACCAAAAACCTGTGGAGAACTTGTATTAAATTGCAGTTATTGTACTAGAGTGGCTTTATCCTTGTTCAGCTTAATGCAAGTTGCAACTACTAAGTGTTCCTTTGCAATGAACTTTAAGTTTTTCAAAGGTCAAGAACAGTCTCACTTCTAAATGGAAGAAAAAAGAATGACATTTCATCGTTTGTAACTTCAAAATTTGTTTAATCTTACTTTTTATAAAATGTGTTGACACACTATTTGTGTACTGAGCACTTATACTTTGAAATCACCATTAAGATTTCCTGCTCTGACAATTAAAATACCACTTGTTATGGTCTTGCCCTTGATCTGTTTTTAGCAATGTTGTATAGTATTCCTTATAGCTTCTTTTTTCTACATAAAGATGACAGCTGTGCTGTGCTAGATCAGGATGAAGGTATAAAAGTGGGAAAGCCTGAATTTTCACTGCTTATTTTTCATCTGACACTAACCCATTGTAGTCTAAATCTTCAACTTATACAATATTACAGCTCATGGATTACGGATGCAGAGGAGGCCATCATCTATAAACAGTAGTTAATTTGTATTAGCATTCATAAGCTGTCATCTAAAATGAGATTCAAAACAGAATTTTTAGTTAGGGATAGACACCTTAAGATTGGCTTTAGCTTAATGGTTACGCTGATCATAAACACGCAGAACCCAGATTCAAGCTCCCATTCCCCTTCTGTTTAGTATCAGACTTTGCACAGTGTTAGAGGCTAGCGTTGGGCAACTTCAGCAAGTCAAAACAATGTCACTGCATTGAAAACTCCAAAAGTTTATATTCCCAAAGCTTACAGTGTCAATCATTGCCATAACTTCAAATGAATGCAACTATTAAAACAAGCTTTGCTTTGGAGAAACCTGTGCCTGGTATAGGCGAGCATAGAATTGCAGCTTTGTTTTACTCCTGTGCAGGATCATGTGAAGAATAAGGCTTAAATACTCATCAGCTCTTAAATTTTCAAAAAGATCCCGATCCCATTTTCATAAAAGCTGTTCAGTGTTTGTCTAATTATTGAAAAACTGATGTTTCTCCCTCCCAGGCATATATAAAGCCACCCAAGCACTGGGGCTGTCCAAAGATACGGACATGCTGGAGCCCAGATTCAAGCTAAAGTTCTGTGGTAGAAACTCCTCAGACTATTTTCTAACATAGCCTAATGCACCAGATAAGCCTTATTTGGCTGTCACCTGAACAAACAGGATAAATATTTTGCTGTTCCTTAGAGGTGAGCAGTGAAAGAGTGAGACACAATAGTCACAAGTTGCAACAAAGGAAGTTCCAATTAGACATAAGGAAAAAATACTTCACAGTGAGAGTGGTCAAGTGTAAGGACAAGTTGCTCAGAGAGGCTGCAGAATTTCCATCCCTGGAGATTTCCAAAACTTGACTGACCAAACTCCTGAGCAACCTTTGAAGTTAGTCCTACTTTGAGCAGAAGGCTGGACTACATGACCTTCAGAGGCCCTTCCAAACCAAATTTTTCTGTGACTCTCACTCATACATTCAGAGCATTTACATTGACTGTGGGAAATCCAAATTCAAATACATGCTCTGTCCTATTTAAAGCAGAGATCTGAATCATGGGATGCCAGATCCCATTGATTGCCATGTCATTAGATTCAATTTCTTGCTTTTTTGTCCACTACATTGCCAAAGCTATAATCAGTTGAACAGCTGGAACAGACAGGTTGTTAGAGAAGTCCCTTAAGTAGCCTCATTTTGCATTTAATTCCTAATTAGATCAATCTATGTTTCAGCCAAGCATTTTCTGACGATTTCCTCTTGAGATTCCTTGCACTGTGGATAAAGTCAAAGTACCTAACATGAAGCTAAGAACACCCTCCTGAATCCAGCCCCCACTGACATGCAGCAGCCCCACTAACTTTCTTCAGAGCTGCTAGTGGTCAGTGTTTGGAACTTAAGGTTCTAGTTTCTCAGAAGGCATTTATATTTATTACCATGCATTCCCCTATCTCTCCCTTTTATCTGTGATTTATAGCTGGAGAAAAGACAAGAAGAAGTAAGGGTAATTTTTTTTTTTGAGGCAACTTAAACTCAGATCCTATTCCTTAGCCCACATTTTGCTGCACTGGAAAGCCATGAGCCAGATATTTTATGACAAAGGAAAAGTACTGTGCAATACTGATAGTTTTTCCTCTTGTGAAATAACTTTGGAGACTGTTAAGACCATTGAACTAAATCATTTTTGACTGAGATGATGAATCTTCCTGAACTACTTTTCTTGAATGCAAATAAATACCTCATGTCATCGGAAAAAAGGACTGGGGGAAAACTGGCTGGACATTTTTGAGGGCACAAAAATGTTCAGTCATCCAGCGACGTCTCTGCCTCTGCTTCCAGCACGTTGTTGGTTAGTGCTACTGCAGACTCTAACAAGGAAAATACTATGCAGTACACTCCAAAAGATACCCATTTTTATTTTCTTCTATCTTTATAAATAGTGTCCAATCATACAAGGGGCTAAATGGAACCAGTTACTTCAGAAAGGCAAAGGATGGACAGTGAAAGAGATTTCTAAGATGTGATTTTCAATAATGAAAGGCATTTAGTCAACTAGAATGACCTTCAGAAATATTGGCTAATCTGCTCACAAAACACAGAAAAACTTTCTACTGATGCCTAACCATTTCATCAATTCTAAAATGAACTCATTAAAAACATTTCTTATTTTCTCTTCACATTGGTAGAGAATTATTTCTTTATTTATGCTGTACATTGATGTGTTGTATAGGTTGCAGGAAGGGTTTGGGAGCTGTCACTAGTCAAGGTGGTGTTCAAGTTCAAATGGTTTAGGAATAAACAGCTCTTTCTATCATTAGTCCTTCATTCTTATTCTTTTAACAACTATTTGAATGATTAGTTGTTATTCAATGGGCATTTATGTTACTAATGTATCCTGTGCTGGTACTGTACATTTCTACAACCACACATTTAAGTACAGCTTAAGTGGATAAAGTGGGCAGACAGTGAAACAAAGGGAATGTTATCTAGGACCATGAAGACACGGGCAAATAATTGCAGGGAATTACAGATATGTCCATGCCATGGGATGAGATCAGTTCAGCTCAAAAACAGCACAGAAATCACTCGGGTACTTGTATCAAAAAACTGTCCAAATGGAACATTTAGTGATGAATACTTTCATTCCTGCAATGTCTGGCATTTTTTATGCATGATATGGGATTTGCTTACATTGCTTCCTCCTGATGCTTTAATTTACAGGAATTTAAAGAATCTTCAATGCGAAATATTTCTGGATGCAAGCCTTTTTCATTGCAGGCTGTGTCACTACTTGACAATTCATCCAAGTTGAAGTGTTCCCAATCTTGAAAGAAAATCAGTTTGTACTTGGTAGGAAATGCAAGAATTTTTTTAGTGTAGTATATTGTAATTCACAATTCTACTAGTAATGAACTAATTTTAAATTCTTTGAATTAATTTCTCACTGTTGGATGCTCATTTAACTACTTTCTATGGAATGAAATAATTTGTTTGGAACTTTGAAAAGAAAAACTTGTTTTTATCTTCTTGTCATCATCTAACATAACTCAGAAGCATGCAGAATTTACTTGACATTCTATTTGTGCATATAACTTTCTGACCTTGAATCAAGATCCACAATGGATAGGAGCATGAGAGTAAAAGGAAACACTATGGAAGAATGTCCTATTCTTTTGCAGGTTCTGTCATTGACTTCCTGTGTGATTTTAATAGAGGCACAAAAATCAGTCAGGGACCCCCTTTCTCCAAATTTGAATGGATTTTATATGCATCATGTTTGTTATATGCTTCATTTGTCATGTACAAAGCAAATTATATGTACTCTTTTAAAATCACCATTCTTTTCTAAATTCAAGTTAATTTTAATTTTTGGGTCAAGATGATACAAAGCAGAATACAAGTTGTACAAGCTAATTTTACTACAACAGCATAACTACTCCCTTGTCTTTCACTGCAAACCCTTTTTTCTTTAAGATCTCTTTCTGGTTCATAAAACTGGTTCATAAAATAGTCTACATCCTTATCTAGCTGTGGAGAACTAAGAAGATGTTGAATGTGGTCTGTTTGGCTTCCATACCTCTCTAGGCTCTCCATAAACAGTTATGTTATTGAATTTTACAGCTCATCAACCAAATTTAACATACCACTAAGGAAAAAACATCCAAATCTGTGAAATATCTTTCTGCATTTGACTAAAAATAGCACCTCTATAAAGTGGGAGTCCTCTGCACATAAATTCATCAATACTACTGGAGCAGTAGCACTTTTTTAGTGTTCAGAGAGCAGTTAGCCATTGTTTATTCAGTCACAACTTTGCCTCACATGATCTAAAAAAATTTTATTCATCTTCCATTTGTTCCTGGTGAGTATGCTTTGCCACTACTTGGAAGAATAAGAACTATTCATAAACAATCAGAACAATCATATATCATTATTTCTTTCTGTGTGATGTCCCTGGCTGCTATATTGAGGGATGCATTGCGTTTCCTATTTTCTAGCACTGAGGTTGCATGAAGAACCAGAGGGAGAGCTCCAGCTTGGTGCTTGTTCACGTGTAGGACTACTGCACTTACTTATTCTCTGGAAGTAATTGCATGCAAAGTAGGTGGAGGTCAATACATCTTTCAGATGCTGTAACTGGACAAAATACCTTTCTTTGCCTGGACCTAGATCTCTGGACTCAGCCCAGCTTGGCTGTGTAGGTAAGCACCCCACTTCAGATACCCTTCTTTCCAGCAGGGCTCATTGACACGGGCACAGGTCATGCAAATGCTCTCTGACAGCTCCAGGTGACCATTTTCCCTCAGTGATGCAACTAACTGGAGTGCCTAACGCAAAAGCAAAAAGCTGCTGTTACAAAAGAGGTAAGACAATGTCTTTCTTCCCCGATGTGAGAGAGATGAAGCTCTGAGTTACCAGTTCTTCCTTGACCTTTCCTGAAGAGTAAGTTATTCATCAGTGATTGCTTAGGCAGAGCACAGTCCAGATGATCGCAGTGATCAGGCACATCTATCAGTGCCATCACTATTAGTACTGGTATTTGTATTATCTGGAGAACTGCAGGGGCCTGAGAGACAGTATTAGTCTAGTCCAGAAGTGCAGAAACAGGAAGTCAAATCATTTATCATTCCTCTACCTTGTGAGATTTCCCTCTCTTCAGGCTGTTGGCTGAAGAATCAGCAGGTGGGGAGAGGAAATAGACTGTCTGCTTTTCTTCAAACTGATTTATATCTGTTCACTGCCAAAAAGACAATATAAATAATGGATGTGCTCTTTAATTAGTGTTGTAAAAACTGTAATTACAGCTACTAAGTGCACTTTTATGTCTGCATGCATGAGTGATTTCAGGATTGTCAATGAAACTTCATAAGGGAGTAAGTTGGTTTCCAAAATCTACATTTTTGTGTTTTGTTTCTCATAATCAAGAACGCCTTCAAAATTATATGTTCTTTAGATAAATTTGCTTATTACAAAAACCTAAACAATACAGAGTACAAGATACTTGATATGAGCTGATGATTTCGCTTTCTTTTTAGTGTTAGTCTTCTAAAATAATTAATAATTATTAAGTAGCAAGAAAAGCAAAGCAACATTTTCTCAATCTTTCATAACTAAAATTATTTAGGCATTTTCTTTTATTACGTGGTCCATGGAAATACATGTTATATTGGGGGTGAAAATGAAATTATAAGAGCAATTTACTTGTACTACATACAAGCAAGTCAAAAGCATTTGCTGTGTCTGCTTGTGATCTATTAGCAAACAGTGTGTCTTTGTTGTGTGGAATTCAAGTGATTTTGTGTTTCCTATTAGTCTTTGAACTCATGCTGCATCTTCAGCTGTTATTTAGATACTGCAGACAAAAAAGATATTTTGCACATAAGGAAGATGATGAAAAAATGTTTGCTGGGAGGCAAGAAGAAAATTGACTTATTCAGTGCAAAGCAACTAGGTAAATGAGCTTCTGCTCCACTGTTATTTGTTTTATGTTTTCTTCCGTTTCTTCTCTTCCAAATCATTATATGAAACCGAGTGTAGAAAATGAGAGCAGAGCTAAGGACAGGGACAGGTTTCCTAAGCAGCCCTTGTACAGGTGTGAGGAAAAGAGGACAACTCGGGAAGACTTCTGGCTTTCTATCCAATACGTAGAAACTACGCATGCTGTGTCTACACCTGTAACACAGTGCTGATACAGAGGTATGCAGATCTGCCTCCGAAGCTGCAAAGCCTGCAGCACGTGCTTTGTGCCCATCTGCCTTGGACCAAGAGCACCGTGAAGCACCACGGTATGGAAGCATCTCAGTGGGGCCTAATGAATCCAACTATACTCCAGCTAAGTGAGCACTACCACTTGTGTCTCTGCATCATATTTTTCAGTGCTTTCATTTCCTGGAACTTGAGTTAACAAATTTGCATTGAATATAGCTAAATTTGGTCTTTGGGTTTGATTTGTTCAGGCTCTGCACAGGACAGAACTCATTGACCTTTTTCTGTATGTGAGCTGGCCTGGAAAGGGCAGAGGACGTCTGCGGCACCATGCCTGCCCTAGGAAGCCCAGCTGCTCCGAACTGGCTCTGCACAGAGCCAGCTCTGAGTCTTCCTATCCAGGGCATGATTAATCCACCTGAATTTGATTATAAATGGTTAATCCCCTTAGATAAACCTCAGATAATGGGGACTGACTAAGCCCCTACTGCATAAGAAATGTCAGTATTCATTGAGTCTAATAGCAGATTTTATGATCTAAAGCAGAATAGCTTGTTTTGCCCCAAAAATAAACAAATAAATAAATAAAATTGAATTGGATTTTTATCTCAACCAAGGGTTACATTTGGAAGGATTTTTAAAAATGGATTTAAAAGATTAATTTAAAATAATCTCTACAGTTCAATGGGATTTAAAATTCTATTAATATATATATTAAAAATATTTAAAATCTTTTTAAAAAGTAATTTTCTTTCTTTCCCCCCTGCATAAAAAACTTACCTTCCAATTTGTATCATACTGCTAGCGTTATGATGCGTGGTTAATTAGCACTTTAATTGATATTGGCTCATAATACTGTAGGTGCCACTAACTTCACTCCTATACCTAAATACCCATGAATTAAAAAAAAAAAAAACAGATTCTGACCTGAGCATAGATGTTTTATGTCTGATAGAATGAGAAATCCATCCTTTGAGTACTGTTTTTATAACACTTTACTACACTGACAGCACTCAACAAGACATAGTTTTAAATATGTAAAATATTGGGGAAAAGGACCTTTCTGTCGTTTTGGGGATTTTTTTTTTGCTACTTGAGGAAAGTAAAATGCTTCTCAGAAACATGTTCTTTTAGTTTTATTTGGTGTTTACCCTGCTTGTAAGGTCAGAAATGCTCACAAAATGCACTTAAAGATAACAAAAGTTGGAGTAAAACATATGAAAGTATGTGCTGTGGGTCCTTTAAAGTCATATACTCATGAAGTGTTTCTTCTGAATGTGTTAAAGGAGTGCTCCTTGCACTTTTGAAGGTGTTCCTTCTGATTCTGCCAGGCCTGTGCATTCCATTTTTTTCTTCTGACTTCATAATGAAATGAGAAATACGGATTATTGAACAGATATAAAGCTTATACTTGTAAGTAGGTGGAATTTAGGTCTGGGATGTGTTATGGGGAGAGGTGATTGTTGTGTGGATAGCTTGAGGATTTTGTGTTATATTAATTTTGTGTCCTCTGTATCATAAAGAGGTCATTTCAGTTACCCAGTTGTTTAGCAATTTTTTTAAGCTTGCTGTTAGGAAGAATGAAAATCCTTTTCTGGGAAGGGTCAAAAGTAAGTTCTTAATCAGTCTGGGCAAGGTGATGGGAGTCCTAGCCTGCCAGTTGTTTACTGAAGAGGATTGCTCTGTCTTGATGTTTACAATAACTTAAAGACCAGCTGGATTGCTAGCTAATTTAGATTCCACTCACGCAGGCAGAAAACAGTCTCAATTTCAAGGTATTTCAGATATGCTCTCCAGTCTCATGTGTTTGTTATACAATACACAATTTTTCTAATGCCACCTCTGTAAGCAGACATCTCCATGCCATTAAGACAATTTGCTGCTCACACCAGTTATACTCTGATATAGACCTGATGGTTTTATTGAGCTATTTCAAGATTTGTGTAAATATCTTAATAAACTGAGAGCGAGGCCTCAAGTTTTTACCACCATAAAAGTACACTGGAAACACAGTCAACTAAAAACACATTTGCTGCAAAGCAACCCTTTATTTTCTTTCACCATGTGACCACTTCTTTTTTTTCCAGCCGTGGGGACACCGAACTTGTACCTCTGCAGCTGCAGGTAAGGGCAGCCTTGCTGCTGGGCGAAATCATGGGACCAAAAGGGAAGCAGTGCTGTTGGTGGGGAAGGGGCTGCTGGAAAATCAGCCAATGTGGGCAGAAAGGAGGCAACAGGGCTGCTGAGGCTGATGGATCCCCATCCCTGGGGAAGCCTGTGATACCTCCTGCCTGTGGAGCTCGCCCGAAGCTTCCCGCTCTCTGCAGGCACTGAGGGATGAGGTATGTCACTTATGGCTCTGGGCCATGTGAATATTTCACCATACAAATCCTGTATGGTGAGGAAGGTTGCTACGCTTTTCAGATTTCATTCCATTACTTGGACTTTAGACACGTGGTATGATTTATCAAACCCTCCGTCATTATTAGCAATCTTGCCATCTCCCACTAAAAATCCTAAGCCACTACTGAAATTACTTTGGTTATCACCATTTTTAAAAAGCTTCATTTCACCCCTTTTTTATTTGGCTTGTCCCCATTCCTTATCAATTTTTTCTATGCTTAAGAATATTTAATTGCTACTAATTTCCATTTTTTTCTTCTATTCCATTCACAAAGTATGCCTTCTCTATTTCTAAATAGTTCTGTTCATTACTTCATTACTGAACCAGAACAGCTTCATCCACATTTGTCCTTTCTTGGTTGTGGAACCATGGCTGATTATATCAGCCATCTCAATATCCCAGACTAAATGGATCCTCCTCCGTGTCACACACATTTTTCTATATTCATCTTTCCTTCCAATCGATTTTGCTCCCAATCTTCTGTAGCCTGAGGAAGCAAATGTTTTGTATGTAACTAACTGAGAGTGTTATCAGTTTCTCTGCAATGATTATGAGCAATTTATGATTGCTGGTCTCTTGGCAAACACTTATCCTTAGATATTTTGTTTACATGTTAGTATAAGACTGATATAGTAATATCATATGCTGCATACGCTGTCCTCTTTGCTGGACATTCTCTGTAACTCCATAGAAGCTCTAAGGATGTTTTACTACTGCTCATATGAGACACCCAACTGAGAAGTTAGTTTTAGGTATATTTGATAGATATGTACAAATAATCTTGTAACATAAAGAAAATAAAATGTCAAGAAAATTTCCCCTTGAAACTGGTTTTCACCTACAGATTGGGATTCTGAATACATGAAATATCCTATAAGAGAAATAATTCAGTTCTACCTTAAAAAATTGCATTTATAACAGAAAAAGTAGACCTCATTCAGTACAGCTCTGAAAAGACCCATCATTTGGTAGTCTAGTGATAAACTCCTATGTAACCTCATGTAGTGATAATCTTGGCATAATGTATCTTAGACAAAGCTGAGGTCTTTGCAATGGTTAGCAAATGGTGAGTCCATTTATGAGTGTTAATAGTGCTGAAGTGATAACGACAAGTAAAAGCTTGTATGTTCTCTAAAGGAAGAGTTATGAAACTCAGTTGAGAAAATAACAGTTTTTGAGAGCGTCATGTAGCTCTCTAGTGAGTTAGGCCTATGTGCAGCATGTGGATGCTACAAATATATGAGTAACATCATAGAATAATAAGGGAAAAATGTTTGGCTTGGGAGAGCTCTTAAGAGGAAAAGAAGACAAGGACCATCTAGATCTCATTCCAGAATGAGGAAAAAATAAGATTTTAAAAATCAATCTACATTTTACATACTTGAATCTTGTGTTGAATTTACTTCTTAGAAAGATTTAGGAAAGTTGAGTGATAAATGGAAAAACAGTAATTTTTAAAAGAAGTGGATGGAGAATCAAGTAAACATTCATCATGTGCACTCTTTTGATTAAAGGAAGTTCTTTTGTTTAAATGAGTGACAGTTGCTACTGAAGTCTTTCAGAAGTTTGGGTTACTGATAAAGATAGGTTGGGTTAAACGGCTGTTGCTAAAAATAAAAGTCTCCAACTCATTTCTGTTTAGTATTCTACAACATTTATATCTATTCAAATCATTTTCTTGATAACAACATAAGTCCAAATCAGTGAGTGACACACAGTGCTGAAATCCATAGAAATTTTGCCTGTAAAAGATTACAGTATATGGCCAATATTGCATGTGGCTTTACACAAAGACAAAAAAGTATGCAGCTGCATTTGATGAAGAGTCATTCATTTTTGTCAGTGATTAAGGAACTCCAATCACTAGCAGATGTGAATGTTTAAAAAGTAATGTTACAATGTGAACCTCAGCAAAGATCAATTCTTCTCTAAATACTGAAATTGAAGGTCCATAGCCCTTTTAAGGGTTTTGTTTTCTTTTTAATAGTTTCTTGACTGCCAAACAGACACTTGAAGTCACTAACTTTCTTATTAAATTTTAGTTTTATAGGTTCAAACTGCAGCAAATCATAAACCAATCTTCATTTGTTTTAAATTATGGAAGAGGATATGAGACCCAGCAGAGTGTTCCTGTCTTCTGAATCTGGCATAAAGGCAATAAGAAAGCACTGTTTAGCTTAAAATGGTCTTGAAACTGATTTACACTATCAAATAAAGTGTGCTTCTCATTTATTGTTGCTTAGATATTAGCGTATATCATAAGCACAGCTGTTTATATCTGCACGGATACACTCCATTCAACAAAACAAAGACAAGTATTTCTGTAAAACTGTCAGAAAAACAAACCTGTTGCCGCATAAAAATACATGCAGCACTCAGAACGCTTTATTTTAATGAGTTTATTGTGTAGTGCTGATCCTAGGCTGTGAGGCAGGTGACAGTGATTTATAACTCACAAAGCAGCAGCCCTGATAGGATGATGAAGGACCATTTCTCCTCATTATGCCAGCAGAGCTTCTTTTCATCTCTTCTCTTATTCTCTGTTCATTGTTTGCCCTTGGCATCATCAGTCACCAGGCAGTACAGTTTACAAACACTCTTTTGGCTAGCAGAAAATAAATTGTTCAGCCAATGATGTGAAATCTATCAAATTCCTTCTAAGTTGCATCTTGAAACCACCATTCAAGCCCTTGTCTGAGGCTGGTCCACAGTTTAGATAACATTTTACTTCTACAAGATGGATTCTTTTTCTCTCACTTGTTACTCAAATCAAGATGCGTTTCCTTTAACCTTTCTGTAGGTAAAGGCTGACCAGCTTCCAAGATCTGTACAGATTAAATCATTTGTCCCTGGACCTTTTTTCTTTTTGTTACAAACACCACATAGGCAGCTTTATGGACGGATAGCGTATCAGTGTTCGTCATTCAGGGTGACCACACATGAATATCTCCCAATATGGTAAATAAGTAGCTGGACATCACTTTTGAAAAGAAAATAAAAAAAACTAGAAATGTGGCAGGGACAGGTTTAAAAGCATTGTTTGTCAGAGACTGTGTTTTATCTGCTTGACAGCATCCACATAAAGACATTTAAAGTATAAAGCAAGATTTGTTTGACCGCTTTGGTATGACTCACAGGCAAATCAGTTGTCTGCAAATGACTGAAGCTGCTGAATGGGGAACTAGGTACTTGTATATATTATCTTAAATAAATAAATATATCTATTTGAATTACAAATATGAACAGAAGAAAAAGTACACACTCTGGTATGACTTTCCTTAACCAAGTATATGATAGAGTGGATGTGAACGTAAGCTGGCAAAGACAGACTAGAACGGATGAATAGAAGAGAGAATATGAAGACTATGAAAACTAAAGGGAGGAGTGAAGCCTTTAAAGGTCATACATACCTATTTTAAACTGTTGGGTCTTGAGAAATACCCAGTAATCATCATTATTGTGAACTATGAGCACCACATGCTGAGAATGAACAGGAATTTACTCTGTCAGTCCACCAAATCTGAACCTTAATATTTAATTTTAACAATTAGAACCACCATGAATATTAGCTTGATAACTTTATAAGATTACCTTCACAAGAGATGAACCTGAGGTCATTGCATGATGATAAAACCTTTTTCAGAATGAAGCAAAGGAATGGAATAAGTAATTTTCAAGAGTTTTGTTCTGGATAAATTTCTTACATGTGTCAATAATAATTTTCCATTAATAATTGGAAATAAAAATGTGTATAAAGTAGCCAGGGTAAAAGTTTCAACCCTCTGAGCAATATTTTTTAAATTTGTAGTAGACAGGACAAATGTGTGTCCCACTCCCCTTTGTTTTATCTGCCTGTGCTAGCAATGCTAGGATTGCAGGGTATCCTAAAGGCTAGGGTGGTAGGCACCACAGACCACTTTTCGTATGTGTCATACCATCCAGTCTCACCCTGTGTGAAATACAGAGCATCATACCTATAAAGAACTGGATATCTTAGGCTGAACTTAAACATTTCAGTCTTTGGAAGACTGAACTGTTGGGTGCTGTAGACTCAGCACAAGAGATGGCAGTGCCATCGGTGCCGGGGCTCTGGAAAGGCAGATCAGGAGGGAGACCTCTCCCATGCTGCCATGGCTCCCAACATTCCCAGCTACCAGATGTAGGGATAAAGGAAATTAAACTTCCTGATCTCAAGTGCAATACTCGGCTTGATTCCCAATTTTGTGATCGAGATACAGCAACCAAGTATCTGAGACAGTAAAGTCTCAGTGTCACACTTCATGTGTCACAAATATACCAGGAACCAGTAGTTTTAGTTAGGTGCTGCTTTCAGTTACAACAAGCATTTGGAGAATGAAAGGCTTGACAGATATTCTGTTCCTCAGAATGGAAAAATTCAGGATGAGAAACAGAGTTATAAAAATTTTATAAAATTTTATAAAAATTTTGTATGTTATAAAAATGTTATAAAAATTTTGGGGGTTCTGTTACGTATAGTCCTTTTAAAGTAACAAAGTATAGAGGTGTGTGCTACTCTTGGTAAATTTGATTAAGCACCATATAATATCTCTCTCATTCCTTTTTGTTTTGGTGATCAGACTGTCACAGCTGTCACAGATCTAGCTATCAAACTGTCTAAAGTATTTGTTTTAACAAATGAATTTGTGCCTTGGCAGCCTCCTCAGGCACTTATGTTGGTAGATTTTAAATTACTGCTTGGATACTTACAAGATTGACTGCTGATGTCCATTCAATTTGCTTTTTACCTTTCTGTGAGGAGTGAATTTTATTGGATTTTTTGTTGTTGTTGTTCATTTTGAGGAAATTATACATCTACATTTTAGTTTTCTATGTATTTCCAATGCAGTTTTATTCTACCCCTTTTTCTTATAGTAGTGAAGATCAGCAACTCTGCAGATAACTTTCCATCTGGAAATGTTCCAAATTTATCATGTGAATATGGGAGTAGAAGGGAACATCCATGTCACCAAATACAGCATTCAGGCAAACCAATATTGTTGACATTGAGTTCAGTATATTCATATCACATATTGATGAAAACTCCTAAAAAGAATGTTAAGCAGCAACTAGTAAAATTGTAAATTGGCAAGTTTGGATAATATACCTTATAGCCATTTTTAAAAACAAATGACCAAAATGATAAAGAAGCATTATTAATTTTTAATAGGAAAAAATCCACCAGGAAGACTTCATTCTGGCATTTGCTATCTAGTGAATGCTTAGTAATGCAATTTTAAAAATGTTTTAAATAAATCTGCACACAATTAAGTGATTATAGCCTTTTAAAAATGTGTATTTTTGTTTGAAAATAGCCTTTTTAGAAAAGTTTTTTTCCCTAGGGAATGTGTCCCCCTAACTGCTTGCTTTTAAGAATGCTCTGTTTGCCTATAGGCTTTCAAAGAATACAGGTGTTCAGCTCTATTAACTATTAATATACATTAGAGACATATATAGATATTGTTGTTGGAATGTTGCAGAATTTACTTCATTTTTCTTAGATTTTGGGGTACTACTTCTTACAAACAGATTCAACTCTAAGGAAATAAATGTTTTTACAGGGCTTTACCTGTTTCCTCTTTGACAGTAACCAGAGGTGGCAGTTCTGCAGAACATGCAGATGTGTGAAGCCATCAGATAGATGTCACTGAACAATCTTTTGGCTATTTTTCATGGGAAGTGGCCAACATTCATTGTGACTTTTGTGTGGAGCAGCTGTTGTGTTGCTGGATCCCTTTGAGTCAAAAGGAGAGACAGAATAAACTTCTTCCTTTCCTTGAAGGAGGATTCCTTGCAGGAGTCCTTTGATTTTTTTTTCCCATCAAATTTCTTTACCAAATGTCATATGTCTAACTGTGTTTTCCTCTAATGACAATATTTATGAATAATGGAGCAATAATCTAGAACCAAATATATATATATATATATATCTCCATCTTACACCAGAATGCCTCTGTCGAACTTGGACTTAGGGTTTCCTAAGTATATCTACATGCATGACACCAACCTCTGAGGCTTATTTACTTTGTCTTTGCAAAAAAGTTTTTATACTGTCTTTCATGGTCAAGTCCACTCTGCATTTTGATGATTCTTTCTTGGAACATTCATGTTCGGTCTGCCTCCCATTTTCATGTGGGGTTTTTGCCTGCAAAAAAACAAGTAGCTGGATCCAGTTGCATTCTTCAGCCTGGCAAATAACTACCACTTCTAAAAGTTGATATTGAAACTTCTAACAGCCTTTCAAATTGATCTTTTTTTCTAATCACAATTAAAATTCAGATTTGATTTGGTTTCTAATCACCATTAGAATCAGTGTTAGAATTAGGGACTCCTCTCCATGCCAAGTCCTCCAGCACAACATGTGAAACAGTAGTTTCAAATCTGAAAAAGCTTTGGAAGTTTCTCCTGCTTTTATTCCTTCCTCATATGAAACTGACACCTTTCAAAGTTTCATGACTTCTAGGAGTGTGGTATTCTTCACACCTACCTATCACAATCTGAAAACCATATAGCTCTTCCTCTTAGGAAGCCATCATTGACTATTTGATCTAGAAGCTATAAATCTGAATATTCAAAAAAAAAAAAAAAAGGTGAATGTCACCATTGTGCTTTTCTCTAGATCCACTTCTCTTTACGAGTGTCCCCTCATGGTGTATTGCCTTTCTGGAAAGTTCAAACTGTGCTGGAATGTTTTCCCTGTTTTTCACTCACCCATTTTCTTCTGTAGTACTTTTGTTGTACTTTCAGTCTTGTCGCCTATCTGGTATCATGTCATGTTCTTAGGGCATGAAGAAAGACAGCAATAAATCTGAATTCATGACCATAGTGAGTGGCTCAAGCAGCAGGTAAGCTATCAAAAGGAATAGGAAAGACCATGTGATGAGAGAAAAAGGGATCTTAGTGTTAGGCTGCTCATCAGTGAACATTCACTCACTGGTCTTAGCCACCCTGAATGTGACATTTCCATCCAAGCCAAGTCTTGTTTAAGTCAGATATTTTCAAAATATAACTGATGTCCCATTTTTTAATCCACTATAGGTCAAAAAATCAACAGACCATCAGTGAAAATCTGTAAAGTTCCTTCACAAAAGTTGTATTCCTTTGGAATACATATTCAAAAAAAATCTGTATGTTATCCCTAGTCACTCGTTTCTGATACTAAGTTCTTTCATTTGCACTTTACTTATTTTGTTGTATTGTCTTTTTTTTAGTGATGCTGTATTTTTCTATGTGTTTAAAGATATAAATTCCCATATAGAAATAACCAAGTTGACTTCCTTGAATTTGCTTTAATCTCTTCCCTTAAGGTTTTAAATATTTAGCAAGGATTTTTGTTAGGCCTTTTTTCCAAAATCACTAGGAAACATTTTGTAAAAGGGCATTTTATGCTACAAATTTTACGCTAAATTTTGTGATTTACATGTTATATTATGCTGGGGAAAAAAGAAACCTTACCTTAAATCAATGGGACTAAAATTTTATCTTGTCAATCTTATCTATAAATAAAGTAAAAGAAAATTTGAAAATAAAGGCAGTGTCAAATATAAATGCTTAGGGTGTATCTTTTTATTCTCTTTTCTAAGTAAGGAAATTAGTATAATAATGTCATCACTCTGTCTGGTATTTTCCTGTCTCTCCCCTAAGTGCATGACCTGTTCCTTGCAACTATTCTTGTGTCCCTACAGCAGCTGGAGTCACACAGAAGGGGAATTCCCTTACCAGATCTGTGGAGACTCAGTTAACACAAAGTAGACTTTTTTCTGTGGAAAAGGTGACACTTGCTCTAGAGTTAATTTTATAAATCCTTCACTTTTAAATTGGACTGTCAGCAGGCACTATTCTTAACAAGTCTACTTTAGATGCTATTCATTAGATGTCCCCTAATAAATGACTGACAAGCCAAATCTGAAACATTTCATCAGTGATCTGTCAAAATGCAACATGATTAACTCTCAAAACTTAGTAGTTACTGTCATGAGGATTGTCAGTTTGAGTTCATTTGTTTGTCTTACATGGTTTGGCTGGCAAAACCTATCTTTGTTTAAAATCATGCCCCCGGGACTATCTGCCTGGGTTCATTTTGGCTTCAGAATGGCTCTCTGCTCAACACTGGAATCAAACACTTCAGACTGAATTGATAGAAGAACAGATAACTAGGTCTTCTCGGTTAGCCACCAGTTTCCCATCTTATTCTAGTACTCTCCTCCAGTCTGCTCTAGCAGATGATGTAGCCTTTAGTTTATGTCACTCACACGGTGTCATTTCAGAAACTAGAGAAGGCTTAGATGTGATACAAGATTGTCTGCTGTGTAGATGTTTACAAAGTTTATTGAAATCTAAAATTTTACACTGATTCAAGTAACTGCAGCTGCTCAGATTGTCATTGAATTGACACGGCAGAGAAAGTGCAGAGATTTTTTTTCCAGTTTCTTGGTTTTCTCTAGCTTCAAGTAGTTGCTATTACATAAAATCAAGTCTCGAAGCCATTATTCATTATTTATTCTGTTAAAAGTTCATTTATTTCTGTGTGAGTTCTACATGAAGGTTTGTTTGTAGCTGGAATTTATAGATATATTCTAGCATCATTATTTCATATTAAGTTCTTTCATGATCCGGCCTGGATTAATCTTACCTTGCTGCAGGCACCTGAATCAAGAACCTCGTTGTTTTGGATTTCTTCTGTAGTCACTTAAAGCCTGGGTTACCCTGTGGAATTGCTTATCTTTCTCTAACAGCTTAAAGAGAATATAGGATGACAAGGCTCCTAATTAAGTCACTTAAGGTAGAAGACAAAAAAGATAGTTGAGCCTATATGAAGGCTTAGGCTGAAACACAAGGGAAACATACAGACCTCTAATTGCAGAAAGGATGTTTTTCAGTCTCACTTAATCTGCTTGGGGTTCATTTTAGAAATGATTTGCCTTAGCCAGATGAAGGCATTCTTCTAGAAGAAGTGTTCACACAGGAACTTATCATAGACATTTTGTGGGCCAAATGTCCATAAAATGTACCCTTATCTTTTTCAGGATTTAGGAATATCACAAAAATCCAATTTAATCAGTTAAATTGCTGTGTTTTGCTAAAATTAGGCAAAAGCATAGCTTATATTTTAAAGTAATATGACTATATATTTATTTTTATTTTCAGTTTTCACACAACAGTAGTTAGGAACAGAGCTTTTTTAGTTTTTACACCTTTTCCTACATAATCTGGCCTGTTTTTCTTCTGTAGTTTTTTAATTTAAAAATTTAATTTCGCAGTTCAAATAAGATACTGCTAAAATTGTGTTGTTAGGGGATAAAATACTAAATTTCTTGAGCAGTTAAGAACTATTCAGCCTTCAATTTCAAAAACCTTTAAAAATTTTAAGCATTTTTCCAAACATTCGAGAATGTCATTCAGTGGGATTACTTGTGCTGAAAGCTAAGTACGCATGTAAGTGATTCCAGGGATTAGATTGCCCACTTGTGCCCTTAAAACAGAAGCCTGTGCTGAGGAGAACCGGTGTCCCACTGCCACAGAGGAGCTCGCAGCAGCATGATGCCTCGGCTTCAGTGAAGGAGCTAGGATTTTAACTCTGCTTACATTTGTGGAGTCTGAGCCCTAGTTTCTGTCACTCTCCTCAGTAATAGTGCCTGATAAGTCCATCTAAATGCATTTAAACAAACTGAAAGATTGCGTATCATTGAAGAACAGACAACCATACAATCTTCTCAACTTCCTCTAAGCAAATTTGGACATTAAATCAGCTAGACCCCCCACTGCTTTACATTTCTGACTTAGGAAATATAAATCCAATACATGCTGAGAATCTCTGACTGCAGGAAGCTGTTAAAATAATGAGTAATTTCTTTTGAGGAATAATAAGGGTTTAGGTCTGGCTCTCTATAGTGAAGTAAAACAAAAGTAATAAGTGTATGAAATTACCGTGGTGTGAAATCAGTGTGAATGAGGTCAGAAAAAAAGGTCCCAAATATATTTTCTGGTGCAACTGCATTGATAAACAAATTTGAAATTTTCAGATAATATAAACAGTTTTTATAATCATGAACTTTGAGAAGACAAAATTATTCTACCTTTCATTCCTAGCCTTTCAACTACTTGTGTGCCTCACTTTTATCCTGTATACCTGAGGCCAGGTGCTTTAAGCACTGTTCACCTTGAAGTGGTAACCTTATTCGCATGGTCCCATTAAAGTCTGTAGGGTCACTGGGGTGAATAATGTTTGAATCCTTCAACTGATATGAGTTGGTTTTGAAAAAGGTCCACAGTAGAGCAAAATACAAAGTTATGCCTGTATGTTTTAAACAAAATCCCTTCTACTCCCAGTTACAGTCAATTTATGCAAAAATTCAAGAATAAATACTTCTACTTTACAAGGCATTTAAATCCTGTTATAAAAATCTGTACATCACAACGCCTGCAAAGTACATTTTTATATCTTTGCCTGTTGGGGTTACAGAAAAATTCTAGAGTACTTTGTCATCCTATTATTCTCTGGATAGCAACCAATGAAAATAAAGGATCAAAGTATTCTTCTTTTATCTGGAAGGATAAAAGACACAGAAATCTATAATATAAAAGCCCAAACATTCTTTTTAGGTTTCATCAGGTCACATTGGTGGCAATGGCAACTTGTACTTCACTGTAATGTACTGTCATGTCACCTCAGATACAATGGGAAAGGATTTAGCATGGTGTTGCCTGAGATCATTATGGTTAGGACAGACTATCTCTAGCTTGGAAGAAGTAGGACAGTTGTGGGAAGACCTTGAGGAGAAAAAGCACAGGTTGTGATAGTTCTGATTTGGAAATATTTAGAAGAGCATTTAAAAAAAAAGTTATGGTACAATTAAGCCAATATGAACATGGACGGTGCAAGTGCCACCGTTAACTAGAAAGTTATAAGAAATGATTAGACTTCTTCAGGTAAAAAGTTTGATTAAACCATGGAAGATTCTGCTCTAATCACTAGGATATATTTTCCAGTGGCAAGACATCATGTGTCTCTTTCCTAATATCCTTATAAGATGCTAAATTAGGAATTCTTTTCTTTTTTTCCCAGATTTTGAGACTTGTCCTTTTAGATACTTCTAAATTGAATATTACATTATAAGATTGTGGTTCTGATGGTTTTATTCTCACTCTCCAACCCTCCCCAAAACTTCTTTAAACTGACAGCTTTTAGGAGGTATAGGAATTAGAATTATATAAAACAAAACAGAAGGTCATTATTGCTGTATCTCAGCCTAGAGAGAAATACCATGGAAAGCACCAAAAATCTCAGAACATCTGTATTTGCATGCTCATCAGACAGGTGTTGTATAATCAATTTGCTTGAGTGCTTTGAACACTTATCAGTAGAGAGGCCACATACAGAACCATGTAAGTTATCTCACGACTTGATATAATTCTCAATATTCACAGAACAACAAGATATAGCTCACAATCTCCAGTTTGGAATGGCATTAACTCTATGTTTTTTCCTCATAAGAAGCTCTTTGATTTGTATGACTGTCATGAGGATCTCACTCGTTTCTCCTGCCTCCTTTGTGCTATGCCGCTGGTTCCAGCAAACCTAAAATTCACACATGACTGCGAGATTACTGAAGTTATCATGTTATATACATGTCAATTATAATGTAAAATTATGCCATTGGTTTCTGCTAGTAAGAATCAGCATCTTTTATTCCTGCTTGGCCATCTATGTAAGACACATTATGTAAAGTTCTGTATATCAGGTAATATAACTACAAAAACCAAAACTTGTTTTTGTCTAGGCAACTGTTTTCAAGCTCATTGTAAATGAAATAACTTGGCACAACACCTTCTGTTGTAGGGGGCCATTCTTACCAAATCAAACTAAATTTGAAAATCATTTGTTTACAGGATAACAAAAACTGGAAGTTTTTTCAGGTTAATCTGACACGGTTCTTGCTTCAGTACTGCTTTCGGGTTTCTGGTGGAGAAATGATAAAAGGCCCCTGGGACAGGGAACTGTTTTTTTCTTATCTATTTACACTAATACCAAAGAAATCATTTTTAGAACACCAGCTAATTCTGAAGTCTTGAGTAGAAAGTGGCAAAAATGCATTCTTTGCTGCACAGATGGTTCATGGAAAACACAGCAGGAGCAACAGCAAAACATTCATTTGTTCAGTTCAAGAGATCTGTTGATCCTCGGATAGTGTCATCAGAAATATTTACAGCTGAACAGGTAGAAGGAAGAAGGAGGCCGAGGTCCACATATCCAATTGCTTTTATTATTTTTTAACAAAAAATTTCTCTGAACTTTGTATCATTCCAACCCTAATTCATAAACGTGTTTAAATTTTAAATAAGGTTCTATATTAAATTTTAATAAGATTACACTCTTTCATGAATGAGAGATGTTCTGTGCAGTGAAATCAAAGGCAATTTCAGAACCACACACGCACATGGACAGACTAATAAAATAATGCAGAATGATTACTGTTCATAGATTATTTCTTACCATAACTCAGTTATCGACAGAGTTTAAATTACATAGATTATTTTTATGCATTATATCATATAATATTAGACACTCATGTTTCTCTGCAATGCCTTGTAGCACAAGCATTACCAAAATATCAGCTTATTAAGAAATTAATGAAATGTGCATTTCTGATCTTCAGATTTCAGAGTTTTGATTTAATCATTACTTAGTCACAAAATTCATTAATCCTTGGTGTGGTAGGTACACATGTGGAATAAACAAGTTACCGGAACCCAATCCACATTCCATAAAGTGACAGTTGAAGCCCATGACAACAAAGAGCAGCGCTGTTAATGGCCACCATATGCAGCTGTGTGCTTCCACACCAGTAGAAGTCTGATTTTTCAGTTTACATTTTCAAATACATGAAAAAAGTCATCAAAACCCTCAATCATTAATTTGAAGGAAGGGCATGGGTGAAAGTCAAAGCATTCCAAAGGTTAATATTATGGCTGCACTGTGATAACTCTCCAGGAGAACTCAGCTTTATTTAAGAAATATATGTACTATATGAGTGTGCATTTGTATAGATATTTGTATACATCTATACTTTTATATATATGCAATAGATTCATGCCATATTATCATTTTAGGTATGTGTACAAGACATGAAGTTCCTACATGGTCAGAAAAAAGAGTAAAGAGCTGCAGTTTCAGAAAAAGAATACTGATGTATTCTTTGAACACTCCAAAGTCAGAAGACAAACTTTTCCTTTTTTACAATATCTGATCTAATTCTAATTAGGACATGACAGTATAGTATTCCCAGAGAATGTTAATAGCCAGGTTTTATAGGAGGAGGAGAGATCTTGCTGAACCGATGGAGCTTCTTTTTTGAAATTCACAGAAAACTTTAAATTCATGCCTGTACATAAAAGCAAGAAAGGTATTTCTCTTTATAAAGAGAAGAAAGAATGGTCCTGGTATTTACTTTTTATAGGTCTACATCCTATTCAGGTAAAATAATGGAAAAATCTTAAAAATAAAAACGAAACCACTAAATTACCAGGAGTATTTGCTTACAGAGAATGTGTTTTTCTAGGCAATCTACTTTTTGTTGTTTTTTTCCCCTCTATTATAATTTTTAATATAGTTGTAGAATCAGTGACTGGAGCGCACCCAGAGTTTATGCATTACATTTGGACTTCAGTAAATTACTTCATATTGTCTCACAGCATCTGATTTGAAAAAAAACCCCAACAAATTGGGTAACACTAGCCCATGCAAACTGGCTAAAACACAAAGCCTAATGATGAATGGATATGTACTGAATTGCAGGGAGATGGCTAGTAGTTGTTTCTGTACAGGCTGTACTTACTCATGCCAGGGCTGGATGTGGTTCGTTGTTTCTCCTGTCTTTTAAGATAACAACGACCAAATGAGCATAATAAATCCTGCTCCCTTCTGTTAAAAATTGTCAGAATCATAAAGGCACCTTCACAGTTGGGCTGTTTTTGGCAGTGTCGACAGAAATTAGGAAGGAAGACTGACCAGCTTTCTCAGTTCAGAGGCAATCTCTCCACTGTAGGACTGTTGGTAAGGCATGGTGACTGGACACTGGCAGGAGCTGCATTTTTATTGTCTATAGCAGTCAAACTTAGAAAACCCTTTCTTTCAGTAGTTTTCTACCATGAATGTTATTTTATAGTTACTCTCTGTTTCATTCAGTTACATCAGAAACGGTGGAGGATTCAGGTACAGATCAAGACACCTCAACTATCTACCTGGAAGTATCTGCACTCCCTCTGTAAATGAAGGAGATCTAGGCAAGAGAGTCAAGAGAACAGTTCAGTTCACCCCAAAGTAAATACTGACATTTGCACCATGGATGTACAGCACAGATCTTCGTTGACTGTACCTGTAATTTAGACACCTCACAAATACTCATCTACATTTATATATCTTCCTTGGTGAACTGAATCCAACCCCCTTTTTGTTAGATACTGTTGTGAAAGGAAGAAATGCTTGGCAGAAATATTTTGGTCTGACAAATATCCACTAGATTGAGACCTGACTTTACTTTCCTGGAGAGTTGCCAGGAGACTCAGATTCACAGACTCTGTAATTCCAGGACATTACAGATAATATTTCAGAGCTTTGGGACTCTCAGCTCCAAAGATGAGAGCCTCTCATCTCTATCCTTAGCTTGTCATAGAAGCTGAGATATTGTATATCAAAATGCATTGCTGAAACAGTTGGGAATTAGAAATATCTGTAGTTCACTATCATTAATGGCTACAGACATGATATTCCCATCCCAGGGGCCAAAAATATGACTGTGGTTTGGAGAAAAATTGCAAGTGCTGAAGTGTCAAAATAGTCCCACCACTGGGATGAATGCTATTTAGAGGATAGATTGTCTTCTACTCTTTGCCTACGAGAATGGCAAAATCATAACCAGCAGAGCTGTTTTGCATAAATAATTTGAATCAGGAATAATTTTAATACTATAGTAAGTATAAATAATACTTATCAGGAGTTATCAGAGATCAGGTTATTCAGGAGTGTAAGTAAGTGAACCATGAAATCATCTAATTATGTATTGAACCAAGTTTAAAGCAAACACCTATTTTATTGCTTTCCCTGTCTCCTCTTCAATTTACTTAAAGCCAAAGAATTCCTGAAAAATATCTGTCAAGACATGTGAAACTAATCCGTATTCTTTCTGGGTCTTAAGAACAAATGAATAACTTTGCTTCTTCAAATTAGAAGAAATCAGATTTGAAATCAGATTTTTTTCATTGAATCCTTAAGAAATCAGCACAAGAAACCAAAAACCTTTCAGCTCTGGTTCTGTCTCAAGCTCTTGTTCCTCAGTAAAATAGCAGTAAGCATCAAGTTTGAACAGGACATTAAATCAACAATCAGAGTTTAGCCTAAGGCACAGAACAGAGATTACATTAATGGTATTAAGCTGTGACCTACTTGCAAGATCCTGGACATGGTAAGAACTTGCTCAAAGTACTGCTGTCTGTGCTGCTTATAACACAGTGAATTACAAAACATTTCTGACCTGCCTTTATGACACAGGGGAAATAGACGGTTTCATTATCTCCAGTGGAACACAAATATTGCTTGTGGATACCTGCTGTTCCCCTTTCAAGGTATTCTGGACAAGACCTTAAAAAGGGATTGCATTGTTTCAGTAGATCTAACTAACTGTATTGTTTGTTGATCTAAGGATAGACATTTTCTCTTCTTTCAGATCTGTCTACCTAGTATCCTTACACTGTTACGATTATAACACCATACTATTTCATGGTCATTCAGCACTCACTTATTGCCCCTGCTTCTCTTCAATATCTCTACTAGAGGTCTATCAGATTTTGAAGAGAGAAATAGGCTGCTGAAAGGGACAATCTTGAGCATGTATTTGAATGACACTCAATTGTATAGCTCATTCTCATCTGATTCAATTGCAGCCATGTTTACAGAGTTAAAAATTAACTTTTAGGCTGTGATTTTTTTTGAAGCAGGATGAAGGGGGCAGTTTCAAAATGTGTTGTGATTTTTGACACCCTACAGTATGTAAGACATCCACTGAGCCTCCAGGTATGATACAGGACCCACTCCCTCCTGGGGCAGCAGCTGTGATTCCTACGGTTATGTGGCTGAAAAGCTGTCGAGCTGGTGCCATGGCTCACTGCCTCCTTCTGCCTAAACCCCTTCCCTACTCCCAGTCACATGATCTCGTAGTTCATCTTGTGCCACTTCTAACAAGTAACTGAATTTCTCTGTCTGTGTAACTCACTAAAATGGAAGACAACTAACACTACGCAAAAACTGGGTAGTTTTCTTCCAGACTGATGGCTTAAATTGACACAGTGGAGGATTCAAAGCACTCTAGAGCCCGCACAAGGGACAGGACAGGACTTTTTGGCTTTGAGCAGCAGGGGGAAGAGATGGAGTAAGGAGGGAGAAGGAGTGAGGACTGGGGAGAAGAGGAAGAGGGAGAAGGAAGGAGAGAGTGAAACCTCTTGCTTTCAGCAGCAGCAAGCTGTTACATTTGTTCCGCTGTCTGTGGACATGCAGTCTTATATAATGAGCAGAGGGCTGAAAATAATAAGTGGATTCTGCTCAAAAAGGAAAATACTAAAAGTCTGAATAGCCCTTTACATACCCTCCACCACTTCCAGCTAAAAAATTCTGCTACCTCAAGCAGCATTTTCCTTGGAGAAGGGCACAAGTCCCTGACGTGCAGAGAAGATTTTTATGGCTGATACTTACTTTGTAAGTCACTCTGTTTATCTCTTGACTTAATGAGGGAGGCACACAAGGAGCTGTATAATATTTGAAGTCAGACATTGCAATCATCCACCCATCCAGTAAAAAATGAATATATATGCAATATAAAGTTAAAGTGCATTCAGCTGTATTGGTAGGATATATAGATATTCCATGATGGAGTGAAACTGTTATACGGGATGTTTTTGTGAAATGCTTGATAAAAATTGTGCCTTGACTGAAAATGAATGCCTGAAAGATGTTCCAAAGCACAGACATCTGTGTATGATGTTAGGCCAATGGCATTACTGTTAATGGCTGCTAGCAAGCTATACACATTTCTTGTCTCTGATTTCTTCATTGTAGTCATTTTATTTCTGTCATAAATAATAATATTGTCTTAATTTCTGCAGTTGAAAGTGTGAAGGCTGTTCAAAGTCTGTCTTTTTTGTTTTGTTTAATTTTGCTTGTCATGATACAATTGTCCTTAAAAGGTTGGAAAGATGCAAAATTTATTAACTGCAGTTTCAGAGTTTCTGAGGAAAATCACAAGTGCCTATTATCCTTAGGTTAATGATAATAAGGCAGTAAATAAAACTCTTGAAATCTCTATTGCATCTTGGATGATGAATGTCACAGTTCTTGGGATAAAGATTAAAATGAATTATTATACAGGTGTTCCCATTGAGCAAATGAAAGGCACTTGGACACATCAATAACTAGTTAGCTTTTCTTCATTTACGAGAGTTACCTGGCAGAAAAATAAAAACCAGGAAGATAAAAACTTATTGGAAAAGGAAATACTGTTATGAAGAATATGTTTTCTGTTACTGGCTTATATTCAGATACTTTAGATAAAACTTCAGTATAATCCTAAGAAAAAACAAACATCCAGTTCTAAAAGCCAATGATACAGTAGATAGAAAAATGTGTCCAGAGTTAGTTATTTTGTGTGGGATGCCATCTGTCCTGAATCATAGAGAATAGTAAAGCAAATTTTCCCTGAGAGCAAATTAGATAAATCTCAAGCCTCACTACCATGGAATTAGATGGTATTATTTTGTAAGCTTTTAGCAGTATAGGCATGAAAGATTTTAGGAAGTAAATCAGAAATGCAAATAAAAGGAGAAGTCACATTTGCTTGATTCCGTAGGACAAGTGAAAGAGGAAATTATATAGCAACCACCTCCCTCCCCCAAAAGTCATGCTAAAAGGTCATTTAACTGAAAGCAAACCTCCAACTTGGTCACACTACCATGTGTGACTACCATTTATCATATCAGATAAATCTCAGGTACTCATCATACAAAATCATTAAAGTTCAGTTTTTTTATTTGGTGTTGATCAGCTGTGGCATTTAGCATTAAACAGTTATTAATCAGTTTTGCACAGAGGTGTGGTGTGCGGCAGTAATTACATTTTGTGAGTGGCCTTATGTGGTAACTGTGTCTTAGCTGTGCTGATTTCTAGATCCTGAATAACCTGAAGCAGAAAATGGGTATCAGGGTAGTTAGAAAAGGGCAGGCCTTTCACATCTAGGAAACTTTACAGTGAAAAAATCACTTGAAAAGCTCCAACATCAGACTTTCTTTAGCCCTTGCAAAATCTGAGCTATGTATCATAATTCAGGACTTAACAGTTCTGTTATACTTAAGTCCTTCTTCTAGGTGCAGGTTTCAGCTTTGAGGAATTCACAGTGATTTTTTTCACTGGTAAGAGTAGTATTGCAAACTCTGTGTATATCAGGCCAACTAGAAAAAAAAACCCTGTTCAGAGACAGTTTCCTCACTGACAGATGTTTTTGAGGGCTGTCAGCTGGCCATCCTGTTAATCCACTCAGTGTGGCTTGTATTGATATTTCTTGGGGGTCATTATTAAATCAGCTCAACTTTCTAATGGTAGGTTGCAGAGTGCTCACTGAACCATCTCCAGCTGTTTTTGTGAACGTGTAAGTTGGCGGATACTTATTTAGAAACAAGCCAGTGAGTTGATAACGGTTCAGAAAGGAAGAGCAGCTTGAAAAAGAGCCTGGTTTATAAACTGATAGAAAAAATGGTTGTTTTGTGTGCTGCAGCTCAGCCGGTCTGTGGTCAGCACGGTGCTAGCTGTGCAGGCGAGTGGCAGCGCTACCAGAACTGCAGCGTGCTTCCAAAATTGTCAGTAATTTCTCCAAAATTTTCTCTTTTTGAATAGGATCTATTCTAACTGCATTTAACTAAGAACTCACCTCTGAAAGCAGTCAACAAGTTTTACTATACTGTTGCAATAAGTTTTCAAATTAAAATTCTCAGCAATTAGAGGAAAAAAGACATGACTAGCAGTAGTTCTTTTATAAATATTTGTTGCTAATACAGGGAGAAGAGAATGCTATTTGAATCTGAAAGGCTTCTTATGGCTCAAGGATTTAAATAAGGGCCTAGTTTTCATAGTAGGAAAACTTTATTTGCTCACATTTCTTCATTTCTCCTACTTTCTTGTGAAGATGGATGCTTCAAAAGGAAGATTTTATGATGATAATAATAAAAAAGTCCTCCCACTTTGCACTGCATATAAAATTTCATCCTTTTCATCTCTAACTTGCTTTTAAAAAGTTTTGCCTGAAGTTTTCCATAAAAAGGGTTTTTTAAAAGACTGATATTAATAAGTATTTTGCTATATAAAAGTTTGAATAGGTGACATTTCACAAATTTTGACATATTCTTCTAATTCTAATGATACATACCTCAAAGACATTTGTTTTAAGGCAATAAATGTTTTCATTTTTCCTCAGCGAGAAATGTACAAAAGATTTTTTCAAGTAGTACAGACTTCAAAATTAGAGTTATTTATTATGGAATTTAATGTGGAATAACTTTTGAAATAATCAGCTAACATTTCCTGTATTCTAGGGAAAATAATAGATTAGTGGTGTAAACTGTGACTTAAACTGGTGATACAGAAGATACTGTGCATGTTTACATTTTATTTTTAAAATAAAATGGAAGGTGGTTGGGCACACAGAATTACAAGGTTAAAGTAGTCAGAGCTATTTTATTTCCTTAATTTTAAATATTTCATTGCTGTTTTTTACCTGGCAGACTTTTCACTTTACTTGTTCTGGTTTATATATCGCATTGGCTATACTGGTTTCAATGAGATTTCTGTTTGTAACCTATATAAATATTTCAGTCTATAAGAACTAAGATTCTCAAGCTTTAGTTAAAGGCATTAGATTGATGAAGACAGCAGAAGAATGGATTTAAATGACCTCTCAAGTGTTCAGAATCCTTCTTCTAAAGCTAAAGGCTTTTATTCTGAATCACAGGCCATTCTCCCTAATTCAGCTTCATTGCCACAAGGTAAAATAGCACACCCATCTCAGCTATGAAAACATGGCCTTCCCTTCCTTCAGAATTAGACCAGATGTTGACAGATAGGTGCCTATGGACATCTTTGTTCAGTAAACTTAAATTCTTATTCAACGTCTTTATAGTTCTCTCAGAAATTTTTTCCTGAAAGAAATGTGTAAGGTTTTTTAAGCTCAGGAGAGATTTCCCCACATTTGCTTCAACCTCCTTGTTTCACGCATTCTCAGCAGGTTTCTTACTTCCTGAATGAATTCACTCACTGGCGGCTGGCAGCTTCATCCCGTGAATCAATTTATGGAGACTGGATATTTCCTGAAAAACAAATTGATTGTGTTTTTCACTGTCTCTGGTTTAGCCTCCTGGGCCATAGTTGTTGCTAAAATTCAAACTGTCTTTTTACTCTCAGCTTCTGTCTTACGTCTGTAATCCTGGGACGTGCAGTCTGTTGGAGCCACAATGTGATTTCTGCCTTCTGTACATCCACCACATAACACACAGGATAGTGCCTGATCTTCCTCACAGAATACTTCTGAAAGTTTCTTGTGTTCTTAAAAATTTGCCCCAGTTTTGTTTCCTTACAGATTGCAAGCAACTGGCTTCTGCATTTTCATTATACAATTATTTTGAATGGGCTACCTCTGAGTAAGAATCTCTGGCCTTTGAAAGCAAAAGGACATTATTTCTGATCTCTTCCAGCACTCATGATACAAGTTTGAGGGAAATTGTGTTTACTTTATCCTCAAAGAACTCCAGACAGAGATTAAAAGGATTCTTTTTCTCCTTGTGAAGTTTATTATAACTTTCAGGATCCATGAATCTTTCAGTTCTTTTAGGAGGAGAAAGTCCACCTCTATACTACTGACTAATTATCAGTGATGTGAAATGTAAATGTGAAGAGACATGACTGTGTAGATTCAATTAACTCTTCCGTGCTGAAGTGGACCTCAAAATAAAAGATTAATACATGGAAAACTAAACAGACAGTTACAAATGTAGGGAAAGAA
The DNA here is from genome assembly GCF_036417845.1 of Apteryx mantelli. Classification (NCBI taxonomy): domain Eukaryota; kingdom Metazoa; phylum Chordata; class Aves; order Apterygiformes; family Apterygidae; genus Apteryx; species Apteryx mantelli. The sequence goes on along the minus strand of NC_089982.1, from coordinate 43,457,873 downwards.
ACTGGTTGATGATTTGTTCACAGCTCGATACTGTGAAGTTATTAAGAAACTGCTGTATTATGGAATTGATTGTGCAGCTTTTACTAGCCAAGCTTTTAACATATCCCCACTAGGCCAAGGACAATGGAGCTTCATAAATCTTAACACCCATGGTCTGGCCAAAGCATGAGTAAGCTACGCCAAGGAGCTATATCTCTTACCTTTCTGTGCAGATACCACCTCCTGGTAGTATGCGTGTATTTAGCTGTTTGCTGCCCTGAAGGCACAAACATTTCCAGTTCTCTTTTCTCAAGATGATAACCTGAAAAGGTCAAAGATCATAAAATGGGATATCTGATGCCTTCAATCTTCTATTAGCAGTTGACTCAACTAGGTAAATGACACATTTAACCTGATTTTATTTTGACTCTCTGTTCCACACTCCAGTAATAAGGCTTTTTTTTTTTTTCTTCATAGCTGATCTTATACAATCTATCTGATCCATTGTGCTAGAACAGGTCATAACCAGCTAAGGTATTTTTAATGAAAACAAAAATGAAGGAAAAAGATTACTTACTGGAAAAAAAAAAGCCTTTCTACTCTTTTAGAGATTGTAAATGGTTGTCTGAAATCCTTTTCTGTACCCTTTCTTATTTTTATGTAGATAATTTTTCACTACCTAAGGGTCTAGAAGATTTTATTTTTGTCTCTTCAGATTGTCAGTACCACAAAAACAGTTTCTAATCAACACTGATTGCAAGGAAGAGACCTGTCTGCTCAATCATAAGGCATGGATCAGCTCAGGATCTGTACGTAGCACATGATGTGAACAGGAAGGCATTTACTTGACAGCTCCTTTCCAAGGGTAAATTGCCTATAGCTGTAGTGCTCTGTAAAGGCACTAGAGAGTTTGGGACTCTGTTTCATATACACACATTCTCTTCTTTTTCTTTTCCCTTCAGTGCTTTTGGCCCAAATCAGTCATTCCTCCTGATAGAAAAAAGGAAAGTTTGGCCATGGCTTTAATTGCTTGCATGTTCCAGCATACCTGGGCTAATATCATTTGTGGTCCAAATCTGCAAGATGTAAGGTTCATTGTGTTATATTTCTGTCAGCTCAGCTCAGTTGCTCATTCTTGTGAGCAATGTGGTGGTAGTTTGGTTAAGTCTCATGACTGAGGTATACAGAATAAGTCTTTCATAAAGAACAGATGCATATCTTTGTGGAAGCTAGAAGAAATGGAAATGTAAAGTTTCTGTTTAATAACTTGCTAGGAACCCTATATTATGACTCAGTCACAAACCATATAAAGCTGAAGACATCAAACAGTGCTCTATATAAAGACAAGATTTGGCCAGCCCTTGATTGTCTATCCCTTGTTTCCGCTCACACTTCTTGGCTAGTTTTGTGTTATATGGTCTGAAGAAGGCCTCCCCAAATATAAAAGCCTGCCACTCACTTCACAGGAGGACCTGGGAGACCACAGCTCCCACCATCCAGTGGGATGCATCCCACCAACCATTATGGCTTCAGCAGGAGAGGGGTCAGTGTTCCCGGCGCTCTCAGTGCTAAGGAATATGTGGGGCTACTCTGCACAGTGGAAATCCCTGGGCTCTTCCTGAATGAGCTGGCATATTTACATGCCACAGTGCAGAGCACTGAGATCCAAAGGCAAAACAGCCACATCAGCTCAATGAAGATCTGAGCGAATTAATTTCCCCTCTCCTGACTGTAAAGCTTTTACCTTGGAGCTAGCTCTGTTGGTAGTAAGTAAACCAACTCTACATCATTCTTTACTCAGTGTAAATATGATCTAAGGCCTGTTATGGATTTTGGCCTTAATCTTCTAATTCTCCTTTTCCCAGAAGTAAAACAATAAATCCCTCCTTTCTCATCTGGAGGTTTGAAAACACTCTATGAGAGAGATACGACCACATGGGTTTTTCCATAGCCCCAAACAGAAAGAGGTCCTAATATGGGATATAACACATATGCACTACCGTAACTCCAAGACCACTAACACTTACCCTGCTTATCCTTCACTGAGGATGTGTCACAACAACAAAGGCAATAAATATGTAACTTAGCTGAGTAAGACCCCAAACACCCAAGGATATTTCCTGACTTCAGGGATTGAAATATATTCTGAGCTACTGTTTTCTTCACAAATATAATTTACAGGAAGTGGAATATCAGCCACAACACATTACTGCATTCATTTTGAAAGGCAAATAGTTGATGTGTTATAAACAAAGAGGTTCTAAAATGCAACACTCAAAAACTCTACATAATGCATTAAATGCAGCGTTATTGATTAGCCATAGTTGAAAAGCACTAAGCTAAATTCATTCTTAATATGACACTATTAAAGACATAAGGGGAAAAAGGAACACTTACAAGCAGGATAAAATCTTCTCAGTTTGACACAAAAGATGCTACAAGCTAATAGACTGTTTTCTGGCATTCTCCATAAAAGGATAAAAAAAAAATGTGAGGAAGAATAAGGCTACAAGCTCTGTCAGACTGCTTATATGTATTGCCTTGCTTTTTGCATATTGATTTGCAATAATCATTGAAAATTGTAGAGTGGATAGCAAAATAAAAAACTAAACTGAACAAAACATGGGATCTGTGTCCTTGGCCAGTTCCTTAGCATATGTTTCAGTGTGTGTGATAGCTAATGTTTCTCATGAATTTTTGCAATCTTTTTCAATCTTGTTTCCAAAGAAAAAGAGCATTTGGGACCAAATTACTTTGTGCTAATATGCTCCTGGATTTTTTTTTTTTTTAATTGTATTTCATTTGCACTGTTTTGCTCTTACAATCTACCCTGTCTTTTAGACTCTTCTGTATAATTATGACTGCAGTAATGAAGCATAGCAGATCCCTAGTCTGAACCTATGACTACATTGAAAATATCTCTTCATTATAAGGCCCTATGCCACTTTAGAGGAGCATGGACCTCAAAAGGTGGAGAAAGCTGCTACACACTTGGCTAACATAATGATGTTTCACTCTGTAGGACAATTTACCCAGTTCTAGAGATTCCAGCTGGATTGTTCTTCTGGGGTGGTATTACAACCCCAGAGGGAATACTGATACAGATATTCAGAATACATTAGGAAATTTTCTTGGACCGGTTTGAGATTAGGACATGCCTGTGCATACTTGTTACAAATGGAGGAAAAAGCATCCATAATGAACTCACCAAGACATACTCATACTGTGTTGTACAAATCTCCCTAATCCTTACCCTCTTTTTTTCATCATTTAACATTTAAAAGGGTGTCAGACTTTTTCACTGACATGCATAGCAACTTAACAGTCTCAGAGCTTGTTCTACATTCAGGTAGTTTTCATTCATCAGTTACATCCCATTAGTTACATTATGACATACATAAATGTCAGAAGTACCAAAGAAATTACTTAAAATACAAACTTCTACTTGCTCTATGTTGTCCTATTTGTCTTTCTGCAAACAGACATACTATACAATCTAAGACTGGAATTAAAGACCAGTGAAGTAAATGGGGTATTTTTCATTAATTTAAATGTCATTTAGATTAGATGTTCAGCAGAGATAAGGGAATTCAAGTTTCCAATTTATCTTACAATTATCTTTGTCATTTTTTGAGTAATATATTACTATCTAACATTACACCTTTGCTGAAAGTGCTGAGGGAGCTTTTGCAATGCATATGTCACCCATTACTGGTTGCAAGCTTCATTTACTGTTTAATCAACTAGTATGTGGGTTAGTTATCCTGTTTCTCTCCTGTACAAATTACTCATAAATGAGGAAAGGATTTAGGGAGACATACCAGTGTAAACTGGGACAGTAAACCAGTGTTCCTCAGGTGAGATGGAGTTCATGTTCTTCTGCTGTTAACTAATTAAACCCCACATTAAAATATCAGAGGAAGACCTAACTGTTAACGGCTTTGTGAGAGTGGCAGAGAGAGAAAATGGCTTGAAAAAGGGCACCCTCTCCTTTGTATACCTTCCCTCTTTTTCATCTTAATGCTATCACCAGATCTTTGAAATAATATTTTCTATTTTTTTGTGGATTAAAGGCTGCTCCTGAGATTAGCACAGGAGCATAGAGGAAAGGTTGACAAAGTTAAAGGAAACCATGGTGTTTTATGTTGTAACTACAGCTGAGAGCTTTAAGGAAAAAATTCCTTAGGAAATGGCTAGCCAGTTTGTAACTACTCTATACTAGGAGCAGTGTATGTTGGATGGCAGTGGGAAATATTTAAAGCTTCTTACTCTTATAGACACAGTCACCTGCCATTAATCCCTATTTTCATTCTGCAAAACAGAGGATATTTCAAGAGATGGAGTGAATCTCAGAAGCTCTATGACTGCATCATGAGATCTGTGGGGAGAGTTCAACACACTGTGTTTTTAATCCTGAAGAGGAAGAGGTGCCTGCAGGGGCATAGAGAAGATTCAATATCAGTTGAGAAAAGTTACTTTATTAGCAGCTCTTCACTATAGCAGAAAAGGAAAATTACTGAAATAGAGGAAAAGGCAGTGACAGTAGTCCCTTAAGGGGTACAGCAACTGGTGTGAATGAGTCATGTCACTTAGGGGAACAGGAGTCCGGAGGTACATTCATTCTCTTTATCTTTGCACAAAGAAGGGATAAAATACAAAAGGGAGATTATTCTGCAGAGCTAAAACAGACTACCAGAACCCACAGGAATGGATATATTTTACAAAAAGGACAGTTCAGAGAAAAAATTGCTATCATCTAGTTGTTCTTTTTCTTTTATTATGCTGCTTTATGGAAACGTAAGTGAGCAGCATAGTCTGCAAATTTAGCATCATACATAGTGTGAAGATTTAGAGTTGGAGATAACCTGTTATCTTGCTCTGTCTTCCTGTGCTCATTTCAAATCTCATTAAAATGTGTCATGACTAGGGAAGAAAAAAATTCTGTTTATACCTAGGTACTTCTCTTGTTTTCTGAAGGATCCAGGTAGAATTATATGCTTAAAAAATTGTTTTAATCTCTTTAAATTCACTTTTATGCTTCCTCTTCATCTGCCTCCTCTCTTCTTTTTGTGCTTACACTTATCATTGTGCTATAAAGTTATGTCATTAGAGGGACAACACTTATGGTCTGATGAGAGAGAAAGTAGGCAAACTGGATTGCTGTACAGCTACAGCTTCTAGCTATCCCATGTCCAGAGCTTTAGGGAATCCCCTGCCATGTAGGAGAATGACAAAATTTGACTTTGTTGTTGGCCTAGGTTTGCCTATGTTTTGTCTGTTCTGTAAAAAGGACTTGTTTGACCTATGCTTGATCCTGTTATATAATAAGAATTCACGTGTACCAGAGGGAAGTGGCTGAAACTAGCTTAGACAGACAAGGGGTACAGTGATTCAGGCTGCATCTGAATTATGCTTTTCTGAGTGGATAGTGAAAAAAATTATGGTCACGGCTGCAATGTTAGATAGAGCTGTGAATGCTGCTGCAGGAAAGCTAGATTGTGTTCGCAACTGACTACATGTTTTTCTGTGCATTAAGGCAAAGGAGAAAGAAAAAAAAACAAATCCTGCTTTTAATTTATATATGAATGGGAAGATGCTTTGTATTTTAAATATCCTTCAGAAAGTTCCAAGGCAATGGTGCTACATTTTGTGTTAGGTGATTTGGATTTTATATTTGAAGTCCAAATAACATAATGAGTGATAAAATATTTGCATGTTTAATCCATGCAGAACTATGTTTATTGCAAAAATAGCAAGAGCAAGAGTTTTCCTCATTTACAGACATTTACTGATCTTTAGTTCACAGAACCATTTGAATCCTGTGATCATTCTAAGAATGTACTTGAATGTTTTTCAGTGTTGAACTATATATCTTCTACAGCTAAAGATAGCTGCCCTTTTCTTTCAATTGCAGGCTAACACAAATCAAACATATATTTTATTTTTTTTCTCCTTAGAATTTGCTTGAAGCTTATTGCAATGAACTGTATTATGCACCTGGAGTTTAGTAGCAGGACTCTGAATCTTGCAGGCTGCTTGCCTGGCTGGTTGGATAATTCTGTTCTATTGTTGCCCTCGCCCTCACAAAATGGTGTATTCTTTAAGGGCTGGCATCTCTAATGCCTAGGGCCTAAGGGCTGGCCATGTAATTTCACAGTCTCTCTCCGTTTTGGTGACATTTTGTTCTGGTTGGCAGAATTTGACTGATTTTGGAGAAAACATTGTCCTGCTGCTGCCTGCATGCACACTATTAGTCTCAAAAGGGAAGGCGTCACCTAAGTAAGGCGAGCAAATCCCACCTAGTGTCTCTCTTCCCAGAACAAAGGGACAAAGGCAGAAGCCAACAAGTGGGGAAAAAGAAAAAAGAAAAGTTCTTTGCAGAGAGGAAGCAGCAAGAAAAGAACAGATGACCCCTAACTGCGAATTCCTCTCTACTGTTTACAAGTCAAAGACCACCCCCAAAAGCGCCACTCAGACACTCATTTCCTTCCCAGCTTTCAACATCACCAGCCAAAAGAGCCCTTTGGCACTCTGTCAACTGCCAAATGTTCTGTCCCTTTCACTTTCAACAGCCTCTGGAAATGTTTAATATGGCACTGCAAAATGACTGGTAAAAAATTCAACAGCATTATTTACTGTGGTACTTTGATGTTTTATTGAATGAAACCATCTGCTCAGGAATGTTTTCCAACATTCTGGGCTAGATCTAGAATTTACAGCTGCAGTACAGCTTGTCAGAGGGAGTTTCACAGCAGAAATGCCACCCAGCGTATCACAAATATGTGAGACTCTGGAAAAGAGGAATTATGAGAAAGCTCCTATTTCCTGCCCTCCCATAAACACAGCCAACTGACTTCTTGATGGTGAAGGTTCAGAATAGTTGCATTTCGTTGGTGTTTTTTTTTCTTTCCAGTCTGATAGCTATGCTGTATGTGCTTTGTAAACCTGTGACTGAGTGTATTTCCTAACTGACTTCAATGAGTCACAGACATCAGTGGTATACTTGTGGCTGATGGCAAAATGCATTGTAGGGTAGATTTATGGGCCTCCTAGTAAGATATTGGTAGCAGACAGGAGATGTTACCAGGTGGCATTTTCATTCACTTTTCTATTACACTGAAAGAAATGGAAGTCCTAAAATGAGAAGAATAAGTTTTAGCCTCTTTTTCAGCTTCTGAGTTACATGTTGCTTTGAGGCAAAACAGGAGACAGCCTCTGACAGAAGTCAGCTTTTGGGTTTATTCTGAGGCTGTTGTATTTTTAAGGATGTATATTTGGACAGAACATAAGTAGCTGGATGTGAATACTCAAATATTCCTTGATTTGCAGTTGCAGCCTCAGTCTTCCTCATCAAAGTGAAATAGCTCTAAATAGTTTTCTGACAAATGCTTGGACATGTGAGAGTAATAAGGAAACTCAGTGCTGGAGTTCTGACAGGTTTCTTTAATTACCCTTTTATTCTCTCTCCAAACAAGACCTGTTCTGAACAGTAGTCTGAAAATATGCTTTCTAAGGACTTTAAGGAGAACAGCCATAGAGTTTTATCTGAATATGTCCTATTTAAATTGACAGGACTAAGCATTCTGTGCAATGAAATGAACATAGTCTAAAAGTCTTCTGCCTTCAAGATCTCATCTGTATTTAAGACAAGGGATTATAAATTCTGATACAGAAAATTCTTTTGACCCAAATCCCCTGCCTACCACCCTGACCATGAATGCCTTAACCACACAGTGTATTTCCTGCTGATTTGCAATAACTTAGTAGATTAGTAAAAACAGACACTATGCTATGTGAATAGGCTGCAAAACAGCAATGTTTAGCTGATAGATAATAAAGTCACATACATACTGCTGTATCTGCAAAACTAACTCTAGATAAAACTGGTTTAGGCTAGGAGATCAAGAGTGTTTTCTCTTGAAAAAGATTTATAAAAGAGCAATGAGAAGGCATAACGGTGTGTTACCAGCCCCAGATGGACAAGTCTACCCGCCACTCGAACATCCCGATGGCCAAGCATGGACCGAACACCTTTGTACTGGGTCTTTGCTGCAAATGGGCTATGGGCATATGAACACCCATGCAAGCATTAACAAGGATTGAGTAGGACAAGGGAAATGTTAATACTGTTGGCTTTTATTTGAATTTGTTTAGTAACAGAAGTACTAAAAAGCCTCCTTCTGTTCTGCCAGCTCTGTGCTGGACAAAGCCCACATGCAGCACGAGGCTGAGCCTTTCTAGCTGCAGTGCAAGGTTACAGCAAGGACTCATCCGTTACAAAGAGGAAGCCAGGGGTTACAGAAGCATCAAAAAAAGCTAGGTTAGGCTCCTGCTCGGAGCAGGGCTAATTTTGAAACCATGGTCGGGTTGTTCAGGGCTTGTCCAGCTTTGAAAATTTCTGAGGATGACAGTTGCACAGTGTCTCTGGGCACCCAGTGGCCCTTCCCCTGGCCCTGCCCCCGCGTAGTTTGGCACCAAGGTGACTTTCTGGGATAGAGATGCCAGAATCTGTGACAGCACAGCAAACCATTTTAACACAAGTAACAGTTTTTTGAATTGCTGAAACACCCTGTTTTTTTGAGTGGGCCCAGCAGCTTAATCTTTCCTGCAATATCTCTGAGTCTGAAGTTTGCAATGTGAATTTAGCAACTATATTATCTTTAGGAGTTCTTGCACTCTCTTATTTAATACAATTACATTATACACTTAATTTTAGAGGTTCTTTTTAATGACCTAATTCCAAAAAAAATTGCAATTTTTATCAGCTTTGTTTTACAATATGTTTTACATAGCATGTCCTGTTTTTAAATCCCTTCTAAAAAAATTATTAAGTTGCTGGGTTGATTATATTTTACTTCTTCCCTGAAGTCTCACCTTCCCCAGCCTCTCTAGCTGGGAAATGTGAACAAGAACAAAAACAAGATCATACTCATACTCATACTCAAACCTTCCTATATCCTTCCTCAGGTTGAGATTTCTTAAAATGATGACATGGTTCAGAAGTGGAGCTCTCAGGAGAATATGTGTTAAAAGCTTTGGCAAATCTGACCCTCTGCCCACATTTACCTGCTGCTAATTTCAGTTTCAGCTTTGTTTTTCTATCAGCCCTTTCTGTTGGGTTTAAAGAAGAGCATGCCTATGTGAAAATGGTGGCAATCTTAGGGTGTGGGATATTAATTCAAACAAAATATCTGCAGAATGATAGAATATGCACTGTATAGGGTACATTTTTGGATACTTTAACAAGACCATTATACAGAGATCATGTTCAAAGGCAGTGTTTGAAAAAACTGAGCAAATATTGTTTCTGTAGTTGTTCTGAGCTGTATTAAACTAATTTGTTAGTAAAAATACAATAGTAGGCATAATGTTTTTGAGATAAATGTAATGTTGACAGTATTCCTTTAAAATATGCTTAATATTGTAATTGAGAAACAAAGGAAAAAATAAATGATGAGAGTCACTTTAGTAGAAAAAACCACTGAAAATAGAGTTTGACTGTATGCATATATGCACAGAAAAAGTACTTCAATCAAATTATACCTATATAGATGTGAACTTGAGATATCATTACTAACTGACACAGGAACACTTAATAAGTCTTTAATCAAAACAATGAGATATTACCTCACTCTCTGGAATATAAGACTTAATCTACAGTGCCTAACAAATTTGAATCTCTGATTTTGAACAACTTTTATATTTTTAAATGGAGTTGCTGGAAATATTTTCATAAATCTTTATGTATCTTAGCTAACTAATTAACTTATCTTTGTTTACTTTAAAATATCAACAAAACCTTCACTTAATGAATAGCAAAATCCAATTCTGAATAAAAACAATATAAAACATTCATTAATAAATTTTTTCAAGTCAGAACGATGTTTGTTTTAGGTAAATATATATATTTTATGAAACTACTTTTTCACATTGGCATAGTTATGAAACATGAGTGTATTTGCAAATTGTGTTTACATAACTATTAAATGATTTTTTTCTATTTAATGTGTTAAGAATGATTGTCTATTTATTTAAAACTATTAGTAGTTAGAGTTTGTTTTAAAAAGCGTTAAAATTGTGTGATCTGATACAATAGAAAATAGCATTAAGCATTATGTGTACTTACACACTTACTGCATACATTAAAGGTTCTGTCACATTTGTGAACTATCCATTTACCTTCTGCCCACCTACGTAAAATTGCTTTTAGTATTCAGCTGTTGGTCATAAACTGCTAGGGTCTGAAGAAATGACAGTCTCCAAGAAAATATCAGAGTGACCAGAAAAGAACCTGCATATTAACTATCTTCTTGTCGTAAAATGGATATATTGGCAGCTAAGTCTATTGCTGCTGAATCATTGTCAAAAATATGGGTAATGTGGAATCTTTCTTCCATATTATAATAAAAGTAAACAGTTCCCAAATTTTTGAACTATTAGTCTAATTTCACTGTTCAAGAATCTTGGAAAAAACTTGAAGACACTACAAAGTAAATTTATTGTGAACTTTGTTTTCCCTTCTTGGAGACTATTTTGATGGGTGGAAATGCAGTATCATGATTAATATCCTTAGTGCCAAGTAGTAAATTCTGAGAACATATCCTTTTTTTTGTAAACAATCTCTTTAAGTAAACACTTATACCATGAAAGTTCTTTAAATTTATGAATGAGCTAACTTTGGTTGACTTAAGGTTGTTTCCTTCTCTTGAAAAAATGCTGGAAGAACTACCTGTTTACATATTCTGTCCTGAAGCCTGGTGGTTAGGATACTCATCTAAGGTAGATTAGGTGATATTTAAATATCTCATTTGCCTGATGAAACTCAAATCTGTATCCATCATTTCCCGACAGTTTACTTTAAGCACAGTGCTTTGGTTTGGTTATGGAGACTAAGGATAAGGTCTTGATTCTTGAAAATTGTTCTAATTTGCATAAGAATAATTAAAGATTCATGGGACCAGTGAGAGGTTAACTTGCCAATCTACTAATTGGGGAATGCACTTGGGGCAGGAAATCCTCATTTCAGTTTCTAAGTTAATACTGTAAATATGTGTTATGTATTAACTGTTGTGTGAACAAGGAACTGGAACCCAGGTTTTTCTGCTCAGAAATCTGAAATAGAGCTTTTTACTCTTGGTGGCTATTTAATTATTCTTTGAAAAGTGTAACAACTTAATCAGAAGAGATGGAGAGGGGTGATTAAGCTTTTCTCTACAATATGAAATTTGCAAGTTTTTGAGTGTCTTAGGAAAAGGACACTGTCATCTTTTCTCCCAGCTACTTTTTGTCTGGGGCTTGGTCTTATAGGCATACTTATGGATTCTGACATTGACCTGTGTTTAACTTTAGCCGCACTGGAAAGTAGCTTCCATGTTGCCTGCTTATGATTTTTACAAAAAAAAATAAAAAGGTCACTTTTTGTTCCAATTATAAATAGTTTCATCAGTGCTGCTAGCACTTGGAAGATGGCAGCTGAGCTGAAAAAGAATGGCAGCAAAATTTTGGAGATAAAGCAGAGATATTAATGAAAGGATATCTCCAATGACCAGAATTCGTGCTTTGTTACAGAAATACGTTTTTTTCAGTTCAGCAAACAACACATGGTGTTCATGCCAAAGACAACTCCTGACTACTCCTACCAGGTACAGGGACAGATGGGCCTTGAGAAGGCAGAATGATGTGACTCCTATAATAATTTTTTTCCTTCATGCTGAACTGTGAACTGTCCCATATAGTGAAATATTTGAAGCCATGCAGTACTGTGGAGAGCAGCAATAATGTCAAAACTGAGTTATAAACAATCACTTGGACTTAATATAGAGAATGAGAAACTGATGTTTAGATAGCTGAATCAGGGCTGGATGCAGCCCCATTACTGGGAAGGCTCAGCTCTCCATCATCTTTCTTCATCTCAGTAATATTCTGCAGAAGACATTCCCATCACTGATTATTTGGCTTTGCAATGCAAAATGCCATAATGACATAAAAATGCCATTGCAAACAGTCATCACTGGAAAGGAAAGCATTGATAATATGAGGAAATAAAACATTGACTTTTTTTCCTCAAAGTCCACTCAGAAAACTTTTTAATTGTTTTCTAAAGTAGCTAAGATCCAAACAGAATTGACAAATAATGCTGAACACAATGCATGGGAGTAATAATTAAATAATAAGATAGTGTAGTCACATGATGACCTAAGAAAGCAAGCTGCTTAGAGTATTAAACTTGATATAGATATATTAATTAGGCAAATTGAATGGTATTTTTTTTCAAATTATAACTACTTATATTTGTTTATATTTTGTTAATATATTTGTATCATGTTGCCAAAGGCATAAAAAATCTTTCTTTTGCTTTGTTATTGCTTGTAAGAAAGTCCATACAAAATGCTTTCAATATAGTTAACATTTATAGTCATTATAGACATTTCTATTTCATATTTTTAATAAGAAGTAGAAATATTGTTACAAATCTCTTTTTCTAAAGATGTGTTTATACACTATATGTACATAATTCCTATATTATGCAGTTAAGCCCATGAACCATTTTAAGATATTAACTTGTTATTGTTATCTTTTATTATGAACATATTATTTTCTGCTATATGTAAAACAGAACACTTGTCCATGACTTCGGTGAAGATGATTTGGAAAGGATTCTTTGGAAAGGATCACGGATCCTTTCTACACAAGGACTGGCTTTGGATATCTGGGTAGAGATTCGTGACAGTATTCATCCATATTCATAATTCCTGAAGTATGAAAGCATATCATCATTCAGACTCTCTCAGCCATGACTTAAAATGTTGTGAGAGATTTAGTCAGAATGTAGAAAATGATAATAAAAGAAAGAGGACTTTAACTGAGAAAAAATATGGTACTCAGAAAGACCATGTGCAACCCCGGCTGCAGTGAGATCCTGTCTATTTAAAGCTTTTTTTTTTTTTTTTTTTTTGCATATATATCCTTCACTGTTCCTTTTCTTTCTCTGTGCCAGAAGTAAAGCCTTGAAAGAACCTACAATTTACAAAGCTGGACACAACTTAGATATATTTTTGTCTTTAACTTACTGACAACCCCTCTTCAGGTTGTTCTGTAACACCCACTAAACAGCACTGAGTTTTTATATTACTGCATTTGAATTTAGTGTACATGCAAATATAGAACTAGGCTCCCCACCTACAAGACAGATAAACTACAGTAATATTTCCTTTAACATTACTCTTCCATCTGCTTTGGCTGCCAATAAATTATTGTGGTATTACAAGTGAGAGACAGGAAGGTTGACAAATCATTACTGTTGAGAGGTTCTCCCTGGATTTTTGCTGGACACTGCAGTCTGTGGTGGGGAAACCATTGTAAATCCATTGGCGTGCATAGCTGTCATTCAGCTCTTGTCTATAACTTTTATCCTAGTTCAGATTAGAGTTCTGAGCATGCTACTGCTGACAATCAGCTCTATTCCTCTTTTTATCAGATGTAATGCTTTCCTGGTAGTTCACTTATATTGAATGAAAAACCTCTTAGTTAAAAAGGGGAAACAGTCCAGATAAATACGATGATGCTAATCAGAGAAAAAAGTATTCTGACGATCTGGTAAATTCTTTAACTGTGCCCATAATTTAGGGACATTTCACCTACATATTGTGAAACCCACCTCTATTAAAATCCATTTTACTAATGGTCTGGATACTTATAAATGGCTCCTTACTTCTGCTAAGCTCATGCATCCCATAGGAAAAGCATCTTTGGTTTCGTTATGGAACTAAGATTTTTGCCTTTTTCAATACTCTGTAGATTTGACTGGCTCTCCACAGGTGAATGCTGCAAAGTACTTAACGTAGTACAAAGTATTACAGATGCTAGCAAAGGAAAAGGGGAGCTAAATGATTATACACCATTCTTGCTACCTTGCTAAACAAGTCTCAAATCTTCCAAAATTCCGGTCACTAACATGATGGAAGCAAGTCTATCCGAGTTGCAATTAAACTGTCTTTTAAGTACTCAGCACTTGAATTCTCTTTCAAGAATGTGAGTTGAAAATCCCAGGGAATCTCTCTGCCTTATCTTTATGAGAGTGAAGACAATCAGTGCTTTACCTTATTCTTTCCTGGTAATAATTTTTCAAGAAATACTGAGATAAGGAAATTTAGGGATTGTTGGGAAATACTTAATGGACTGACAGATTCTTTTAAGCCATAAATCACATCTCAGTGATAGAGACCTGAAGGGATTGTTGGGTTGGTTGTGAAGGGCTCAGAAAAAGTTTCAGGGTGTGAGATATGGATAAAGCTTATGCAATTTCACAGGGCTGTGGAAGGTTTTAGAAGTTTGCATTTCATTCCTTGTTCCTCCCTCTCTCCCTCCCTCTCTCTCTCTCTCTCTCTCCATCTCCCACTCTGTAGTGCTACATATAGTTCTTGGTCTCCAAAGAGTTTTTTTTCAAGCTGCAATTACTAGATCTCATACTTTAAAAAAAGGAAAAAATAATCACTCAAATACCACTTGCATAAAATGTTCACTGATCCTAAATGGCAACAGTAGGAAGAGTGCAAATGAAGGATTCAGCCTTATGATCGGAACAAATAACTGAAAATATTTCCTTGTATTAGAACAGTATAGTACATTTTTGTGCTTTGGAAAAACTACAGATATTATTTGCAGTTTTGAATAATGTAAATACAAAGAACAGATCCAGTATTAGCAGCCGTTTCTCTCATTCTCATGTGAAGTATGCAAACTGAGGCCAACTCACAGAGAAGCATAAACTTATTTCCCTTAGAAGTACACTTTGGAATTGAAAAATGATTCAGAAATCTTGAAAAGGATCTCCTGTGCTTAGAAGAATCATAAATTAGGTAGCCTGAAGGGCTCTGGAGTCATCAGTCAAAAAATACAGGACTGCTGCCCCATCTATTACTGTGCTCTGTGCTTTCAGTCTTAAATGCATAAATGCACAATTTAAGTATGTGTACTCAGGTTTGTTTCAGAATAAAAAGGACCAGCCATTCACAATAAGAACATTTCATCACTTCAGCAGATTTTAGAAGCTATTAGACTATTTGCTTAGAATAGATGTGGCTCCATCCATCACCTTTTTAATTTTTCTTTGTTAGAATGATATTTAATCAAAGCAAATGTATTACAAGAAAATCTCCCTGAATGCCTGGCTTCCTACTGGAGTTACCACTGATGACAGAAAGCATAATTATCTGGGCCATGGCAAATGCTTGCTTTTTCTAAAGATCATTAAGTTTTATCAATGTTATTTTTCAAAGGCAGTAATTCCTGAAACAAGTAACCTGGGCAAATATAAAACTGAAGTCTCATTTCTTTTGCACCTATCAGGGACAAAGAACACATACGAGGAAGTGCTCCTCTTGAGGTGACAGTGTGTGAAGTATGAAATTTAGCTGGATGTGGGATGTTAGCTCGTGTCCGTCCACATCATTTACTCTCTGTGTTGAAGCATTAGAGAGAAGTTGTGGGCAGAATGGTTGTTCAGGAATGTGTCCATGACATTACTCAGGAACACCCACTGCATTGCTCACATACATTGGGTTATCAATGGACAGGAAACTCTAGTGACAACTGCTTTTAATAGACTTCTGTTCTACTACCTTAAATATATCTACCATTACATGTATGGATTATTTATTGCAATTTTTGCATCAGTGGCAGATTTCCTATGTGATTTTTTTTTTATTTTGAAAAATGCTAATCAAACTGATTGACTGAATTTTTTTAATTATTAGGGCATTTCAACATTATTCACCTAGGCAGGTTACATGGCCAACTGGGGAATAATAATATTAAATCAGTTAATGAACACACAACATGCATACTGAAGACAAGTGTGTATAGCTTTGTATTACAGAACCATCCAAATATACCCAAACAATGACATCTAGTGTAAATATATATCTTTAATTTCATAAGCTCATTTGTACAGTTAAGTTCTGTAAAGGCAAAGTTATTCAACTGCCTTCTGTTATATTAATGTAAAGAACGTCTTCCACAGAGAGAAAATTTGTCCAATGTGATAGTGAATAGTATGATTCGTGTTTAATAAAATTCTCAATTAAAAACATAGTTACGTGCCAACCTACTATAATTACTTCACATGATGACAAGTCATTTGAGAGGAAAGTAATTGTAGGCAGATTAAAATTGATTATTTGGAACGTGCCATAATTTTGTTAATACTTTCTCCTAATAAAAAGATTAACTTTGGTAATCTGCTTCAAAATATGGGATATTAACTACATAATCATTTGTTAAAAAAGGGAAATTTCAAAGTTCTTAAATTGTACTTTATTTGGTTAAAAAAAGTACAAAGCAATGCATTTCAACCTTGACTTTCCCCTGTTGTGGATCACTTCATTTGGGGCAATCGGTTTAAAGGTTTTACAAAAACACAGGTGGTCATGGGTACTTGAGAACTGTCTGCCTGTGTTCAGTGTTGGATGTGATTTAAAAATTCTGTCTTCAGAGCCAGCTGCCACATAGTATAGCAACCGCTGAATATGTATTTTTTTAATATGTCTTCTTCAGCAATGAATACAGCTTGGAAAGTCCCTGCCCTCCCTGTTCTTCTGCTCTGCCCCATCATTGCTCTTCTCAACCACTATTCATTTATGTTGTTGTGTATGCTGTACAAATACAGATGTATAGGGGACTGTGCTGTAAACTGTCACTCAAATGATCCCAGTTCAAAAAAGAGAATTAATCCAAAAATATTCATTTAGATCAGTTCAGTCATCTGGCTTTCAGTGCCCCCAAACAACCTAATTTTGTCAGAATAATGTGGGGAGGAGGGTGAAGGTCTGAGTATGGCGTGGAATGAGGAGGAAAGAAGAGAGGAAAGGCCAGTATTTCTTGGGCCATCTCTCCCCTGAAGATAATGTGTCCTGCAACTACATGCTCAGTTTCCATTGTGAACATACTGACAGTCAAATTAGCATTGATGGAGATCTCTGTCTCTCTTGTTGTTGCTGTTGTATGAGTTTTGAATATTTTTTTCCCATACACTGGCAAACCCCCACCTTCTAACTTCATAAAAATGCCTAAGGGCCTTTTAAAGGGGAAATTATTGCCTGGCCAGACTAAAGGGCCTGCCTCGGGTCAGGCCAGCCACTTACATGTGAAAAAACGGTCCCTACCCTCTCATTTCATATTAGCCCTAGTTCTGTCTCCTAATGAGCAATTAGATTTTTAAAGAATATAATTTTAAATGGCATCATAAGTGGAATGTGTATTCCATTTTGGCCATCTGCTAGAACTCAAGGGTTTGGCCATTCTCTTGAGATACCCAAGAGGGACAAGGCCAGAGAGCAAGGGTATATCTTGCACACCAACCCAAGATGCAGGCATGACCACGATCTTGTGGTATAGCAGGAGTAGCTAGATAGCTCTGTTGGCTGCTCAGTACTGAAGACAGCCAGCTGACACATGGTTAATTTGTTCTCCCACTGTTTGTATTTTTCAGTCACATTACCTGTACTTCAGCTGCTGCAATATTTGGTGTTCATTGTTGAGTATTCTCCTCTGAAACTGATGAAAAGCCACCAGTGGTAGAGAATTTACTTCACTGAGGGCATATTAGGAGGAATAGATAGTTGATGGGGATAAGTTTGCTCTTGAATCTTCTGTGTAATTTCTGCCATCTTAAGGATTTAATTTCTTATTCTAGTCTCTGTCTTTACAATTCTAACACCACTAAAATCCTGGCATTCTCACTTCAGTTCCTGTGAATGAACTGTATAACTTTCAGGTTTAGTTCTTGCTATTGTTCTGCACAGAATAACACTAACAAACGATTTAATTAATTTGATGAAAGCAATGTGACATCAGTGTCCTGCCAATAATATGTTTGTATGCAATGTTCTTTGAGAAATTATGATTAGTAACCATAAATCAAAGTCTATGCACAAAACTATAGATAGCAAAAAGGGAAACGGCTGTCAAATCTGTTCTCTGAAAATAGATCTCCTGGATGTAGTCATGAGTGATGTTCATAAAATGAACATTGGATTTTCTTGTATTTCCCCATTATTAAAATGGTATATTAGTAAGGTGATTATCTTGTCATTGTAATCTGCCTTTCATAAAGCAATGTCTTTTACAAGAAAAATGCACTTACATAATCGGAAAGCAAGCCAGAAATACAATCTTTATTTCTTGCAGAGGTGAAGTAGGTGATCAGTCAGCCATCCTGTATTTACTGGAGATATAATTTTTATATTAGATGCTTTTAAAAGGATCATTCTATTCTTTGAACCAATAGAGTACTTGGCTTTCCAAATCTGTAGATTAAAGAGAACAGAATTTACCTTAGATCAAAAGGAAGAAAAAGTATTAAGTCAGTTTTTCAACATAAATGTTTAAATGAAAGTTTTCAAAATAATATAGTTGCCTACCTAACATGTATGCCTAAATGACAGAAACTCAGAAACCTGGTTATCCTATTCTTTGCCTCAATGATTTTTGAAGAATGTCATGTATTTATCATGAGACATTCTCTGGCAAAAGTCTGGGGGAACTGCAGCATTAGTTCTGAATTTCCTACTTGACATTTAAATTATACCATTTGGACATTATTCAGAATCCCTTGACATAGATACAGCAGGTTCTGTCCACTGAAATGAGAGAGATGACAATCCAATGACAGAAGAAAAAGGGACCTAAAAAGTTTGATTACAATGATGTGTAGCTGCTTCAGTCATTACAATGTCAGAGCAAGGTTATGAGACATTTCCATTTTTAACAATGTTAATGGGTTCAGGTCCCGACGTCCTTATTAAATTACAGTCCAATTGATTTGTCAGTCTTAAAGATCTAGCCTTTATTTCTTAGATGGAGAAATACATAGTAATGGGATCTATCTTGGGAGTTAAACTGGATGCTGCTAGTGATATCAGTACTAATAATGTAAGTAGTAAAGTAACCCAAGTACGTTCCCTATGTGGAATTTTAAAGGGTAACACTGACTGTCACTGGCTGAAAGTTTCTGAAGTAGAGAAACAAGTTAGCTGCCATTTCCCCTTAGTTATCAACCCTGAATAAATGCCCAGTTAAAACTTACATACAAGAATCCAAAAAATTGATCATATGAAGGATAGAAACTGGTCTTAGTTCTAAGAAATTTTAGAACTAATTGATTTTAGATTATTATAGAGTTTTCCAAAACCCTACAAATCCTGAAGTTTTGTAAGCATTCACGAGACATTTTTGTCTTGCAGTTTATGTATATGTGTATATTCACTCCCATATAACCCTAAACTTGCTGCTTTACAGAAAGCTGCCTGCAAAAAAACAATAGCAGGAACAAAAATGAGAACTCACACTTTCTCATCCTGCTTATTTCATTCTCATTGTGATAGTCTTACATTGGCTTAACAAAATAGGTGAGGTTTTTAAATGTTTTGTTAAAATTTGTAAAAATAAATAACAGCATATTAAATAAGTATAAAACATGCTTAAATACATTTGAGAATGTCTACTCAGGAGTTTAACCAGCTTATCTAAACCAATGTAAAAGAAATTAAATTATAGCAGTTCAAAGTCTAACTGAAAGCCAGCCTATGTACAATTTATATAGTACTCACTATTGTAAATCTATACTGCCTGTTTTCTAACCTTCCAGATATGAATTGCCAAACTTAACATTGCATAATGTTTTGTATATAATAAATTTCATGAACCACAATAGAAAATGTAGAAAACAATATTTTATGGGCAGAGGCAGTGACCTATTCAGTTTTTCCATTTTCCACTTCATATTTCATACTATATATATGTAATATTGGTTAAGTAAAAAAACAAGTATTATTCTGAGACTGCTTAGGACACAGAAAAATTACTTCCAAATGCACAAGTTCTTCCAGCCATGCTTATAACCCATAATCTTTAACAACTTGCAAATACTTTAAAATGTCCATGGTCAAAATATGTTTTCCAAATAATTTTTATATGACATAACACTCTAGTTAAGCAGCACAATGCGTAACTGTTGCATGTTACAAAGCATTTTTTTTAATATCAAGCCATTAGAGTTATGAGAAATGATTAGACACTCATTTTTCATAGAAGTGACTTGAAAATTTCTCCAGATATAATTGATTTTCAGCATAGCAGATTTTTTTGTTGTGTATTTTCATGGAAGTGTATATGTATTTTATCTTTTTTCTATTCTTTTCTTTATAGAGACTAGTAGAGCTGAGCTATAGCATGCCTTAAAGATAAAATAACAAGGATGATAAGAGGCAGAATGGTTTCTTACTACAACTATGCTTTTAATATCTAGTTAAAATAATGTCAGCCCATTAGTGAAGCTAGAGTGCATCTTCACCACCCCATAAAAGCAAATCTCTTTACTTCAGAGCTCCACTTAGTAAGGTACATCTGGGAAAAAAAAGAAATTCTTATTCTGCTCTAGCAAAATATTGTCATTTAAGAGTACAGAATTGAACTACAAATTACCATGTTTTTTAGGTTTCTTTTTTCCTTCTTGAAACTAATCTATTTACCTACAGAATTCCTTTTCATGTAGAAAATAGTATAGAATAGTATCATCTTTATATACAGCCACTTCAAAATTATTTAAGACCAAATTATATTTATGTCCATAGCTTGTATTTAGTATTACTTTTATGCAATTGTGTGTACAAATAAATAAGCCAAAAAAAATAAGGAGCATATATTAGATTTGTCAGTGGAACTTAGGCACGGCAATACTGTGCACTGTCTCATTGAATTACAGGCTCATACTACCCACAGTAATTCACAAACAGGGTTTCGACATTTGATCTTTAAATAATGCAAAAGAAGGAAGGGATTTGCAGAAGCCAACATGCTGAATGGGAGGGTACCCAGAAGAAAATGCGGATGAGAGGGATTCTGCTTTACCTTTTTATGTCTGAAGGACTTAGATGTCTAACTGCACTGGAGATAGATGCTTATTTTAATTTGAGTTTTACAACCCATAACTTCTCCTAAAATTAGAACCATAAGTCATATAGGGACAACCTGATTCCTACCACTGTACCATTGCTACACTACTTCATAATTCTTTCCTGTAGCATAACCTTTCATATATTATTTCTTGGAATGAAATTTCTGCTTCAGAAGTGATCTGATCAGATGTCAAATAAGAACTTCTTGAAGAAGAAAAATTTGGGAAGTGCAACAGTCACAGTAAATTTTCCCTATAGGTACCATAAATTGTGTGTGCTGTTATTGTACGTTACAGTTTTCCACTGGGTGATATCTTAACATGACTTTCTGTGTGAACCCAAGTCTTTCTGATTTGTATTTTCAGAATAACTGGTTGCATGCCACTAAGATGAAGATATGAGTTCTGCACAACAGGAATAGATCAGGGAGATTAAATGCAGAATAGTTTTAGTCAATTTTCATATGTTTTTGAGCCTAGCATTTCAGAACAGCAACTATTTTTTATGGTTTAAATCATTTGATGTTTGTACATTACTATGTCTCTAAATGTACTATGTAAATAGCTCTCTGATTATTACATATTTTTCTGTGGTTTATATTTATTTAAATGCCATTTTATTCTTCTATTTATTTGGTTTCTCCCCCAGTGAATCACCCATAATTTAATTTATTTCCCATATGGCTTTAAGGACCATGCTCATACCTGGGTATATGTAGATTTCATAAATCCACATACAATATTTGTCATTAAAGGCTGCACAGTAAAGAGAGGTCACAGTTATATTACATGACATTACTAAGGAGCAACTTCAAAAAAAAAACTGGTTCAGCAGCCAAGCACTCTATTTTCATAAAATTTGAAAGACACACTGTCAAATTGTTTTGCTGAAGGGACATGTTGATAACTGAAGATTTAAAACTCCCTAGATATTTAAACAAAAATCATCATGATAAAAACACTTAGTAGTTGTTATTTGTTAATAAATTCAAGACCAAAAGGCCTAAAGTTCCCTGACAGTTTGGCAATTATTCATTCTATCTCACTAGTATCTGGCTGTCAGCCTCAATTATTCTGCCAGTGTAAGACTGGCTAAACTGGGATGTAACCAACAGTTGGATATACAAATACCAGAAACTTCCTACAATATGACTTGAATTTGGGAATATATTGAGTAACGTTATCCTCATCATAATAAAAAGAGTTTAGAATTCAGTCTTACAAATACTTCCATTAACTCAAAAAAAAGACTTTTCCAAATTAAGGTATTTATAGTAATATTAAAAAAAATTGATTTGGTTCTTTATTGCAATACAGTAGAGACTTATCAATCCTAGGTCTAAAGAAAGTTTTTTAAAAAGATGAAAAAATAACATTTTGAGGGTAAAGAAAGTTCAAGCTTCTAGAACTTCTGTGTTTTAAGCTCTTTAATTTAAAAAGTGATATGCCAGTTTAAGGTATAAATAAATCCACTTCCAAATGGAATATTTGAAATTGGAAGATTAGAAAAACTAGTGAGGAAAAAAAATATTAAAAAAAAAAAGGACATTCCAAAATACTCTCAGAAAGTGGATAAGGATTTTATCCATATGTTGTAGGATACATGTTTTTGATGTTCAGATGTGTTAGGAATAGCCAGACTATTATCTTCATTTTCTGTGCCTGATGTGTCCTGGTGACACCAAGGCCTTAGACCTATCTTCATAATGCATATGTCAAGACATATAATCTGTTTTTTTTCTTGCACAAATGACATTTACTGAAATAGTGCTAAAGAGCATGCCTTAAAAGACAAAATGGAAAACTACCCCCAAATCCTTTAATTTCAGTCATACTTAACACATTAAAAGAAAAAAAAAACACAGAAGGGAGGCCTGTCTTGTTTTCATGTGTTGATTCAGCTGATAACAGATCACGAGAAGCAAATTGTACACTGGACTGCAAGTAGTATTATTTTACTTTAAAAATGCTGGTAAGTAAAACCTTGTACAGCGGCATAAGTTTTTATGAGCAAGTGTAGCCCAATCCGAGTGACAGATACCTCATGCAGCAGCACTGGGGCTCTGAGTGAAAAGAGGTCGCAGAGCCTGCGGAAGCATTCCCTTTTTACCTGCTTAAGCATCACCCCTGTATACAAGGGACTCAGCAAAACACTCAGTTTGGTATATGTTAGCCTCTCAGGACTGCGATCTGTGATGCTTTTCTTTTTGTTAAAAGTGCTGACTTTTAGTGTTGTGCTAGTAAAGGCCACTAGAATTATCTGGGCAAATCCAATTATTCAAAATTTTAGTTAATAATAGAAAAGTGTTTGGTTCTAATGTCAGTTGTTTAACTGTCCCATAATAAATAGAAGCCTGAAAGTTAAAAAGACCCTACAGGAGCTTTGTGCTGGAAAGCCTATTTCCAGAGCTCACGGTATTGAATGTAATAACAGAGTAATTGCTAGGATTTCAATACCGCCCGGTGGATGTTGCTGGAAGCTTTACAACGTTGTCTGCTGGTGTCTGTCTGAGTGTGGTAGTTCAGAATCAAGCCCATTTTCATTAGATGTGACAGTGTGCTATGCTTACTTAGTAAGCTATACCAATAGCACATTTAAACCTATTCTTTAATATCTCCATACCCTTATTCCATTAGGAATGGACAATTTGTCTCCTTATGACCTTTCTATTAAAGACTATTTTCACTTCAGCACTTTATTTTCTTTCTTCATTTTCTTCCCGTTTTTTTTTCTTAAATACTTCTGGCTATGAGCTCAGGCACCTCTCATATCCCAAGACCTTCCACAGAACCATAAGCATACAGATCATCGGGTGCAAGGGTTGAATACAATTACCATTCTGGGGACTTCATTTTTCTGCTCAGCCATTAACAAGAATGAATTAAATTTTGAGTAAAAGAATAAAATGTGCAGCAGAAAGATTATATTCCCATTCTTTTAGACATACAATGTTTCTGCATAACACCATATCCGCTACAGTAGTAAGTTTTAAGCATTTATCCATTTGGAATTATGGGAATGTATTTATTCTAGCAAAATAAAAGAAACCAGTAGTACAAAACAAAATTGATGTTTTTTTTAAAAGTATATTTTAAATGGTTTCTGTGAGGAGGGCACTTATTTTCATTTACAAATAGCAAGCACTTTGGGTTCTAATTATTCACAATTATTATAAGGTTTTCTAAAATAAGATGTAATAGTTCAGACCAGCAGTTTAAAGAGCTACTTGATAAGTTGAAATGAAAAGTGAGAGTATGAAAAATACATTTCATTACTGCCTGCTGCCTCAGTATCTTGGGGCACTATGTTTCCAGGGAGAAATATTGCAAATAAAGTAGCCTGCAGAGCAATTTTATGGCGGACATTTTCCCTTGGTGAATATAGCAATTTGACAACAGCTTCTTCCACGTATATGCAAGCTGAACTGCACCACATTTTAATGTCATTTAGTGAAGGAAATGAAGAATTGCAAGAAAGGGCTGAGTCTCAGTGGATGTTAGAGAACCAGAGTGCAGAAGAGGAAGCAATTATTTATTTGCAATAAATGGGGAGCATGGTGCGGTGGGACAGATTGGATTCCTGCTTTGGTGGATGACCAGTAAAGTATTTCTGACATGATGCTGTCACAATTACAGCGCTGTCTCATTTGAACAATAATAAGGTTGGGGATTTAATATTACAAGATGTATAAAAGAGACTTCTGGTCCCCTTGGGTCCCCAGCATTATCCAGAACATTATGCGGAAGAGACCAACAAGGAAATTGCTGCTTCTGCATTGTTTGGGGACTGCAGTTGCTTCTTTTGCCCCACAGAGTTACTTATAGGCTTTTAGGACTTAATTTCCACACAGAGTTGCTGTGTTTTCCCAAGAAACAGCACTGCAACCCTTAACGTCTATTCCATGGGGTAATAGAGGCTCTATGGAGCTGCGATCTTTCCCTGTCTTGAATTACAGCAATGACTGACAGCCCTTTCCTCCCAGCATTTCAGGTAGTGGAGATTCCAGTGATCACTAAGTGATCCCATAGGTAGGAGAAAATCTAACTGTGATCTTTTGAATGTTGCTTCCCACCATAATGATGTCTTTCTCTAGCTTTGCTACTCTGCTGTCTAACCCAGCTCCTAGGGACTCCAGCTCTTCGAGAGCTGTGGAAACAGAGAACAGAAGAAAATCAGCTTAATTTTTATTTTAAACCTCATAAATCCAATAGAAAACTATTTTTGTACATTGTAAATAGAATATTTAACATAAAGGCTGGCAAACCAACTCCTTCAAAGTACAGGTATGAAGGAAGGCTGCAACAATTGCTTGCTCTCGAGGTGTATTTAGTACAGTTCTTTTGGTACTTAAAGACATCATGAAGTGAATGCTGCTTAATTAACTATCCCTAAATGAAATTACTGTTATCTCCAGCTGGCCCAAAACAGTCACCCTGGTAAAAAAGGGCCATGCTTATTTAATTAAGGTCTATTTCTCTTTCTCCTGTCTCCAGAGGATCAATTGTAGACCAGTGGCCAAACACAAATGGAAATCTTGGAAGGAAAATAATTGGCAAAAACTGTGTTTCTGGCAAAGCAGAGTAAAAGCAGAATGAAAAATTATTTCTGGTGTTGGAAGAGGTCAGTTTGGGCTTATGGTTCGGAAAGAGAACTGAGAAGGGAGCCTGGGAGCATGATCAAGGTGCCGGGTACCCCTGGAACTGTGACAGTAAAGTGCAATAGAAGCATTAAACAGAATAAATGCAAGAATATCACTATTAATTTGAAAAGAAACTTGTAGGAACCAACTACACTGCAGTGGGAGCAATATGAGCAATACCTGTTTCCAAGCCTAATTGATTTTAAAGAGCTAAAACTTGGCAACAGATTGAAGCACAGGAGGCAGAAAGCAACAGGTCTAAGAATACTTCACTGCATAATTTTCTGCGCCATAATTTTGTATCTGAACTACAAAAATAATATGTGCATAATGTCTTTTATTATCTTTGATAAAGAGACAAGAAACATTAACACTCATACTGTCATTTTTTCACTGTGAGTATCATCTAATAATGTCATAGTTTAAATAACTTTTATCTTTTACCATGAAGAATTATGCTTTGCTCAGGAAAATGCCACTTCTTGTAGTTTGCGTTATTCCTTGGTGATTTCCTGTTCTTCATAGATAAGTTAAGCCTCTCGACACATTTAATAATGTCACTGGAGATATTACTTGAGATCCTCTTAGGATCTTCATTTAAAACATCATCTCAGTAATGGGTAAAGTGATCGACATAGGATAAAACAGTAACTTTGTATCCCCCCTTTGCATTTTGCTATTTGTAGATTTTTAAAAGTGACCCTTCTTAAAGGAGCTTGTATATATGTTTATGCCTGTGAAAGAGTAGAGGTACAATGAAGACAACTAACATTGCATCATTTTTAATGTATCTGGAACCAGAATCTCATGAGACTGTGCTTTTCATCTAATCTGATTTCATACCTCCTCAGTTTAAGGATTTTAACAGCTTTGGAATTTATTTTAAAATGAAATGTGACATAGATTGATGTTTGTGTCTCTCATTTCATATATTTGTCAGGTTTAATTACTGGCAGAAGTTTGTTGTTGGTTTTTTTTTACAATGACTGCTCACAACTTGAGATGAAACTTTTGGAATCCTGCTTGAAAACTATCTGCCATTGCTATCCACTTCACATAAAGCCCACAGTTATCTAGGATGGCTATTGAACAGGATACTTACATGGTGTAGGTAACTACAAAAGATAAAATTTGTTAGTCAGTGGAAATTAATGCTACATTTCTTTAGTTAGTGTTTGTTTATTGCATCTGCATTTCTCTGGCTGTCATGCATTTTGTTTGAATTTTTACAAGCACAATCATGATTGCAAATAACCTCAGACAACCAGTGCAAAAATTGTTTTAAAAAATTAGGACAGTCTATGAGAAAGCATTGGGTTAAGTCTACGGGACAAGAGAGGCAGGACTACCTGGGGAAGAGGGGTATATGTAGTAAATATTTTCTTGTAGTAGTCGTGCTTATGCACAGTTTCTATTGCTGCTAAGCAAAGAGCTCTGGGTGGTTGTGTATTTAAGACAAGAATCTTGCTACTGTGGCAAATAAAGCTTTGTCTGGATTTGCTGAATATGTTTCAAGGAGATGTCCTATTGCACAGTTAGAGCAACTGACTAAGCAAATGGGATTGTGGCAATTCCCCATCAGTTGTACTTAAACAAGGAAGGTTTTCTAATCTTAGCTGTTATTTATGAGTACAAGGGAATGTCTGGAAAACCTTCCTTTATCTCCACTGGCAAATTTCATACAGTGTCTTATGATTTTTGCAGATTATTCTTTCCATAACTATTTTTTTTAAATGCTTGGCTATTTTTAGTGCTGAAAATCCCTGTGAATGATGACAGTTGTGAATTCACCCTTTTGAGTCTAGCTGAAAAGAATTTCATTTCAACCAGTATCATGACTGCTTCTGTTTGGTTAACCTTCATTTCAGTTTTTCCTAGGGATATTATTTCTTTTCACTGAATTGGTATGACTCTTCCCTGAGAGTATATGAGGCTTAGATAGTAAAGTGCATAAAGGAATGATATATCTCCTGTAATAGTAAGAACCAGTTAAGTGATGGGGCATACATTCTGGGTCACCTTATAGATAGAGCTGTACTTTCCAAAATCTTGTTCTTTCTTAAATTAAATAAAATATGATTTTTTTTGGTAAAGAGAACTCTCCAGAAATAAATAGATAATACAGCTTTTTATGGAGTGGAAGACCAAGAAAAAAAGTTTTGTTACTTTATTACCTGGAATTGTGTGTTTATAGTAACAATTTTGCTTCCTTCCTATTTTATCACAGGACCCCAGTCTCCTGATCGTCCTTACTTTGTGAACGGCTCCCTTCAGTCTCCAAGAGTTCTCACCAGGATCTGCCCCAGAGAGACAGTACAGATGAGCACAGCAGGAAGTTGATCACATCCTTCTGTCCCGGATAGCCTTCCAGTGCTACGTTCAACACACCTGCATGTTGGCACATCCCCCCAGTCTCTCCTCCTACACCCTTGCATGCAGATATAAAGCCCTATGTGCACACTCAGGTTATAAAAGCATCATGCTTTGGGCTGTGACACAGCCCTCGTGTTATTTTGTAAACTTTGAACTGAAGGGGGGGGAGGGGAGACCTCCCCCCCGCAACCAAACCACACAGAGATGCACCAGATGCAACCCACAGAAAACACAGCCCAAGAAATCTAACTGGCTCCAGAGGTTGCTCTCCCAGACCACTGTGAACACAGGCCAGTTGGCTCAGGGACTGCAGTTGTCTCTCCAAAGCATTATCAAAGGATAACCACAACATATTGCAATTCACCTGAAAATGAATTAACAGTTACCTAGAGCAGTGTTTCCCAATTTGTGGTCGGTTCACCAATCATGGAATATAGATACCTGGCTGCTTACACTATACTACCTTTTCTCTATGCTTACTGATATTAAATCACATCAAACAGTAGAAGGAAACATATCATACATTTTTCTGAAGTTACACGGTGGGACAACTATTTTGCATAGACAAATTTGCACTCATGACCAGCAAGAAATTTTGTAATAGAAATGGGAAGGATAGTCATTTGCAGTTTGGCATTTAATTGGGTGAGGAGATGTCTCACGAGTGCCTTTTTTTTTTTTTTTTTTTTTTAGTGAAGTTGAGATTCATAAGATAAAATCATTTGATGACTCCCAGTTTAAATTCCAGCACAGTTAAGCCCATAGCTCCTAAGTGCCCAAGCAGAATGCATGCAGCAAATATGCTTGTTCACTGTGGATGGCTGCGCCACGGCTTGACACATTGAATAGACATTCCATCAGCCACTGCTCCTGGAAGACAGATGCACATTCAGACAAAGGCAATTAAAACAAACAAACAAACAAAATAAAACAAAAAAACACAGAACTTGGACATCTGGACTGTGTGTTGTGTTTTTGAAAAGAAAACACACTGAAGATGACTGGCATCAGTTTAGAGAATGCAACTCAGTGAAGCACTGTCTGAGCCTTTTGTTTTTGAGATGAAGAGATGCAATACAAAAATGAACGCACAATTTCTCCTTCAGATGCAGGGAAATGCTTTTGCAGGAAATGGAAACATATTGGCTCTCTATACATTTTGTAGAGGATTTGGGTAACTAGAATGATTTTTTCAGAGCACAAGTGGATTAATGCATTATTCTCACACTGAAGAGCAAGCAGCAGATACAGCCATGTCTTTAGATGACTGAATGCCACAGAATGCTGTGAGAATGCAGTGCAAATAAATAATGTAATATGTAACTAGAGAAGATTTTTAATCTCTTTTCATACGTGTGTTCCTCACTACAAAGGATAGCCTTTTAATTTAATGAAGCATGTATGTTAAGTTATTATAAAGATATTTTATATAACCAAAGAATATATCACTGAATAGATTAAGAAACAGCCATTATTCAAAATAAACTTTTAACACTGCTTTAAAAGAGGCTGTTCCTCTTCTTTTCCATAACAGGAAACACTTTCCATAAAACAGATTTGTTGGTGCTTTTCACAGAACATTTAAGTGTGTGTGCACATGCGTATGCGTGTTCATTGTACAGTTTAAGATGTGAGTAAGTATTTTTTATATTTGCCAACCTCAGTGTTTTTCCCTGCAGTAGCAGAGGAATGATTGTGAAAAAAGTGAATGTGGGGACTCAGCCAGGCTCTTAGAGAAATATAGTTCATTTATATGATAGCAGAGCTAACTAGAAAAGAAAATGATTAGGAAAATCTTTGTTGAAGTAATGGGGGGGGGGACCCACACCCCAAATGACTCACCAAATCCCCAGTCAATTACACTGATGCAGTTCTTTCGAAATCTATGCAGTTCTATCAGATTAACAAAGAGCAAAATGTCATTCGTTATAAACAAAGTCTATATTGATTTTGGCAGATCTCTGGGGGAGAAAATTCCCTGTGGATTTTTATTGTTCTTAGTAATGAGTTATAAGATACCACCCAGTGTTGTCCATAAAGGATAAAAATATCCCACAATGGATTTTTTAAAATAATGTCACATACTTTTACTAACAAAATGAAAATCTTCCAGGGTAATAACAGTAAAATAATGGTTCACCTGCTGTACAAACCAGCTCTCTGTATATGGCTTTATATAGGAGAGTTCATGCAATAAGTATAAGGCAATATATATGGCAATAATAAGACTGCAATAGGTTATGAAAACAGAATTTAGCAAAGGAAAACACATTCTGAAATTAGGCACTTAAATAATTTGCTCCACATTAAAACACAAATGAAGGTATAATCAGGGATTTTACAAGCCCAAGTAAAACTGTACCCAAATATATTTCTATATTTATATAGATATACACCTATTAAAGTTTTATCTTTATTAGATGGTAAGAGGTACCACAAGAAAACATTTGAAATATTCACATAACACAGAAGAAACACTTAATGGCTGGATGATTCCCATTTCTTGAATGGAGAAAGAGGAAGGGCACATGGATGTTTTTGTTGTACCTTTTGTAGAGACTGAAGCAAGCAAAATATGTGCACCATCTTGAACACTGAGACTGCTTGCTCCTAGCAGGATGCAAACTACTGTCATCTACTTCAACACTCAGTTAACAGGTGGTATAGCAAAACTTCAGGAAAACAAATATCCAGGAGGCATTAGGCAAAACAGTGGAGTGCATAGTGTATCTTTTTAACTGGTAGTACAGCAGGTGCATTCAATTTGTAGACTGGGAAGATGCGGAAGCAACTGTGTCTCATTGAGGTTAAATGGTTTAATTCTCCTCTCCCTTACACACATCTTATATTTCCATGATTCCATTTGCTACTGCACAGTTTTCAATTTATGTTCATGTAAACAAAAGGAACATCAGACCTATTTTTGTCTCCATAGCTGGGTGTGGAGACACTCAGCTTATACTCTGTCTTAATGATACTGGCTCTGTCATCAAACTAACTAAGAAAATGGGCTAAAATGGTTACTTTGCAGTTCATTCCCATAGAATTTCAGTAGCTGAGAGCTTCTTGAAGGTGACCTATTAGACAGGTCTTCGCATGTTACCTGTCTACCAAAACCCGGGCCGTGTTGTACAGGCTCTTCTATGGTACCCATCTTCTTCTCTGATAGAAAATGCATGGGCTAGTCATGAAAACCACTGCTGTAAGACTTGATCCTGCTTCCATTAAAAACACTGTTTTGCTACTGATTCCAAAGATATCCTTTCAGGACCAGTCTGACAAGTGAATAATGTTATTTTATGATACTGTATTACGGCAGCTGGCAGCCTGAGGTGTGCTGTGATCTGACGGCACATCCTACCCTTTCACACGCTGCAAGTACAGCTAATCCTCAAAACAATGTGAGGTGTGACTACCAGGATTGAACAGGTTGTGCGCTTGGCATTGCTTCTACCCTATTTTTTCACACTTTTTCACTGAGAAAACAAACAAGCAAACAAGAATTTGCAGTCCACTACGTAATAAGAATGCTTGTACAAGCTCAAGCGGCTAGATAAGCTGGTTATTTTGCTTTTTAGTTCAAGTGTCAGCTTGTTTTCAGTCACTGTCAAACACTTTGTCACACCAGATACCCATTATATCTGTTACAGGGTGAAATGTTTCAGTACATAAAAGCAAGGTGCATGCTTTTCTAATATTTATCTTTGAAATCATCAAAGTACTTCTCATGATAGCTGTGTTTGCTTATACCCACTGCAGGTTGCTTTAAAGTTCCCTTTTCATCTTTTTTCTCATACTCATGCATGTACATTTCAAAGTTAAGATATCGCTAACAGAAACAAGTCTTTAAGCCATTTTTTTTACCATGCTTACTTTCATCTGCTCTCCATTTTGCTAAATAAATTTACTCCAATGGCTAAAAATTTGCAATGTCCTTTATGTTATGCACTCACAACACAAACAGGACCTATTCCTTTTTTTCACTTTTTTTGTACATTTCTTCACCTCTTAGGGTGACTATCTGAAGGAACTTTATTTGATCCAAGTACTGAATGGAAGTGTTCTTTAAGTTTAGTTCATGGGGAAATCATGTTCTTC
The DNA here is from genome assembly GCF_036417845.1 of Apteryx mantelli. Taxonomy (NCBI): domain Eukaryota; kingdom Metazoa; phylum Chordata; class Aves; order Apterygiformes; family Apterygidae; genus Apteryx; species Apteryx mantelli. The sequence continues at coordinate 43,425,830 of NC_089982.1, read as the reverse complement.
TGGATTCTCTATTTTTTTCTCACCTCCTAACCTCCAATTTTTTCTCCTTGTTTGCTTATGGTTACATGAAAAATAATGGCTCAAGTCCTTTGCAGTCTGTTATTTACATGCTGTTGGATCAAGCCACTAAGCTAACTCCTAGGTTTACTCTGCAAATACCATTGAAGGCATTAGAATTTTATTTAGGCAAGTGTGCAATGTTGTAGATGTACTGACTATCCCTTCAGGCATCGATATGAACTTTTTATATCCCCTTTTTAAATAAAATATGTAGTGTATATCGGATTAGATATTTCTAGATATTCAACTATGCCTTTCAAACTACACATTCAATATGGCTTCTCCTTTACCAGTGTAAAAAAGATGGGGTGAAGCTGATGCAATTGCATGCCTGGCTGGAGCATGCACAGCCGAGTGAGGAGCCTCGTGCCCTCACCTGGTCCACTGCGGGCAAAGGGGTGAGGAAAAGGTTTTGTGCCTCGTGCTGTCTCAGTGGAATTCAATGGAAAATGAATCCCTTAGCTAGGGGCCAAGTGAGCAGCCAAAAGAGGTGGTGGCCGCAGCCAGGACAACCCTTTCGTTTGGCCGCAGAAGAAAAGCTTTGCTGCACGGAGCAGCACGTTGAGACCACTGTACTGTGGCACAGCTTTTGGTGGATTGCTAAACGTAATAAGTGAAGGCCATCCTGTATTAGAAAACCGACACAAACCAAGTGCAGATGCAATTAATATCCATTGCCATTCTTGATCAGTTGTCACTTTGGCAAGTCCCACTAGCATGGAAGGAAGCCATCACTTAAAATCCTCTATTACAGACTGGAAAACTGACAAGTTTGTTTTTTTTTTTTCCCCTTACTACTCAGTTTAAAGGGCATCTGATATACATAAATACATCTGTGAAGGAAGTTTTTTCTGAGAATACAGAGGCATTCCACAGAGAAAATAAGCTGGTCTCCAAAGCTAATTTGTTTATTCTTATGTACTATTAGTGCCTGACACTAATTATCCAGTGAAGCTACTAGGTAGTGACAAATATGACTCACATGACCATTTTGATCAGTTGAATTTTTAGCTTAACTGAACATATAAAGATTTTGCAAGTCAGAAAAGGGTTTTATGACTGTTCTTAGTTTGATCAGTTAGTTTAATATGAGGAGGAAATCAAAATTGTGAAATACAGTCTTAGAAAAGTTACCTAAGCTCTTTTTGGTTTTTTAGTAAGACATATATTGCCACTTCTGAAATGTAGAGGGAGCGTAAAGGTTTTTCTCAATGGAAAGATTAATACAGTGCAGAGGGTCAGAATAAACACTTAATTCTATTTATACAATGAAGAGGCCTTTGGCTGACTCTCCACCTAAAGGTAAATTTCATCTTACATGCATACACTAGCTACTTCATTAAATATTGTATTGGCCCATTCTCAGAAGCCCCAGAGGCATGCTTAAATGCAGCTGAATTCAGAAGAGAATCCTCAGTGCAAAGACAAATGCTATACTGTTTCTTTCAGCCAAAGGACAGGTCAAATCATTTCATTAAACTTGCTTGTACAGATTTTCCCTGGCAAATCGATACAATAAGAGGTTGTTTTTAGTGTTTGAACTTTAAAACAATGGAACCAGCACTTAAAAAGAAGAAAAACATTTTGATATTTGAATAACCAATTATTAAATTTAATAAGTTATCAGTTATAAGTTTGCAGAGCTAAGCTGTTAATTGTTAAAATAGGTCATCTCAGAATACTCAGACTTTTTCTTACAGCTAAACTGGATGTTATTCCAAAAGAGTAGACTTATTCTAAGCATAATGAATAAATTGGATAGAAGCAGGGCTTTTTTCTACATTAAGTTCAGGCTTTCTGAGAGAATTGTTTTTATGCAGTTTCTGTTTCCTCTGTTGACCTTGTACAGGACTACAGGCTCTTTTTATTTGAATGAAGTGTTTCTAAATTCTGCAATTTGAAATATACACAGAAAGGTCAGCTGAACAACTTTAACCTTTGCCAAGTAAGAAGGTAGAAATATGTCAGATAAATACTAACTGACATAAACATAAAGATGACAGGGTCACAAAATTGACCTGGCGGTATATTGCACCCTCTGGAAGAGAAATATAATGTGACCATAGTGGACTATAATATAATTCAATTCCTAATATATTGTAATGATCAACTAGTTGCAGCAATACTAATTTCATGCAGAAATTTTGCTAATAAAATGAAAGTAGTTTCATTAAAATTTAATATGTGCTTTAATCCTATTAGCAAGCAAAATTAAATGTTAAAATATGGGATTATATTTATTTTAAGTAAAGGAAGGCTTCATATTTCACCTTAAGAAAAATAATCAGTCTGTTTCTCTTGATGTTTGCTGCTAAAATTAGAAATGAACCAATTTAATTAGGCTTTCACTGAAGAAAATGAAAGCAGCAGATAAAAATTATATACACTGTCTGTAATTCTTATATGACTCTATACTTGGTAAAATGGCTCTTCCTAATTTTAAGAAGCAAAAATTTAATTTTGCCAAAGTGTTTTTATTCCTACAGATAAAAAAGCAAGAAGAAATTTTACTGTGTATCTTTTATACTCAGACCTGAATCCATTAATTTTCAAAGTTCTTTCCCCAAGGTTTGGGTTTAATGGGGTATTTAACTAATTACTGTTGCTTACTATCCATCCAAGGAAAATTCCACACATGTTGAGAGCATAGGGTACTCAGTGTACCTATATTCCTTTAATCTGGTGCTGTCATTTCTCTCAATTCTACCTTTAATCTGTAGCATATCTTGGGGTTTATTAAAAAAGCAGTCTCTTCAGAGCATTCTTATATACCATATTGACAGCTATCCTTAACTGCAACCACTTTGAAGACTCTTTGGGAAACTCCAAACTCCACTCTCTATGGATGTTCCAAATGCCAATAAATGACGCTGTGCAAACAAACACAAATACCTGACCTACATATTTAAATGTGTGCCTACATCCCATCCCCACACAATGTGTGGAGATGCAGTAACAGCTTGTTCTATGTGCACAGAAAGTTTAAATCTTTGCTGCTGTAGCCTTCTGCTAGTGCAGTTTGGGGGTTCTGTAATGAGCCTTTTTCAAGCTACATTTGAATCAGACATACTGAAAATCCATTTACTTTGGAGATGCAGTTGAGGGACCAAATGGATCCTCAGTCATGTCTGCAGATGACTTCCTCCTGGTTACCAGGCCTGATACCTTCATGAGCCTGCCAGCAGGGAGTTTTCCTTTTAGAAACCTGCTGGCAAAACCAGCCTGCAATAACCCCAAAATAAAGTCTCATTTATCTGGCCAAAGCATACCTATTTCTTTGATAGCTTTATTTAAAGGAACAGATAAAGATGTGCACATACTCTTACCTGTATTTGCCAGGTTTCTTAAGCTGCTAAGCAAACCTCATTTAATGCCTTTTCTCCCGAGGACTGAGCTCCAGGCTGGGCACTGCCCTCGGCTCCTGGGCAGACTGGGGTGACTGCGTGCCGCTGAGTATTCCCCCTCCTGCTTGCCCTTGGCGGCGTGAGGCTGCAAGTGAGCAGTGCCTTCAAGTGCAGACTTTTTCTGTGCAGTCACAGAAAAAACATGGTTAAAACTGTGGCTGCCATGTCTGGCTATTTGTTAGGCTGTTTCTTACTCAGATCGGTTCTTTTCCTTTCGTGTTAGGTTTCCTTAATACAGCTATTAGTAAGTAAGCTATCATAAACAAGCACATAGCCTTATGTACAATATCCTTAGCAAAGAATAGAAACACTTGCAGTTTGCCAGTGAGGAAAGCCATTACAATTACCATGATATGCTCAGTAGTATCTTTGACCCATATAAAAAGGTTCATCACAGGCTTTCGAGTCTTCCAAGTCCCTTAGTTCTTCGCTGTCTGGTATCTGATGCAGACACTGAAGGAGGTTCAAAGAACAGATATTAAACTTAACGTGCTCAGTAATTGGATTTCAACACAGTATCTGCAGGTTTGCTTGATGTGAAAAAGGGTTCCAATACTTGTACCATATTGAGTACAGGTGAATGAGCTTCTATTTCTTTTTTCTTATTAAAGAACCCTTTCAGTGTCTTTCTCAGAGGCAACACCACCTATAGAAAGTGCACTAAACTACTAGCTAACTGCTAACTTTGAACAAAGTTAGACAAAATAGAGAGAGAGCTCAGTAAATTGAGGGCCTATAGGTCTGTCCTTTTTGAGAAAGACAGTTACAAAAAATGAAAAACTTTTAAAGATGAAAGAAATAATATTGCTCATGCTGTATCCCAATTCAAATGCAGGCTAGAGACAACTGTTTCACCATCAGCTGAAGACTAGCTGGTGATTAACCCAAAGGCATGGGTGCTGGTAACTTTCAAGATCTTCATTTCACTGCTTGCAAGGTTCTGAGTTGCAGACATTTTTCCTAATTTCTGAATAGAGCTGACAGATACTTTCCTTTATTGTTCACTTTTAAAGGCTGAGAAATCACCTCTGAAAGAAGATCAGTGGGGAATGTGTTTGTATGCTGAAGTACAGAAGTGAAAATATGTAATGACTACCAAACAGATCAGTCTATAGAAAGGTTGTTTGTAGCTGTTATGACCAGTTCTTTATTCAAAGTTACTCATAATATTCCAAATATTAATCTTACAGTTGTTTAGACTATGTGCATTATTTCTGTATACGGGGTATACATATACATACAAGGTATGTCTTCAGGGAAACTGTTTAGCATTAACATTTGGCATATTGGAGATTTATACTCCCAGAAGATAGGCATCCTAGGCTGTACTTCAGCTTGAAACAGAGATTAAAAAAATGGACTGGTATAGAAATTGCCTCAGCAATGACTTGGCTTTTTTGTTGATATTACAGCCAAGCTCTCTACACAAATGACATGATCAGTCTTAACACCAGATGGTCATTTTGCTATTTTTATAATAGACTTGCTCACTGTGCTTAGTCCTTGGTGCATTTGGGGTGTTTTAAGGCAACACACTGGTCTGGAAGTTTTATCCTAAGCTGGAGTATTGGTTTTGTGGGGGGTTATTTTTCATCAGTTTGTTTTATCACAAATATTAGCATTACAGTTTTTCATAACAGGACAATACTTTAATAATAGTGTAGGGATAGAACCTCTACTTTCCGCCTCTGTCTTCTCCCAGATACTGACTTCCTTTTTCTTCTTTTTCATCTGTGTCTTGAAAGGGAACATTACCAAGTGATGGTAATGCTGAATAAGTAAGTTACTTCATGGTAAGCTGAATAACTGCAGGAAGGGAAAGTCAAAGACAATTCCATACTTTTTATTTTCCTCCTCAGGATCCCTAACATGACAACCCTAAAATACCTTCCACCTGCTTTATGTTCCTTGGCAGCTCTCCATGCATACTGGACATTTGGGCACACCCATTCTGCCCAGAGTTCTACTGTAGAAACGTCTTTCACCTTATATATCCCTTCTCCCTGTCATGTCACAGAAGGCAGGATTTAAAAGCACCTCAGCATACAAGAAAAGTAAAGTTTCCCATGATGAGAATATGCAACTACCATTTGCTCTAACCCCATGCTATAGAACTTATCTTCTCTTTTTTCTGCCTTAATATGCACCTGTTCTGTAGACATAAAATGGCTCATGAATATTATGCTCAGAGTTAATATCTTTAAAATAACACCTGCTCCATTATTAAATATTAATTTTCAAACATTTTTTTCAATCAGGTTTCATCTGCTCCTGGTCTTATAGCAGCATTTTGGTGGCAGTGACCATGTTTCTGACAGCCTCCTCCTTTGTATGGTGGCAGAAGCATCTGTATGCGAATCTTTCAATCCTCAGCTTCTTTTAAGAGATGACGTTGGCAGGGGTGGGAATAAAGACTTTGTGCCCTCTTCTGCACCACATGAAAGCATTTCACACTTTGTGGTTCTGTAGAGGACAATGCCTTTAGGTTGACACAAAACCAGAGGGATATTATGAAAGTTTTGGTACGGTAGCAATTGTTGAAACAAATGGAGTTTTAAGTCAGGAACAGCAACTCTTAACACCTGTGGCTTTCCTGCAAATGAATGGAGGAAATTCACTATGTGGCACATGATTTTACATATACTATACTACTGTGGCAGAAGAGGAGTAAAATTTCACTTGCTTAAACCAAACCTACATGTACTAAAAACAGAAACAAAATAAATGCCCTATAGGCTTAGTTTGTATATTTACATTATCTTATGCACATGAATTACTTCATTGATAATAATAGCAAGTGTCAGCATTTCAAGTGAAATTAACCTCTTGACATTCTGAGTAGGCTTTTTAATATATTGTTTCTGTTATTTTCCTTCTAGTTGATAATATCTCAGCCCAAGTTCCAGCTGCAGCAATGGTTTTGTAGTTAAGGATAAAGCTGTGATATATGTTAAAACCAAAGTGGAAGGCTTTTTAATCTTAAGGGTTAGGATAAATAACTGCCTTGAGTTATGAGAAAAGTACAGTCTTTTTCTTGCATTATACTCAGTTAATTGTTCTATTTTTTCTGTCACTCATTGTTTCAAGCAATATCAAGACCTGCAACAACTTTCTTATGTGGCCAGCCCTGAGGCATGTGGGAGTGAACAGGAAGAATTTCAGAAACTTGAATGGGGTCTAGATCTCTATTACAGTACTACATAGCAAAAGTGAAGAGACAGAGATGATTTTTTTAAGATCATCAGGTGCAGCCTACAGAACTTGGAAAGCAAAGCTGGTCCCAAGGACCAGTGGGCCAATATAGGTAATTCTCTGGTCCTAAGTGATCTTTTAACTATCATTATTCCTTTATTTTACTTATGAACCTGGCAGACTTTGGACAGGGCTGGAGGAATCTTTTCACATTTCATCTTACCTATATGCTGCAGTCCCACAGAAGTTGACTCCCCGGCCGAGTGTTTTTCATCTTAGATATGTTGTAATCCAGAATAGGGAGAGAAATCAGAAGATCTGAAATGAATGCTTTTATTTGCTGAGGCTTACATATATGAAGTTTAAAAGTCTTCCTTTGTAAATAACTTTTGGTCATTTAACTCCAAGGAGTATGTACAGTCAGAAAAGTTGTGATAAAGCTTTTTTCAAGGACAGACACACTGATGCTTCTTGAAGAGTGAGTGTGAAATTTTGACTAGTTTCCATCAATATGAACAAGAGGAAAAATGTATAAAGTAATCTACATTTCTCAGACAACAAACTAATCCCATTTGAGGTCTTTTTAAACCTCTGATCTCAAAATATAACATTTATTAAATTGCTGTTTGCAGCACTTTTCTTTTGAAAAGGATAGGGAAAGAGTTGTTTTATTTCAAGTACCATATAAATTAAGTAGATTTGAGCTACATAATTATTTCATATTCTAAGAATAACTTATAATTAATTAAATGTCAGTATAATTTGGAGTGATTTCAACTCAAGTGTGTGGCATTCATGCTGTTCTATGCAGTACCATTTTTGAAGGAATAACATTAAAAATATACTTAGGAGCTTAAGTTATAAGGATATTAAGTTGTAATGACATCCTATTTATGAAGTCACAGAATCACAGAATCACAGAATCGCTGAGGTTGGAAGGGACCTCTGGAGATCATCTAGTCCAACCCCCCTGCTCAAGCAGGGTCACCTAGAGCACATTGCACAGGATCGCATCCAGGCGTGTTTTGAATATCTCCAGAGAAGGAGACTCCACCACCTCTCTGGGCAACCTGTTCCAGTGCTCTGTCACCCTCACAGTGAAAAAGGTTTTCCTCATGTTCAGATGGAATTGTCTGTGTTTCAGTTTGTGCCTGTTGCCTCGCGTCCTGTCGCTCGGCACCACTGAAAAGAGTCTGGTCCCATCCTCTCGACACCCTCCCTTCAGATACTTGTACACGTTGATAAGATCTCCTCTCAGCCTTCTCTTCTCCAAGCTAAACAGGCCCAGCTCTCTCAGCCTTTCCTCATAAGAGAGATGCTCCAGTCCCCTAATCATCTTTGTGGCCCTTCGCTGGACTTGCTCCAGTAGTGCCACATCCCTCTTGTACTGGGGAGCCCAGAACTGGACGCAGTACTCCAGATGGGGCCTCCCCAGGGCTGAGTAGAGGGGGAGAATCACCTCCCTCGACCTGCTGGCAACACTCTTCCTGATGCAGCCCAGGATACCATTGGCCTTCTTGGCCACAAGGGCACATTGCTGCCTCATGCTTAACTTGGTGTCCACCAGCACTCCCAGGTCCTTCTCTGCAGAGCTGCTTTCCAGCAGGTCAACCCCCTACCTGTACTGGTGCCTGGGGTTATTCCTCCCCAGGTGCAGGACCCTGCACTTGCCTTTGTTGAACTTCATGAGGTTCCTCTCCGCCCACCTCTCCAGCCTGTCCAGGTCTCTCTGAATGGCAGCACAGCCCTCTGGCGTATCAGCCACTCCTCCCAGTTTTGTATCGTCAGCAAACTTGCTGAGGGTGCACTCTGTCCCTTCATCCAGGTCACTGATGAAGAAGCTGAACAAGACTGGACCCAGTACTGACCCCTGGGGGACACCGCTAGCTACAGGCCTCCAACTAGACTCTGTGCCACTGATCACAACTCTCTGAGCTCTGCCATTCAGCCAGTTCTCAATCCACCTCACTGTCCACTCATCTAACCCACACTTCCCGAGCTTGTCTATGAGGATGTTATGGGAGACAGTGTCAAAAGCCTTGCTGAAGTCTAGGTAGACAACATCCACTGCTCTCCCCTCACCTACCCAGCCAGTCATTCCATCATAGAAGGCTATCAGATTGGTTAGGCATGATTTCCCCTTGGTGAAGCCATGCTGACTACTTCTGATCACCTTCTTGTCCTCCACATGCTTAGAGATGGCCTCCAGGATGAGCTGCTCCATCACCTTTCCAGGGATGGAGGTGAGGCTGACTGGCCTGTAGTTCCCTGGGTCCTCCTTCTTGCCCTTTTTGAAGACTGGGGTGACATTGGCTTTCTTCCAGTCCTCAGGCACCTCTCCTGTTCTCCGTGACCTTTCAAAGATGACGGAGAGTGGCTTAGCAATAACGTCCGCCAGCTCCCTCAGCACTCGTGGGTGCATCCCATCAGGGCCCATGGATTTGTGGGTGTCAAGTTTGCTTAAATGATCTCTAACCCACTCCTCCTCCACCAAGGGAAAGTCCTCCTTTCTCCAGACTTTCTCTCTTGCCTCCAGGGTCTGGGGTTCCTGAGGGCTGGCCTGAGCAGTAAAGACTGAAGCAAAGAAGGCATTCAGTAACTCTGCCTTCTCTGCATCCTTCGTCACCAGGGCACCCACCCCATTCAGCAAAGGGCCCACATTTTCACTAGTCTTCCTCTTGCTACCGATGTATTTGAAGAAGCCCTTCTTGCTGTCCTTGACATCTCTAGCCAGATTTAATTCCAAACGGGCCTTAGCCTTCCTCGTCACATCCCTGCATACTCTGACAACGTTCCTATATTCCTCCCAAGTGGCCTGTCCCCCTTTCCACTTTCTGTAGACTTCCTTCTTCTGGTTGAGTTTTGCCAGGAGCTCCTTGCTCATCCATGCAGGTCTCCTACCTCCTTTGCTTGACTTCCTACTCATAGGGATGCACCGCTCTTGAGCCTGGAGGAAGTGATGTTTGAATATTAACCAGCTCTCTTGAACGCCCCTTCCTTCTAGGGCCCTCACCCATGGGATTCCTCCAAGTAGGTCCCTGAAGAGGCCAAAGTTTGCTCTCCTGAAGTCCAGGGTTGCGATCCTACTTGGTGCCCTGCTGCCTCCTTGCAGGATCCTGAACTCCACCATCTCATGGTCACTGCAGCCAAGGCAGCCCCCGACCTTCACATCTTCCACCAGTCCTTCTTTGTTTGTTAGTACGAGGTCCAGCAGCACACCTCTCCTTGTTGGCTCCTCCATTACCTGTGTCAAGAAGTTGTCACCAATGCTCTGCAGGAACCTCCAGGACTGTTTGTGCCTAGCTGTGTTGTCTTTCCAGCAGATATCGGGGTGGTTGAAGTCCCCCATGAGAACCAGGGCCTGTGATTGTGAGGCTACTTCCAGCTGTCTGTAGAAGGCCTCATTGACTTCCTCTTCCTGATCAGGTGGCCTGTAGTAAACACCCACAACAGTGTCACCCATGCTAGCCTGCCCTTTAATCCTTACCCATAAGCTCTCGACTCGCTCTTCATCCACCCCTAGGCACAGCTCAATACAGTCCAGTTGCTCTCTCACATAAAGAGCAACTCCGCCACCTCGCTTTCCTGGCCTGTCTTTCCTAAAAAGCACGTAGCCATCCATGACAGCACTCCAGTCATGCGAGCTATCCCACCATGTCTCTGTAATGGCAATGAGATCATGGCCCTGCGACCGCACACAGATCTCTAGTTCTTCCTGTTTGTTCCCCAAGCTGCGTGCATTGGTGTACAGGCATTTCAGGGAGGTGATCGAGCATGCAGGTCATCAGGGGTCCCTGTTTGTTAAAAAAAGGATAGTGTTTTAAAAAAGCTTCCTGTTTTTGTCAGGTTCAAAGTTTCACCTTCTTTCAGAAATATAGGCAGTAGAGATAAGGAAATTGGTAAGAATTTTCTAAGCCTTCAAGATGTTAATTATCATTCTTTTTTCCATGCATATTTATTACTATAAAATTAATACTAGAGTTTATATTTCTACCTTTATCACAACAGAAAGCAAAAGATATTCATTTCATTTTCTGTCAGCACTGAATACTCCATAGAGTATTTTCCAGTAATGCCTCAATTTCAGAATCATGCATTTTACAAGAAGACTTCCAGGAGTAATAGGACTGAAATTCCCCAGCTCCAGAACCCAAGATTTTATGGAAGAAACTGAACTAAACTGCTGTGGGTCCATTTTTTCATCTCTCATTAATAGTTGGTTCTGAGATTTCAGTTCTACTGAGACTAAAAACTTGTGTTCAGTTCTTCCAGGTTTGTCCCTCATGTCAACTCAAAAGCCCAGTTTTAGTGTTTTAGAGTAAAACATTTGCCATGAATGATAACATAAACATAAGCAAAACTTTGCAGAGCCCAAAAGGACTTAATAGTGGAATACATGCTAAGCTGTTTAGCTCAGTCAAGACTGGAGATCTTCCTCAGCTTTCTGAGAAGCAGAATACAGGGGGAAGAGACTACTTTAATACAAAAAATGTGGATACCTACAGAATTTAGGTAACTGAGCAGGGATTTTGAGAACTATAGTTTTGGAGTTTTGCATCTAAAGAGGGCATTAGACAGATATGTCTTGCATATGTCCCTTAATGGCTTCAGCCCCACGTCTTATTCTTTTTCTAGTTGGCCCATTAAATATTTCATGAATGAATATTTAATAGGAACATATCAAACAAAGATTGTGCAATTCCACAGTTGCCCATAACCAGGAAATCAGAATACTAACCTGTGCCTGCATCTAGCAGAGCAAACCTATAACCCTCACTCTGTTACAGTCCAGGTGACTCAATACTGTTTGACTTATGCCAGTATTGACTTTATCATGTCTTTTGTAGTTACTATTTCTGTATCCAGAAATATCAGTAAGAGGAGATTACATCACTCTGCTAGCCTTTCAACTGGCTGGACCAGACGCAGGTCCACAGAATTCAGTGTTACAAAATCCTGACTTTTAGTCACCTAAACCAATTCAATAAACTGTAAGATAATGAATTATTACTCTTATCCCCTGATGATGGAGAAAGTGTCTCATTCTGAGAAGGTTATACAGATATCATCTTAATCAAAAAAATCTGAAATCATCAACATGATTACTTTCCAATCTGTGCTGGCCGTGCAAACATCATATTTTAAATTATTTTATTGAAAATACTACAGATGTAACATTTAAAGCTGCTTGGAGATGATCAGAGACTGTCAAAGCATGCAGGTCATACATTTGACTGTATGTGTTTTCAAGGTCTATGCAACTCCTTATGTCACTCCCCCACCATAAGCAATGGTTCAATGCTTTTTTTCCTTAGAAGGTATTAACACTATCTCTCAGAGAAAAATCAAGCAAGTAATAGATTTCACTTAGAATCTCTAACAGGAAATAAATCATTAACTGAATTGTAATTTAATTTGACAGTTTGCCAGCAAAAAAGCAAGCTACAGTAAGCTCAGAAAAATAGGAAATATGTTAAGTCTATGGAAAGCATGCCTGTAGTCTTGCATACACCAGGAAATGTTACCCATGGCTGCTGGTTTCAACAACAGATGAGAGATCTAGAACAACATGCTGTCCTTAAAAAAACTACAGAGAGAAGTCAACAGATGTGTCAGACACATATACATGAAGAAATGAAAAAAATGAACTGGACAGCCTCTAACAGACACTCACCTCTGATTAACCTTTCACTAGCAGTGCAACATCACAACCAGTCCTGCAGCAAAGTTGTTTCCATGTTAGAAATATGCAAGAAAGGTTTTCTTGAATTAACATATATTTTTCAATTTGTGTCTCAGTATTTGAAACCAACTTACAAAATATGGCTCTTCACAAAGCATCCCATCTCAAAGGCATTTTATGAAAATTTGTTTTCATGTCAATTTAGTGTTATTGAGTATCATGTACATGAGATGACATTATGCAAGTTCTTCATCTGTCTAACTTACTTAAACATTGATTACTATTTATTTTGCTACTAATCCAGGTAAAACAAAAGAACCTGTTCTATAGATGACCTTTGTTCCCAGTGCTGATAATATTCAGTCTTTCGGCAACAAAACTGTGAGCCACTTTCCAGTTGACTAATACTTCTTTAGACTTAGGTTTGCAGAAATGGCTTCTGCTAAATATACTCTACACAAAGAGACTCTCTTCCTCATGTAGGCTTTTGCTGGAGCTGCCCTTATGCAGCTTCATCAAAAATAATTGATGAAGGAGCCTGAGAAAGGATTTGGCCAGAGTTGACTATATTCTAAAAGATCAACAAAGAATCAGATAATTAATCTTAATGGCCATGTCTGCACAGACGATTTAATTTAGAAATCTTCTAACAACGTACTTTATTGTACTACTTCGGTTCGGCTCTCTATGCATAGTAGGTGTAAATCTTTCATAATAAACAGAACAGAACCATGTGTTGCAAAGAGATACTAAGATGGAGCATCCATTGGTGATGATAGGTTGAAAAGGAGTGTACCAAAAAAAAAAAGAGCTAAAACCCTTATCTGTAGCTCCACAAGTTCCTCTTATGCTTTTTTATTGTAATCACAAAATTCATACAGTGATTGAATTATTTGATTGACTTCATTAATTGATATCATCAAAGCTTTGGTCAAAGATTCAGTTCTTTCCAGGAAACTCCTTTGTGCACATTAAATTCTGTGATTTTGAAACAAGATTTTGAAAGTTAGTATTAGGGTTTTATGAGTCACTTTCTGTACCAGTAAAACATTTCTACGATACTTTAGCTGCCTGCTCCTGAATTACAGAGCCACAGTGATTAGAGACACTGTATTACTGCACCTCACTGGTTGTGCATAAAGATTAGATGATGACAATGTCATTTCTAACAGCTGGTGCAGTAGCTCTCTAATGTAAAGTATGAAATAAAGAAAGATGTAAGTGCCAAATACAGTCTGCTCAGCTCAGATAGCAAAAGCCATGAAGTTGCAGCATCAGGGTTTCAGCTGCCAAGTAAATAAAGATAAGCTGAAGCACTTGTTTTTACAGTTTCACTGTTACAGGTACCCAACCCAGACAAAGATTAGCCTGGATATCACTTTATGTACTGTTATCACATCTTTGTCTCAAAAAAGCACAGGTGTAGTCTGTCTCTCTAAACTCACGTGACTTAGACTATAACATAGGAAACTACACATGTACAAGTTATGAGGACAGTCCTTAGGTGCCTCATCAGTGAACGATGAAATTACCCTTTTGAAAGGTTTTAGAAGCCATTGACCAGATTAGCATTTCCAGTTCTGGGGTCTCCAATTTCAAAAGGATATTGGCAAATTTAAAAGGATTTGGAAGAAACTCTCAAAAGTAGGTTGAGGTCTGCTGGGTAAAAAGTCTGATAAATAGTAATCAAGCTTCATGTATTTAATTTACCAGAGGAAGAGTAGGTGGTAACTTGGTCACAGTGAACCAGTGCATACAAGAGAAGATAGCTGATCAACTTTAGTGTACTTAAATAAGCCACAGATTAATAATATAGATCAAACAGTGGGAATCTAAAGCTGGGCAGATTCAGTCTAGAAATAAAGCATGAACAGTTAACAGTAAAGGCAGTTAATCATTTGAACAACATACATGGTAGAGCCTCTGTCACTCTTGCATGTTAAATCAAGACTAGTTTTCTTTCTAGAAGACATACAGACTTTACACAGTTGTCATAGGCTCGACATCCCGTGCACGAAAAAGGAGCATGAAAAATGTGCAGATCTGAACAGATCCACAATCTAGCTGTGGAGAAGGACACTCAGAAATGCGATGAGACTGTCCACTGTGGGCAGACCTAATGCGGAGATGACAGCCTCCCATGAAAAATTACTCAAAAGATTGTATCAGTGAAAATATGTAAGGAAGAATGCAGCTGCTGAGGCTGTTCCTGAGCAGTAGAGCCAAGCAGTGCCTTCTACTAATGGAAAGGGCAAATTTTAAACTGATTATATTTGCTTAATATAAATGTGTGAGGAAGAAAGTATATACTAAGTACTGCATTAGACAGGTCAAACCAACAGGTAGTTTATGGACAGATGATTGTTGACAAGTCATCACATTTAATGCTGTTTCTTCCTCTAGCTGTCATTTCAGCACTCAAGAAATCTTCAGTGTATTGTAAACATAATAGGTTTTATATCCCTGTGCTCCTGTGATGACACAACATTTCCATTATTCTTCCTCTGGCAACCAGTATTCGCTGCCATCACATCACTGCCGATTCTGATATATTGGGAAGCAGTATGAGAAAGAGAGAGGAAGAGGGAGAGGGAGATGCAGAGGAAGAGAAAAGGAAAGAGATAATGGTGATTTTCTCACACAGAGTTCTGGACAAGTTTATCCTTCTACAGGGCAACAGACAGTTTTTTTTCTCCTCCCCTCTTTCACTGGAAGAGGGAAAAGAATTTCAGTCTCTCAGGCACAGAGCTAAACACCATTTGCAAAAGCACCTGGCTTATTTCATTAGACAACTGAATAAGACATTGAAAATCTACAAATATTAATAATTGGTTGTTTTCAAACAGTGAAGAAGCCTGACCACTCTCTTTGAAGTATAAATGAATGGAAAAGCAGCTCCAGCATTTACTCCAAAATAAATGTACACTTTATTCCTTCATTTCATCAAACCTACAGACATCTCTTGGAAATTAGCAATATATATAAATGCTGGATTTGGTTTTAGAGAGTGTGAATGCTCCATTTAAATGTGCCATCAGTGCACACCTTCTTTCAAAAAATCAGGGGATTAAATAATAAATATGTTATATTATATTTGGGGGGGGGGGCTTTTTTTAGTCCTGAGCTTCTGTATTGCGAAGACACCAGCTTTGTTTTCTTTTTAGATTATTATCCACTTAATGAAGTGAGGCTTTAAAAAAGAATATCAAATATCACAAGGATTCTGACAAAACACTGTAAAGGAAGTGCAAAGTCATTTGCGATATCTGTCTGCAATAGACTGACTACTGCTATGGGAATAGGCTCAGCTGTGCAGTCTGCTACACACAGCATAGATGACTTAGGATCTGTTTGGCATTAGCGTGGGCGGTGTTATGATTAATGAGCTATAGGAATGCAGGTCATAATCCTGAGAGAAGGTAGAATCTATTACAGATGAGATACCTAAAAGACATATTATAAAAAAAAGTCTCACCTAGCTTCAGCATACAGTATGCTTAAAAATCCTGTGTATGGGTATATACTAATGAGCACTTCTAATCAGGAAGCGCATTTTTAATTAGGTCCTTGTTGTTCCAGCTGTATTAGGTGCTTACAATCATGAAAGCAATCATTAGTTTAATAACAGGAATACACATAGCTCTCACTTGTTCTATGTAAAGAATAATCTCTACAGAGATTCTGCCTCAAATTACCCCCACAATACCACACATGCCTTAGCAAATGCCATGTCCCAGAGTTTCTACAGTTAGGATTTTAATACTTTTATGGGGTTAACTGCCCTTAAAATTAATGGGCCATCCTTACTGATGGGGCAAAGTGCCTATGCTATAAGAGAAGCAGAATCCTACCTGGATATAGGAAATATGGACAACCTCTGAAACGGACCTATGTTTTGTGGACATGGCTATGATGATATCAGGCAAGAATCCTAAACATTGTTTCTGACATAAACCTGGAGCCCCACAGGGATTTCTGACTCTTTTCTCACACTACCACACAGAATGGAGGAAATCCACTGAGATGCTGGGACTGCTAATACTGTTAAATGGTGTAGGGGAGGCAAATAGCATGTCAGAAACTTAATCTTCATCAAGTCTCTTGTTTAGGAAGTCACCTTCTCCTTTCCAAAAACTGTGCAAAAAATGAACCAACCAATGGAAGCTTTGTCCCCTACTCATGATGAAGAACTAGTGAACATTTTGGGGGGGGATTTCACTGCCTGCTGTGCAGGTAGCAATGGTAGCAGCTTCCAGCTGAATTAACCATTGCCCCTTACCTTAGTTAGCATCTGTAGTCTAGCAGTATGCTTACTAATGCTCATGCACTATGTATATACAGTGACATGTAAAAATATCCCATGGGTGCTCACCTGTCTACTGAAGGAGAGCTGATCTGGTGCAAAAGGAGGCTTTCTAACTATAACTTCAGGAGATGCTAGTTGTAATGGCTATGTTGTCATCTTTTGAAAGAGGTAAAATTTAAGATTATGTTCTGACCAGCAAGTGAGAGACATAACTCTCCCCATGAGAAAGCAAACCAGACCTTACCCAGGTGCTTAGCTCCATTAGGAAAGCCCTGGTAGATACTACCATAATTCTCTGGACACTTCGCTGAAGCATCTATGACAATTACAGTGTCAGTGGCTAAAAGGAGAGAAATGATTCTCTAAAGGCTCTTTCCACTGATTATCAAGAATCCACAAACATATTTCTTAAAAGCTGGGTCAGTTCTCCAGAGGGGGTCATTCCACAGGGCTCTTCAGAAATTTATTTTTATTATGCTGAAAGAGCCCTGTCAATTATGTGCAGCAAAACACTCATTCAATTAGTGCTCTGTGTCATTGAAAAGTATTTTAAATAACTTTAGGCTTTCTGTATCATGGCCTACTTTTCACACTGCACCTAGACTGCAACCTTATTGGCTTAGTCTAATATAGTTTATTTGCTGTTTGTAATGAAATGTCCATTAACAACTACATTTAATTTTTAAATTCCATTTTTAAGGCAATTGAGGATGAACATGAATAAAGACTAAGATGAGGGCCAAAGACTATAATTCTTCCTTTCGATATGAAGTTTTCTGTGACTTCTGACTCAATAACAGTCATCTTCCCCTGTCCTATTTATAAACAGAGTCTCTATTGACAAAACAGTCTGTCACTAGCTATTTAATGCATTGTGATGATGATCTATATAGTATTAAAAACATCACTGCTGTGTACCCCTCTGGGAAAGTGACTGTTGTGAATTATAGTATAGTCCTTGTTGCCCAGACTTGTTTCTCCCCTGAAAATAATGCTGTTGCTTGAATAACAAACATGCCCATTCCTTCTAAATAAGGTGGACTTCCTGTGGTCATATCCTACCAGAAGTAGGCTTTTCCCCCATTAGGAAAACTTCAGATGATTTTGATTGAACCTTTTTTCTATAAAAAGGTAGGCTATTCTGTGAGTTTTGTTCCCTTGCACAACAGGGAAAAAATGTTTTGACAGAAGACTCCCTTCTTCAACTGCAATATCGAACAAAGCCAGAGTTATTATAGACAAGTGAAGTTTTCCCGGTCTCTGACATTTGCAGAGATATATTCCATATGACAGCTCAATTAACGTACCTCAGAACAAAATCTGCTTCCTATGCAATAGCATTATATTGTTGGATGATGTTCAGTTATTTATGTATTTAGATGACCATAATTTTCTCCTAGGGTATTACTGCTTCACGAGCTTGCATTTTTGGGTGTAAGTTATCTAATCTAAGCATTTTATTTTGGAAGTCTTCCCAAATTTCATATTGATCTGAGGTCCCAGCCAAGGTTTTCATAACAAGCTTCGTAATTGCTTAAATAACTATACCCTCTGTTTTTAAGCAAAGTTGTTTATGAATATTCTGAATACAATATGACTCTCTATATACCCCTGAGGTGTTCCCATTACGATATCATCCCACCTTGTCAGAGAACTGCTGGTAGCTAAGCTTTGAGCATTGTCACTCAGCAGTATGCCTATGCGTTTCTAATGTCATGTGGAAAAGCATCAAAACCTTGTCAGAAGTCAAGGTAGTTCATGCTGCTCTGCCTCATTATTCTAATCCCCACATCTGCAGTGATTATTCTGTCAGAGAAAAAAAATCCAATTCTCAATCAGCTTCTTGCTCTGAGCAGTTGTTATCCTTTGCAATTCTTTTTCTATTCTGAGCTAAAAGCTGGTTTATTAAGTTGCAGTCCCATCACCTTATCTCGGTAAAAATAACAAATATCCATCAGTGCAAAACACAATCATCTGTGCCAAACACAGAAAAGGTGTTTATGTAATAAGCATCTCTGTCAAAATACACAAGCTGTGCTGTCACCCACTGAAATCAACTGTGTTTCAACAGCAGGAGTCTTAATGGGCACAGAGCTGGAAGTGATTAACAGTCACCTTGTCCAAGCCTATGTAACCTATGCAATACTGACAGCTGCTGTAGAGCTCCTCCTATTGTTCTCAAAAAGAGCTATTTGTTTTGACTGTGGTGAATATTGAATATTTATTTGAATGTCCTAAAAAGATACTTAAAAGCCTAAACTTATGCTCCTGTTTTTGAAAATCTCAGACTAACTGTTAACACAGGTTAAGATCCTCTATCAGTGAGAAAATTTAAGAATTTCAGTATTCTAAAGATAAATTGGGCTAGTACAACTAGCAATATCTTTGTTAAGCTAATGTCACACAATGATCGGAGGTTAATTGTGCTGCTTTTCTCTGCTAATTTGCTTTACTCAAGTGCATGCCCTATGATATCAAATAAAGTCTGGTAGTTAAGAAAGTTATGAGAGTATTAGCAGGAAACTTAAAATTGAACTTAATGAAAAGGAAAGAAAATACTAACTTGCATAAGAAGTGAGGTGTTACAGTAGGTTGTGAAATCCAGTAAACTTAATAGATCACTTATGTATTAAAAAAAAATCTAAAAAATAGATATCTACATTACCTAAAAATGCAATTCTTAGTAACAAGTCCAGACTTAGCATATGTATAAAGGAAAAAACAGTGAATGATGTTTAAAGTTGCTTGGTTAAGGCACAGAAGAGCAGGACTCTAGATAATAAAATGCATCTAGCCTGTTACTGTTACTGCTCTGTCACAAGGCCTTTAGGAGAACATTTCCAGTATTTTTTATATACAGTTTGAATGTACAGTTCCCTTTTGCAGCTTAAATCCCTTGCTCATTGCTTCAAGGAATGTTGGTAAAGCATGTCTTCTATGCAATAGCATATACGTAAATAAATCCTTGGAATTTTAATAGTGATATATTTCTACACCACAGCTCTCAGTACCTTTAGTTCATGGTCACAGAACCAAACCACTATTCTCAGTTTTACTGGTTATCATCACTGTCTTCCATTGCTCACACTTGAATCAGGGCATTTACATCAGATTCTCCAGCTGTCAGCAAGTTTTCTACATGTCGAACAAAGGTCAAATGGGACTTCTGTGATAACATGGGTTGGCACAAGCCAGACCAAAAAAACACAAGGTCAGCATTCAGGATTACAGTGTATTTCATACCAAATGTAATGTAGTTGTATATCAGCAACTTGCTCGCACTCGTACCTCTTGAGCAATTTACATATGTTAGGTGTTGCTTTGAGCCCTCCTCTTAAGGAGTTAGCTTCAACATTTCTGCTCTGAGTTTGCTCTATATTCCTGAGGCAGGCTGATACAAAAGACAATGGGATAACTTTCTCCCCTTTTGCAATAAAATCAAACCTTGGGAGACCTGAAAGTGCATTTCAATTTCTACCATATATACTTTTTAGTGAATGTCTAGAGTGAACCCAGCAGGGTGCATTCCTTGCCTTACTGTGCTGCATTCACTTTAATAAGTCTCAGCAACACAATCTGTTCCCTGCAGAACTGAACATGCAGCTTTAGCCCTGGAATAACAATTTTGTCTGCTAGCTATGAAAACTCAATCATCTCTGAACATCCGAGATGACAGAAATACACATATGCACACACAGACACAGACACACATGCACAGGGGAGGCTTTGTAGCCTCTCTGCTGCTGAGAGCCTTAGTTTTTGGACACGTCTCCATTTGCTTATATCACTTACCTTTAAAGTGGTCTAGAAGCTTCATGGTTAGCCTCAAGGACTTGAAATTTTGCAAGTGGGATATGGAAGACAAGTTTGTGTGAGGAAAATGATTATAGTTATGTCTTTGAA
Organism: Apteryx mantelli; assembly: GCF_036417845.1. Taxonomy (NCBI): domain Eukaryota; kingdom Metazoa; phylum Chordata; class Aves; order Apterygiformes; family Apterygidae; genus Apteryx; species Apteryx mantelli. The sequence continues at coordinate 43,405,282 of NC_089982.1, read as the reverse complement.
ATTACACCAAATCTGATGAAGTTTTAAGTTTTAAGCCTTTGGGGAAAACTAACTGCAGCTTGCAGATGAAGTAGGTGATAGCCTCTTTCAGCAGCTAAAACATCTGACATTTCTGCCTCATCAAACACAAAGTTACGTACAAAGTGCACACACAGAAGTGAGCTAAATTAAGGCTGCATGGGCATTACAAGGCTTTTATGTATTTATCACTGCTTATAGTGTGACTGGAGAAGTGAGCAGTACTTGTCTTTATTCACCAGGGCCTCAGTGGTGTCAGCTGGCCTAGTTACATTGTCTTCAGGGGAATTTGACTTACAGTGCTGCCTTTGTCTGTGCTGTTCATTAAAAACAACACATAACAATCTCAGGGCAAAGCAGCCTGTGATGTAAACACTAAACATGAGCCTTGTGTGGCCCAGCTGCTCCCAGGAGTTCTCTGAGACTCTCTGAAACTTTCATTCTAGGAGCCAAAATTCTGAACAGATGCTCTTCTCACACATTTGCTTATGTTTCCTCCTCATCACTGCACTAAATTCAGCAGCAATAATATGAACACTTGACATTTGCAAAGAGTTATGTACATAGAGCCAGTAAGTACTCAAGCACTACTACCTTACTTTAAATATATCACATACCTGTAGCACTTCTCTCTTTTGACCTATGCCCATCTCAGCTCCTTACTTTCTGCCTAAATGAATCTACTGATTTTTTCCTTTGTTTCTTCAATGAATCCTAATGCCTTTGCCTGTGAGGCAGCTTTGTTGTAAATGCTTACCTCATCCTCAGGTGTGAAACCACTGTCAGCTTTAGTGACCGTTCTGCATATTGTTCCCTATTTGATTATTGTAAGTATGGTAAACATCTTCTGCAGTCCTATTATCGAAGCTATTTTTAAATGAGGCCCAGTTAGCACAGTTAGATGTTATTATATATTTCTTTGGTGTTGTTTAGATATGTCTAAACTGAGGGCAGATATATGTCAGAGCACATCCCAGGTTACTGGTCCCCAGACTTGGTGCCTGAGGGTAAAATGTCATGGCTCTCTCCATGTACTGGGCTAGAGCCTTTCTGACTGTGTGTGTGTTGTGGTCTCCTTAAAATTTGCTTGTGTCAGGTGCAAATTATGCCATAAATTTCATATATTTAGATTTCTAAGTAGCAAATTTAAGCCTATCAATATGACTACCAGGTTTGTGCCTAAGGGGGAAAAAAAAACAGTTAAAACTTTTACACCTACAGTTTTTGTCCTTCAGTTGTAATGAAATAGTGAAAATAAATTTTTGGCACCAAGCAGGTGAAAGGTTTGATAAGATAAGTGTTAGAGCTCCTTGCTTATTTCACTTATGTGAATAATTCATTTTTACTTTGATAATAAACATGATCATGAATGGATTGAAAAAAATCCTGAACTGATAGTAATAGCTCTATCTGCCTAGTCAGGCTGCTTGCTCTTTTCCCATACAATATGTTCCTGCTTGAATTCTCACTTCCTTCTATCATTGCAAGATAATCTGTAGAATTGCTCTGTCCTTAAATGGGAAACGGGAATTGCAGATGTCTGCAAATGGCTTTGTCATTCCCCTTTCCCATTTCAGATCTGTATTGGCTAAACTGACAACTGAGACCTAACAAATGTTCCTCTGTTGTCTTTTACATCATACTGTTGAGCGTTAGCTCATTTTCATCCATAAAAGGTCAAGGGGTCTGAATGCGTCACGGTTGTTTTCTTTTACTTGACAAATTGAGAGTTGAAACTTTTTGCTGAAGGCTATGATTTTGTCACGTGCATTGAAAGCCTGCAGCCCTAATTTGGAGTCAGTAAATCATGAGAAAATATCAGAGAGGTAAGTGACTAGCAAGGTCATGACTTAGTGTGACACAATCAAGAAATGGGACAATCAAGAAGGCAAACAACCTGTATGAAGAAGTAAACTTGGTTGTTTGCTGAATAGATCTGAAGATATCACTGACTTCACTGTCGAACTATTTTCGTAGACATGCATACCACACTCTATGCTGAAAGGCACTTTCTTACCTGACAGGGCTTTCTGGTGAATGCTGAAATACTCCTAATGGATATTAACAGCTATTTTACGAATGTGTAAAACAAACCCAGCAAGATTTTTTTGTCACTGAATGTGCAACATCCAGGCAAGCTCCAAGGTAGATCTCCAAGGAGAAAAGGGCAGCTTGGGAATCCTCCAGCAGCATCAGGACTTTCGAAGAAAATGTTTCTTTTGCCAAAAATGTGGCTTTTGAAAATTGTGTGGCTCTGTAGGAGCATAAAAGGAAAGTAAAGACTGAGGAAACTCCTGGACAACCACTAGTGACATCATGAGGTTGAATTTGTTTCTCTCTGCCACCCTTTGATTATCCAGAGGAGTGCTCTTTCACTAATTTTTGAAAACATGTTCTACGGAATGCATTCTTCATCTCACAAGAGATGAATGAATATAGGAGTGAAGAGTAAAAGTTACCCCAGCGTGAAGGTGTTAAAAGTGACTATAAGGAAGAAACCTCACTGATTAAATGATCCTCATTGATCAAAAAGCTGTCAAAGGCCAGTAAATACACAAAAACATTTATAATGATGTTATGTGATTCTTACATCAATTGCAGGCAAAAAATGAACTGAGAAAGGATTAGATTTTCAAGTGAGTAGAATGTTTGTAAGTCTAATTGTAAGTCTCCTTTGTTATGGATCTCTGGTGTTTTAACAGGTTGCTTTGAAGAGATGGTGCATCATAAGAAAGGAGCTGGTGATGTGTTAAGAACCAATCTATTAAAGCAGTAGTTTGCTGTGGATAAACATTTTCTCTATTTAAATCTGAACTTACATCATGAAGTACACAAGAGTCATTGTTAACCATGCTGATCCACAGTTATGCTTGGAAGATTGTGCTGAGTTCTGAGAAAGTATGTAGCAAGGAGTCATGCAGACTTCATACAAAGGAAAAAACTGCCACTAGAAAGAACTGTAGCGAAGTGATAGCTTTGAATGTACAACAATCAAGCCCACCAAAATACCTGTGGCTGTCTCCAAACTGAAAATGTCAAATGGATTATAGACAATGAAGAAAAAAAGGAAAGTTTCTTCATCTGGAACTAGAAGTAGAGAACTGCAGACAGCAATTCAGGGTTAATACATTTCTGGTTTAAAAGGGAAAAAAATCAGTGCCCACATCAGCCACAAAACTGAACTACTTTTTCTTCAAGATTGCCTGCAAAGACAACTGACGTGATGGAACCAAGAGTTTGAAATCTACAAACATTCAACTGAAGTAGGAAAAAAAGTGCCTTTTGTGTCAGTTACATGGGATGCAAAATCAGAACCACTTTCAAAATTTACTGAAATGAAAACGTATCATGTGGATGATAAAAAATTGCATTTTTATGCATTTCCTACCAAGGAACTACTTACAGATCATGTTATCCAATGCCAAACTGTATAAGGCAAGTCAGACTTAATATCTGTATTTCAAGCTAGACTCACTACTTGACATTTTTGTATTTGAGCTATTTAGTACTTGGAACACATTATAAAACATTGAGATAAAAAGCTTAGGGTTTGTTGTCAAAATTAATTGCTTCTATGTATCTGCTTCTCCTTGACTCTTAAATGGATTAAAAAGCTTTGATTATCCAGCTTACTTAATTGAAAATGTGCAAACGTGAAATTGAAATGTGAAAATGTGGATTATCTGTCCAAAGACTTGTGAATACATACATGTTTATTTTGAAAACAATCTGAAGTTTGGATATTTGTTTGGCCCAAGTAAGCCTGCTGGCCACATTTCATATATGAAACAAAATGAGATTTTCACATAGTAGTTTCAAAACTGTGTTTCCAATTCACCTGCCATTTTTGAAAATGCTGCCTTCAGCATCTGGAATCCCAGTGCCATGTATGGTGAAAATGAGTTCTCAGATTATCAAAGAGCAGGTGTTCCTTAATACTACTTAGAAGTTACAGTATCTAATTCACACATTTAATTGCTATTTTAGAAATTAACACAGATTTCACTATCAGCTTGATCCAGCCAGTTCTACCTAGGGTATAAAAGATAATTTTTACTTTTCAGCTGACAAGGTACTTTTGAGAACTTGTAAAATATTTTAGTGTTCAAAACAAAACAAAAACCCCTTTCAGTACTAGCATTATGCAAAAAGTCATGCAATTTGTGTAGTTGCTTTGAGGAGACAACTGGATAGATAGTAGAATGCTGCACACTATTAAATTCCTACCAATGACATTGATTCTGCAAACATTTATACAAGTATTCATATTCATGAGTTAACATGTGCATAAGACACTTGAATGATTCAAGCCTAAAATTTGCAAATTATTAATTTCAGCTAATTCTACAGACCTTTTAAAATGAAGAACAGACTTACACCTTACAATGCAATTTTTTTTGGTCTTGTGTTAAAACATGAATGATTTGCTTTGAAGTACAAAGTCTCGAGAAAGAGCTGTTTAAATTTTTTCTTGAAATGTTTGCTTTAGCCATTTGTTGAATAAATGTGAGAAGGTTTATAAACAGTTTAGAGCTGTCTGAACTTGTGTTGTCTAAACAACACGTTTAAATTCAAAGACAAAAACTGGAAAGTGATTAAATTCCAAATCTGTAAAGATTTATGCACACACCCAATATTATGAAAGGACCAGTCTGATTGACTTCACTGGGCTATTTGCATACACAAAGTTAAATACATGATTATTTCAAATAGCTGGGCTTAGGTCTGTAATACTAGATAACTGTTTTGATTTATAGTTTTAATACATAATATAATACTTGACTTCAATATGAATCATTTTGTACTGACAAACTAGACAGCTGCAATACCAAAAAAAGACCTATTTTCAGGTAGTATGAGTTCATTTTATTGGTTATATAGCGATTAAAAGCCCTTCAGTAATTAATTCTACAACAAAATTCGTTACCTTCAAATCTGCTAGCTCTACAAAGAATACAGAGAGACACACCCATCTTTTAACATGTGCTTTGGGGGGAAGCTACAGTTTTCATTTAATTTTGAAAGATATTTCTACTATTTTGTCAAAGAACATTTCAATTGGCCTTTAATACTACTTTTCATGGCCATATAATGCATCTTTCTAAAATGCTAACCGTGTTAAGATGCCAAGCCAGGCCTAGGAGATGTTCCTGATTTTACAATGTACTGTACCACTAATGTGAGCAGTAATTTAATTAATCCATTATGAAAGAACTCATATGGCTGTCATATGAAATGACAAATACTAGAAAATATTCTACCAACTATATTCCTCTAGATAGCTCTTTCTGTGACAAATCATTTTAGCCATTAATTCAAAACCCTTTTAAAATGCTGAATAAAATGGTAAATGTCCTTGATTTTCAGTTTATCTTTTTACATCTTTGTTTATTTTTATGTCCTCTTACACAATTTCCATCTTCCTGTCTGCCATTCCTCTCTCAGCTTCCCCCATCAGCCACTACTTTTACCTCCCCCTTTTCCCACTCTGTTTTTCTTTCCTTACATTCTTTACTCACTTCTATCCCAGTTTTAGCTGCTTTTGGAAAGTAGCAATGATTTTTTGACTGAAAATGCAGTACTTTCTTCTAAAAAGCCCCACATCTTTCTCCAAGGCCCAGAAAACACCAGCTCTATCTCCCTGTAACAAAAGGCAAGATATAAAACAAAGTATGATCTTCTCTGCCCTCTACAGCTAACCTGTCACCCTCATCTTTGGGACCAATTTATATTCATCTGCCTCAGTGACTTAACTCTAAAACAACAAAACCCTGAGGCATGTCTGTACTTACACAGCAGCTCAGTGTCACCTTATCCCAAACAACTTCCTGAGCTAAAAAATCTAAGGATTTTTACCCCAAGGGCTTCTTGTTCCTCCTTGAAACTGTATGTCATGCTAAGGGAAGGATGCACTCTGTTTTCCTGGTTATGGGGTGAGTGACACACGTTTGTTGGGGTGCCTAGTTCAGTCAGCAGATTGACTCTACATTAGCAGGCAGGATCTCAAGATCCAGTATATACTAAGAGAGGCCGAGGTGATGCTTATGTTGTCTTTGGTAACTGTGCTTGAGCATGCCCTTGAGTTCCAAAGCTATCCAGTGCCCATACTTGAGATCAAACTGGAGAAGCCTCCAGGCCTTTTTGGAGCTCACTTACTGCATCATTAGCACACATGAACAGAAGTGGACTCTTGTCCTAGATATTGTGAACTCATTTACACTTCACATAGACCTTGTTAGTTTGGACATAAGCCTCTTATGTTTCTGCCCATGAAACTTGACCAAGTGACTTACCTTGTACACTCCATTTAAGGATTTACGCTGCAGCCCTTTGGTGGCTGCTCCAACACTGCTGACAGATGCATTGCCTGATGAGTCAGGTAAGGTCTTCATCTCAGAGAAAACTGTCCCCCATGCCAGCATCCACATTCAAGAAGCAAGGAGTCAAACAAAGCTGCAGTTCTCTCAACTGGTGCTGTCTGTCCTATTCACAATATTGCCTCCTTTCCCTTAAACAGCAGTTTGGAGGAAGAAACCAATGATCTCCTGGAGGCTCCACACATTATCATTCTTCCCTTCACACAATGGTGAGTGCAAAACTGTTGGGGTCTTGAGCAGCCCAACAGGCTCTAATTGACCTGAGCAGTCTATAACCCTCTTTCCTCTGTTTCTCTTACCATCTCCTAGGTGTTTAGCTGCCTGTGTTCAAGGTCTACTTTGATATGGCAGAGCTGCGTAAGCTTAGATCCAAATGCTGTGAAAACAGCTAAGTCATGAAAAAGAGCTGTGAGAAGCCTCATCTGGGACCTCCACCCATGTACCCTCCAAAGTGTTGGCTCAGGAGCTGCATTCCGGTTCAGGCCCTGGCCCTTGACCCTTGCCTGAGCTACAATGTTGTGCGCTCTTCCTGGCATTGTACTTTCCCAGTCCTGACCTTGCCTTGCTGACTTGACACCCCGGCCTAACCTCAGACCTGCCTCATCACTACAGACTTGCCTGATGATCACAGGACTGTTAACTGAACTCGGTTACTGTCACCAGCCCTTCTCAGTCCTTCTTTTTTGGTGTACTGTGGGACTGTGCCCTGAGGGAGAGGGCACTGCCCTGCTGGCCTGGCTGTCACCCTTGGCTCCCAGTTTGCCCTCCCTTGCGGAGCAGCCTGCTCTGTTTCCTGACAAAACCCTTCAGGGCAAGAGGGCCTTCTGCGATGCCCCGAGACAGGTGCTGTTTTGCCTGTGCGAGACAGGTGTTGTTTTGCCTGTGCATGCCGCACGGTGGTGACATCCCACATCCATCACTCAGTTCTGGTACCCCGATGGGCTCCACCCTTTGCAGCATGAGCTTTGAAGCATGAAGCAGGAGGTGGATTTGTAAAGCTATGTAACATTCCAGTTTTATCAGCTTTGTGATCTATTGAACTCCCCAGAAATCCATGACCTGCTGCTTCTCTGTGAGGTCAGGAGGGATCCATTTCACCAGGACTGGATGTAGCATGACACTATTACAAGCAAACACTGTTTTTGCTTTGACCAATACAGTTAGAGAAAAGTAGACCCAGGCCCCCCTGTGCTTATTAGATTTTAAGGATATGAAATCAGAGATTCATCAGTAATGGTACTATGTGAAATTTTTCACTCAATATTTTCTAAGAAGTGATTTACTGTTTTGAAATCTACTTTGATTTTTAATCTTTATGGCATTGAAAATCGCAAATGTACAAAAAGAATTCCTTTAAAAAACTCCCAAGGAATATTTTTTACCTTTTCAGTTGTGCAAATTATTTTTAGTATATTCTGATAAATCTTTAACATTTTTAACTGAAATGGAGGTGAACTAAAAAAAAATTATTTACTTAGCTATTACTCATTAAGTCTCACTACTTCCCATGGATATATAAAATATAGTTTCTGATACAATTGAAACCTTTGATCCCTTGACAGAGAATGGAACTATTATTTATATAAAGATAACAGTTCAGAAAGCAGAACAAAATTGTTTTATCTGCAAAGTACCATGCACATTAGAACTACAAAGAGGATTTTAAGAGAAAAAAATATTAAGAATTCAGTGAAAGAAAAGCCTCCTCATGCAGTATGTCCACCTATGCATAAGCAGGTGAGGGTATATACATATATATATTTCAGAATTGCCTTAATGTATTCCTATGAGAAAGACAAAGAACCGCTGCTGGAAATAGTGAACCCTTATCAAAAATATTTTTACACTGAGCAGTTTTGTCATAATGATTCAATTTAAATGAACAAATCTGAATCAATCTGTATCAACTTGGTGTTCAATTACAATTTTTTGCCATCTTTATGTTTGAGAGTATCATAATGAACTTAATGAAGAAATAAGCTCCATTTTAGACTAACAATCATGAAAACTTGCCACTGATGTGAAAGTTTTATTAATCAGTGCTTTTGACGATCTACATTCTAGGGCTATATACTTGCCAGTGGGGGATAACAGTCTCTAAAATGGGCTGTAAAGAAAGCAGCATATAATCCTAGGGGAGAATAATTAAGTTACCAGCTGTGAACTGAGACACCCACAAAGACCAACAACCTAGGGATTACTAAATTATGGCCATTGACTGAAAATTCAAACACTGAAAATACAACTGCTATGTAGGATAAGATGTAGGAACATTTTGCTCAGTCTTGATCTTTCATTGCAAAGCCAGTCTCCTTATGTCAGGCATGGGATTATAAAGCTTGCCTGAATAGAAATGTATTTAATTGCTTTTCTGAAATGGTGCCAAAGAGAAACATAAAATTACAAAGAAACCGTTGAAGAGCTATAAAATTTGAGAAACTATCATTTAATAAAGCAAACAGTTTATTCATAAATGTGTCATTTGTAACTTTAAAAAATACAGTTAAAGTCTGTCTCTTCTTTTGGATTATAACCCTATCTTGTTGTCAGCAATATACAAGGTATGAATTACTGATTTTGACTGAAAGCATTGAGCATAACCTAATTTATTTTATTTTAATTTGTTCTGTTCTTGTTTAAAAATATAAAGCATGTTTGTTTGAGATGGTACTAACTAATGTAAAAGAGATTTATTCATTTTTCTTGGGTGATTAATACTTCACTTACCTCCAAGGTTGCTTCAAGTTATATTCTGGTATAGCAACACATCTGGAGTTGAAAAGCTCTTGCAATTATGTAGACAGTATTAATTAACTATGCTGTTTACTGTGGAAGACAATGCTACATTTCAGCAAGGGACATCTTTTGGCCTCCCTCATACTCTGTGGCTGAAAATTATTTATTTGACTGGAAAGATAAATACTAATCCTATATTAAATACATTTGCCTCATTCACCTTCTGAAGTGCAAATCAAAAAAAAAATTTTTTTTCAAAAAAAGTGCATTGTTTTCTGTTGGCAAACTGTCAAAATTTCCACTTCTTTCTTCTCACTCCCCAGACTTCCAGTGTTTATTATCTGTGACAAAGAAGAAATAACAAAACTTCTCTTTTTTCTTTTAAAAGTGGTATTTAGAAATTGCAAGGCCCAGCCCTTTGAAAGTCCCTTATTAAACAGTCTGAAAACCATTTCTGGACTAAAACTCTTCCTGGAGAATTTTTTGTCTTCTTCACATAAATTCATTTAAATTGAAAACACAAGCATCAGCAAGCAATCTGGGGGAAAAAGTCAACCAAAAGGTACATAATTTGTCTTAGTTAGTTACTTAAGAAAACAAGTATAAGGTAGTTGATATGACAGGTCAGACCAAACGTCTCTCTAACACAAGGTGCTGTCTTCAGCAGTGGCCTGTAACAGATGTTCAGAAAAAAATATAAGAAAAAGTATACATTCATAAATCTTTCCTAGCATACCTTGCCAGTTTATTGTGGTTTGTGCTGTGCTGAAGAGAATATTAAAAATGTCCTCTGTAGATTGGAATCCAAAGTACAAACCTACTGTTGTTCATGAAGGGGTGGGATTTCTTGCTTTTGAAAAAAGATATCCCTAGATTTATTCCACTAATACCCTGGGGCATCTGTATTTGCAGGTAGACATGAACTTGATCTGAATGAATGAAAACTTTCCTTACTACACTAAGAGAAGACCAGAAGCCTACTGAGAAGGAGGGTATATTGGCACAGACAGGATCAATGCCAGAATAACTGCATTTGCATGGCTCCCTGCTGGCTTGGACCGTGAATAAAGTGACTGTAGCCTGCCTGTAAGATATCATGTAAAGATGCACTTTTCTGTTTGATTTAAAGACAGATTCTCACCTTTGTAAAGATCTTTATGGGGGAAGAAAAACTACTCTCTGAAATATAAGGCAAAAAAACAAAGAACTCCAGACTCTAACAGTGAAGCTCAGATATCTGGTCAGGCGATTAACAGCAGAAAAAGAAGGCTTTGCATTTTAGAGGGTAAAAATTCTGCTAGCATTCTTCTTAGATACCAAGGACAAATAGCTTGCTGAAGGACAAAGAAGAAATCTGTGGCAACACCACCAGAATAATCAAGATATTTATCCAGGTTCTCAGCTTTAACAGCAGACAGTCTTCCATGTCTCATTCAGTGTGACTAAAGTATTATTTTAGAGCTTTCTAGCTGACCTCTTCTGAAACCCTGTAGATGTTAATAATTTATTTGCAGTAAATGCAATGTACTACTGAATTTATTCAAATGCCATCAAGAAATTGATTAATATGTAGTTTGGTCTGGCTATAAGTCAGATTATATGGAGAACAAAGGTATTCCAAAGCATCTTCTCTTTCCCCTGCTTATCTACCAAAAATGCTTCACAATGAGAAAAGCAAAATAATAGGAGTGAGTCCTTAACTCTGGCCCATATGCAAGGGTTGAAAATCTTCACAGAGATATTGGCTCAGTAATGGGTACTTTCTGTGTAGAGTAGGGCAAAGCAAGGAAGCAGATTGTGGATTCTTAATCTTTCATGTGGCAGTGTTTGGGGCAGCAAAGCAGCAGTTCTTTGCTTGGGGCAAAGCCACAGCTGAGTCCAAATCCAACAAAGTCCATCTGTCTTATGTGCAACAGATTGGCCAAGTATTGTAGTGCAGATTTACACCATGGGCTACAACAGTAAAGAGACACTAAAATATAATGATATTCATCAGTTTAAAGTTGCAACTCTTAAATAAACATGCTATAATTTTTTTTCAGTTTTGGAAAATATAAATTCAGGTATCAATGATTCAAGAATCAATGGACAATTTGCAAAAGTTGTCAGACTGGCATATGATTTTTCACTTTTAACCACTTGGCTACACAGTCATGCTGATTCTTACTCTATTTTTGCCCTAGTGAATCTTGATATTTATCTCTTTGTAATGATGCAACTTCAAAAGAGGAATAGAGAGAGTTCCAACTCCTCTCTTGTGATCAACTCCAGAATAACCAGTGGAAGTCCAAAGAGGGGGGAATTGGGGTTAAAATGTATCAGAAGAAGGGGGCAAATGAATCAGGGCATCTCATGGCCTGGGTGAATAATTTAAACATGTTGCTACAGAGTCAAAGGAGTTTGCCCATTTCTCTGCTATGTGAGTTTCAAGAGGAAAGGTCACTCCTGCTTTGGAGACCCTCTGAAGAAGGGAAGTTTTAGGAGAATCTCACTGCAGTCTTGAAGTCATATCTCCACTCTAGAAAGTAGCAATTTGAAGTCAGGTTCTTGTCGTTAGCAGTTCTTCCTGGCAAGCCTAATTGCTCTAAAAAAAACATGCTAATTTTAGGTAGCTCCTTATTCAGTCTAACATCTGCCCTGAAACACCTAACCTTCCCCATATACTGAGTGGCATATACAAAAAGGTTTTGGAATTAATCATCCTTGTGATTGTTTTTTGTATTTTATATTTTTGTAAATGGGGAAAGGGATCATTATTTTTTATTATGATTAATATTATTTTCTGTCCCCATAGTTTCTACTTGATCCAGGCAATCAGAACTCCATTTTATTTCCTGTATCTGCTCTACTGCCAGTCCTGTCAATTTTTCTTAATAGTTGCCAGTTGCATAGACCTAAATCTAGATGGCATTCCTTTGCTTCTCTAGCACTCTGCTTTTTCTCTTCTTTCTCATGACCTCTCATGAAGGCCAGAGTTCTATAAAGAAAAAGAGGAGAAAATGGGAGAAATTATATCTAAGTCCTGATATCAGTTGCTACCGTTCAAGAAGAGGGGATGCAGCAGACAGTTACAGAAGGTACTACAAGCAGCCTCAGATAAACGTACATGGAGTCCAAGGCCATGGGGACTCAAGAAGGGACCAAAGTGTCTCTGCATTTATCAGCTTTATTTCTCTGCAGATTGTCTTTTTGCTTCTTTTCTTTCCCATGGGATCAGCTGCCTTCTCTGCTTCCTTGTGAGTTCGTGTGCTACTTTTGTGTTTACTGTCCTCTTCCTTCAACATAGTAAGCCCGTTCTCTGCTGCGTTGCTCACTAGCAAACCTTTTGCCTTGGCTCTGTGGATTTCTCTCTGCTATGATAAGATCGACCCTGCAGGTCCGCTTCCTCAACTTCCAACACTGTCTTCTACATTATGTACCTAACTTAAAAGAAAAACCTGAAAACACTCCTTGTTACTGCACCCCCTGTGCTGGTCACCGTGACTTTGAAACTTTCTGCCTAGGTCAGGCTTTGTTCAATTAACTGTCCATCAGCTATGACTGGAGCTACACGTCCTCTGTCCTGTCTCAAAATGCAGACTCAAGAAACCTCAACCAAACACTGCCATCCTGCAGACAGTCAATTTACTTCACTCCAGGAAGAGTGAAGCTCCACCCGCAACCAGGACAATATGCCAAAATGCTAATTCTTTTAAAAGTTTTTTTTCCTCAAGGCAGGCTTTTCCCTTTATTTAGGCTGTTGACTATCAGATCCTGTCAGTCCTTGAGCAAAGCCAGGAATTCTGTTTACTATCACATGAACTATACCAAGCTTGACAGACTGATGGAGTCTGACAGGCTCTGCATTGGCAAGTGTTACAGACTGCAACCACAAAAATCTAGCAAAGCAGTAGAGAAACAACACACACAAGGTTTCATCTGAATGATATAAACCAAAACATGTTAACGTTAGGCTGTTCCATGTTTGATTTCAACATGCATGATGTTTGTGGAAAGTATTGGATGATATGCTGTGTGACTCACCTCAGATGATTGATCTGTAAGCATGCTTCAGCTGACGGGTCATCCACTGCAGGATGGTCCACTCACCAGCAGGTTACCTGGCCACTTGAAGTGTCTACTGATGGGATAGTCTAACAAATGTCCCACTTCACCAGAAAAAGGAACATGGATAATTAAAAATTTCTGAGAACAGACCACCAGCTTCTTTCACATTCGTGACTGGTAAATCACCTGGGTTTATATTCCAGCAGGTTAAAACATGGGTTATTGCTAAACATAGCTATAAAATTGAAAATATAACTGTCATTTCCTGGCTAGACTTGCAAGATGAAAAAAGGAAGAAAATGACAGTAAGGTCCATATAAAATGGAATCCAAGCATGGATATTCCTGTAAAAAGAGGGTCTCAATGCCGTATACACCCAGTACTTTAGACAAAACTGAGCTAAAAGAGATACCTCAGAGAAGCCTGTATTAAAAACAAAAGTCCTTCTTTTTCTACCTGGCAGGAGCTCTGAAATACTTTATTTATTAGAATTATTTCAGAAGATCAGGGCAGCAGGAAACTTTAGTACTTCTGCTGTTACAGCAGGATACTGGCACATTATTAGTCTTCCTTTCTATTACCAGTGAGTATTTCTGTACAAAAAAGAGGTTTCTCTTTTTGCTGGTGATGTGATTGCTGCATTGTTTCACATGCATATATTTCTCTCCAGCTTTAATGAATGTATTTGACTGTTGGCAAGTGTATATGCATATTGTTGGGTTTAATATGTGTTTGATAATTCTTTTTCCATAGGTATAAATTGAATGCTTGTGAGTGGATGTGGTAGTTTTCAGTCTGAAAGTCCAGGGAGTAAATGCTCTGTGACTGAGATGTCTTGGTATCCCTTTGAAAAAACAGAAACAAAATGAAACCACAAAAACTATACATTTCAAATTATAAGACTGAAAATTCAACTTTTAGCTTTATGTTGGATGCTTTAAAGGAAAAAAAACCCTACTTTCTAAAAGTGCTTAGACACCTCTTTCCTGAGAGCCATTATAAACATTAGTTAAAAAAACAGAGGAAGCAAAATGAAGGCAGTGTTGTTATTACTCGTAACACACTGTAGTCATTATTTGGTCTACAAATCTGCAATCAAATGCAGCCTGTTAAAACTAAAATTATTCTGAAGAATTTTTGCGGCCCCTAGTCTTTGGATTCAGCTGAAGTAATAAAAAAGACTGTTCAAAAAGCCATGACTACTTAAAAAAGCATGAATTGTTCCTTCACTGAAATTTATGAATTTTATTATTAGTTTCAGCTGAAGTAGGATCATATTGGAGGGGGAAAAGCCTGTCACAGAGGTCAGGAGAAAAGGTAAAAAAGTAGTCACGAATTTGACCAGCTATTGCTTTAACATTTTATATAGCATAATTCAGTGCCATGTATACCTTATCTTATGCTAGAAACAGTTTCAAGGTTGCTTTCCCAGGGTGGCCTACTAGCTCACACTAACACAGTTATACCATTCCTCATAGTTATATATTTCTGCACAGAGTGACAGAGTGCCATTTAAGCACACTGGCCCAAGTGTAGCGAGTTAACCTTACTTTCCTCAGGGAAAATAACACTATGAATGTTTTCGAGAGCAAAAACCCTCTCAAGATCTTAGAGAAGACTAGAGGAAGAAGCAGCTGCATGATAGACATCATAATGCATTTCTAAGAGAGTGTGATGGGCTTTCCAAATGCTGTCAGAAAGAGAAATAGTCAATGTCACCAATAGGCAGGCAAGGAAGGAACACAGTTAGAAGGAAAAAGAAGCGCTCAGGAGAACAGAGGTCATCAAAAGGTTTTAGGTGAAGCACACAGAAGAACACCATGAAAGAGGTGCAGGGACCTGCACTGGTAAAGAGAAAGAAAATGGCATGTGCTGTCTGACAAAATGGAAGGACTGGAGATGAAAGGACTGGAGTTTTTCGGGGGAATGGCCACAAGACCAGAGAGCCAAAACTAAAGCTTTCAGGAAATACGAAACTTCATTAGAGCAGGCAAGTACCCCCATCTATTCAAATCTCATACTAGGAGCGGGAGTTGCAAGTATCAGGAGTAACTCTTTTCTCCTCCCTCACATGTAGACTTCAGGGTATAGTCAGAGAAGGAACGTAACTTTGGCTCAGAATTAGACCATCACTCTGGAGCAGCAACAGGCCTTGGAGGAAGTTCAAAGGCTCTGAAGAGCAGTCTCTGCTGCCTCAACAGCAACTGCTCCTGGAGACGCACTTGAACCAGCAGCGACAGAAGTGACGCACTGAAGCAGTTCAGTAACAAAGTGGGTTGGGTAATGCAGACGAAAATGAGCTTACTTATAAGCAAGGAGTTGAACAGCATAACTCCTCCTGCGGATGCTCTAGCAGAGGTGCAGTATGCAGTCTGGGATGGAAACAGTCCAGAAACAGAGATGCAGAGGACTTTGAAAGGAGAGAAATATGTCAGCAGGGAGGTATTCAGAACAGGAGAGAAACATCAAAGCAGACTCACTAAGCAGGGGAGAAGAGAAAGAAGAAAAACTCCCTCACAGAGGCAGCAGAGGAAGGAACCTGAGCCTTGATGAAGAAAGATGCTTTGGCTTGGGACAGTGCTGTGACAGACTACATTCCTGCTTTTGTAGGAGGGTGTCTCATTAGAGAAGAAAGCTTAAATTGTTTACCAAAAGGCTGCTACTGTGTTAAGATGTAATCCTGTTACTAAAGAATCTAAATTATAGGAGATGTCGTTTTCATTACATGTAGAAACCAATAAAACAATCTGCCTCTAAAAACATGTGAGTGACAGAGGCACGGAAAGCAGACAGCAATAGCAGCTACTACTACAAATGTACACAGGTTCACAGATTCTTGGCTTCATTAAAATCAATTAAAAATACTGATTTTATTATGTTGGATTTCCCAAGGGAAAATGTTTGACCAGATCCTCAGTGCAAGGCCAGTCTAACCAGATAACATATAATTGGCTCTTGATACTACAGAGATGAGAGGTAAAGTAAATGGAAGGAAAAAAACAAAAAACAAAAAACAAAACCCTGAGCTTTACCAGACACAGACTTTCACATGATTTAACTCTCACTTCTATGAATATCAAGAGAACAATCAATGTTAGTACATGAAAATAATAGAAGTAGTTGTTAATACTAATCTTTATGGCAGGACTATGAGGAGCAATAAATGGCTCTTGTAGGTGACTAAATGTTAATGTGCAGCTGACATTTAATAATCTCACATGTTCATTATAACTATACTCCAGTGCCATGAACATTCTTCCTGGTATTTGTTAAGACTGAAAAAAGGGCGCACAAGGAGATATTAACCAAGAAAAATATTTCTTCTGTTATGAGAATGGTGTTGCCTAATCTTAGTGATGATCTTCTTGAAATATTTAGCATATTTTGTAAAGCAGCATATGTCAACCTATCCTCCAAAAGCCACTTCCATAGAGAGCACTTCCATTTCAGTTCAGGTTTGCTCTAGTCTAATTCAGTAAGTTGAAATATTGACTAAAATTTATGCTGGTGCAATTTTGAAAAGACCCAAGATATTGAGTATAGAGACAGGTAATTTTATTTTTCTTCTTGAAAAGGTCCTATCACCAGTTTAACATGCTGATGTTGATCAAATAAATCTTGTGTGTTTTTTTTTGTCTTTTCACAGGTGCTCTACCTTACACCTATCCAGGCTTTTCTAAGCTTTTTCTTGAGGATTTGTGCCTTTTGTTATCTCAGGCATATGTTAAGAGGTAAGTTACTTGCCTTACAAAATCTTTTAGATCTTAATGTATCCATCTAACAGAGTGTATGGATTCCTATAGAGGAAGAAGCAGCTGGATCTGTTCTATAAGACAAATAGGTTTAGATGTTGGGATCAGAGGTTTGATTCACAGCTGGCTGATTTAAATAGGCTGCCAGCCCAGAAATAAGAGGGATGGGAGCTGCTTGCCTATCAAGTTAAAACTCCATGAATATACAGAAATTGGATGGGTCCTTAAGTAAAGGAGGCTGTTCCTTTAGAAAGACAGCAAAGGTATTTATGGTGACATGAAGGAGGGCAGAAAGTCTCTTTGTTCTGTTTTTTAATGGCAGTGAGCAAAAGATATCCTGCCAGAGTGCCTTCGAGTCACTTCTAGTCCTGGCTGGCAGAAAGCACAACCAACCCATAACATAAGCAGAGAGACAGAACATAGCTGTATTAACATATTTAAATAAATACATATGTTTTCTTCAACACTCATTCAGCTGGCTGACTTTAAGTATCCTAACCCAGAGACAGCAGCATAGTTTTGTTGCAGTCACTGGGCCTTTCTTTAACTAGAAATAATATTGGCCCTTTTTATTACAATCTTCCAGCCAAACATAATTGTTAATGCTGGGAGTTGGATGGTCACACCTCAGAATAAGCTCTCATTCTTTGGCCTGCTCTGGCATAATTGAAGTGTTATGGTTGTCCACTGTCAGAAAACCCTGTTGCTGGAAATTCTGTGTGAATGGCAACTGCATGCGCTCAGCTCATTTTCACAGCTATTCTGGGGCAGGTGACATGGGACACATCAGGCCCACTGCTCCTGGGTCTGGTAGCACTGGCCAGCTCTCAGTCTTTCCCACGGACCATCACGGGCAAGACCCATGAGCCACCTAGTGACAGGATGGTGGGTCACAGGGGGTTAATGTTGATGCTCTACATAAGTTAAGGTCAAAACTGTATGTGATTCCATTTAAGTCTTCCCTGTTACCACTTCCCCTAAAAGACAGGAAAATTAATTCAGGATGTTCTTTTAGTTAGAATTAAAACTACAATTATTTGATTAAAACTACACTTATTTCCTGAGCACAGCAATAAGAAATGGAATTAACATAATGGAAAGTAGTTTAACACATTAAAATAATAATACAAATAAAAACTGTTTTGTACACATAAAGAGATGGGTGGTAAAAATGGGTTATAATGAAAGTCATAAATTAAAACATAATTGAGATTCAGGAAGTCTGAATGGGACTTATTACAAGAAGTTTGTCTGACATTGGAGCATGTGTTTCAATTTAATAATCATCATCCATAATTGCACATGGCCATTAAAGTTCACATGAATTTAAGAAAATAATCACGTTCTTAATTTAAAATTAGCTAAGCTGTGTGAAGGACCTTCATTTTGCAGTTTTGACTTCAGAACTGGCTGGATAGAAAATACAGCAAGGGTTTTGTGATTTTCAGAGATGCGTTTAGCTCCAGGAGCTGCCTTCGGAAAATGTCAGTCACTGTGAATGTGAAAAATCCAAGGATTTACATAAAGAAAAGGAGGATGTAATATTTAGAGACTGTTGATGGAGAAAGTAACAATGGACATAAATAAAAATAGGGCCTTTCCATTCATGACTTATTTTGTCCTTTTTTTTCCTGACAGAAAAAATTTGAAGTGCAACATAACTTGCTTGCGTTACAAAGTCATAAAATCATTCTTCAGAGCACAAAAGCTACATTTTTGCTATTTAAAACAAACAGCGCATTCTCCCCTGTCCACAAGGCTTCCCTGTGTCACCAAGGACACAACTTCAAGATTACATATGTGCTTTCTAGA
Source organism: Apteryx mantelli (assembly GCF_036417845.1). Taxonomy (NCBI): domain Eukaryota; kingdom Metazoa; phylum Chordata; class Aves; order Apterygiformes; family Apterygidae; genus Apteryx; species Apteryx mantelli. Next base: position 43,386,540 of record NC_089982.1, on the reverse strand, counting down.
TCTGCAGAGAAATATTTGTTGGGAGGAAAACATGCTGGTGTCCTTCCTCTTCATGTGTCAAATCATTTTAATTTCATCATTTACTGAAATCACCCCTCTGGCATATCAGCCAAAATGAGCTTCCCAGAGAACACCTGATCAGAAAACAGCAAGCAAACAGAGAGAAAAACAGTGTAAGAAAATTTCCCTGAAAGAAAATATAAAGAAACAGTATTTCTGCTATGCCTAGCTCAAAGTATGCCAATACGCACAGTCCATTTAGAGGACATATTTCTGGATGTTAAACGCCATTAGGCAAAAGAAAAAAAAAAAAAAAGAAGTACAGAATTATTATTTAAGGGAAAGAGTTAATTGCAGATGAAAATATCTTCTTGAAAAATAGGATGTACATATACAGATGCCTAATCTGACAAACAGATTTATGGCAAACACATGCAGGAAAGGGTGTTTTTTTCCATGTTTTGTTAAAACATGAACAGCCTGGTGGAATCAGAATAAAAATGGAATTATTTTGCCAGAAAGACTGAAATTTGAGTAACTCATTAACTATAGAAACCTGTCAGCACAGAAATTCTTATTTGCATCAAAAATATCAGAATACTGGTCTCTTTACTGTAAATATTTATCATGGTGACATTATAACACTGTTACAATGACAGCAATATAATCAAAGAAAAGTAAACTCCTAAACCCAGAGCTATTAGTGATTTGATTTTATGGTACTTGGCAGAATAAAAGAGCAAGTATTGCACAACAAAGGCCAATCTTTTTCATCTCGAGTGCCAAGATGTAGTGATGACATAACTGAAGAAAGCAGAAGAATGCCACACAGTTAATTTTAATGCTTTTCTAGTCTTGATGATAATAGGATCTAGCATTTTAGGGAATAAAGCAGATTTTGTGATGAAAGTAACTGTCATATATGGAATATCTGGAATATGGAATCTGACCAGATACAGAATCTGAGAGACAGGAATGTGACAGCTCTATAGTAAAAACGTTCATTATCTTTTCTTTCTCCAAGTCAGGCCTTTATCTAAAGACTACTTAAAATTATAGAAATACCACAGTCATTGTCATAAATGCATCTGTGCACAAGTACTGTTCTCTAAAGATAATGAATTTAATTACTCATGCACATTATACTTTCAGAATCTGTAATTTAGGATATTTTTTTCCCCCTTTCTATATTCTCAAATTTATTTTGTTACTGAGTATTCAAAGTATTTAGACAATCAAAGAGCAAAGATCCACCAAGGACTTAGATTTTCAAATCCCATTTAACTTGGACACTGGCCACCTAAATTCAAAACTGATTCTTGAAATCTTCATTCAGCTGCAACATAGGCCAGGAGGCACTGAATTCTAAGGTGCACCTGTGTTTGCCACTTAAATTTGTCACATAACAACACACTTAGTTCTGGGTGTTGCTCTTGAGTACCAAGTACTGTAGCAAAGTAGGTAGTTCATGCCCAAAAAGTCAGAATCCTCAGAGGAATGCTGTTTGCCTATCTTTTCTCCAGCTGTTGAAAGCTTTTGTACAACACGTGCAAGACCTGCATAGTTATCCTTTCCCTCTGAAAAAGTTCAAACTCATATTATTCATCCCTTGGAAGAGAGCCATAAAGACCTCTGTAGTGGAGTAATGAAGCTCAGACACTGACTGCTCAGATGAAACTTCATTTACATCCCACTACAGTACCTCAGTACTTTTGGGTCTCTTCAAAAATATACTGAAGATCAAATCCTTCCTTTCCTAACATGATGATATATCAATATGGGATTTTTCCCCAAGTAGTCAGCTTGATTTCAGAGTTAATGTCAGTTCACAATAAATATACGTCACTGCATTTTAAACAGATTCTTATACTTTTATGGCACATTTTAAGTTTAACTCACATTAAAACAAAAATCTTAGAACATCTGAAAGATAACTGTGTTGTAAGCAAATATAAGAATAACTATTTTTCTTTAATCATTAAATAGTTGCTTACTAGTCAATTGGGTTATATCAAACAGTTTGATTACTCGATGAATAAAATTGCTTCTCAGGGTATATACGTATGTATATATATGTGTGTGTATATATATACACACACACACACACACACACACACACACACACATATATATATAAATAACTCCCACCATGCAAATGAACATATACAAAAGCAATATTTAATGAGTAAGTCAACAGATTAATTTGTTACCAGCATCCAGCCAGAAGATTCAAATCCTTGCACACTTGTAATTTTCTCATAATAGTCTTCTCAGATTTCAGTCAGTTCCTATATTTAGTCATTGAGCTTTGTTGTGTTTGATATATCAGTGATTCCTTCCTTGCTGTAACATGAAAAAAAGAATTTTTTACTTTTTGAATTTCATAATCTTCCTCTTGGCAGAATTATACACTGGATACTTTCAATCCTTTAACATGATTACTGTTCACATTTAGCTTCTAGTTACATAGGAAGTGAATCCTTTGTCACTGCATTTGATCAGCTTCAAGGCGGTGCCTCTTCCAGACTACCTCACAAAAACATTACATTTAGAAGTGTGAAAGGTTTAGATGTTTGAACCTGGGAATATTTTCTTCCTCTCCGCCAAGGTGTATGGGGTCTCCAGTCAAGACTCAACCCTAGTATAAATAATTCCAGTACTGTTTACCAGTACTTTATGGATTTGAGTATTGGAAAGACATGTTTGTTCTCTCTTCTAACGGGCTTGGAAGAAATTTGGGCTCCAAACAAGGCTTGTAAAAACTTGCTTATGAACAGAACCATGCTGCCTCACACATCCTCCACAGGGATGTCAATTATTCACAAATTGGATCTCTGGCTGTGTTTTACACGACTTTCAGTTTTGTTATATAACTTCTTAATTATGTCTTCAGAGATAGGGAATATACTCTACACAAAAGTCATATTGTCTTCCGTATGCCTCTTGTTCTCAAGCCAAATTTTTCATGTGATGTGTCTCACGTATACACCTGAACACCGATTTTTACATCCAAATTTTAGAACTCTATATTTTTTTCCATTTCCACAGCTGACCTCTTCATGTATGACTGCTATAAAGATCATGTCCCTATAGCAGTCATTACTAAGAGGGATATGTTTGTTCTGTAATTGCTTTCTCAGTAGAAAGTTTGTTTGTGTGGTTGGGAGAGTTTGCTCTAGCTCCCCAACTTTTTCATGGCATGAATCTACATTTGATTGCTGGCATGTGCTAAGCCCAGCCACTCTGGTCAATCAGGTGAGATTTCATAACTAGCAAGTCAGAAGCAGCAGTTTCTTAAACCATTTCTCAGTCATGATTACTTGTAGTCAAAGGCAAGTTAGATGTGCCACCTTCAGCAGTCAGTTCAGTATTCATTTCAACATTGCCCCTGAAATACAACAAAAGCTTTGCATAGTCAGGTACGTATTTCAGTTGAGCAAATGAAGCATAAGATCAGTTACAGTACAAATCACTGAACCACATCTACCCCTCATTGCTCTGGGAGTCTTAACTTCAGCCTAACTCTGTGAGCACATTTTCCTTGTAAACACGTGATACATTAAAATGCTTTTGTAGGCTTTAAACCATTTTATGCTATTGGAATACACATATTCTATTTGCTTTTAATATTATAAAGTTTTGAATACAAAAGTTGTTTGCTTTCCATTATCTTAGCTTGACCTGAAAACATTGCTCATGAAAATGTAATGGTCTTCATATTTAGCTCTCATTTATATAGGCCAATTAGATAAAATTTGTAAAGTGACAGCATCAGGGTCATTCTAATCAGTTAGGCCCAGCCTCAAGAGGTATTTCATGTGAGGAAACCCCAGCATTCAGTCAGGAAGCCCTGATAAAGCAGTTACATGTGGTGAACCAACTGAAAAAAAACGTTTGTGTTCAATTCCTTTAACAGGTGCAATGGCGAATGGTAAAATAGCCTTTTGAAAGGCTACTTTGTGCTATTAATATTTTCTATAATCATTATTTCCTTGACCATTTATTAAAGAAGCAAAATAGAACTACAGCAAAGCAGCTCTTCCCTTTATACATTGTCATTAATCTTGCTTTGGTACAAAAACTGGCTTGCTTGGGTCTCATTTTTGACTGGGTCTGGACTTAAAACCACTTCTTATCACATAAAAAGTTCACTATATGACTGTCTTCTTTTAGGGTGCAAAAAGTCTACTGATTTTCAGTTTTCAAAGAAAAACACTAAAACTCCTAGCATGTTTTTCATGATCATCACTGTAATAAATAATAATTCTACTAAGTTCCTACAGAACATCAGTCTAGTGAGCTATTAACAAGCCCTTAACAGTTTTCATTTCAGTCCATCTGATAAGTATCACAAGTCTTAATAAAGAAAAATTATTCAAAGAGAGAAAATCCCTATGGGCCTTGCTGCAGCCATGAAAGGATTACTTTGACAATGCACATGGAAACAGAAAACGTCAGATTTAGAGCTCTAGTTATTGATACTACATAAAGCATTTGGGCATTTTTTCAAAGGTAATGAAGTAAGAGTGCCCAGTGGAAGAGAATGGTTGGTGCCACTCTTAGCCTCTTGGCTGATGAGATTTTGTTGCATCCCCGAGTAGAACCGTTATCCCCTCATGCCTCTCAGTCAGTGCAAATCAAACTTAGGCATTACAGTGTTTTTTATGAGCCCATGAGTGTCCAGCACTCTCAGCTCTGTTCTCATCACACAACTAGTGCACCCTTTTATGACCTCCATCTTCACAGTATTCCATCTCCCACAATGAGGATTAGTGGCCAATTGTTCCTGTCTGGCCGTCTCTACAGCTGGATTACAATTTTGGCACCTTTAGATGGCACTCTAACTATTTCCTTATTGTTCTTTCTACTGGTTTAGTTATTTAACTTAAGTGCTGCTTGTACGACAAGTCAAAATGATTATGTGAATGTCTGGGATGAGAAATTTATTCCTTTTCCTGTCCATTTGAATTATATAAATCAACAAAAAGGACAAGCCAGGAAGCCTTTTATTTAGACAAGCTCTTGGGACAAATTTATACATCCCAAGGATAGACCAAATCAGAATTAGGAATATATGAAGGTAATTTAAGCTACTTTAGCTCCTCTCTTCCTCACATCACCAAGAGCAAATGTCCTGAACTGCTCAACCATGGGGATGGACTTCAGCCATGCCTGCCTCACACTTGCATAGTCCTCATGCTATGTCTGCCCCCCCCAAAAAACAAAAAAAAACAAAACACATCCTCCTCAGGACACAACCCCTAGCCTTCCACTCAAGCAGTAGAGAGTGACTTTTGTCTATTTTCCTGAAGCTTTAAAGTGTGTGGGTGAATCCACACCTGGTCCACATCTCTTCTGGGTGCCTGTGGCCCCGAGAAGTAATAATTCCTTCCCTTCCCCCCTTCCCCCCCCACCCCTTTCATTTTCTTTTCTGTTCTATTCAGTTCAAATACTGACAGCTGTGTTGTAGGTGTGTATACTGTGAAACTGAATGTTTATGACACCTCATGTCATCAGGTGTGACACAAGGTACATCTGTGGGAATACTTATGGCTAAAAGAAATTCTGGAATATGTTTGGAGATTTGTGTAGTTGCAGAAAACAGACCCTGCCACAGATTAGTTGTTACACTGGTGTCACATATTGGGAAAGATCTCTGTAGTAAGATGTCACCAGACCAGCACCTGGACTGCCCTGGAGGAAACCAGTTGCCTCATTCCAAAAAAGAGATACCGGAAACAAAGTAACATTTGTCAAACTGTCAGACAACTGGGATCCATCTGTGAACAGAGGAGCCAAGTTTTTTGATGATGTAGACTTTTGAAGATTAACATTTCATTGGATAATTGGCAGCGTTTGATAATACTTTCAAAAACAAGATACAATGCTGGTAGTGCAAGAGCAATGCTTTCAAAAATATGCAGTGGTTGCCTTCAAATTACATGTTTTTCTAAAATACTGAACAATGCAAGCTGACTATTTTTAGAAGCTTTTGGGGGGCTTTTTTTTAAGCTTGATCTAAATTTATTGCAAATACATCAGTAAGATTTACACTGGAATAAAACCTATTATAAGTACAAAAATCCTGTGAATTAAAAGCAGGTAAATTCTATTAAAGTTGTTTTATTCCAAAAAAAAATTCTTATCCTTTCTATTGGCATCCAACTACTCTCCTTCAATGTGCATTTTTTATGTTTTGGATCAGTTTCTGTTTCAATCTTATGACAAAATAAATTTTGAACAAATAATACGTCAAGGAAGCAATAGCCAAAAATTGTTTAGCAGCTTAGGCTGGAAACTTAATAATAGGGAAAAAGGAGTCCAAATCATGTTTTTTATTTTGTTTTTTTAATGAGTCATTCATGCCTCATGATTTGTTCATTTTTTTCCCCTCAACACTGTACAAAGAACAAGTGTACCAAGATGTGATCTAAAAATGACAGTCCTAGGTATTTTTTTTTTCTAGACTCTGACAACCTCCATTTAAATAGCTAGTTATAGATTAATCTTTTACATATCAAAAGGAAGAAAATAAGGGAAGTATTCACCATCCATATGCATACCTCTTTTTTATATGTTAACCAGACATCTGTCAAATCATTCCAGTATGATGTTCATAAAAATCCTTAAGATCTAACCTAAGTGAGTCATAAGTCAAAATCTAAACCTACAGGAATCAGATTTTTTCCAACAACACCTTTCTGTATACATTTATAGGTTGAAATAATAAAAAAAAATCATTATTTTTGTGAAAAAAAAAGAAAGTCTTTCAGTGTAGTTTTAACGTCTTTTGTAAAACACTGAGTTTTTTAAATCAAAATATTTGTAAATATTTATGCAAGCTAGAAAGGGAAACATGCAAGTTCTACTTATTCATACAAATGAACTCATCTTCTCCCTTTTGTACGGCACACAGAACTCGAATTACATTCCTTGACACTTTATGTCATTATTTACACCTTTACTGAGTACATCTAAAATGCTACATAAGCAGAAATTTTTTCACTCACATTCTACATAGGTGTAAAATGATTCCCAACAGAACCATAGTATCAGGCAGTGGAGAATTTACACAGAATGACCATAGGAAAAGAACCTTTGTAATGTTCTGTCAAAAGGAATTTAATCACTCACCTCCCTGCGTTGATCAAATGTGACGCTAAATAGCTCTACCATTTCTTTAGTTATTTCAATTGGATCACCATCATGAAAAATAACTTTTCTTATTCTCTACTAATGTCAGAATTGGGTCTTATTTAACTTCTGGCTCATCTGCATTTTTAATATTGTCTATAGTTGAGGTATAAAACTGTTATTCTAGCACTAAAAGTAATGTTTTCTCTTCTGTTATTCCAGATAAAGTTCCAGACTTTTGAATTCGGTTTTCAAAGAAGAGGCATAGATTTGAACAGGTATGCCCTTCCAGTACCCAAATCTGAACAATTGCTCACTTAAAAAAGAAACAATAGAGGAAATATCTGAAACTCTCACAGCTGTCTAAAATCAATGCTTACAGCAGTTGTGTGGACTGGGGGTGAGACAGTGCCTGCTGCAGAAGGGAGGTGTGTGGGTAAGCACACATCTCTATGCCATTAACAGAACTGGACCCAAAGCAATCTTCTTGGGCAGAGGATGTGTATTCAAGATCATCTTATGCAGAGGAGGAAAGCAAATATAGTGCTTTCTACAGGCTAGAGGTTGGTGTTGGAATTCTGGAAAAAAGATGGGATTTGAGGCATTCACCAGTCCTCACTGTTCTTCTTTAGCTAGCTTACCTCCCCGATTAGTGTGGGGGTGTTTTGAGCACCCTTTTGATGTCCTTTGGTCTTACTGCATAGTCAGTGAGAGGTCTAACTTGTATGTTGTGAAAGCTTCTGGGACCTGGTATTCAAACACCATTTCACTGGCATTGTGACAGCTAATTCCCATTTGTGGACTAGTCTGGCAGCTGACTAAGCATTAACCTTTTCTTCTGTACTGGGTGCACAGAATGTGGTCATTCAGGGTTTCTCTTCATCAAGAAAAACAGATTTGATGAATGTCCTTAGGAATTCCCATGAAACAGGAAAAACAAAACAAACAAAAACCAGAAAAATTATGAATAATCTACTTCTACCACAGGATGGGGCAATAATTTATAGGAAATGTGGGACTTAGTGTAGCAGAATTTACAGATTATTGGAGACAAACACCTACTAAACCAATCAGCCACCTCTTCAGTTTTTTTGTTTATATCTCAATACAGCTGCAATGAATTTCATTTCTTTTTCTTTCTTCTTAATGGCTTGGAATATGATTATCCCTCAGAGAAAAGCTTTCAACCAAACCAGCATCTCAGCGGAAGTGCTTTTATGTGGTGTCTATGAACTATTGTATGAGCATGTTAATGTCCTGCTGCAGCAATAGATAAGGATAGAAGCATGTGGTCGGAGAGGCCAGAGTTTTTTTTATAAAGACTCTTCGAGGACTGAGAAACTATCTACTTGCTAATATAAATCATGAGCTGTTAAAGTAAAAAATATCTCCTTCGCAGGAATGAAGAAATCGCCAAACATCAATGGAATTACATTTGTTGCGCTTATGTATAATGCAGTAGACAATGGGGAATACAGTAATTGATTTTGGAGAGGATCAGATTTGCCCACATGAATCTTTTGAAGACAGTTAAGTCCCTTTCACCCCATTAGTATCCCCGACAGCAAAGCCATGGCCACAGGAAAGTGCTCAAATGAAGACAAATTTAAAGACCCCTACTCAGGATGGATTAGGACATTCATAGCAGTGCTGATATAGTATTTTCAGTGTTTTTCTAGCAATTATCAAACTTTCTTATTCTTTTTAAGTGTTCTGTTTAATCACAATTGCCATAGTCATTTCAGAAAAAACAAACAACCACAATTTCACTTGCCTTTCCTGGATGTTTAGAAGACACCCCTGCCCACAGATAGTATCCTGTTAGCTTGTTTGCCTTCCTCTGTAAAAGCTGGGATTTCTGAAATAAAACTCTATGCATATTTGCTTCTCTGTAAAATAAAATCTTCTCTCCCTTAAAGAGAAGATAGAGAAGATTATCTTTTCTGACTCCCTTGGGAAAATATTCTATGGGGCTCAAACAGCATTACTCAATATCAGAGATTAGCTGCCTCTCCCCACCCTTTCTAATCCAATTTATCAGATTCAATAGTTTTCTGTCATAATGAAAGCTAATACAAGACTGAAATCCACTTTTAAAACTTGCCAATTTTAAAGAAAGTATATGAAAAGAAAAATCTGCAAAGAAATTGACACCAAAGTCTGGCATGATAGGTAAGTACTATAGACTATTTATACCTGAGCTGGGACATACCAATTTCTTATTCCACTATTAGGTCCCAGAGAAGTATTTTTTCTCTTATGATTTATCTTTTTACCACCAAATATTTATTTCTTATTCTGAGCCCATTTAGTGGACAGGAAGCTACCTTGCAGTGACTATGTATAAATGAAGCCCTCACTTTGTAGAGGGAAATAGAGGCACCAAAATATGGTGCCTACTCAACTGTAGAACAGCCTAAATGGGATGTTTTAGAAATGCTGAGGATATGGGTGTTTCCTATGTCTCATTTGTAAGAGGTATCTGAGAAAATAGCTATTTAGCTCTGCTTCTGATTCTTAACCACAACCACAGCTCATAATCCATTGCTTTCCATATTTGGGCGCCTCAGCCAAGACTACTTTTTAATTAATTAAATAAATAAATAAAATGTTAATTTTGCTTTTCCACTCAATAGCAAAATTGTTTAGGAAACTCAGAGATTCTGAGACTTAAGGCATAAACCTTACTCTTTCTGAGACTTGAACCAGTCTATGGAGTTGGACTATCCTCAGCTTTTCCAGTTCATGCAACTCTGAGCTATGTTTAACACACTAAAATTTACAGGGGAACAGCAAATACCCAAACCTTCTCTCTTTTAGGGTGGCCAGACAAACTGTTACTCTGGCTTAGTGAGTATATACTTATTAAATATAAGTATAAAAGATTAAGACTAACACCTCAGAACATACCTGAATTCTGTGGTAAAAGCACTCTCATAGGAGGAAGATGATGTGGGTTCAGGTCTACTGTGCTAGGTTGGATGTTGGTCTCCCATAGTCCAGATAAATTCTTTGAAAAATGCCTTCTTCATTCCTCAGGTTTGAGAGGTCTGACTGAGTAGATATTTTTTGAGAGTATTTTCTGGACTGGCTTGCAGCTGTGAGAAGAGCAGAAAAGAACAATCCAAAACTAGGATTATTCATGAAAAAGACATTCCTCACCACTGCCAACACCAATGGATGTATTTCTGATGGTTAACAAGCGCACAGTTGTAGCTGCCTAGATTGAAACAGTGTAGACCTACCAAAGAATTTGGTTGCCTTTCTGGTACAAAGCAACAGGATTGGATTTGTGTGACTATATGGCAGCTAGTTACCATGATACTTTCTTGAGCATAGCCCAGCTTCTTCTCATCTAATCCATCTACCTCTGCCCACAGCTGACAAGAGACTAAAAAACAAAACAGAACAAAACAAACAAACAAACAAAAACTAACAACCTTCTTGCTAATTTTGACTGTGGTAAAAAGGAGACAATGTGGGCCCACTGAGGTACATAAATTTGAAAGGATCTCTTATGACATACAGCCTCAGTAATTCCACTTTTATCACAACCTGTCTCATTTACCGTGTTTATTGAAAACACCACAGTGATCCTCAGCTGTGAATGTGCAATAAATTTTGCATTTGATGGACTTGTGTTAAAAGAGAAGTGGTTTGGTAAACATTTTTCTTTTTCTTTTCACTATCTTTTTCCTCTTCCCAAATGTCCTTCCAGATTTTTATCCAACATGCTTGTTTCTGAAAATACAACAGCTTTTGGAAATGTAGAGCTGAGACTTTTCTCTCTCTCTTTTGTGCTAAAAAGATCCATGTGTTTATGACACATTTGGCTTCATTGTCTATAGCTTTGCAAGTTCAAAGATTGTCTTTCATGAGGTTTCTGTGAGTTTAATCTCTGAATCTTGAAGGCCAATTCTCTTGCCCTATGTAAGGCTACAGAACAGATGGTCTTATAGACAGTTTCATCTTGTAGATGAAACTATAAGCCTTACAGATGAGACTATAGAATAAACAGGAACAGAGTGTTACACTTTTGAGTAAAGAATATTCACTGCAATGTTTGGTGGAAGTGTATGTTCTGCTATAAGATAAATCAGTTTCCTAATACGGCATTGCATTCCTAGCCTTTCTTGTGCACTGAAAACTAACTTTATCATAAGGACTGTTTATCTTTAGATGATTCCATATATTAATCAGTACATAAGCTTTCCATAACTGAACGGTTTTCCACAATTCTGATCACATGCCATTGCTATTACAAGGAGTCATGCCTATAAAATATGGATCATGAAGTTGCAAGGTCAGATGACAATGTTCTGGAAGAATCTAAGGCAAGGCAATTAAAAAAAAAAAGCCATTTGCTGTTAACAGTTTGACAGTTACCGTTTCATGCTTGATAAGCATTACTATATACTTTCTACATTAGAAACCAGACAGTGTGATAGGAAGGATATGATTTCACTGGTAACAATAATGATCACATTGGAATTGGACTATGTTAAATAACTATTTCCGTATTAAAAATGTATCAAGTATCCCTGACTTATAATTTCAGAAACACCTGGGAAAATTTAGCCTGTTAAATAATGTAGAAATATTGTAATCTGCTATGTAAATAATTTTCAAAATAATCCCACTTGTGAACCAACTTGTTTACACATTCAATGAGTTTGTCTGCTAGAACGTAATAATAATTCCAGCTCAAGCAGCTTGCTTATTATGAAGTAATATCATCTGCTGAACACCAAGTATAATAAAAGAAGATTTAGCCTCAGGCCGGTACTGTACAATCATTATAGTTTTAACTCACAGTATACACATACTGTGAGTTTCCTAATTATCCTAATATGCTTACATTGTCCATTGTCTCCATATGTTAAATTCTGGTGCTTAAAGTGTGTAGCATCTTAAGTGAAAACTTAAAAAAAAATTGAGGGGGGGGAGGGGGAATGTGAAGAAATAGGGAAAGAATATTTGCTTTCCAAAATGTTGATATTTTTAAAAACAAACTGTGTCCCATTTTTTCCCCTTTGATGTATAAATATAGCCTAAGCATTATATATGCTAAAAAATATTCAAAAAATCTCTTGAAGATTTCTGGAAGTACTCTAAATAATTTTCCTGCAAATTTTCACATCTTGACTTAGGGTGTGACTGTGCTGAATCAGAGCTTTTTGCAATCCCCTTCTTTCTTACTCTCTCAAGTGTTGCTCCTTTTCCTCTTGTTATCCTCCAAATTTTTTACCATAGAGGCAAAAATTTTGAATAGGGAAAAAAAGCAAACAAAGAAACACGATTACATAGAATATGTTTATGTAGCACAGATTAAGCAACATAAGCCCTCTCCTTTGGAAATGGAACTTTGTTTTTTACATCAGGTCTTCTTAACTTGTTAATGACAAGTACGCTAGTTTTCATAACATAGAATTTTTGAAATTGAAAACAAAATCAGATATGGAAAGTTGAGATTTTAAGTTAATTTTGAACTGAAGGGTGATGTGGAGTTACAAGAAAATTATACCTTGTGCTTCATAGTGTTTAGAGGATGGAACTGGTATGAAAATAGATAGAGACAGCAACATAGATGGGGCAAAGCAGAGAGGAAAAGAGCTAATAGTTTCTCCTGACAGGGCTGGGTTGGCTGCTGTTAATAATTGTGATTATTCAGCACATCTCTAACTGGAATCCAGATTCAAGTGCTCATTTTTCCCTTTTGAACTAAATAACACATTATTAATTAATACACTCAAAAATTGGTATTCATTATTAATGATGTTATATTGCCTTGTATTTCTGAGGGTTTTGTTTTTAGAGATTATCTAAAAAATAATGTAGTTTTCCATTATCTGCAACAATAAATGAATACCCATGAACAAATATATAGTAAAATTTACTAGTATTTTTTAGTAAGACTACTCACTATTGGAAATTCAGTTATTGATCCCCATAAAGTAGTTTTAAAACTCTGATTTGAACTTAACATATTGAATATGGTAGAGAAAATAAGATCTCACTACTGTGCAATACCCTGGGACACATGACCCAGCAAAGAGTCAGTAAAAGCTCCTCTGAGCTGAGAAATATTTTAAGTGTCAAATAAGCATATTATTGTCAGTTCCAGCACAGGACGCACATTGGCGCAGAAGGCATATGCCAAGGTGTTCCATGAAAACCATCGTAATAGGTTAAACTCAAGGTCCATCCTTCTCTAGCACTGGATAATAACAGATATTTAAAGGGCGAGCAGAAAAATATGGTGTAAATGATATTTCTCCCATATTGTACCTTCTTAGCTGCTTCTTACAGTTGTTCAGAGTATTCTTGAGCCAGATGTTGAATAGCCTCTACTTGGCCCATTGTATATGAGGATTGTGTTCACCGACTCCATGAGGGAATACTAACTGAATTTTGTCGTTAAGATCTTTTACCACAGACTCTTGCCACATGGACTCTTACCCAATACACTATATGTAGTCAGATGTCCGCTAATTCTACTCTTTCTGCTATACTAGTTTCTAGCAATTCTTGCTATGGTTCTTAAAAGGAGCTCTGTCAGCTAGCGTAGCTTCTGCTGCTTCATGATTTAGAACAAAGGGTCAAGTCTGGACTTACAGAAAACTGTAAATAGTTTTGTCACTCCCTCTCTTGTCCTTCTAGGGCTGTGTCAGCGGACAGTCACCTAGATAGCAAAGCAAATTTGAAGTATCTTCTCACTCTCACTGAGATACTGCTCAAGCCTGTGCTTCCTGCTTATAGGCTCACCAGATATTGGAATTGTTTTCAAACTGGAATCCTTTTAAGGATGGATGTCTTTTTAAAGCAGCACCTAATGATACACTTCAGAATTAGATATTATGGTTCCCAGCATATTTAGTGTACTGTTCTGTGAGGAGTCATTCCTTCCTTGTGTTTATGATTAGCACTGCACATATCATTGACATAAAAGGAAAGAAAGTGAATAAAACTAATTCCAGAAAAGAAATGAAATTAAAAATATGACCAAAGAAATAATATGTGGGTATAGACAAGTTTAAGGTTACTAGTAAGTGATGTTTATTAAACAAATTTTCTACCATTTTTCTCTCAATCCTTGGATAGACTGCCTTAGGCGAGTGAAGGAGAGTGGAAATGAAATGGCATTCTCTGAAATCTCTGTGATGCTTGCTGACTTGAATTAACATCCTTTCTTCCTTTGCGGGTCCCAAACCTCTATGGCCTTCATTTTCATCTATCCTGGCCTGGCACTGCCCTGGACTCTCAGCTGGCCCTTAACAAAATGTACAAGCCTTGAACTTCTCTTTTTTCTGGATCCTTATTCCTACAGTAATGGAGCTTCTGGATGGACCACACTTCCCCTTCAGGCAAGATTCTCCTGTTCTATTGTACCATTCTCTTCAATTCCCATATCCTACCTCTCCCTGTCAGGTTGCCTGTGCCTTCATTAATTTACTGGGCAGGACTCTGCAGCACAAACGTATGTCAGCCCAGGCACTTGTTCATTGAGCTCGGAAGCTTCCTAACTGGCGTTCACTTTTTTTGCTCCCCAAAAGTCACGCTAGACCTGCTAGAGTCAAAGGGCTTCCTGCAGTAATCCTCTCTGTTAGCCTTTAATAGCGACCCCTGGAAATTCTTATACAAGCCGAGAGACTGTGAGTGTATAAATAGTTACACTACAGACTGACACACCTTAAAATTAGCTTGTAATCATTCTGTGCTCCTATAAAATTATCTCAAGTCTTATTTGATTTAAGGATAGGAATGTAAACTATTTCTTACTTTTGGCTAGTGAAAAGTTCCAGCAACTGAATCCATTTTCACCCTAAGCCACTGTGACAGGACAAGTCTGCAGTTTAACTACGTGAGAGAAAGGCAGTATTGTTAGTAACAGGAAAGGTTTCTTGATGTGCTCTAATATACGTGATTAATCTCCACAGTAGCAAGTATACAATACTTTTCGGACAAAATAACATCAACATAACCACAGAGGTTACCTCTACCATGGGGCTATCATCTCAGATTGAAATCCAGCATCCTTTATTTACATAAGTGGTCTTCTTGCCTTAGTGATGCTTACAGGAGGAGTATGGCCGTGTCAGAGTCAAAGTCCTTAATCCTCAGCTGATGTGATATAGCTCAGTTCAGATCAACTTAGTCTATCTTATCAACTTGCACCTGGTGAAGATCTAATCTACAGTGGGCCACAGAAGGCCATTTAAGATTGTCTTAATTAGAACAGGAAATACCTGTGGTGATTCCTTGTGGTCAATCAGAAAATAAAGACTTTGGCAACCACAGCAGGATTAACCCCGCACCTGCAGTTCTTTGGGTTCTCTGAGTGAATTGCCCTGTTATCCTGGCAGATTCTGTCTTGTTTCAAGTGTTGTTTGCAAAATGATCAACTGCTTCAGTGCTCTAAGTAGGGGTCAGCAACGCAGCAGGATGCAAGAATCAAAGAGAAGGGAAAACATCTAAGTCACTGGGACATGACAGCACCTGTCAAGGTTGTTTGCACATACCTTAATCTCAAAAGATCTTTATGGTGTATAGAAATGGGAATAAAGAGTCTGTCCTTTCCTCCCTTAGAGAACTGTGTGCATGTTCAGTGTGCCAGCCTGGGTGCACAGGCAGCTTGGGGGCCTGCATGCACATTCAGCTCTTCACTGTGAACACAGAAAAAGACAAGTCCATTTACACTCTTCATTGAGACAGTATGGTTTTTGGTACTGTTATCTCTTTTCTATTTTCCTCTCCCCTTCCCTTTTCCATTTTCTCTAGAGTGCTGCCTTAGCAGAGTTTGTGTGTCGCAGTACAATGAAACTGTTCTTGCATCTTTTTAATGTAGTTTTCTTACAATCTCCTTCTATACGCTACCATATACAGTCCTCAGGTTTTCATACATGGTACTATGCCCATCCAACTCAGTTGTCTTCCTCAAGGAAATGATTTTTGTCATCTATATAACTGGAAGTTAAACAAGGATTAAAATCTGATGAAGACCACACAGAGAAAAATAGTCTATTGACCAAATGTTTCAGCTCATCCAAAATCAAATGTTTCATATGCTTTTTTTAAAAAAAATGAAAACTGCAGTAAATTTTGAATGAAGTAAAATTTCAAACAAAGAAAACAAAATGTAGATTATGAATCTTTGCTAGACTTCTGTTTTTACCACGATAGTTCAACTCAATATTATGAATTAGCAAAATCTTTTGGTCAACCTGAATCTTATAAATGATTTTTTGGCATTTTCTGGCAACAGAATTCAAGTGAAAGACTATGCCCTGCTCTATAAGCAACCTCTATTTACTTCTGTAGCTTTCTAGACACTCAGGTTACAGACTAAATTTTGCCTACCATATGCCCCAAATTTGAACAAACTGCATATGGAGGATAAACAAGAAAAACCTCTCTGGATTTCTGTTTTTGGTGTTTTTTTTTTTTTTAAGCAAGTTGTTTGAAGCTCATCGGAGAAGTGGTATGTAAAAAAGTGAGGAAGTCAAAACCTGGTGAATGCAGTCAATCATACATATAGAGCTCCACAAATTATTAGGTACCCATACTGTATATCGTTAGAGAGGTATGTTGGAATGGGTCTTATATTTTCATATGAGTGTTTGTATGTATAGATGCACCCTGAAATAAATATCCTTTACTGACAATTGTAGTGCCTATTTCCTTTTATATGTGTATAATAAAGCTGTGTTTCAGTCAAATACTACTCTGTAATAGGTGGTGGGAACAGCTGATTTCTGAGTCACATGTTAGTCACAGTGTGTGTGTGCACAGGTGTTTGAATGTGTCAAATTTTGATCTAAACCTTCCGCTTATTATTGCTGAATAGGAAAAAATGAGTCAGCAGTTTAGCTGCAGTGCAAAGAAAGCTGCTTTGGGAGGTTATTTAAAAGAAATACAGTCTACAAAGAAATCTGAAGAAGAAAAATGCCTTAAATCTTTGACCCTTTTCATTCATCTAGTTCTTTACAGGCTCCTTTAGGATCAATAACACTTGATAAAACTGTGTTCTGTTTCACATACTGCTTGAATATGAATATATGCATATGTTAATTTTCTTTATAACTGGTAGGTGACAAGTCTAGAAGACAGAAATATTTTACAATATAGAATATTTTTCTTTCTTCTAGAAGCTGCTCTTACCTTCCTATTGTAAACAAGGTGCAAGAAATCTATTTTGAGAAATGCTTATCTTTCTCCATTACAAACATTGACTGACCTTTCTGTATATGTAAGATGACAATAACCAGACTTTTGTAATAAGATTTAAGAACAAAAACAACTTAAACACACCCTTCTCAAGACCAAGATAAGCTTTTAGGGGAAAAAATGAGAGGAATTTCAGAGTGTATAGGTAATTTCAAAGTCATTACCGACCTTTCAGACTGTTAGACAATCAGAACTGATATTGTAAACTTCAGTCTGAAAACTAACTCTAAAGATGTATTACAATTTATTTCATTAATATCAATCCAAAAACATGTCCTTTGAATTCTAACGCAGCTCAGGCTCGAGAAACAAGATCTGTAATAATAATACACAGCTTTATTAAAGCAGACTGCCTGGACTTATAAACCTAAGTTTATAATTTGTCTATAACCAGTTTAATCTCTATATGGTAGCATTTGATTTTTCAACAAAACCAGACTACGTGAGGAAAACAGTTGTTTCAAAGGTCACACAGGGAGTGAACAAGTCCCCTCTGTGTAGTCCCTTCAGGGTTTCCCAGAAGCCGTCCTCGTACAGGGAGCGGGAGCTCTCCAGAAGCCCACAGCCCTGCCTGCTGCTCAACTGCGTCCCTCTCTGCCCCAGTCCCTTTACTTTGCTCAAAGACCGCAGTAGCAGCCTGCCTGCCACCCGCTGCAGCACTTTTAGGATGGAGCTCTTCAGAAAAGTAAAAGTAGTACTAATATTTCTTTTTCTACTACATAGTTTGCTTAGGAATAAAAAAAAAAGCGCTTTTATTCTTCTGGCCTGAACTCCCTGGCCCATACACCTATCATGGACCCTGGATCATGTATAACTCAAGCACTAATTTTTTATGTCAAATCAAAGACAACTTTATTCTTTCATATCCTTTTAAGTTCTGTTTTCCCTGAGTTTTACTCCCCATGCAGCTCAGTGCTTGGCATCAATGAAAAAGAGTGTTTAAGACTTTCCACTTTAAAGAACACAGAATTGCCAGACTGGCATCTAGATAAGGTTGCAGATCTCTAGGACGTTTTCAAGTTGCCTGAGGTGAATGAACATCTAATGAGAAGTGATATTAGAATAATATGAGGTAGAAATGCCAAAATAATCATATTACAATCCTCATATGCTGGACCTTTTCTTTTTTGTAAAATTTCAAGCACTTTGCACTGTTTTCCTTTCCCTTACTCAAAAAATTAAAAACACAATTTCAAAGAAAACAATTAAAAACACAATTTCAAGAAAACAATTAGAAACTACTTGGAGTGATTATATTTTATGTCTTTGTAACAGAATGAGTACCACAAACAATCACCGTATTTTCAAATAGGAGTATATGGACTTCTTTATAATGGAAAGCTTTATAATTAACTCTGATAGAACTCTAAAAATGGAGAACAATGTAAAATAACTGTTATGTTTAATGTAGAGATAGCCAGAAATTTATTTTTTCTGAAACATAATTTTTTTCTCTCAGAGTAACACACAACAAGAAAACAAACACCTGTTTTAAGAAATAATATCTCCAAGAAATTATGACTCAGAGACTGAGCTGAAGCATCTTGGCTCACGCGCTGCTCTTGGGAGAAGCGCATTATTCCCTCCTTTTCAGCAAAAATGTGAACTAGCAACAGTCTTCACTTGTGGTCTGGTTGCCGTGAGCTGAATGTTCTGGCTCCTCACTTTCCTGCTAGCCTTACTGCCAGGCTTGGAAATGGGTGGGGAAGTGGAGTGTTTCATCAGCTACCCCAAAATCAGGCTGCTTCACCCTGCAAGCATTCACAGCCTGGCTGAGTTTTTCTTCTACAAGCCCAGGGAAGGAGGCAACACTGACCTGCAAAGTCTGTGAGCGCTAGTGGCAGGCTCCCTGGCTCCACCAAGGTTCCTACTGTCCTCCTACAAGGCTTTGATCAGTCTAGTTCTGCTCCTACAACAAAAAATAATCACCCCAGGGAAAATGCAGAATATGACTGGAATTTGACTACTGTAGTGGAAAATTAGACCTTTTATGACTGAAATTTTCCTATAGGGCGAATAAAAAAGATTCTGTGAAAAGATCATTTGCTACTGGAAAATTGTTCCAGTGAGATGGTTTTGACTATCTTCTTTATATGTGAGGGATATTATAAAAACTTTCTCTCCTTTTCCAGAATAAACTTGATTAATGCTACGTAACATCTGTGATCGATAAATACAGAAAATACTAAGTAAGGAGAAAAAAATCTTTATTTTGCTATGGCCTGTTGAAATGAAGAAAGGCATTAGGGTTTGCTCACAGTTATTGTTTCACGCAGAGCTCTATGATCTATGATGCACCCTGTAGCATCATATGAGAGGTTGACATGGAAAGTGAAGGGAAAAAAACCTTGGGGTTACATTGCCCTACACATGAGCTCCAGTGTACACCTCAGTCCTGCTAATTTCTCACCAGTTTGCCCAGCCAGCTAACCCAAAGCACCATTCACTGTTTTTGCAAATGAACTACAGGAAACCCTTCTTATTACTTAAGCATCCACTTTGACATAGAAACAACAGGGCTCCTGCCAGCAAGGAGACTTCCGCTAGAACAGGTAAATCCTATTTAAGATTCCTACTAGGAAACCATTTTAAGAGAGGGTACGAATGGAGCCAAACTTCGCCTTATCCCATACAAGTAAAAGCTGAGAAGGCACCTTTTGGCAGGCAGACCAAACTACAGTAGATTAATTCCCTGACTTTCAGGGCAGTAAGATGCTGGTCTCTGACCAGCATCACTCTCTCCTCTAATGGGGAACCACAACCAAATATCCAGTTCTGCCTAACAACCAGAATGACACTGATCAGACCCATACCAAGCTTTGTATACCTCTGTAGCATTTGAATATCTGCTCAGTTTACCAACAAGCACAGGAAGCTGCTGCAGCCTGTGGCACTGTTGGTGAGCACTTCTCACATTCAGGGTGGAGGTTGTACAGACATTTTGCACCATTGCTACCCAACCAGCCGACCCGGCATTATCGTACCCTCTCCCTCACACTGCTGTGTTCCCTCTTCTCCCATCCCCAACAGGTAGCGCAGGTGTAACAGGACGACCCAATTCCACGTGCTCCCGCATAGGGCTGCCTTGCCTGCGGGTCGGCACTGTGTAGTCTTACCTGGGAGCACAAATCAAGGACACTGTTCAAGGCTGCCATCCTATAGCCCTCTCTCAGGGCAGGCAGCACAGGATACTCATGGCCCTGTTCTCCATTTCCAACCTTTGCCATGGCACTTACCAGCACCTCTACTCCTCTTTGGGTTGCCCTCACTTAAAAATCCGCATTGTGGCAAAGCTAACAGAGAAGCAGAAAAAGAATCCACTGAACTGTTATTTTCACCATAGGATCTGGCTGGATTTGTTTCCATTTAAAATCAATAGCAAAACCTATATAGATGTTTGTGGAAACTGAATTACATCTCAAGTATTACCTTGGGAATCACGGGCAAAGAATTCAAAATAAGAGCAACTATAAGAGTATTTTCAAACTCATTAATATCTACTTCTATTTTTCCATTGTAAATTTACCTTTTTCTTTCCTTCTCTGTTATTTGGTCTTCCTTTTATAAGACAGATGTTACAAATTTACAAAGAAAATGTTACAGTTTACAGTGAAAAAACATTTTCATCAGTAACATCAAAATCATTTGTAGTTCTGTTTGTTTATCATTAACACTATACCATTTATCAGTATGGTTGGATAAATATTTTTAACTAAAAATTATTTTTTCTTAAATAACACTTCTTAAATACCAAAGAATTTCAAGCTAAATGTCATTATTTTCTTCTTATTTAGGACAGTATTCTCACATAATTATTTTCTGTATAAAAATCTAGGAAGACAAATAAAGACTTAGAAATATTCAAATAAAGACTTAGAAATATTAGGTCCAATATATGCCTTTGTCAAGTATAAGATGAAGCTTTTGTCTTTATTATATTGTAATATGTGGCTATACTTTTTCAACAAGGATAGAGAATACCCTTCTAGAGGCCAGACAGGCTGCACCATGGTAAATCAAGCATAGGCTTGTGTGGTTAGAAGTATAATAACCAATGTTTTCCTAGTGATGTTCAATTTGAATATTTTTTTGTATCCACACTTCTCCTGTTATTTGTTTCAGGAATACTTAATGCACCAAGCATAAGCTCTGAACCATATGTTTTAAAATGTTTATACCAGGAAATTATAGTGGATTGTTTCATGACTTTGAAGGGAAAAGCAAACAGTCTGGCTTTGGTGGAAAGAGAAAAACAAACAGTCAAATTAGGAGAGCAACTTTTATCAAAGGAGGAGGCCCTTTTTCCTTCTTTGGTCACAAAGCAGCCTATTTGCTTTTACAAACAGGTCAAGAGAAATTACTAACAGTCTATCGTATAATGTAAGTAGTCATTGAGCAGCTATCCCAGCAGTGGTTCCATAAACTGCTTTCTTGCTCTCAGAAACTGGAGAAAGATGTGTTATTACATAATTTGTGGTTGGCAAGGTCACGCAGGGTTAGATTTACATAAGGCACATAAATGAGTATTAGTTTCCACGACACATCTGTGACAAATATAGGTTTTTAAAGCTGAGAGTGCAACTGCTAGTTTTCTTTGCTTGGAAAGAATTAATGAGCAAAGTGAACATAATCTGGATTATAAGTAAAAGTACAGATACCTTAATCAACAACATAGAGGTAATAAAGGAAGTAACAGAGTAAAAATTTTTTCACGTGGAAGAGTATGCAGTTTAACTGCATTAAGTGTTTCTCTTACCTCTTAAATACATTTCCTGCAAGTTTTATTAATTACATAAAAGTAAATGGTTTTGTTCACCATCTATCTACTCATTAATTATTTCTTGGATGATTACAAGGAATTTAAAGATAGTTTTGCAGAAGGAAAGCAAGTAGCTTTATATTTTATTATCAAGACGGTCTCCCAGCTATAAAGGAGAGCATGGGAGAAAGAATAAAAGTAACTACTGGGCAAGTAAAATAAGAAAGATATTGTTAGCTAGCAACTAAGTGAATGTTGCGAGGGCAGATATTAAAAGGCAAGGAGGAAAGATGGCATTTGGTGTAGTGAAGGAAATTCAAAGGGAAGAAATGACAAGATCAGAGGAAGGAGCAATAAATTCTTCTGACAACTTCAAAGTGAACAGAGCTGAGACAGGGAAGATGTATGACTGAGTTTTCATTTTACTGCAATGTATTAATTTTCACAGTCTTTTTCAGTTATGCTCTTCTTAATTGCTGTCTGTAAATGCATTACCAGCATGGAGATTCCAGTCGCTATGGGAACTTGTTAAAATTTACCTTTTTACATACATTTCTATAATGCTGAGACACATTAGTCCCCAAAATAGAGTAGAACCCGGAGGCTGGAAATGGTGTGGATCATGGTGTTTCTGGGATTCAGGCCATTTACATGCACATGTGGTATTACATTGATACTGAACATCAATTTGCTTTATTATGTGCTATTCTGGAGAAAGAAAATATATGGATAAATTATTCTAAGGTGTAGTCTTCAAGCTAGATGGTCAGTCAGTAAAACAGATGATAGAGTGTTTTTTTCCTTCTCTGTAGAAGGTGGAAAGAGTGGGTTTGGAAAAAACAGTGATCATGCTTGCCTTTCCCCCTCTACTTTCCATAACATTTGGAGAAAACCCTGTAAAAAAAAATTCATACAATATCCTAGTTTCTGTGCAGATTTTTACATATGACTTAAACAACAGATGTTAAATGGAGGCTTTTCTGGCAAGTGCAGGAAGAGAGAATGTATTCTACATTATTTAAATGCTGTTGAATAAAGAATGTTTGATTTATGCTGAAATAGATAAGATGATACAGGTCAGACTCTCTTGTGTGACTCCCCAGGACTGCACAGGAACTCTTCCACACTTGATGTCTCAAATGTATCTGTGCTGCTTCCAGCTGTCTGCCAAGAAGAGCCCATGGGACAGAACCAAGGGAAGAGATCTGTAACTTTCCTTTTGCGTATCAAATGGTTGTAGATCTTTCTCTAAGAAACATAATGAAACTGAGCAGCCCGCTGACTGGCAAAATGGATAAAGAAGACATGATAATGGGGGGGGAGCCAAAAATTAGACATACATCTGTTTATAAAATGTTACATACTCTTATAAATTACATATATATATATAAATGTGCACATTACACAAGTACAAGTAGCTGGGCAGTTGCTTAGAATAACATGCAATGAAAGGCAGATTTTAGGGGAGAATTCCACTGTTAAATTTATGGAAGACAGGAAATTTGGATAATAGAAACACAGCTAATGCAGTAAGTTGCATTACTCAGATTTTTTAAGCTACTATGCACAAGAAAAAGGCAGAACATTCAATATACAAGGAGCTCATGCAGTGAGTACAGCTAGAAACTTACCTTAGTACTTAAGATTTTGTTAACATACAGATGGTGACTATCTTAATTCTTGTGTCAGAGGTGCCTCAAACTGAGCTTGGCATTGAGTAGACACATGAGTCAGCCTGAAAGTAACAGACTGAATCCCAAGGGCTATAAAAGTATAGTCATTCCTGTTTGATGAGATACAGAGATCACTTAAGTTTTTTGATTTGCTATGCTGGCAGAAATTTACATGTTGCAAACACTCACATGTAAATCATATCACCTGATAAACACACCTACATAGCAATAGCTCTGAACTAGCGTTGCTCTGAAGGTGACACATAAATTCAATAGGATTTTTGACAATGATTTTGTACCAGGATAAGGATAAAATTACTCCCATCTATTTTTCAGTAAGAAACACCCATTGTAATTTTAATTCTCTTCCTTCATTTCAATACTGAAACAGCTAGACTGTATTTTCTATTCATACCATTCACAGGGAGAAAACAAAGAAAAACAAAGACTTACAGTGTATCTATTATTTCGTTTTCTTTCCAGATATGTCATCCCCTTTCAGTTCAATATAGTACATAAAAATGGGTCCAGATCACTGAAGAAGAATGGGCTGTGGAGACTTAGGGAATCACTTTGTCAGTCTTGATTCTGTCCTTAAGACTGCAATATCCTTAGTGTTTGTCTCAACAGCAACATCACTATCTCACAGCAAACTAAGGCTAAACCTAATACCTTTTCTCAGGCCTGTGTGTCAATTCTCAAGATCTCCTTAGCTACAAAAAATAAAAAGAGGTAGTTCCACAATAGTGACCTTTGGTATTATCCTTGGTATCAGATCTCGCCTTTTGGTGGTGGTGGTGGTATTGAGCTCAATTCTTCATCGTGGTCACTGTTTAACTTATTTAAATGTGTATAACAGTATATTATTATTATTCCTTATATTTTAAAAATAAGTTTTGTACTCTTTTGGCAAAACAGTTAACACTGGAAAGCGAAGCTTTATTTAGAAAAAAAAGTATTACTTGGCAAGTTTTATCCAGGCTGGTTGGTCAATGTGTTCTAACACAACATAGAAAAATCAGTAGGAGTACAGGAACACTGGAAAAAGTACTTTTCATCATCCTCTGCAACTATAACTTTCTTTCCCTTTTTCTGTACTTACAATTTTAAATTGTTGATACCAAATACCATAAAAGTGAGAAAGAACATTTAGGACCATATAGAATATATGAACTTTCCCAGGGACCCCAGTGAACATATTATGAATCTCTGAGGTCTTCCATTCTCCTTGGAAAGCTCTTATTTCTTATATATTTCACCTGACAAATGCTTTGAACTGACAACTTTGGTAAAGTGATTTATATCTCAGCTATGTTTATAAGATTTTTGTGATTACAAAACAATCATTTCCACTGCCAGTAAGAAGCATGTATGGCAATCTCACTTGAAAACCCAGAACTGAATCAGCATTGGAACTATCCACTACAACATGGAAAACAATTGCATTGCCAGTATAATATCTGATATAAACAGAGAAACTCAGTCTTCAGTATTAGCTATAGTGCAACTGTCTACTGCCCAGAACGTATTTTTAAACTCTGAAAAACACAGCAATATGGAATTGTATTAAATAAATAAGGAATCTAGAGACCACACTGGAAAGCTGGCTCAACAACAGAAGCTCAAAAGGGGAAAATTTTAAAACAAGAACAATACTGAAGATCACAGGTACTGATTTTTTTTTAAATCTTCACTGATTTTTCTTATTTCCATTCCTTTATCTGATAAGCCCTACATCAGGAATGAGAAGTCAAAAAGGACTTACTGTCTTGAAGTACTGTTTCATCTAATTCCACTTAATTAAGAAAAGTAAGTAGGTAGTTTTCACAAATATCTCTGTATCATAATGAAAAGATAGTTTCTCTTAAAAAGACATCAGCCTGTACCTGAATACCAACAATCACGACTTATGTCAACATTTAATAACAGCCTTGTCAAGTCTTTCTTTTTTGTAATATAAAGATGACATACATAAAAGATCAATAAAACAGAGAAAAATCCACAAATCCTATACCACCATAATTCCTTCTCTAATGCTTTTTTTGGGGAAAATCTGCCACATTGATGACTAATGATGTTTTAGAAGAGTAAGCAACATCAAAATTTGCCAACAACATAGTTATATGTTATCAAGTCATGTCAGCAGTGTTCTGGCAAAATGTGAATCGCAGTTGCAAGTCTTATTAGAGGCGTTTGGGGCCTTAGAAGTACTGGCAGTTCTCAAAATGAGTGAATTTCTGAAAGGCCAGACCTGAAATACCATTATTTAATCCATAAAAGTCAATGAAACTAGGACACAAAGACATAGATCAGGTTCAAGCAAAACATTACGTCTTTACATCTGTAAATTATTACTATCATAAATATTTTTGTTGCCATGACATTGTTATTCAGTTCTTTTGCATCAAAATGTTTCAATGGCTGGACTTGTGCAAAGTTTGGAAAAGAGAGAAGTAAATAGCTCCTTTTTAAAAATATGTATGGAAAGGTATTATTGGAAAATAAAAGTTTAAAATCTGAATTTTGGGGGAAAATTACTATTTAAGCAGGTTTGGGTAAATTTTTTTTATTTGCTTAATTTTTTATATAATCTGTTCATAAATATGAATCAAATTTATCTTAAATTTAACGTAAATAAAATTTTAGGTTCTTTTTTTTCTACTGGTGGAAAAGGACTATGCATTAAAACCCACAGCTGGCTCATAGGCTTGTTTTATGAGGCTGACATAGCTAACTTTAACCGTTACTTAATAAACAATCAGTCTCACTGCCTTTTGTCACAATATGCAAGTATATCAAATATGCCTGCCTCTAAAACCTTGGTTATTGTGGTGGAATATGAATTACATACACCAGGAACTTCCAATAACTAGACATTGACTTCTTTACTGGTAACAATATTCAACTTTTAAGAAGCAGAAACATGAGAGCAATATATTCTGACTGGTTAAAAGATTTTAAAAATAACATTAATAGAGAAAAATATATATTTTAATCAAATTTGTAGTATATTTATAAGTATGATATAATGGGTAAAATGATAGCAGAAAATGATACCAGATGAATGTGTTAAATATGGTGGGGTTACAATATGCTTTTAACTTGCTCTGTTAAGAGCCTATATTAATGTTACTTGGTAAATGACAATTAAAACAAATAGAAATATTTTGGCAATTACAAACCGTATTTTAACCATTTTTGTTAAATTTGTTGTGGTTTCCAGTTAGTGCTTAAGACTGCAAACACTCTGAAAAACACTATATATAGAGCAGGTATTAATTTTGAACAGACAGCTAATTCTGAATAGTTAGCTAAATGAGTTTCTTAAAAGAAAACAGTGAAAAATATGTTATAAGAAGTATGTTATGGCAGTAGGAGTACAAGTGACGTGTACAGGATGTCTTCTTCCTAGTCTTAATAGCCTTCCCAGCATGGCTTTTCCAGGTACACAAAGCAAATGTGGTGTTCTCTCCCAGATGCTTAAGAGCACATAAAACCATTTTCTCTTACAATTAGACTAAAAAACATACTGAAATCAGTTTGAAAAATCATGTTTAACTATTCTAATAATCCTAGAAGCTCATCACAGATAGTATAAGATATTGATGAATATGACTTTTTGTAGTCTAATACCACGAAGTGCAGAGGATAATTATCAAGGAGATGTATATAAATACCTGTGATTTGTCAGCCATCACTAAAGGTAACTTACTATGTAGGAAATAAAATAAGGATCCATCTTCAGCTGATTGGTACTTCCCTTCTGTCTCCCTACTTCATCAGTGAAATGAGCTGGGCACATCTGAAGGTCTCTAAGGAGTGATCTAGAAAGAGCTCGGATCCCTGTTAATATTTGTTCACTGTCCTCACAACTCAGCTAGTGCATTACCCAAGCCACATAAAATTATGGTGCAAAAGTAGAGAAAAGGAAAGCATACAAAAATTTTACTGTTAGGAACAAACAATATCAGATAATCAAAGTGGTCTTTTCCAAAAAATCTGCAGGATAGTTTCTCAGCCTGTGTGAACTGTCTTTTCTCTGCTGATGTCAAAGTAAATCCCAATTAGTACACTGCCACTGAACAGTGATGCTGTGCAGTTGCATGATGGTTGTGATCCCGAGTAGGGTTATGAATCTGTGAAATCATTTCAAGGTGAACTTTTATGCAAAATCAGGAATTATTAAACCACATAAACATTTTTAACCTAAGCTTTTTCTCCTTACAACAAAATATTTTATTATTACTTCTCTCTAAGCATTAAAAAGAAAGCAGAAATGGACTCAGCACTCCATTTCTGATCAGAGGGGTGTCTGCATGGATACTCATGGTGAGGAATCAACAGGCGTTGTGATTCACAGAGGACTTTCTTCATGGCCATCCCCAAGGTTCAATCACTGATTTTCTTACCAGATAGAAGGTACCTTCCTGGAGAACAGATACAAAATTTTACTATTGCAAAATAATAAAGACTAAATTTGGTATGATTCTGTTACAATTTTTGCTGTCTAGAGAGAGAACTCAGTATATCTGAAGAATTCCTACAGTATTTAATTTGATGACAGTATCCTGTAGCACATTTTCTTTCTAAGGCTCTAATTTCAGAGAGTCTTAAAAAGCTTTGGGTAAATTTCCATCTATGGGAGGCTGTATACTCATGTGCCAATACAGAGAACGCTATTAAAGTATAATGGGGAAAAAACAAGTTGCCCTTCCAAATATGACAAGGGCTTTTTGTTCCTAACAGCAAACAGAGAAGCCCAAGAAAGCAGAGAGATTGACAAGCAACAAGCTAATGGCAGATTCTTTGCTGAAACAAAGTGTGGCAGAGAGAATTGAGGACTGATATTCTACGTTACTTTTATAGTCAATTCTAATCTTCCCCACTTCAACATTTTTATTAATCCACTTGTGTTAATTTCATCAACTTTCAATTAGTTTAAGTTGTATAACATCCTAAAAAAGTTATGCAACTCTTCTCTAAAGAGCTTGAAAATAGCTTTGTAATTGCTATCTTTATTACATTTCTTCTACATTGTGTTGGCTCAGCAAGTTGGTGATCTCAGCTAAAGCATTACTGGAAGTCCTCTGTTGGCTTTATGAAAGCAGCAAGTTATTGAACAATGGGAATGACTTTCAGAATACCTCTTACTGAGAAGTTAAAATGGACAACCACCTTTCATTAAACACTTTATCATTTAGGAAGTCTCCCAGGTGGGCTTACTCTCTTACTTTATATTGGTAGCACTAAACTTTTTTCACTTATGAGGGTCTAAACTAAAAGATACTATAGTAAGTTTTGTAGTAAACATAGGCATTGCTTTACTTTCTTGATACATTCTCCAGTGAGATTAATAGAACTGCTACTGAATTCGCAAAAATCAGGGCATAGTTACCAAGCAGTGATCAGGGTTAGAAGATTCACCAAGATGTGCAGAAATCTCCCCATATTGAAAATATGCAAGGTGATCTGCTGCCATTTAACCTCAAACACTTAGAGTTTAATGAAAAAACTATCAGAAAATGAAGCATGAGAAGTCATTTCCCAGGAGATGTGGGTTGGTTTTATGACAAAGTCTCTCTTTTCTACATACTTGGTTTTTGTAACTGCTTTTATTGTAGTCAGCTTTTAGCTTCTCTTTAATGTGGGAACACAATAATAACTACACTTACTGCTATAAAATTCTTTTGTCAGTGGACATATGTATATTATCTATAATCGTATCTATTTGTATTAATGATTGACTGAACATTATATTAAATAAATAGGTAATAAAATGATACATATATTTGTATATACATGTTTTTAAATGTTTCCTTCTCCTCACATTTACATTTTCGAAGAAGAAAATCATTAGTTTAAACTCACTTGAAAACTCTTAGAACAACTTTCATTTTAAAAATACCGCATTAAAATAAACACATTGTTCTGTGATTAGTTTATAACCTGAGTTGCACAGCAGCAGGGAATATATTATGCTTTTGCATAAAATTGTGCTTTGGAGGAGGGTTGCTCGCTTGGAGTATGTGGGTGTGGGTGTCCCCATTGATTATTTAGCACCTCTAGAGAGACTAGTGCCCTAGAGCAGGGGCTTAGTCTGTGGGGTTATGCATCTGCCTGCTTCCTCCTGTCAGATTTCTTGCATGTCCTGTGCAGGAACCAGAACACTCTGGAGGTCTCAGCCTGTATATAATTTATGAGCATTAGCCCCTTGAGCCATGTACATTTCTGATTGAGTCCCCAGCAGTAGGAGAATCTGAGATTTAGACTGGATTCTGGTGAGATACTTTTGCCATGCATTTTTATGTAATGAATAATTTGTAAAGATATAGCTGCAAAAAAACTTATCTTTTAGGACTTCAGAGTTGTGTCATATTTAAGCAAATCTAGAGAAATTCTTGTGTTTAGGGAGCACAATGGGAAAACAAGCTGCAAAAAGGTATAAGGAAAGCTTGTTTTTACTGAAGCAGATTAAAAAAAAAACTACATAAATGCCTGGATTTCATCACATGATGTACACCTTTCACTAGCTTCAGATTAGCCCTATTTAGGAGACTCATGACGCAGCACTGAAAAGCATAAACATGCAAGCTACAGGCAGAGAGACAGAGAGAGAGATAACCCACAATGGTGTCTTCTAAAGAAACTACGTAGCAACAGTCTCAATTATCAAGTAAAGAGAGGCAGAAAACAGAACATGAGAAACAGAAGCTACCATGAACCATTTATCTCTGGTATAATTAAAGAAATTAGAGAGAAAATATGAACTCAAGATATTACAATCACTGATTTCCATAAAATCATGTATGAAAATTTTCAAAGGTTCTATGTAAGGGATGAATATCCTACAATAAGCCAGAGCTCCCACTGTACTCTGTGGAAAAAAGTGAGGGGTAGTAGATTCAGGGAGAATAACCTGCAGGAATTAAAAAAAATTGCTATTAAATAAGTGTTGGGGGTATTTTTGGTCAATGATAAATGATACATCTGTGTCTCCATACTCCTTTTGTGGTTGTAGATTATTGCTTCTATCTTAGATACCCCTACAACACTTGCCACTCTGGTAAGCTATTTACTTAGTCGTTAGTCAGAGCAGACATTATGAAGGACAGTTACCCCATGTGTTTCTGCATTGTTTTTTCTACTTCTTCCAGAGCCTTATAGCAAATCTCTCCACATCCATGATGCAGACAAAATTTTGTGTATTTCATATTTTTCCATGTCACTGTATTTGATCATTGTAACATAACAAATAATAGGTTATGTATTCAAAAGGCACAGGAAAAGTACTCACTTCTTCCTTAGAACACTTTAAATCTGTTCTAACATAGTCATACCAAGCCATACCAAGTTATTTGGAATAGGCATCTGATAAATATGCCACAGCCCTTTTAAACAGATGTGCAGAAAGTCATATCTACCCCCCAGTAAGGGCATCCACATTCTTGCTATGTCTTTCAGATTACCTGAATTATGGAGAAATGCTACCTGTTTGCACTCTATTCCTAACATCCTCCTTACACAACATGTGTCAATAACTATTATCAGCACTTTTTTTCCAGGACCAACACAGCATACTAGTTGCATTTGTCTTTTCACATTACAATACTCACATTCTATAGAATATCAGGCTGTGTTTTTCAAGAAACATACTCCCCCAATGTAACACAGCCCAAAGTGTTGAATACATTTCGGCCATTAGAACATGTAAACTGTGGGGCCTACAAGAATCCTTATAATCACAAACTTGACAATCAGAGGGTTTATTTAAAAAGGTTGACAGAAATCCCAAATTGTAATACCTATGGGAATTATAAACATAGGTATTTGGGCATAATCAAGTTATAATCAGTCATAATATTGTACCTGTTTCTGCATGCTGATCGGTTAAAACCCACCGATTGAGGCTGGCCTCTGCAAGTGATGATTGCTTTTGAGCAACCACTCTAACATATTCTGAGGTTTCAGAATGATTTGATTTGCCATTTATCTTAACATCAGTTCTGCAGGGCAACCCATTTTTTGTTTATATTGTATACTTAATGTCAAACCTTTGTAATGATAGACTAGATTTTGGAAGTATGTAGAGTGAATGACACATTGTTCATGATTGTACCAGGTCACTGTCTATTGATTACATTTATACTCTGATTAAAAGGAGTACAATAAAGAACCATCAAAAGAGACTTTGTTAAACCTAAATACCATCCCCCAAATCCCTCCAAATGCAGAACTTCTCTTGAATAGGAAGATTTCTGTATGGACCATAAATGGGACAGAACAAAGTTGTCCCTTAGTCTGCCATGAAATATTTGTTTTGTTTGGACGTTTCACTTAATTTGCTTCCCAGCGGCAAAATGAGTATAGTAATATTTGCACACTGCACAGAATCCTCACTGAGTGAGGAGTACTCGAATATGATGCTGTATGTGCTACAGAAAAGCCTATCTGCATCTGAAAGTCTCATCCTGTGTAAGAGACAACAGCATCCTTGTCTAATGATCCTTTTCATAAACAGCATGGAACAAGCAATTACTTTGAGCTATGTTATCTGAATTATGGTTGAGATAGTATATTTTTATTAATAATGTATATTTCTCATCTATAAATTTCTCAACACATAAAATGAGTTTGAAGTGGCAAGGGGAAGCACAGAAGGAAATTTGACTCAACTAATTAGTCTTTATAATACTCCCATGAGACATTTTTTACTTATTAATGGAGAATTGGAGGCATGCTGCTCATCTTGATGTTAACTGGAGCTGTAGATGCTCAGAACCCTGAAAATTAGATCACTACTTTTGGTGCCTCAACTGGGTCTGAGTACAAATATTGGTCATCCCTTCTGGGCAATTTTGGCCTTAGTGCCTATCCCTGTGTCATATATCGAGTTAATGGCAGAAGTGGGAGAAAAAAAAAACAAACAAGAAAACCCCCCAAACAACCCCCCCCAAACCTCAGTGTCATTTTCAGCTCAGTATTTTAACTATTACTGATACTAATACTTTTAGTATTTTAACTTTTTTGGAAACATACTCCTTGTTTATACCTCAGCTTTGCAGGACTGTTTTAATATATTTGCTGAAAATATATGCTGAACCATACAAAGAAGTATGACATATTTCAAGAGCTCTGGGAGGTATGTAAGAACTGAGTTGTCTTAATACATCTTAATGGTTTTAGAGAACAGAGCTCTATTTTCCTATCATTGCTGCAAACTGAAAGATTCTGTTCCTGGGAGGAAGGATGGAAGCCAAAGTATCCTCTGCCAGCTGGTCCACAAAGATGCAATAATGTCAACTCATTTGGGAGCCAAACGGCCAGATGGTGAGAGACCAGACCTTTGAGTAGATTCCCATTCTCATTGCTTTAATCACCTACAGCAGTAGTGGGCCAAGCCAGCTCATTTCTGTCCATTTTTCCAAGTGCAACTGGTCAGCCCATTACTACTACTTGGAAGTAAAACTGAATGATGAGCTACTAAAATTTATGAAGTGAAATCTCAGTGTTTCTCCTTGGCATTGTTGGATCCAGCAATCTCATGTATTGATACTACTCAACCAATATTTCAGCCCGCTGTTTACAACTCTGTTCTGTTTTCTTTTCTCTATTTCCTTTCCAAAGCAGCTGTATGCAGCCTCATTTCCAATTAGCTTAGTACCCACCTGCTTCTCATTGTAGTTGACAATAAAGCCTTGCTCTGGGTGAGAGAGTAAGGAAAGATCCAGTTACAGTTTCTCCCTATATGAAACTCAATGTTTTTTTCCCACCACAATGGTCCACATACTCACCACAACAGCAGATATGAATTGCATCATTGCCCAGCTCCATGAAGAGCAGGGCTCCTAAAAACAGTGGCAATAAGAAAAAACCTGAGATATCAAATAATTTAAATTACAACATACATAGTGCTACTAGCATGGAAAAGTTTCATCTTTTCTTCATCCTGTCTTTCCCACTGCTGAGAACAATCCTCAGGAAACTATTTCACTCTAAAACATCTTGCATTTGTTCTAATGATATTGTTATGTCCCTGTAACTGCAGTATCCATTGCATAAATTTTATAATAATGTTCCCCTTTCTGAGGAGTATACAGCAGCCTGGAGAAATATATGGACCCACTGTAACAAGACAAGCACCTCCCTTGCACTGGACTCAGACAACTTCTGTCACAGGCAAGCACATCATATATTGCCATTTGTAAATATATTCAACTCCTCCTTAACAGCAAATAGATGTTTTGACCCCACTTCTATTATTTAGAACTGTAACCTCTCTCTCTGATGGTCAGAAGCTTCATGCAATTTTCAGCCTAACTGTATTCACATGCATGTTATGCCTATTTGTTTTGACATAATCTTTGTTCTTAGTTTATGTAATTATCTTCCCTCCAGTGTGTTTATCCATTTCCAGTACTCGCAGGAAGCAATGATACCTCCCTCTAGACTTTCACAAACTGTGTTCTCTAGTGCTTTGAATTCCTTCCTAGAATCCAGGCTGATTTCTTTCTTTCTTGTTAAGTATTGCACTGTACACTAAAATTATGAATTCTTTATTTAATAGAAGTAATATTCCCAGGCTTCAATAGAGATACTTTACTTGATATATCCTAGGGTCACACTTGTCTTTTTCAGACTAGATTAAATCACTGACTCACAGTTACATTAAGAAACTCAGACTTTCTCTTTCTTTCTCGATGAGCTGTTCCCTTTAAACAAATTCTTGTACTTTGTCTTATATTTAAGTTGTGAGATTTTATTCCATCAACCGTCATTCTGACCTAGTTCCTCCTTAAGTATATTCTGTTCTCCTCAGTATTAATAATATGTGCTCAGTACAGAAAATACAAAGAGAAATTAAAATTGAGGCCTTTCTTCAAACGGCTGCACTATTGGCACAACCTGCTGCTGCCTCACCTGTAGCCAGTTCCATAGCTAGAGGTCTTATACTCACCCCACCTCTTCCAGTCTGAGTATTTTGCAAATGGAGCTATATCAAATCTTGGACTCTTAAAACAGCTTTATATCATTTTCTTGGTTAAAAAAATCCAAGAAAGCTATCAGATTGTTCTGGTATAACTTATCTTTGGTAAACCCATGTTACAGTTCACAGCATTTTCAATTTACTTCATCTCAACTGGAGTTATGGTAAAGCAATCAGAAACCAACAGCTCTAATGCTTAATCTTTTGCTCCCTCTATTAAGTCACATTGCATTGGATGGATTTCTGGAACATATAAGAAACTGGTTCAAAATTAGTCTCATGCTTTGGTAAAACAGAAGAGAAAAAAAAATCTCTCTTTAAGCTCTCTCTTTAAGCTGTCATGCAGATTTTTGTTGTCAGAGATTTCTTAATTCCAAATGACAACAAAAAGGTTAAAAGAAACTCCATAGCATTGCTGATTGTTTTCCCTACTTAGGATGTGACATTTCTCCATCTAATATTATATACCCTAGTTATTATCCAGTGCACACAGGTGTTCCATTATGTTTAGCATAAATTAAATCAGGTTTACTCACGAGAAATGCAGAAGAGCTAACATTAAAGTGCTGTTTTATATTCAGAGAAGAATGAACTCAAAAAAAAAGTTTGTTCCTAGAACTATATTCAAAACATTTACATTCACCTGTTTCCAAAAGAGGAAGTCCAGTGAAATAGAGTTTCTAATGCCTTTTAAAACACAGGAATCCAATTCAAAAGCCTGCAGACAGAAATAATGAGCCCCCTGAGTTAAAGAAAAGCAGAGATCTTGAAATAAAAGGATTTTTACATGCTGATGCAAGATTTCTGCGCAGACCACAAGGACAAAACAAAGGCTGGGAACATGTTATTGAAACAAGAAGCTGGGAAAGCTTTGCAGACTCTGCAGCACACCAGGTATATCCCAGAGACCTTTGTCTACTCACTGCCGATGTAACAGAAATGCAACTTGAACATTTGAAATGCAATATCTGCATTTAAATATTAATAGCAAAAAGTGTGTAATGCTTTTCCGAGCTATTGGAGTTAAAGGCATAGCTTTGGTTCACAAACTCACTGATTTAAAGAAATATCACTTCTTTATAACAATGAGGGTAATCTTTGTTAATCTGATTGTTTAAAATATAGAAATCCAAATATTCCTAAAATGGAAAAGTTACATCAATGTAAACACCTATAGTATGTATGTACCAGTGTGATCCTGTCAATCCAGGGCGATACATAAGAATAAGGGGAAAAAAAAAATCTATTCTGCAATATTGTTAACAATAAAGGTCTGGATTTTTGTATCTTTATTTTCCTAACAAATAAAACAGATCTCACTACTGGTAATGTCTAATAGTTTCCATCTTTTGGCATTAATGAACAATTACTTAAAGTCATGAATGATTATCAAGAAGATGGACATGTAAGAAAGGATTTCTCATTTGTTCAATCAGTATATGTGAAGCTAATCCCTATATCTGGAAGAAAAAGAAAAAAATAACTGAACTCCCATCATTTTCCACAAAACTGGAACTTTTACATTTCTTTTAAATATATTATTTCTGAATACAATGTGAAAAACAACAAAATATCTAGTGCTTGATCATATGTTAGTGAAGCAATTTATTGTATGGCCATTTTGGCCAACATTATTAAAAGATAACATGGACCAACATTCATCAGAAATCTAGGTTCTATGGCAGTACAGGAGATCTGATTTCTCCTCATAACATTCCCATGAACAAATCACAAAGAAGCCTAGCAAATCTCAAACCTGCTAGATCACTGGTTTGTGTTTGTTTGGCTTAGGAGTTAGCTATGGACAAGTTTTTAACATTAACTAACAGTTCATTAATAGATTTTTTTCATCCTTACAATGTGAGTGGACATGGGTTTCTTCTGACATGAGAATACTTACTAATGCTCAAACACAAATTTAATCCCAGGCTGCCTAACTCATTCCCACTAGATAAAATTTCAAGAATTACAGCATCGGAGTCTGATGTCATGGTAATAATTAGACTGTCAGAAACTCAAATATACTGGAGATTTCCCTTCAGTTAAGCAGATTTTAGGAGTTTAGATAGTACTATTGCTTTAAAAATTGCTGTGGATCAAAGGAAATGAATGCGAAAATTCAACTTCAAATGTTTGAATCCAAAAAACCTTGCTTTAGTGTTTTAGAAAACATGTGTTAATTGAAAAGTTAAGGCAAAAATCAGGGAGCTGAATCTTTCTTACAAAATCAGAAAGAGTCTAGGAATATGCTTTATCAAGTTCTAAGAAATTAACTTTCATAGCAAACAAACAACAGCTGGTATGATAAGCCAGTTGGAGGGGTGGCAGGATAGCACTTTTAATAACTGAAAAACGCCACATCTGAAGAGCCTGTTCCTGTGCAAGGAAACAGACCCAAATACAAGTACTGTGGTACTAAACAAAACGAGTGATAATCCTTGTGGTGGTATGATCCTTTAAGCACAAACAGGGGATAATATTGCTTCAACAGAAAGCAGGAGCTTTCAGCGAATGATGCAGAATTCCAGAGGCTCTGAAGTCCAGATGTTTGCACTTCTCCAGCAATCACATATTTTTATGGTTGAATAATTAATCTATCAATCAACTTATTTAATTATATAGTTATAAATTTGCAATGTGCTCGTTCCTAGGGAGCAGAGCATCTGAAAATTTGAAAACACATATCCAAGATTTAAGTCTGATTCAGGTCCATTCATATTAAACCATTCTTCTGCAGAACTATGCAAAATCAAAATCATTATTCCAGTTTCCATAAGGTATATTCAATGTCTGTGTCCTTATACTAGCTTGTATTTTAATAATATTACTGCTTTTACATTTTTCTCCTATGGAACTCAGCATCTCTTATGATTCAAAACTCTTCAAAATCAACAATTTCAAAGTGATTTAGATATTCCCGTCTTTCCACACCTCCAGTAACACTGTTTCAATTTAATAAGCAACAACAGAACCTATATTTTGCACAGATGCAAAAATGTTTTTAAAAAGTTAAGAGATGTACCTGGGGAGATGAAAAAAAGCAGCAAGACACTGAAAAATTTTGAAGAGAGAAGGACTGGCTAAAATTACAGAGTAGGTAAAAAACAAACAAACAGACAAACAACTGAAACAAAGCCAACCACAAATGTTGTCCCTTCCGAACTAAGGAGGAAAAAAAGCATACATTGAAGAAAAAGGCCTGGAACTACTTGCTGCAGAACTTAAACTAAAATGATGAGCCTTGGAACAAGAAAGGAGGTATCCAACACTGGTTTTTGTTTTCTCCATATCTCAGTTTTGCTGAAAAGTGAAACTGGTTGTGGGTATTTAGCAGTTTTTATGGGGCTTGCTTGCTTTTTGGAAACTTTGCTACCAACTTGTATGTATATGGAATGAAGAGGGGGAGGAGAAGCAGGGAAATCAGCTGAACCTTTCCAAGTAATTAGTTATGCACAAGATAAGTTGTTTTCTACAGCTGCATAACTGAACTTCTTTTTTGATTTGGGATTCAAATGAACTCATAAATATTGAAATTATAAGCTTAAGCAAATGATACTATTTGATGCATGGCCTATTTCTAAGAATTAGTCTAATGAAGAAATCATGGCTAGTGTTACCACTCTAGTATGGCAGTACTTCTGCTATTCTACTAACACTTCACTGACCCTCTTAATAAAAGACCCATGTTGTGATTATGGTGCTACCGTGCACTATTACCTTCATGCTACTCCTGTACAGTTCACAGCTGTTCATTAGGATGGATTTTTCAGACAGAAATGTTTTCCTTGCTGTTAACTATTGGAATGCTAAAGCACCTAATATCGGTCATAGTTGGTCTGTTTCACAGGCCACTTGAAACAGAATATATAGTACTGGTTTCTAATATTTAAGGGTTTTTACCATTTTGGATAGGAAAATAGCTGTGTAATTCAACCTTTCTTTTACAGTTCACTTTTCTGTTTACCTCTGCAGCTACTTGGAGACCCCTTTTATGTACATCATAATTAATTTTCCTTTTTCTCAGAGCAGATTATCCTCAGAGTATGGTAGTTATATCTTTAGGAAAAATCACAATCTCTTTCAGCAGCCACAGTTTGTGTCCAAGATGCTGCAAAGTCAAGTGAGTTAAACAGAATCCAACCGCAACAGACTTCTCCCACCCCCAGACTAAAAGTTCTTGTCTGTTGATCCACATGTGTATTACTGCAGTAATAAAAATAATCAAAGGATGATGATTCTATTTCCTGATGACTTTTGAAAACTTGAAATTTGGTTTCATTTCATTTTAGAACAAACCCACTGAAAAATTTTAGTAAAAGCAATACTGAAATTCAATCTTTCCATTAACAATCAGCTGGAGTGTAGTACTGTGTAGCCTTATTTAGGACACTGGAATCTAAAGGTCAAGTATCTTCTCCACCTCGTTTCCAGTATTGCTTTTTGTGGTAGATAAGAAAGCAAGGACTCGAATTTCCATTTGTAATTCAAATCCGAAGCCAATTCTCATGCTGTCAAATCTCTGCATATCCTTACTACTTCCTACCAAAAACTCCACTAACCAGTAATATCACTGTGAAATACTCAAAGTAAAAATTCAGTCAAAAAATATCTTAACCTGTTTTTTCTCACAGCCAAACATTCCAGTTACTTCTACTGGATCCCCCTGCTAACCAGATTCCCAGTTTTATGGCATTCATGGAAGTACAGAAGCTCTCTTTATGTGTGTAATTCCACATATTTTATGCAGAAGATCTTACGCTATGTAAATAATTTGCTACTAAGCTATCTCATAGCTGGTGTTCATATCATCATTATCTTTTGTAGAGCCACTCAGTAACATTTTATTGAGCTTCTAGCAGTCTAGAACCATGATCTATGACATGTA
Source organism: Apteryx mantelli (assembly GCF_036417845.1). NCBI lineage: Eukaryota > Metazoa > Chordata > Aves > Apterygiformes > Apterygidae > Apteryx > Apteryx mantelli. The sequence continues at coordinate 43,346,881 of NC_089982.1, read as the reverse complement.
CCAAATTTAATTATGGGTCAGATTACAATACAGAGTTAGCTCTCCTTTTCTATGATCTGCTTTAACAACCCCTGATTTCTTACTTCTCCCATTTCAGATCACTTCTGCCTCTTGACACTAAGAATGAAGGACTCTGTTAAGATGTTTCTGCAGATCTTTCTAGCATTGCTTTTATTAACTGTTTTTGTACCTGGTTGGTTTGTCTGAGCTACTTATTTTTTAACCCACAGCATGCCAGCCAATGCTCCTGCCAGTGTTCCTTCTAATGGGTAACGGTTCTCATCTACCAAGGTTTTCAAACTCTCATCACTGCTGAACATCTAATTCTTGGGCACATTCATTGTTCTCATTCATCTTTACATACCCTTTGCTCTGTGTCATCACCCTGCCTCCATGAAACCTGCTTATAGACATGTATCACAAATTATAACATCGTTGAGAGTAGAATTTGATTAAGGACACCACTGTTTTCCCACCTCATCTCTTTGTTCTGAGCTGTCTGATCATACTACCTATGTTAAAAGTTTGTTACTACGACTCTCTCTTTTGATCTTATCTACTCATTACCAAGTGGTTTTTTTCACCACTGTTGAGAACTGGTATCTGAAAAAGGCATTGCAGCAGATGCTGGGGCTTATTAAAATACATGTTTTACAATGTTCCTGAAAAAAATAACCTTTAGTATATTACTATTTGTACTAAACAGAGTAGCAGTCACATAAAACTAATTCAGTATGTTCTTTCCCACCCAGAGAATGTTAAACATCAGCATCCTGCTACAACTGTTTAAAAAATTACCTTAATGACTTTTAAAACTGTGCTGGGAACAGTATCTGAGCCGTCATAAGAGATCATAAAAGTCAGTTGCATTAAAGTAGATCATCAAATGAAGAATTGTTCCCTGCAGCATTTTGTTGGGAGTCTAATGATTATTGGGAGACTTTAAAATACCAAGAGTCTGATTATAACACCAAGGCACAGGTAACCAGCCAAAGTGGAGGTTTGCAAGCCAGGTTTGGGTATATTGAGTTCTCTTGTTCTAAGTGCCTCCTTCCAGGCACTGTTCATAAGACCAGTGCCAGTCAAGGTGTCACCCAGACATGCAGATAGTTCTGTGGCTGGGACATTACAAAAATGTCTGGCCATTGCACTGTTTTTAAAGGTGTGCATCACTTTGAACGATTACCAGTAAAATTGTTGCACAGTGCCTTAGGTGTCCTAATTTTTTGCATTGCTAAGGGCCTTCTGTAGCTTGCTTTCCACTTGCAGCTCTGAATCCAGGCTCCTGTGGCAGTGGTTTGCAGAGCCTCTGAATCAGTATTTTTCATTTGTTCTCACACTGTTGTTTTCATGCTGTTATTTTCATGGCCACCTGGAAACCCCAACAGTGTTCTTGTGGCAGGTTCTCATGGGAAGCAATTGTCATCAGTGTGAGAGTCACATCTGATTTCTCCCCCTTGGTTGCAGCTTTTGGTTTACAGTAGGGGACCCAATGATATTCATGCACAAAGTTAAGCAACTATCAGCATGCAGCCCCTCATCAAAGCATGCTCCAAGCAGGGCTAACTGCATCATGAGGAGGAAAAATCAATAAGGAGTTCGACTGCATCCTGATGAAAACCATACAGTTACTATGGCAAAAGTATTTTGAGGAGGAATCACCTGCTGTATTGGAGAAGATGCCCAGGAGAGGATGCTTGTCTGGGGTCACCTGTCACTTCTCTTCCTGGCTGACCACTGGGGAGAGTTTTATCTTTCTCCTCTCTCTCTCTTCCCCTCTGTTCTTTTGTTTTTATTTTTCCCCCAAATGTAACATTCACCATTAGAGTCAATGTATGCTATCAGTTGCAGAACCCACTATTCCATTTTCATTCATGTGAATTTGTTTCAATATCCTTTTTGCAATGGAATGAACACCCAGACAAATATATTCCTGCAGTAGGTGACTTCAGGAGAATACTTTAAGGCAATTCAAATTTTTAATGGATCTAATAGTTCAGCACCTTAATTCATGAATGAGATATCAGTCATTAAATGCATACATAATTTCCTCCTTATGTTATAGAAGTATCATGGAGTTTATTAGAGAGCCTGATTCCAAAAGTGAGTACTTGAGCAACTACTTTATAAGTCTAGGCTAGAGAGATATTTTTAAATGGTTGTGATTAAGTGCTTGTGGTTCCTTATCTCACCTACTTACTAAGCAGTTCCTAGACTGCTAAGCAGACATACTATTAAGTAGTCCTTTATGACTAAATATTCCTACAGTTTCCTGGACAGAATGTTTCCATGTATAGACAAAGCTTTCTCTCCTCATCAATGAATTTGTGAAATTTATCAAACTTTTTTCTTGTGCCTGACTCAGAGTGATTTGGGAATTTGATCAAGCCTTAGCACAGAGACAGAGCTATAACATATAAAATAGAATAAACTGTATAAATATACATAATTCATAGTATTGTGAATATGTTTAAGTTGAAAGAATGAAATGTCTATACTTTTGGTTGCATTTGATATTGTTAGCACTGAAGTCCCTTTCAGCTTTTTCTCTGCCATCTTTTGTAATTACCCTGTTGGTGGTGTATAATTGCTCTAGAAAAACAGGTCGCTAATTATTAGAGTTTTAACTTACTGAAATAGCGTGCTTTCCAGACATATGTCCAGATTTCAACATTCTAAGGGTCTACTGCAATACAGATAAATTTCTGAGAATCAAATGCAGTAACTATGAATTTACTATACTGTAATGAAGGTCAGAATATAAAGGTAGGTCTTCCTCTGTATAAGAAATAACTCTTTGTGGTTAGGTAATCAAGGTACCTATTAGTCAGCTTGGACCTAGAAAAACACACTAGCCTGAGTTACTTCCCATGTTGAAATTCCTTCCTGCAGCAACCTATTTTCCTTGGTGATCTTTCATTGAAATATAAATTAGACATGGTCCCAGAATGACAAAATATTGATGAGGCACAGACCTGCTTGTATTAGGAAGCTGTACCACATCAAAATTCTATAAGGAATGAATACAATTTAAACTGATATTAAGTATGTTAAAAGCATTACAGTCTTCCACAATTAATTTCACTTTTAACTGTGCTTTTTTTTTAAATCCAAAACCTTGTGATACATTTCTAAAAACCATGTTAAGTATGGAGGAGAGAATTTGCAAAGACAAGGAAGAAAATGGGCACATCTAAGAACAATCTTTGGACTATTTTTAAACTTTACACTCTGAAAGTTAGAGCATTTTAGAAATCAATATGCAGTCAGTCAGGTGCGCATAAAAATCACAAGCTAAAATGAACCAGCTAGACATAGGAATAGAAACAACTGGATGAAGACACAACTCTGCAGACAAAGAAGTCTTTTTATTAAATTCATCAGTAACGTGTCCAGAACAAATTCTTAGTCACTGACTACAGAAAACTCATACTTGCTGCTAAAAGATTTCCCAAGGGTTTTAGAGACAAGGAGCTTCTTTAATCTAAAACAATTCATATTTGCTTTAGAGAAAAAATACCTCAGAACAATGAAACAAGTTCAGGTCAGAATGACCAAACACTACCATTTAATAACCATTAGGATTGATTAAGAGAGAAAGAAGAGGTCCTGAAGTGAGTAGAGGTGAAAATGGACTGAGAGACAATTGTTGTGCAGGCACAATTAAAAATAGGCCCGAAAATAATTTTTAGGGTTGGGTTTTAGGATAGGGTTAGAGTCGAGAGAACAAGAAAGCATAGAGGACCATTGGCATGGGTGTGGGAAGGGGCTGCCCAAAGAAGCTGTGTACTGCCACGAGAGCTGCCCTGTAAGAAGTCTGTTCCCTGCACCAGAAATGGGGTTCTACATCCCATCCTGGGACACCAAAAAGCTCTTAGGGGTAGGGTTAGAGTTATGATTAGGGGTGAGAGAACAAGAAAGCCTGGGGGTGCATTTGCCATGCATGTGGGAAGGGACTGCCCGAAGAAGGCGTAGGCTACCAAGAGAGCTGCCCTGTGAGGAGTTTCTTGTCTGTGTCAGAAACGGGGGTCTACGTACCAGCCTTCGCTGGCAAAAAGTTCTTAGGGTTAGGGTTAGAGTTAAGAGAATGAGAAGGCCTGGAGGCGCTGTTGTCATGGGTGTAGGAAGGGGCTGTCCACAGAAGGTGTTTACTGCCAGGAAAGCTGCCCTGCGAGGATTTTCTTGCCTGTAACAGAAATGGTGGTTACGTCCCAGCCTGGGCCGCCAAAAAGTTCTTAGGTTTAGGGTTAGGGTTGAGAGAACAAGAAAGCCTGGAGGCACTGTTGGCATGGGTGTGCTGAGGGGCTGCCCAAAGAAGGCCTGTGCTGCCAAGAGAGCTGCTCTGTGAGGAGTTTCTTGCCTGTGCCAGAAACTGCAGTCCACATCTCAGACTTGGCCGCCAAAAATCTCTTAGGGGTTCAGGTTAGGCTTAGGGTTAGGGTTGAGAGAATGAGAATGCCTGGCGGCTCCGTTGGCATGGGTGTGGGAAAGGGCTGCCTGAAGAAGGCGTGTGATGCCAAGAGAGCTGCCCTGCGAGGAGTTTCTTGCCTGCGCCAGAAATGGGGGTCAACATTCCAGAATGGACTGCCAAAAATCTCTTAGGGATAGGGTACAGTTACGGTTGAGAGAACGAGAAAGCCTGGAGGAGCAGTTGGCATGGGTGTGGGAAGGGGCTGCCCAAAGAAAGTGTGTGCTGCCAAGAGATGTGCCCTGTGCCGAATTTCTTCCCTGAGCCAGAAACAGGGGTCTATGTCACAGCCTTGCTCGGAAAAAATCTTGTAGGTGTGGGGTAGGGGTAGGGTCAGGTTTGACAGAATGAGAAAGCCTGGGAGTGCTGTTGTCACGGGTGTGGGAAGGGACTGCCCAAAGAAGGCATTTGATGCCAAGAAAGCTATCCTCTGAGGAGTTTCTTCCCTGTGCCAGAAAGGGGGTCTACGTCTCAGCCTGGGCTGCCAAAAAGCTCTTAGGGTTAGGGGTAGGGGTAGGGGTAGGGTTAGCTTTGAGAGAACGAGAACGCCTGGGGGCACTGTTGTCATGGGTGTGGGAAGGGACTGCCCAAAGAAGGCCTTCACTGCCAAGAGAGATGCCCTGCGAGGAGTTTCTTGCCTGCGCCAGAAATGGGGCTCTAAATCCTAGCCTGAGCCACCAAAGAGCTCTTACGGGTAGGGGTAGGGTTGAGAGAACGAGAACACCTGGAGGCACCATTGTCATGGGTGTGGGAAGGGGCTGCCCAAAGAAGGCCTTTACTGCCAAGAAAACTATCCTCTGAGGAGTTTCTTGCCTGCACCAGAAACGGAGGTGTATATTCCAGCCTGGGCTGCCGAAAATCTCTTAGGGTTAGGGTTAGGGTTAGGGTTAGGTTTGAGAGAACAAGAATGCCTGGAGGCACCGTTGGCATGGGTGTGGGAAGGGGGTGCCCAAAGAAGGCCTTCACTGCCAAGAAAGCTGCCCTTCGAGGAGTTTCTTGCCTGCGCCAGAAACATGGGTCTACATCCCACCCTGGGACACCAAAAATCTCTTAGCGTTAGGGGTAGGATTAGGGTTGGGGTTAGGCTTGAGAGAATGAGAATGCCTGGGGGCATTGTTGGCATGGGTTTGGGAAGGGGCTGCTGAAAGAAAGCCTGTGCTGTCAAGAAAGCTATCCTCTAAGGAGATCCTTGCCTGCCTCAGAAATAGTGGTCTACATCCCAGTCTGGGCCGCCAAAAAGTTCTTAGGGTTAGGGGTAGGGGTAGGGTTAGGTTTCATTGAACGAGAATGCCTGGGGGCACCGTTGGCAAGGGTGTGGGAAGGGGCTGCCCAAAGAAGGCCTTCACTGCCAAGAGAGCTGCCCTGCGGGGAGTTTCTTGCCTGTGCCAGAAACGCGGGTCAACATCCCAGCCTGGGACACCAAAAATCTCTTAGGGTTAGGGTTAAGTGTTAGGCTTAGGTTTGAGAGAATGAGAATGCCGGGGGACACCATTGGCATGGGTGTGGGAAGGGGCTGCCCAAAGAAGGCCTTTCATGCCAAGAAAGCTACCCTCTGAGGAGTTTCTTGCCTGCGCCAGAAACGGGGTCTACGTCTCAGCCTGGACCGCTGAAAATCTTAGGGTTAGGGTTGAGAGAACGAGAAAGCCTTTGGCATCTGTGTGCTGAGGGGGTGCCCAAAGAAGGTTTGTGCTGAAAAGCAAGCTGCCCTGTGAGTAGTTTCTTGCCTGCTCCCGAATTGACGATCCATGTCCCAGTCTTGGCCGCCAAAAAGCTCTTAGGTTTAGGGTCAGGGTTAGCATTGAGAGAATGAGAAGGCCCTGTTATCAACGGTGTGGGAATGTGCTTTCCAAAGAAAGCATTTACTGCCATGAAAGCTATCCTGTAAGGTGTTTCTTCCCAGCGCCAGAAATGGCGGTTACGTCTGAGCCTGGGCCACCAAAAAGCTCTTAGAGTTAGGGTTAGTGTTAGGGTTGAGAGAACGAGAAAGCCTGGATGCATAGCTGGAATGGGTGTGAGAAGGAGCTGCCCAAGGAAAGTGTGTGCTGCCAAGAGAGGTGACCTGTGAGGAGTTCCTTGTCTGTGTCAGAAATGGGGGTCTACGTCCCAGGCTGTGAAAAAGCTCTTAGGGTTAGGCTTGAGAGTGAGAGAAACCTGTGGTGGCCTTTGGCATGGGTGTGGGAAGGACGTGCCCAAAGAAGGCATGTGCTGCCAAGAAAATTACTCTCTGAGGAGTTTCTTCCTTGAGCCAGAAATGGGGCTTAAGGTACCAGCCTGGGCCACCAAAAAGCTCTTAGGGGTAGGGTTAGGGTCAGGGCTAGGTTTAGGGTTGAGAGAACGAGAAAGCCTCAAGTCGCTGTTAGCATGGGTGTGGGAGGAGGCTGCCCAAAGAAGGCATTTGATGCCAAGAAAGCTACACTCTGAGGAGTTTCTTGCCTGCCCCAGAAATGGGGGTCTATGTCTCAGCCTGGAACACCAAAAACCTCTTAGGGTTAGGCTTAGGCTTAGGCTTAGGCTCAGGGTTGAGAGAACGAGAAAGCCTGGGGGCACCGGTGGCATGGGTGTGGGAAGGGGCTGCCCAAAGAAGGCCTTTACTGCCAAGAAAGCTACCCTCTGAGGAGATTCTTGCCTGCGCCAGAAATGGGGCTCTAAATCCTAGCCTGGGACACCAAAAAGCTCTTAGGGTTAGGGTTAGGTTTGAGAGGACGAGAATGCCTGGGGGCACCGTTGACATGGGTGTGGGAAGGGGCTGCCCAAAGAAGGCCTTTGCTGCCAAGAGAGCTGCCCTGTGAGGAGTTTCTTCCCTGCCCCAGAAACGCGGGTCTACATCCCAGCCTGGGCTGCCAAAAAGCTCTTAGGGATAGGGCTGAGAGAACGAGAACACCTGGAGGCAATGTTGGCATGGGTTTTGCATCCTATATATGTATGTATGTATATTTCAACAGTTACGTGTCGCATACTCATATTTAGGAACCCAAGAGGAACACTTTTTAAAATCAGGGTTTTTGAACTTCAGTGGCTGAAAGCCTTAAGACCAGGCCAGTTTAGGGCATTCACCACTTCAGAAATTATATAATATGCTTTTAGTTGTCTGTTGACTTTCTTTAAGATTCATACTTTCCTTCTTAACATGTACTACATATATGTAGCATATACTACTATCGTGAGAAATGAAGCTTAAATTTTGATCTGATTACAGTATTAGTCTAGACACTGGCATGCTGTTTTCACAAAGGAATAGTTCTGATCCTGAATGGAAACATTGAGAAGGTGAAAAGGCAAGTGTGATCTCTAAACTATCTTTGCCTAGTAGAGTCCTTTGAGTGTTACGAAAAACTAGAACCTTTGAAGACAAAGGATTGTAGAGCTAGGATCATATAAGTTACCTTTTTGTAATTGGACTGTGTTAAACACTTGAGGAAAATAGGGTGAATATGCACTTCTCTCAAAGATAAGCAGCTAGAGAGGGAGACAACTCTCTAAAACTAGACAGAAAGTTTCTGCCTAAATATGATTCAAGTTGGACCTGTCTGAATTAGTTTATGCAGGGTTTAAAGACTAGATACACTGCACATAATTTTTCTTTTGTTTCAACAGGTTTTTTGCTGTATTCAAAAAGATCTTTGAGAAATCTAAATTTAATATAACTTCTGTAATATAGACAATTCCTAGGCAATTTCATGCAGACTTCAGAGGAAGGAAAAAGCCGTATGGTAATGGTTACAGAAAAAAGATAGGTACTTAATATGCACTTAACAGCCTCAGGCAAAAGGTGAAGTAAGAAAATGGCTTCTGCTAAAGGCTTCTGGCTGCCTGAGAAATGCCTAATGCTCAAGGAAGAGAAGCAGGTTCATGAAATGGTGCTCCAAAACCCTCCCAAACAGGTTACCATCCACTTTTCACTAGCAGAAAACCAGCAAATAGATATTAGTTTCCTGACCAAAGTGCCAGCTGACTCTTGTCTATCCTGTTAACATCTCAGAGCCTTGGAGTGGGCATACGCACTGATTTTTGGCAAAACTCTCCATGACAGGAGCACAGTACTGTAACCTTTTGCATCTGGACAGCAAAGCGCCTCTAGTACACAAACTCCTCTATCTCATTTGCCTAACACACAACCTGTGATCACATCAGCATGCTCTTTATAAGACTTTAGGCTTGATAAAAGTCCCTGAGGAAGGAAAAGGAACAGGGAAGGGGGGATGCTCAGGAGAGTTCCCCCTGCATCCTGGCCACTGTATCAGCTCACATGCCCTAAACACAGCCCATGAACTTGCCTTCACCTCCCCTACTATCCCTACTGACATGTATATTCACATTAAGACATAGTCCTTGTAAGCATTCACCAAGGCAGTCTCTTTTTCTGAGCAATTATCATAACTCCATAAGGACACATGCAGGTGAAACATACCATATATCAACATACCGTAGTGCAATATCACAGCAGGCTGAGAGCTTTGGGGTGGGGAAATATATGCAAAGCCATGAGACTTTGTGAAATATCTCCTACATGGACTACATGGTCTAGAAAAACCAAACATAGCGCGAGCCTTATTCATACTGTAAGCAGGGGCAAGAGCATATACTTTATCATTTAGTCTATGCCCAGATTTCCTTGGCCAATGAACTATTTAGTTCACCCCAAAATACATACTAGCAAGAATTCAGTATGGATGATCAGGAACCGTAGCATCCACTGAGAGAAATACCAGAATAAACTCACCAGTAGTGAGCTTTTTGCTTGGCATTCATCTGCTTAGAACTGGTGTGGGTTTCCAGGCCAAGACAGACAGAAGTCAGGAAAATGCATAAAGAAGTTTCTATCCAGTAACTATGATGCTCCCACTTTTCTATGACAGGTGGAAAGGGAACAGATCTTCAGAACATTAGCTGTCTAAGGATAGAAAGAACATGAAATAGTTCATCAATTGTTTTGAAATGTAGGTTGTAATGGATTAGGATATTATAAAAGGCTGTTAATTCTAAAATATCTGAATACTTTAATGTGAATCTGAGTGCTTTCAAGCCTGCACATCTGCATCATAAACTTTTGAAAATGGTTCATAACAGCAATAATCCCAGAGACATTTACCATTATTGCAGTTCCTCCCTACTTTAGAAGAATGTTCTCTGCTCTCAGTCTTGCCTCAGGCCATTAAATAATAAACCAATAATTACCAACAAATTCCTTGGGAACTGTTGCTTCATTTTTAAAGTGGGATATGGTTAAAAAAATGTGGAATTTTCAGAAATGACTTCACATTAAAAAAACAAGCAGAAGCTGATTTCTTTCCAATGCAAATTTTGCATTTGCAAGTCAACTCATGCACTGCAAAGGCCAAATAACCTAAAACATAATGGGCCATATTAAAGCAAGGTTTGCAGCCTAAGGGAAAAACAGCCTGGAACGAAATTCCTAAATCAGTCAGGGATTACAATGTGGTTGAAGCATACAGTGTGCAGGTAATGAATGCAGGTCCGCAATTGCTAGTTTTTTGATAAGTACAGCCTAGCAGAGTCTGTTTTTCCTTTTGTCCCTTCAGCTGCTCTTTTATTTGCCTTGCCATGAATTCCCTTACTGTGCATTTCTCAAAGATATGATGTATGGGATTCAGTTACTCACAGATATATATATAGGGCCATTTGAGCTGCTGTGGTGTGTTCTGCTAGGCATCCAGCTAGCATCTGGAAAAGTGCAAGCCTCCGCTATTCCTGTATCTGCCTGCTCTTGCTGATTTCTTAGCTGTCCTGAGCACCCTAAATGTTACTATATGTCTATGTTTAGGCATCTGAACTCTTCCCAGGTTGTCTGGTCCTCAATTCTTCAGTGAAGCAAGGGGTCCCAAAAGTGAATGAGGCAGCTGGATAGCTGAATATAGCTGAACTGTTCTGACATCATGTAATGAAGAACAACAAGGCTGCTTTGAGACAACTGTTCCTGATATTACACGCAGTCTCATGAGTACTCTTCAAATGGCTGCTTGACCATTCCAAGCACAGGGGGAGTGTGGGTATGTTTCTAATTTTCTTTTAACCAAAAATCAAATATTCTTAATCATAGAAAATATAGAAAGACCTGCTAGATGAGTCAAAATACAATCTAACAGCAGACTGTATAGGCACTTTGATTTGAAGAGAAGCCTGCCATAGACAAGAGTCTCAAGTTTACCTTTGCAAATTAGGTGAGCTCTTGAAAGATACAGATTATGTATTGACTTTGAGAAAATGCAAGCCAGCTAAAGGTAAATAAAATTGGCTAGCCATAAGTAAGACAGGAACACTTTCTTTTAAAAGCTGCAAATGAAGAAAAGAAGATGAAAGATAAGATTTTCAACAGTTTGGCCCAATGGACCAGCTCTGCTCTCTTAAATTCCATATGAGTCTTACTGTTTACTTGTTGTAAACATCATGCTCCGAACTATTAATTGCTGGGGGATCACAGATTTGTTTTGATCTAAATGTAATGTGAAGCAAAATATTAAGTATTTCTAATTGCATTACTGCATTAGGATTGATTATTTATTCAGTAACAAAAATCTAAACTTTTTGGTTTAGAATACTAAAAAAAATTTTTTCTCTTCCTTCTCATTGAGTTCACAGCTTAAAACACACAGCATCAGGTGGTACCAGTAAAATAATCTGGACTTCACTGAGGTTAACTAATCAAATATTCCACAGCAGAATTAGAAGGACTAAATACTTACTGACATCATATACTACTGCATGTTCTATGTATCTATGTGTATTCATAAACATACCATAAGGAAAAATGAGGTTACTAGTATCTTTTCAGTATACATACAAAAATATCACTTGTCTCCTTCTCATATGTAATCTGGTGAAAGTACTCCAGAAAAATATAGTGGCAAAGGAATATTGCCCCAGCATAAAAAATGTCCAGAAACAGTTTATTAGATAAATTAACATATTCATCTGAGTTTTTTGCCCAAGAGTACTCACCCATGTTAGAAATTGTTCTAACACGTTCTATGGTTTATGAATGAGCTCTCTATATAGCCTTGCACTACACAATTAAATCTATTACTGTAAAATGCAGGAAGTTGCATTCATGGATAGTTGCACAATTCATGAACTTAGACAAAGTGTGGGCTTGGTAAATATGGGAAACTTCTTAATCAACTCAAGTAGAATGAAAAAGGAAAATATACTATTGTTGAAGCTTTATATAGAAAATAAACGCTGAGAGGAGGAATGCATTTTTTTTTTACATTCTCACTTAATGTTGTGGGAAAAGAAGTCATGAATACGATAAAAATAAACCAGAATTACCTGGATATTTTTGTTTTCCTGTTATGGTGGAGCTGGAAATATTCAAAGATTTCAACTAGTTATTCAATCTAGTGTTGATTAGCTTGACTTACAAAGCACCTAACTGAAAAAGTTCATAGCACTGTACATTTATTTACATTTTTATTACTTTTGATAGGAGCAAGATATGAAATAGGAATAAGTAACTATCTTTGAGGTACAGATATCTTTGAATGGTTAGAATTGAATATTAAATAAAATATACAAGTCTGCGCCTTTAAACTGCTTTTGTAACATTTCCTGTATCTTTCCAAATTATGTACGAGCTGATCATATATATGAACACAGAAAAAAATAAATCTTCATTCAAAAGATAAAGAAATATTTTAGCAATATACTAGTGATCTTTTCAGCCTTGGTCATTTCAGCACTATGTTATCTTATGGCTATTACTGGTGGGAAACCAACATTCATTTGGGATGCTTAAAATTTCTATTATAGAAGGTGGTGGGTGTTTTAACCTTCTGGAAGGGAACTAAAGAACACCACCATTGTTTACGGCAGGCTTTTAATCCAAACAGAAGGGTAACTTTCAAGATAGGCAAATGCTTTGTCTGTATTCACATTTTGTTTGCACTTTTGCTGTCATTTCCCTTTCACACCTGGATTTATCAGGAATGTGCTGGTAGCCAGCCAAAAGAAAGCATAAACATGAATATTCTAAGGGGCTGACCTCATACTTGTGCCAAAGCACAGTCAACACGCTACAGGTACCAATCCCCAGAAATAACGGAACATCTACAGGACAGCTGGGCTACAGTCTTGGGGAAAAAGCTAGTGCTCATCCATCTCTCTATAACCTTCAAAATGCATTTCAAACTCCACAGAGGAACATAAGAGACTGTAGTAATCCACTGCTGAGCCACATAATAAATGTGAATTACAAGTCATATTACGTGTGACAGAGTTGCCACATAAGGAATACAATAGTGCTTATTACTGTTAATGGTTCCAAGAACGTATTCTGCAGATAATGCAATATTCTGTAACAGATGTGAAGACTTCAACAAATTAGTCAAAAACTTTCTTAACAGTTTCATAGTCTAACAATATCAAATTCTGATTGTTATCAGTATGGTGCAGCAAACAGCAAAATCGCTGGTTTTACCAGCTGTTCTGATCAACTTTCAGAGTTTGGATTGCTTTGCAATCCTTTGCAGACCTCTCTCAGCAGCTGAAATCAGAGTTCCTGGTAAGTATACTAGCAGTTTCTAGCACAATAAGTTATAAATGCAATATATTGAAAAACAGTAGGAAAAGAAAGATTTCATTTTGCTTTATAAAATACTTCTGACTAAGAATGAAGGCCACGTCTTTCAGCAGCAACCAGAATACCCACACTTCATTTTTTAAAAGAATGGTAAAATGTAATAAACAGAATTTTGCAACAATAAAACTAGTAGCTGCGAAAAAGAGACTAACAGTCTTCAATAACATTAGAGCATCCATTAATAAAATGACACACATCTAAGGAATTTGGAAAATTGGGCAATAAAAAAAAAGTGAATATCCCAAATAAACACCAAATAAAATTAATTCTCTCAAGAGACAACTAACTAGTTCAACACATTACAAAAACTGAGTTTTTCCTTTTCTGTTCAGCCTGAGTCCAAGGTTCTGTCAGACAATGTCCTTGTCCGGACAAGAGAAAAAAAGCAATTTTCCCTTTTCTGAAAAAAATTTCACAGCTGGGAATGACAGTTTTCTGCTTCTTCAGATTTGCTTACCTGGAATTTCCATGCTGAAGGTTTGAAGGAATTCTTCTTGTTAATCTCTAACCACCGAAGGGCTTGTCATGACCTTTCCTAATAGCTGTGGCAGCAGTGGCTCTTCATAAGAAGTAGTACACAGTTTGGGATTCAACAAAATTTTGCTGTTCTCTTCTATGTCCTTATTATCTGCCAAAACAACCACCTGTTCAGTGCCACTGAAGAAATAAAATGAAAACTGCCCTAATATAAAGGTTTTGCAGTCTAAAATTGTTAATGCAGGCCCAATACATAATCATGCTGTAAACAATGCAAAATCCTGCCAGGGACCTGTGACTGTTCAAGGAGCCTTAGGTATTCTAAGAAGAATGTAATTATAGGTAATAAAGTCAGACATTTAGAGCTGACATTGTGGAAGAATACATTTATATGGAAAAGCCAGAGATAGGATTAACAGAGTCTTAGGTTTTACTCATTTGTAACAGCATAGGATAGAATAAGGCAAGGTAGAAACAAGATATTGTAAATAGTGTTTCAGGAAATGAGAGTAGGAAAAGATGAGATGTTGGGATGGGAGGGAGGAAAAGATAGTAGCTAAACTAAAGGCCACAAAAACACAGATCAGAGTTGTAGCTAATAGAGTGAAGAACAGCTTTTTAATAATTGTGCATAGAGAGAAAAGATTTATAGGACTCTAAACAAAGGAGGACCGAACTAAATCAATAACTGGAGTTGATTTAAGATTAATTTTAAAGTAGGCTGAATATTTGCTGTATTAAATCTGGTGTCTAAAACACATTCTATATATTTTATAAAACATGTTGTTAATGTGTTACCAAGACTAATACTTGTTTCAGAACAGTTTTATTTTAGCATTCTCCCCAATCCGTATAGCATGGTATAAAAACGTAACTAATCTGTATTTGAAAACTTAAGGGAGTTGCACTGCATAAATCTTTACCTCACTTAAAAATGGAAAAATAAATAAACTGAATATAATCTACAGACAGATGAACATCAGAAGCAAATGCACTTGAAAGAGATTAACAGTTTGAAAGACAGAACTGTGTTACTCGCCAGGACATCAAATGGTAACCTTCCAAATGAAATGCAAATAAATTGTTATTTCAAATACATTTTATACAAATGAAGCAAAGACTAAAGTTCAGAGTGTTAATTGCTAAAATCCTGGAAACAGCTATCAGACCAAAGTTCATCATATAAATGACAAGTCCTGCAATTTCTCTTTAACAAGACATAACGAGTTTACATCTGGAAGTTCCTCCGGGAACAGAAAACTCATCCTGTTTGCGAGTTAAGTCTGCCATTTTATGTCTGATGAATTCACAATTAATTCCTCCAAAAGTAAACTTTTCAGTGGAACTTTCTACTATGCTCTGCTTTGTCTCTTGCTATAGAATAACTAGCATACAATTTTAAAACTCTGTGTATTTCACAATAGTGAAAACTGATTATTCTCAATGGAAATTTTTATGCATTCACTAAGCTGGAAATTAAATAATCATCATTTTTATACATGACTCATCAGACAACTCAGGACTAACCAGTACTTAAGTAACCTTTTTATTATTAAAATAGGATTAAACAAAGGTTTCTTTGCAGAAACAAGCAAACAATGTGGACAATATCCACATGCAGATATAAACCTAAACAATGTTCAATGT
This sequence comes from Apteryx mantelli, assembly GCF_036417845.1. Classification (NCBI taxonomy): domain Eukaryota; kingdom Metazoa; phylum Chordata; class Aves; order Apterygiformes; family Apterygidae; genus Apteryx; species Apteryx mantelli. Next base: position 43,331,693 of record NC_089982.1, on the reverse strand, counting down.
TTTTAAATGAAGGGGTTACATGCAAAAACATGTGCAAGGCATGACTGAAGCACGCTGCTTGCACACATATACAAAGTAATTGAAATATTTCAAAAATTCTGGGCCACAGTGTAGCTGGTAGAGTTGTTTTGAGACCCATGACTACATTCGGGTCAGTGATACTTTACATTTTGGTGGCAACTGTATGTGTTTATCAGCAGAAAGAATTTTATCATGTGTCCAAGAAGGGAAAAGTTATATTGACAAATGACATGTTTCCATTACATACCAACTAAAACCCTAAATAAAGAGACCACCCTTTTCTTTTTTCTCCTGCCTGTTCCTCCAGATGTTTCCCTGCAACTTATTCTACATCCTGCTGCTGATGTTTGGGCCCAGCCATATTATAACACTTTTACCACTTTTCACATTGATCTTCATCCTCTATTTTCTTTCAAAGTGAACTTAAGTGGATATGTTGCTGCTGGCAGGCAAGCGCATTCAGGGCTTCAGCCTATTGTCTGCCAGTAACAAAGTGATATGTCAAGAATTAAGTATCACTCAGAAACCCTTTATCTGAAATTTCATCTAGGTAGAATCCTTCTAACTGGTGATTTGGGATTTTTTTTTTTCTTTTTTTCCATTTACATTTCCACACAGAGTTAAGAATGTATCAAGATCTCCTTCAACTCAAAGCAAAAGGCCATGGTAAAGGTGACTGTTAAAGTACTTTTGAAACCCTGGAGCAGTTCTTGGGAAAAACATGCACATGAACTACTGTCAAGAACAAGGTATCTTGACATATGACCATAAAAATAAAATATCTTCTTCCAAGAGCAAACCTCCACATCCAAAGTTGTTGCTCTAAATTGTAATTATGGGAACTATGAAAATCAGAATTCAGGCTAAATTAGTTTTTGCCACAATTTCTGCAGAAACAGGAGAATATACAAGCTTTTATTTTCAACTGATTTAATTTCAAGTGAGATTTTTATAATATATAATCATCATGGGTTGTTTTCCTTTCCAAGGTGAAAATTGGGACCCTTGCAATTCTACCATTTAAATGTTGTTTCCCAAACCATGTTGCATATTCCAAACCATTAAAGAAACTGGCTTATCATTGTACTAGTAGACACATTGTGCTAGATCCATGCCAATGACATTGCTGTTTCCATAGTAACTACCGTACTTCAAATGGAAAACAGCAAAGGAAAACTGAAAAAGAGGCAACTGAAAAATAGCTAGAAAAAATCAGATTTCTGTTATTATGGCATGCTCCAGCAAAATGTTCATTATGCCCCTGGTTCAGGATGAAGCTTCATCTCTCACCAGACTCCCTGAAAATCAAAAGCAATGCTAACTCCTCCTATTCTTGGGAAAAAACTGTTCCTGATGCATGCCCCATTGCCTAGTGAGAAAACTTATTCTGGAGTGGAAAGCTACTGCACTGTCAGTCAGTAAAGATGGTTAAGGTCCTGTCTATGCTTTCTAGAAGAGTGACATGACCAAAGTTTGTTAGTTAGTGTCTCCACAGTTTCATTTCCATATTTATAATCTGAGATAAGAAGGAACTCACTACTATTTCATAAAGGCCTCCGTGATGGAGAGTTAAACCATTTAGCTTGGGTACTACAGCAGTCCAGTTGCAGTAGCGCAAATTTGAGTCCAGGCTTATGTGTGTGTCTCTTCAGTCTTTTTGGCTTCCTCTCTCCATACTTGGGCACCTAAAAGCAGACATGTAGTCTAAACCAATCTTTGCTTGTGATCAGTGAAGGGGCCCCAGTTACCATTGCTATGAAAATGCTATTCTTGGCAGTCATGAAAAGGAAAGAAAGGAAATCCACTTTCTCTCACACCCATTTATTTCAGTGCTGCAGACTGCAAGACAATCTGCAAAAGAGATAGTACAGAGGAGCCTGCTGATAGGGCATGTTAGTTTAGACAGATACTGCATTAGCTTGCCAGTCCTGAGCAGAAATCAATTTGTCTCTGATCAGGGCAGAAGGAACGAGTGCCCGTCTGAGCACCCAGGCAAACACAGCTCTCGTAGGTTTCTGGATTCCTTTCTGAAGGTCAAGGACCAAGGTTCCTACATCTCTTATTTTATACAGTCCTACTTCCTCAGCTCCATCTAAAGCTATACTGTTCTGTTCATGTCTACTGCAGACAGGCAGAACTGAAAGGAGATGGAAGTCTCTACTGACAGAAACTTAAGTACTGAAAGACTTCAAAATCTGAAAATTAAAACTTAGGCGACAGCTTCATGGAGATTATGCAAATACCAGAAGTAACTGAATGGTGAAAGCAAGCCTGTAGATACCCAGTTAAAAGCCAAGTCCTCTTTGTAAATATACCTGTTAAGTTGGTCTTAAGCTCATTTTAATGAGTTGCACTGATTTAGTTACACCTTAATAACATCAGAATTAAATCTCTGGTAGAAACTTTACCACAACAGTTTCTTAACCACGTAGTGGTGGTGTTACAAAACTGAGGTGATACCACTCTTTAAGGATTTTGACATTTTACCTAGAGATTTTAAAGGTTTATGTTGAGGGAAAGATAATTCAGAGGTGACTATGACATTGTAATGGGAAATGAAGAAAAAAATCCTGGAGAAAGAGAATGAACTGGGAAAAGGAAGAAAAAAAGGAAAAAAATGGCTTAATTCACAGTTGAAGAAAACTTTAAGAATCTTATATGTGGAACAGATTCATTCATCCCTAATTGTTTTGCCCAGAGAACTTTGATTAAATTTTATACATGTTAAATGAGAGCTAGAAGGGAAGCTGGCAAGTACAGATGTTATGGAGGAGCTGAACAGAGCATATTCCCTCTTAAATAATTTTCCATAAGTCATGTCAACTTTCCTTAGCTAAAATAAACACTACAAGTGTTTCCAACAGAACAATCTGAATAATAACAATTGTTTGTGTTCCCACATTCCAAGAAGCTTGAACATCAGAGAGCAACAGAGTTACATACATTTCCAGTGATATCCCTCCAAAAGCAAAAAGAAATCCTGTGTTCACTGAGTTGAAAGTGAATGTAAATTACAACGGACCTTTAAGAGAAAAGGAAAAATTAGAAATGGTTAGTACTCGTACACAATATTATTTACTCTCCTGAATCTTTCTGCTAGGGTTCCAATGAAGATGTGATGACTTTGACACAAATACTAACTACCACATGACATTCCTTTTACCATCAAGCTATAGTTTTTCTTGCCTACAAGATTAAGTTAGCTGAAAACTGCAATTCTCTAAATCATGCAAAAAACATGACATTATTTGAATACAAGTAATAAATACTAAAATAATGGTTAAGGACATATATTCCTAGTTTGTTTGTAAAGAACACACCCATGCATTTCAAAATGCTTATGCAGTATTCTGCAAAGATACTCTGGTCTGTCATTGGACTTCCTTACCCAGTAGGCCATTTTCATTAAATATGTTTACTGAAGAATGGTTACAAAAGAATGACTAATTTCAGAAATATCTGCTCCATCCATGTGATGATATACCTATACATGAATAGCTGCTATATGATGAAAAGAGATTGTTCATGTTCTACAACAGTACATCGAAAACCACTGACCTCGTCCAATATATTGTCTTTTATGGCAACTCTTCAAAGACTGATCAGCAATAGTTTAACAAATAAAGTTTCTACCATTTTTACCGCACTTTACACATTAACCACACCTTTAAGTAGCTACATGCAGTCCAAAAAGATGCATTAGAAACCTCACTTGTTTGATCATTGGCTACATAGCTTCACTGAAAAACAGTGGTGTCAAATATAAACATCAGAGCTTGTCAAAAATGAGCAAAGAATGAGCACCAATGCTGTTTATTAAATGCCAGCTTGCTATGAAGCAATAAAGAGCACAGATCTAGTAAGTTTTTATTTTTGCTATCTAGAACCAGCTGAAATAATCAGTGTACACTGAAGATACTTACACATGCCACAGCAAAGAATCCTTTAGAAAACGAGTATCATGTGAAATATAAAATAGTCAACATATACAGCTGATATCCCTGTCCAGTGAGTTTTACAAGAACATTTTGAAGGACTGTGACACATGTGTATTTCTCTGGACAAGAGAAAATATCTGAATTAGAGTTTCCAAAGTTTTCTCCTTAACATGATGACTGAAGAGACTTAATGCCAATAATGGAAATTTTTTTATAGAATAAAATTGGAAATGAAAGACTGGCTGTTAGACAATTCACACTGCATACGTTACTACTAGTTTCCGTGCTTCAGCAACTTGATAACTCATGCATGCTCTTCAAAAACGCTATCAGATTATACTTAGTACTAGCCTCACCTTTACTCCATTGTTCATCTTGACTCTGAAGTACTTCCATTTGATCAAATAGATCATAGTCACTACTAAAAAACAGAAAGTGTATTTTGTGAACTTTCATTGCAAATGATTTTTCAAGGCTCAAAGAGAAAAAACACTTCAGCAAAATAATCAAATCATAAGCATGCAAAACAAAGTCTGTTCTCTATCAAGAACATACATAAGTTAACGCATAAGCTTTTCCTTTGGTTTACACTATTTTGCGTTCTCCACTATAATTGCCTCTTCAAAGTTTTAATATATGGAGTACCTGATTATGGAAAAATCACATTCAGAGTTCTGACTGCAACTTGGTTCCAGCAGCTAAAAGTTGATGCAAGTATTGCTATTATTTTATATGGACCCTGTGACTGCAAAGAAAAATCATTAGAAATAGATTCCATAAAGGCAGCTCACAGTTTTTCTGATATTTATATTAGATTTGACTTCTAAAGATGTATATATTGTATAATTTACTCACCATTCTTAGAAAATAAACATCCTTGTCTTAACTTCATTATTTTCTTTCTTCTCTGCATTACACATCAATGTACCATTCCCAGTTTACTCACCCTATCCTGCAGCAACATAAATACACATTTAGCAAACTGCTTTTTTTTGCTGATACTCTAGATAATGACAAGCATAAAACAAAAAAACAGATACATTACTGGAGTGCCCCTACCAGTCCTAAGAGGATTAATCCAAAAGACTAGTAATATTTACAGGAACTCAGTAGGAATATGATCCAGTTTGCACAGAATCAGTGGGAATCTTTTCATTTGAATCTTATTAGCTACTTGGCTCTTAGAAGATTTACTAGTTTATAGTCAGTCCTGGTTCAACTGCAAAGAATGGTGTAACCACTTACTAACAGCATACCTTTCCTGCTCAGTAGATTTTTGTCACTGGGGGCTTGTCTTTTGTCTGAGCTTTCTAAAATGCAGGATGAATGAAGTTTCTTGACTGCCTGGTATTTTTTCTAATTAAAAAAATAATAATAATACTTTGTTGAAGAATTCATGTCCAGCTCTACTAGAAGGTCAGATCCTTTAATATGAAATACTAAATACAACTCTGACCTTATCTTCTGCATAACAGAATACAGAATTTAAGTCCATATTAAAATTATGATCTACTGGTCCTGCAGACTATTATCTCCAGATTTAGCTGATCATGTAAAGCATTTCTGAAAGAGCTTTCGCCTCCATCGTTACTTGACTCATTTGTTTTAGCACTACACAGAACTCAGAACTTGCTGTGTTCAGCACAGTTACTGCCTACATAGCGTACATTGCTGAGCTATTCATCTGAAAAAGGGCATTTAAATATGTTCAGTTTTTTCCCTATTGTATTTCAACTATAATTATATGATCCACTAGCTTTTATAGTTTGTCTGTTTTACAGTAAGGTGCAATGGCCTGGCACAAATACTGAAATTAAGGGTCATCATTTATTTTCTACATTACAAACTGCATTTTCATTGTTTGGATAGTTAACTGCACAAAAGTCAGAATTCAATGCCTTCATAATGTTTCAGCCAGAATAATGATGAGTACTTTAAGAAACTGAATGGCTGGTGTTTCTTAACCTATCTATTTGCAAATGAATAATAGTAAAATGTGCAATGAAATGTTTCCAGTAACAGGAATGTAGATAGAAACAAATATTGATGTGGGTGTAAAATCGCAGATTCATAATATCTGCCCACTGAAGAAAGGCTGAAACATACTGCTAGTTAATGGTGGTTACCATGTTATTTGGTAATGGCTTTAGATGGCAATTTACGCCAAACATTAGTTGAGCTCTACCATAAATTATCATGACTAACATATATTTAATATTACAGCAAGAAGTGATACACCTTCACTCATTTATTTTATTATGTATCTTTTCATGATTGGAATACCAGCTTTTCATTATCCCCATATGTACCTGAACTAATTTTTATAATGCAACTTGCTACATATCTGAGGCCTGATCATGCATCTTTTAATAGCAACAGAGATAGCCTTTGGACCTGAAAGTCCATCATAAAGTTATAGAAACCTGGAAAAAGATGAATTTTAAATAGTATCAGTATTAAATGTGTGGAAAGTCAAAGCTTAGATGAATAATAAATAATTGTGCATTACTGAGCACCTTATTCAAATTTACCTCCATGAGAAAATCAGAGCACAGTTGGGACAGCATGAGGTATCTCATAAAAGAGCTGCAGAAAACTTCCCTTTCCAAAACCAGTGAATTTTATCTGAAACCAGAAAACAAATTAACCCTTGAACAACCCTTTCTTCACCATAAGGTTTCTGCCTTTTCTGTTTTTCATTATTTACTGGCTGGTTTACTATTACAGACTGAAAAAAATCTTTGTTCCACACGGATGAGATGTGGCTAAATACTCAACAAAATGCCAGATTAATATAGCCTCTAACAAGTCTTTGAAACAGTTTTCAGAGAAGTATATGTGTGTTACTTTTATAAGATTCTTCCATGCATTTATATTTGAAATTTGATACAGAAATGATATGTCTGTCTCAATAACAGAACATTGGTATCGTAGATCCAGAATAATTATGGTAATGATTTCTCACTAGAAATTCCCCTACCTCTAGACTAAAATAGTCCTTCATCATGGTCACAGATTGTTTCCAAAACACTCGTGTGTTGGAACTGCTGTTCTTTTCTGAGTAATGGTGACATGATTTATCAAGTCTTCCTCTGAAATGGAGTGAGTAAACCTTGTGAAAATCCTACATCCCTTATTTCATCAAACTAATCATTTCTAAACATTCACTGGTGCTCACAATAATATTTTCAACAGGCCTTCCTAATAGCATCTGAGTTGGTTATGAATTAAATTGTTATGCAAATTTCAGTTTGTGAAAGCAGTTCAATGAATAGTGAACACTTTCAGCTCAGCTAATCAATTTAAAAATGCTTTGCCCACAAAACCCTTTGTGCACTGAACACTGTAAAAGTGGCTATGATGTACATTCATTTGCAATCCACGGTTACATGTCTGTAATACAGCTGATAAAGTATCGGGCAAAAGGAGTTCACTGACCAACAGACAAACAGAAGGAATTACCACTGAAAAGATACAATTACTGTTAGTCAGATGGTCAAATTCATGTTTTCAAACTATAGGCGCTATAAATATATTATCTGGGAACTCAGTTCTTCTCTGTTGACCAACTTAATCTTATATTCTGTGGCTCTAGGCGTCTTCCAAGAAGTCATGGCAGATGTGAAAAAATCTTCCATCCATTAAAGCTGATGTAACCACTGTCCTACCTGTAAATGAGAATGTAGAAAGATCAACCAACTCTCCGCTATCTATCTTGATGTATCAAGACTGGCTAACCAAACATAGTATTTCTGTTTTCTATGAATAACAAAGAATCCACTTCTAGTATTAATTTTGCTCATGTTTAAAACTCATGACAATCTGACAATTCTGCTGAATTTTTCAAACAGGAAGTTCCATTTACATTTTGAAATCTTGAATATAATCACATAAATAAGAATGCAAAAAGAATTATGCTTATACCTATAGAAAAAAATTAAATTACAGTTTATCATTTGCAATGATCTCTTCATTCTATTAAAAAGTAGCAACCTGTAGCACATTTTAACAGTTACCTTAAAAGTTTTTCACAGAAAGCAAATATTCGTTTAACAGCTTCACCCTCAGCCTAGCTTGGCTTTAAATGTATGGATAAATATATGAATAAAGTTCAAGTGTAATCTTAAATTCTTTGTTATGTAAGATTGGACTTCAGCATGTAATAAAATGCGTAGCTGAATGCCCACCTGAAGTAAAGATAAAAGAGGAGAACAGAGAGAAATACCTTTGTAAAGCTGATCCTATGATATTTCATAGCACAGGCATGAAAGTAGTTTTCAAAACTATTTGAAAGGAACAGGAAAATTAAGAAATCAACTTGTCTAAAAAGTACTGTGTAAAATGATGATGGCTCAGATATTATACTATAAGGGAACTAATACACTGAGTTACTCTAAGGTTCATTTCTCCTCCTGCTGGGATAGCATACATTTGTTTCTTTCCTGACAGAAGACTGCACATTAAATAAAAACTCATCTTCAGTGTAAAATTGAGAACTAGCCCTTCTAATGTATCTCCCGGAAGAGCTTCCCAGAAGAATACTGAACTGAAGACTTAATCAATTATGGAGGTCTTGGTCAGGTGAGATTATCTGAAAGAAACTTGTTCCCTACTGATTTAGTTACTTAGTCTATGCAAGTGCCTTCCTGGATAAGAGTTAAGTACTCTAGTATTATTATGTCTGCATTTCAAAAAGTCATATTTCCTCTTAAAGAATACTTCTAAGCTGCTGAATGTGAAGATTTGCTGGTATCATATAAGAGAATCCATTAATGCAAATACTTTTTATTATATTCTCAGTATTTCATCATTAGCACCAATGGAGACTTGTCATTCACCAAATATTTCCTCCTTTCTGGCAAAATGATGACAACTACAGGTGAGTTTTGCTAGGAGGGAAATGATCTTTCTGAAGCAGGCACTGTGGTTTTCTTTTTGTATGTGCAGAACTGACGCAGAGAGGCAGAGCATTTCATTGTCCTAAAGTGCATTGTTGGGTGGCCTACTTTCTGCACCAAGGTCTCAGCACAACCAAACAGACAAAAGAATTGCACCACCTCAGCAACTGAGAAGGCAGCATCACTAGGACATGTAAATGAGAAATTAGTCTGAGCTATGCTATGATGAATTTCAGGATAGGGACTTCTAACTATTTTCATTACACCCCTAAGTTTCTTAATTACTATACATCTTAATTGGGAGGGTGGAGAGTTAATCCATTGAAAGTGGGTGGTCATTCTCTTTGTTTTGCTCGCTCTCTCCTTTTTGTGTTTTGTCTGTTTTCTGTAGGAGAGCAAGAAGAAGGAGTAAGATATAACAGTGCTCCCTCAGTCTACTTCCTTTTGCTGAAGTGGAAGGAGAAGCCTTCTAGATTCATTTTCCCAGAAAGCAGTTTCTAGTATGGGGAAGCTCCCAAATGCAGAAATGTTAGCCAGAAGGTAAGGAGAATGACGCATACCTCATTCCACTTATTCAAGGCTGATGGATAGTCCTTTGGAAATATTATCTGTTATTATCAGCTTCAGAGCAAGTACCAAGCATGTGTATTTTCTCTCTCAGGCTCTGTTCACTTTAGTGCAACAGAAAATCCTGGTTTCGTGACACCTGAAGAAGTATTCCAGAATACCCCAAGTATTAAAAATCAAAAGATTACTAAAAAATACATCCATTCTGACATGCTAGTCATTTTTGATCACTACCAAGCTGCAACTGCTAATGAATAACTGTCAGAGCTACTGGTTCCTGCTCACATACCCTAAAGGACAGTCCTCTTTACTATATATATATATATACACAGAGCAGACCCCCACTGGCAAATGCTGAAACTGGACACTTTAATATCTAGCTTCCATTTGAGCAACCAGTTGCTAACTGGATTTTTACACAGGCAGGAGAGAATGGATCCTACCTTTCCACATAGAAATAGTATCTAGGAAGATTACTGCAGTATATTAATAAATGTTCATCCTCAGATTGATTAAAACAAGGGCTCCGTGTTGCGCATCCTTTTTGTTCCATTCACTGTACTCTACTGACATTTATAACCTCTTCCCTCCATCAGAGTCTTTGTATTGACATCATATATTAGTGAGAGTCTTTGCATTGACATCAAAAGGAAATATAAACTCTTTTAGGAAGAGATTTCTTATATTTAATTTGAAGATGACTAGGAATTCTGGTTGCTGCTGTAAGAGAAATCATAAGCAATAACAGGCAGCAGCAACAAACAAGGGTCTGACTCTAAGTTCAGACAAATGAAAATGAGGAGTGACTCAAAAATGCATTGACATAAAACCAGTCAAAGGTTTATACATTCTGTTAAAAAGGAACCATTCTGTTTAAAGGGAACCTGCAAAATTTTCTCAAAAGGATTTTATGTTTTCTTCTTACCACCTTTGCTCTTGCACCTTCTCTGAAGGTACTTTGCTCTAAAGCACTGAGTGCTGATGCGACCACAAAATTCCTTCCAGAGATGAAGAGATAACTGTCCTTCTAGCCGTAAGAATTCAGGTTGGTTTATGATTTCCTTTTTTCCTTCTCCCATACTTTAAGGAAATTATCTCAGAGGAAAAGGCTCCCCCAAATACAACTTTTACCTTCCTCTCGCCTATGAACATGCATACAGGAATGGATAGCCTCATCAGTGATAAAACCACTGTCCCAGGGCTCACAGGCCAGAGTCCTCCAGCTGCCAGAGCATGCAGATGGCAGAAACCAGCGTCCAGCATTGCTGAGCAGGGAACAATATTTCATTCCTTGCACCAAAGCCCATTTTTACCTATGTTGTGCCACTATATCTAAATGCAATTATTATTAAAGTGCTCATCATTAAAGTGTTCCTAAATGCAATGAACAACTGCAAATCCTACAAATTCACCACTACCACTAAAACTACAAAATCAGATTTGTATTTGAATACTCAAGGTTCAAATCAGTCAGGAAAAAAAATGTATTGCTCCCCATTTCCAAACTGTTTCAGACTGTTTTCCTACAAAAAACATCAGATTTTGATTAAATTTAATCTTATAGCTAGTAAATAAGCATTAAAAGTGTCTTTTCATATTTTTGAAACTCCAATTAAATGACTGTTTTCAACAAGAAGTATAAGATGCATGGGGGGAGAGGGGAGAGAAATTGTGCAACATTACCAGAGAAAAAGCATTTAAAGAGAAACTATAACATTTCAAGGTAAGAATATAGAAAACCCTTCAGCTGAATTCACGCTCTGTATGCTCTTTACAAGTGTAAAGAAAAAATTTGTTAACAAAGAATGGGGGTTAACAAAGAATACTAGGACCTAAATTACCGAGGTAAAAAATAGACAAATAATAAACTGAAACAGTGGTGATTGTGAAGCTGTGAAATTAGCTATGTTGAGATATGATATAAGGTTTAATTCATCACAGAAAAGGTTTTCAGGAGACCAACAGTGACAGGGCACACCTTATATATTGTAGCACTTTTCATAAGGGAGTATCTCAACATACTCTGCTGTGCAAAACAATGAATTAGATTAGCATAATTCAGTGATAGATATAGGGAAATGCAATCTCATGGTTAATATCACACATCCCAAGACATTATTATCAGTTTCACAAGACAGAGTATATTGACGATGACTCAGAAGTTATTGCTTTCAGGTATAGTATAGTTCTCCCTTGACAATAACCAGGAACAGGAGGACCTGAATTTTAAGATTTTGGCCAGAGGTCAATGTGCCTAGAAGTATAGAGCATTTTCTAGCAGAGCTTTTTGAAGTATATACAAGTCTTGAACCAATATGGTTTGGGTTTCTAAATGAATATAAATATAACTCATATAAAATATGAGTTATATGAAAAGTGCATTTATTGCATTCCTCAGTGAATTATAATACTTGGTATAATGTCCAGTTAACATGTTTGTGTATCGCTGCCCTCTACTAGACAGAATATCAGATGTTCTCATACGTGTGATTTGTAGGCATGGTAAAGATAACCAAATTTTTTTATAACTGTAAAAACGTGCTATCAAAGTCATGAATGACAGCTATATGCTAAACTAAAGATATGGTGTATAATTAATAATGGTAATTATTTATATACCATATTTGTTCTTAGAACTGAGATGCTGGTGAAATTCCTTCTCCTGAAAAATCTATGTTTACCAAATTCCAGGAAGTCTCTTTAATTAAAACACACCCATTCAAACAGAGGTTACCAAGGACAAATGTGGTCTCTTCAAAAACTCTTTGAAAGGAGTATGTTTGTGCTTAACCCTACAAGTCAGTTTATTCTCAAGAGATATTCTGCAAAGCTCAGATAGCCGCAGTCTTAAACCTTAATTCTGTGCAGGCTAAATGAGATCCCATAGATCAAGCATCTGTACCCTTCTGAGAAAAATATGTTATCTTCTTCCACCAAAAGCAGAGAAAATTAGACTTCTAAAAGCAGGTTTGTACACAAACTTGTAAAAAAAAAAAAGAATTTGAATTTAACTGGCATATATCTCTATTTCATTTCAAGTGTTTATGAAAATGCTCCTATCATCCTATTCCAAAAAAAAAGTATCCTATTTTGATTCTAATTAGATATTGGGAAACCAATTTTTTGTGTATGATATGAAACTTCATTAAAATTAAATAATAAAGACTGCAATATTAAAGCTAGGTTGAAATATTAACAAAAATAAAAGTTGGAAATGTATTCCAGAGGTAGTACTGAAAAATATGCATTTGTACATATCACAGCAAACAAGCTCTTGCTTTTTCTGATGTCAGACCAAACATGCTTTCAAATTTCTACTTGTACAAGTATTGTCTAAGTCTGCTTCAGTACTAGAGAGCCTGGTACAAGACATGGGCCCTTAGAAGATAGAATGCCCTTCTTCTATCTGCGTAAAAACTAATCCTGAGCTGATATCTCCAGATTTAGTATTCATGATCAGTCAGCTAAGTTTTTAATTACTCTTTCATTAACCTTTAGCTCTTAGTTTCTATCTTCTGAATGTCCCAAATGGTAGTGGTTGACTATCTAGTCATTTTTGCCTAACAACGCAGGAGCCTTTAGAGAACATGTAACAGTATTTCCTAATGACTGCAGAATGCAGATGGGTGAATTTAGTGCTCAGTATTACCACTATTCATGACATGCAGGTTCCAATGACTACGCAAAATATTACCAGCTTTTGAAGAAACTTCTGCTATTAAACTGCAGAAGACCCTGGGGTGAAGAGCTGTTCATGGCTTCTATTCTTCTAAATACCTGGCAAGTTACTGGGCCGAATTAGAAACACTTCATTCTGCACCAGAACTTGAGGTATAAGCCGCTGGTTTTCTCATCCAAATTTATAAGTGTTTCTAAAATGCAGAGAGGAAGGAAATCATAATCATATGTAACTACTGAATTTGGTCTGAATTATTTAACGAGGATAATGTTCTAATAAGCTCACTGACACCTCTTTCTCAGAAAAGTACTTTGAAGTGTAAAGATAGATGAACCATTTCTTGCTTGAAATATTTAGTAGTCATAGCACAGTGTATACAACCACATCTCATGCAGAAATGTTCAGGGGACTCTTCAGCTGCTGCTTACTAGTGTCTTTGAAAGAAGGTGGAAGGTTCTGCTCTGTGTTTACACGTGTCTAATTTAGAAAGCCCAATGAACTCATCTGGAGTATATTTTAATAATATTACTGCTCAGAGACAACTTTTTTTACCTGTATAGATATTTCTGAATACAAGTGGCTCATTGCAACTCATTTTAAAGCAAGGAAACACAGGATTTTAATGTAGCTTGTCTATACACAAAAATAGTCAAAAATCATAAGTTATTTGGAACAGGTGTGTCTTATCTATATTTTAGTCTGATACACCTTGAAAGTAGTCCTGTGTCTCTGAATAACTCCAGGTGGGAACAGGGCCTTGGAGTTTGATAATAAAGCATTTTTTCTCTTGAAAGAACTGCACAATTAATTAAACCTCAGAATATTTCCATGAGTCAAATGCTGTATGATTTCTTACCTCTGTGCTAAGGAGGGGTAATTTCAAACACAGACGAAAACACAGATTTTCACATGGCAAATTGCAAGCAGTGGCAGAATCACAATGGAGGGATTTTTAGCTTCCCACCACTTGACCTCATTGCCCCTTTCAAGTGCATTTACCTGTAAAATAGTCACTTGAAGGGGAAAAGGGAGAAATGGTCTGTAACGGATTTCCAAGGATCTTAAATGTCCTATATATTAAAGACTTGTTCAAATCATTCAAGAGCAGCTACCTACTCCTATTCAGTTCAAAAATGTGTTTCTTCTATGTATCCCATGAATGAAAGTTGTACCTAAACCTAAACACATCATCTAAGATGCATGTCACCCACCTACATCTTAGATAAGAATTATGTATAAGCATGAGATCTCTGAAGGGTTCTAACTGGCTTAGTTATTAAAAGTGTTCTTTTCTAATGAAAAATGACAGAAATGGAAAGATGAGAATTGTGATGTTGTTATTGATTTTGGCAAAAATAAAATAAAAGGAAGCCAAGATCACCTAATCTAACCTTCGCTGTTTGGCGAATTACAAACCACTTATGTTTCAAATAACTAAGAAACAGAGGGCTATTACCAAACTAGACAAAGCCCATGCTAAACATTTCATACTAAGAATGCAATTTTTACTTTCCTATAAAAACAGTACCTAAGACTGTCCATTATGTCCAATGTATAAGATATTGCTGTCCTTCCTCTTCAGCTGTTGTCTACCAACCTTCTGCTGAAGAGTACATCCCTACTGCCCTTGAGTACTTCCTTAACTTCTTACTGGTCCTAGCCTACCAACCTCTATTATCATGATACCACCCTATCTTAACCCTATATCAAAGTGAGAATTCTTGTTGTTTCATATCTATTTATTGGGTTTATAAAGCTTTGATGACAATGTATAAAAACTCAAAGGAAGTAAAAGGCAAAGGAAGAAAAAAAAATACCTTGCATTATCTCAACTGTTTCTCAGCTTCAGTATGTCTTTAAATATACCCATATCTAGATACCTTGGAAAACAAAACACAGATCAGAATGCAGTTTCCCTCAAAGCCACAAGAGATCATGGTTAAAACAACATATCTGATGACACAATAACACTGAATGCTTTAACATACATGAATTACATTAACTTATTTGAATCAAAGTATCATTAATTGTTAGTGTGTTGGCATGGCACAGGGAGAAATAAAGAGACAGAAAGATTGATTCATTCCGGTAACCAGACATCAAGTAAGAAACACTTCAAATTCCATTTAGAATTGTAGAGAATTTTATGAGTGGGCCTTACAGAGAGGCTATTTTCTCTGGAAGGAAGTATATTCTGATAATTTTGTTTTGAAGTTATCAGAATAAAAATATCTGCTGTAAACCCCAAGTTTGTATAGGAAATTTGCATTGTTTTCACCAGCTGTAAACGGCAAAATATACTCACATGCTAGCCAAGCTGTAGTCAGGCATGTGATGATCTGTATGCTCTGAACCTGTATTAAAATAGCACGTTCATTTTGTCAATCACAGGAGTTAATAAAATACTCTTCTACTTTCTTTGATTTTTTAATGTACCAGCTTAATGGAAATGTACTTTGGGTAGCCTCTCAGGCAATTAACCCTCATACAGCTATTGCTCCCATCCAGATACCACCTCACTCATTCCCACCTCGCTCATTCCCAGTAAATTCAGCCAACGTCACCCTTAATAATCATCATAGTTACTGACAGTCATGTTGAACAGGCAAAGATGGGACACTTGTCCAGAAGCATTTTCTAGCACAGTGTTTCTTAACCTTTTTAGTCCAAAGTCTACCTAACCTTTCTGAACAAAAACACAGCCCATGCTGCCATTATGCCAGCCCATAATGCTGCCATAATGATTTTCACTATTTTAACTAAATATTTAGGCTAAATTTCAAATATTTGTTTATTATTATTTTTGCATGTGTGGAAATAGTTGTTGTGATGGTTTTTTGACCTACCTTCTGATGTCAGATTAATTACCAGCCCTTCATTGATCTAGAGTCTTTTTCAGTCTCTCACTTTGCAACTCAATCTAGATTGCGTAAGCAGTTGACATGCCAGCAATAACCAGTTCTATAACAGGTATTGCAGCTCACTGGGATTGGATCTGCAGAGCAAGAGACATGGTGCTAGTGACCATTTTGGCTATGAATGTTTTGGCTCTGGGCTGGTCTTATGGACTGAATGCTCATTAGCTTTCAGAGCGTGCTGGGTGTGCCTGTCAAGCACAGGTTAGCTGGATCAGAAAAGCATCTAATTTGTGCAGTCCAAGAACTCTCACTGGTGTAATACCAAAGTGTGGGAAGAGGGGCTGATCAGGAGAACAGCTTTAAAAATGCAACCCTGTTCTGAACAAAACTGGTACAGTATTTCTTCATCAACAGTATCAGGGCAATTGATCTATTTGAAAGAGAAACTGAGAAACTATGCTGCTGTCAGTACAGTCCTACCAGATGACTACCATGGGGACAATGGGACAGTCATAGAAAATATCAGCTAAAATAACAATTTCAATAAATCTTAGTAAAATCTTCCATAGAAAATCTCTGTTTTGCATTGTAGACCCCAAAGGAATACATTAAGTCAAACTGTTATGTAGAGAGCAACCATTTCAATAAAAAAAAAATCCCATAAAATATTCTCACTAGCCTCAGGAATGATAAAAACTAAAAAAAGAACAGCTTTCTAGATGTCAGAGAAGGGGCTTGTGAGTCTGTAAATCTTAACCTTGTGGCTGGATCTTCCACTACACAGTTGTGTAAGCTTATATAGGGTCAATTTGTATTTCAAATAATACATTTGTAAACTACAGATTATACTTTCCATTCCTTAATATTCTAGGTTAAATGAAAAACACCTATATGCTGGAAAGAAAACTGTATAAACTTTATTCACTCTGGCAGAAATACCTGTAACAGTTTAGCCTTATTGAAATTTAAATAAAATTGAAAAACTTGAATTTTTGTCTTAAATGGTCAAATGTTACTAGTTTTATATGCAGAGAACTCTCAGAATCCCTTTGTGAAACTTAAAGAAAGAAATGTTAAGCATGATTAGGCTTAGAGAATACTTTACTTCAGGGAGAAGACTTTCAAAAAGTGTGGCCAGCATCATCTCTCAAAATTTATGGGAGCAACTGTTTCCATTCTACCTCTTAAACAGTGACCAGAGAGTAGCACCAGGCAATGCAATGTTTCAGGAAGCCTGGGAATAAGTGAAGTGGGAACAGTGTTTCTCCTGCTGTTATTGTAAAGAGGAATCTTTTTGTTGTGCTCAGAATAAGGTTTTTTTGTATATTTCTTTTAGGGAGGATGTGCAGATCTCTGATAAGCAATGATACCTGGGCTAAGTATGCGTCACTCAGTACCCAAGTAAATACCAGAGGAGATACTTCTCGTAAACAAACTGGAGATCAGATTCCCTATAAGAAAAGGTCAGGACAGCATTCCTTACCATCCAAGTGTACTAGAAACTAAATGAAATAGAACAGTGTCTCTAAAAACAAGCTATGTGGAGTAAATCAATATATCTGAGAAAACAGCTTTCATTAAAAGCATCTTTAACCTAACTCTTTACTTTTAAAGTATTATGTGTAAGTAAACCATAGAGATTCATTTTTATGCCTAAACACTGGGGATTTTTCCATCTTGGGGACTATGGATACTTTAATTTTTTCCAAAGTCCCTCTGATTCTTTTGACATCATTCTAAGAGGCTTACGAGGGGAAAATATTTTTTTCCTTCTCAAAACACAGTGAAAAAACATACATGAGTGATTGCTATACTTTTCTAAGTAGAAATCCTATTTATTATACAATGAGGCAGTAATACAATGCAAAAACCTAGAGAGAGTAGCACATTGAAATCCATACTTCGGTTAGCATCAATATTAAATAGGACTTAATGTGCAGCTGTTCCTTTCAGCTTTAATCTGATTTTATTTTGGTTAGAACAGACACTCCACAGTTGTAACCCCAAAATGCCATCTTTAATTATTCTGTTCATATTTTTCCCATTGTGGATGCCCAATTTCAACTCAGCACCTTTGCATTTTTCGGAACAGCCATGGCATCCCCCCACCCCCACCGCTTTTCTCTCTGTTCTTTCTCCAGAATTCATGGCAGCTTTGGAGTGAGCTAACATGCTAAAGATTAATTATCTTTCAGGCACAGTCTGCATGAGGAATTAAGACATCATTGTGGACTGGAAATCCAGCACTAGCCTAACCATCAATTTGTGCCCAAGCACTTGACCCAGCTGTAGTGCATGAAGATTAGACATGATATCCTTTAGTGTTTTAGTTGGGCTGACTGAGAGTCAGGCCTTTTGTGCATGAATTGGTGTTTGGGTACTGACAGATAGAGAACAATTACTCTGTCATTCTTATTAATTGATATAATGTTAGTTAAAATGTTAGTTTGTAAAAGAATAAAAGAAAGGAAGATAAAAGCAGGAGAGGAGGAAAAGTGTCCTATGTACTGTAATTTCTTTTATGTGTCATTTAAAGTGTAAAATGTGTGTGTGGGGGGTGTATATATATATATATTTACTTTTTCTAATTACCCTATTATTTCCTGAGTGATTGCATGTTTAAACTTGCTTCAGAGAATTAAACCCTTTATTTTACTGCTCTTAAATCTATCATCTGGCTCATGGTGGCTGTTGACAATTGTCTTGCTTGAGATATTAGCCCCAAGACATCCTATAACAAGATACTAAGTGATACCACAGATAGCAGGAGGCGCACTTACTACTCTGAAAACTGAAGATGATTAATGATTGATGGGAATCGTGCCTAACTATTTTAACAGAAGGAAGGAACAAATAGCTCTGCTAGAAAGCTATGCTTCATTCCAACAGCCTCCAACCTTACACAAAAACACAGTATCTTACATAATTACTATATTGTTTAAGTTCAGTTACTAGGATGGTGCGTTGATTCGACCTGTGATAAGCACCAGTCAAAAATTATCACCAGAGATACTGTGGCGTGAAGGGAAGGAAAGGCCCTTCCTTATTTGGTAATCGTCTGCCTGCCAGAGCCCTCCTAAAAAGACTTTCCCTGAGTCAGTTTCACAAAGTTGCAAAATAAACAATTTATTAAAGCAACAGATACAACAGGTTCAGAATTGCTGTTGATAAATGCACTTGCTGCAACGAATTTTCCTTCTTTGAGCTCAAACTAATAATTAAGTGCTTCCAACAATGGTATTTTTTCCAGGGTAACGTCCAATGGTGTCAGAGACGCAAATCTTACCAAAAAGGTGTCCCTGTTTGGGAAGGAAAGAGGCGCCCAGGCCCACCAACCCATCCGTAGGTTGGTGTTCGCATTCTCAAAATGGAAGAACGGTTACACACTGAATTTATACTCTTGGCGAGGCAGGGCTGAGTCACACACTGTGGGGTGATTGGTCCCTGTCGAGCTCAGCAGAGGGCGCCATTGGCTGCTGGCCTTTTCTGCCCTTGGTAACAATGCCGGGCTGCAAGACTCCCGCCTTGCCTCAGGCCTCGAGGCCTCCGCCTCACCCTGGGCGCTGCCTCACTGACACCGACATTAGGCTGCAAATCACCCTTTGCATCTGCTGCTTCCCTTGGCAGGGATGATCAGATCATATAGACCAGTATCCCACAGATACAAATCAGCCTTATTCAGGGGTTTCTTTTCTTCAATAAAAGAATCCCCAGCAAGACCTTTTAATGCTAAGCACAGACTGATGTAGATTCCTAAGTACTGAACATTACAAAACAAAAGGAATTGTCAAGTGAAAAGAGAAGAAAACCTTAGTGCTATGCCAAAGGAAAAAAAAAAGTAATTTTAATTGATGTCACTGGGGTGAGGATCGCATCCAGAGGCTTTACCACTGAGCAGCCGGACAAGATGTCATAGCAGCCTTGCAGCACAGACCTTCTCCCTAGTAATAGGTATTAACTAAAAGTGACGCAGACTGCTTGCAAACACATAAAACATACAGCCAAGAAATATTTAATTACATCCTTTAACCAGCTGTTCAAACTTGATTAATATTCTGTATGGGTAAATTATATGTTCCTTTGTGGAAAAAAGCAACTAAAGAAGGGTTCAGATAGCATAGGCCTGGTGATGAGACTCAGAACAAGACTGACTTTCATCCTTTTAGTCTAACAGCAGAGAAACAGTCAGAAATATCTTTAGTTTTCTGTGCTATATTTTGACCAATGCATCATGTTACTTAGCTGGAAATTCTAAATCTTTATGAATCTTCTCATAGTCCAAACTTAACTACTGGTGACAATATTTTTCTGTTTTGTTTTTTTTTTTTCTTTTGGCACTTCTGTGGACTTGGCTTATTATCCTATTGCTGACTTCCTCACATATAAAGCTGCAGATTTTGCAGTTTACTTGCTCTTTCTCATGCATTAGCATCATCTAAAACTGACTTGGTATTAAATGGGGTTTGTTTGGGAGTTTTTTTGGTCTTAATTTTTGAGATAAGACTAGCTGATGCAGCAATATATTGTTTCACTACCAAAAGCAGATATTTGCCTTTTAGTTGTTGTTTTATGAGTGCCATAAGGAAAAAAGTTTCATGCTATCTGTTCGGCTGCCGCACAGATATGGGGAAGTATTAAGACATGGCTGGAGCACTCTACATATAGTAAAACCACAAATATAGCAGCACTGTCATAAAAAAATTGTTAACAAGCTTTTCTTGAAGTTTTTGAGGTTTATGCTACAGAATAAAGGAAGAGAACATAGTAATGAAAATGAAAATGCTTATGCTGCAGCAGACAGAAAGAAGCAATGTCCTGAAGACACTTAATGCTTTTTCAGGTATTTCCTTAACAGTAATAGGTAAAGGAAACATAATTATATTAAAGATTCAATATGTATTTGTCAGAAAGTCAGCATTCAGCAAATCTGATTCCCAGTAAATCCTGTATCTATAGGCATAGTAAAAGATATGTGGTTTCCTATCAGGGAAATTCTTAATCATATATATGGCACATCATAAATAGTTCAGGCATCTGTCCAGAGAAGGCTGACAAAAAACAAACAATAATAAATTTATGGCTTTGGTACTCTAATGTAATCAAGAGTGGCTGTTCAGCCTAGGCCAGGACTTCTAACGACCTTGTGGCATGACATTAGGTAGCAGAGACTGTTCTTTGTCAGGAAACTAAAGAGCAGAAGAGCCATGGTTCACCTCCTACACACTGTAAACTTCCCTTCCTATTAATTATGACCTAAATGAGCAGTGTTTCATTCTTTACTACACAGTAACCTCTCCAAACAAACTCTTAATCTTCAGAAAACCAATAGCTAAGAATGCTGTGTATTTGTATATATGTACATAAAACTCAAGATGTCATAGTGATGAAGAGCATGGAAGTGACTAGATATATGTTTATTGTATGTTCTGCATGTCCTGATATTTTTCAACATGCAGCAAGCTGAATTTGCTGGGTTGGACTGAATATTTAAAGAACGAGTATTATGTGGCTAATGGACACCTTTCACCTAGATTTTTATCAGATTCTACCTAATTAATAAAAGACAAACAGACTAAACTAACCAAAAGATTTTTAATTAAAAGTACCAGCCAGGTAGATTAATATAATCTAGCAATTGGTTAATCCCTGAGGGTTTGGAAAAGACCTTGAAGGGCACTGTGAGAAGAAAAAAGTTTAACCCTCAGTTCTTTGGGCTCACTGGAGCTTAGGGAGCTTCTTTTCTTAGGGGATCTTTTCCATCTCTATGCCTTGCTCTCTTTTCATGAAGTGTCTTATTTTGCTTTGTCCCCCCAAGGTCAAAACTAAAGTGTGACAAACAGTGTACAGCAAAAGCTAAAACTGAGGGCAGAGCAGAAATGTCAAGGCAGTTGTTTCGTCTTCAGATAACACTAAAGCTTCCTGCTTGTGGGAATAGGCCTTCTTTCAGTGGGAGGGTTGTGACTAGCAAGAGTACCGGAGAGCGTAATGGTGGCATATGGACCATTTTAGTTCTAGGTCACTGGGTTCAAATGTGACCTAGCTTTTAGTAACCAGTAGTAATTACCATCTGTTGACTATTAGTGGATATGTGAATTGGTCCTCTAAATATTAGTAGAGCTATTTCCTTTTACAGATAAAGACAGTATCCCAGGTTTCATTGAGTACCCCTCTTCCCTTTCATCCACCTGTAGGATGGCCACCTCTCAAGAAATCATCCTCTTTTCCATGGAATTGGGCCCTGAAGGAAGGATTCAGGCTTATTAGAGAGGATGTGTGCACTGGTGCTTATCATGTGGTACCTGCTGTGCAGATAAAGAGAAACTTTCATGCTCCAGGGCTGCCGGTCTGGGCACCCTTCATAAAGTCTGAAATTTTAAGGCTAAAGAAGAGCACGAAAATCATCTTACCAAACCCCATTCATTTCACAGGCCATAGAGCACAGTCCAGTATGTTCTGCACTCCTCAGTATTGTTTTGAGCTATTGTTAGAGAATATCGGACTGAAGCTGTCTAGAATTAATTGCTTAGCATAACTTGCTTAGCATTAGTAGCTAAATTTGCTGAAGCCTTAGGCCTCAGGCTGTGAACTTTTACTTAGATAAGTAAAAGGGGGCCCCAGAGCTGGTTCAAGCTGGAGAGATAAAGAAGTTACATGGACAGCAGGAGTAGCCAACCTTGAAGATAAGAAGCAGCCTGCCTAGAGACAATGAAGGGGCCCAGTGAAGAAGGGGAAGAACCCAGACCTAACTATTACTATTGGTCCAAACTATCGCTTAAGGAGTGGGGAATTTAGATTGTAAGGGTCTAATTGCCCAGGGATTTCTTTGTTCGGGGTCCCTCTTCAAAGGCACCCAGCTCGAGCTGTAATTACCACACGTGTATCATTAAATTTTATTTCTCTTCAATCTGACTTCGAACTTCTGCCTCAGCAGGAACCTAGGGTCGGACCCTGTTATGGAGGCCGGCGAGCCTGATTTTCCATAACACTATAGCACTCCTATCTCTCCTATTTTGTCCCCTTCCACTCTTAGTGATCCAAGAGAGTACAAAAACAGTACTTTCCTAAGTAAAATAAATGAACTAGTGTCACCACTGATATTATTTTGAGTCTGATTTTCTCTAACTTCAGCTTTCAACCAGGTTATTATTTTTTATAAAGAGCCAAATAGCATCAGAGATTTCCTCTTCAGGTAGGTATTGCATGCCATAATCAACCCCCCACTTAATTCTTAGCTTCTGAAATTGAGTGCCTTTCAAATTACAAAGCATTCCTAGATACTTTGTAAAGCGTTTTAATGAATCAAAGAAAATTTTCAACTTTCATTCTGCAGACAGATTTCTGTCTGCTGGGATTTCTCTTGCTATGAACAGAGAATCACAGAATCACAGAATCACTGAGGCTGGAAGGGACCTCTGGAGATCATCTAGTCCAACCCCCCTGCTCAAGCAGGGTCACCTAGAGCATGTTGCACAGGATTGCGTCCAGGCGAGTTTTGAATATCTCCAGAGAAGGAGACTCCACCACCTCTCTGGGCAACCTCTTCCAGTGCTCTGTCACCCTCACAGTGAAGAAGCTTTTCCTCATGTTCAGATGGAACTTCCTGTGTTTCAGTTTGTGCCCGTTGCCTCGTGTCCTGTCGCTGGGCACCACTGAAAAGAGTCTGGTCCCATCCTCTTGACACCCTCCCTTCAGATACTTGTACACATTGATAAGATCTCCTCTCAGCCTTCTCTTCTCCAGGCTAAACAGGCCCAGCTCTCTCAGCCTTTCCTCATAAGAGAGATGCTCCAGTCCCCTAATCATCTTAGTAGCCCTTCGCTCGACTTGCTCCAGTAGTGCCACATCCCTCCTGTACTGGGGAGCCCAGAACTGGACGCAGTACTCCAGATGGGGCCTCCCCAGGGCTGAGTAGAGGGGGAGAATCACCTCCCTCGACCTGCTGGCAACACTCTTCCTGATGCAGCCCAGGATACCATTGGCCTTCTTGGCCACAAGGGCACATTGCTGCCTCATGCTTAACTTGGTGTCCACCAGCACTCCCAGGTCCTTCTCTGCAGAGCTGCTTTCCAGCAGGTCAACTCCTAACCTGTACTGGTGCATGGGGTTATTCCTCCCCAGGTGCAGGACCCTGCACTTGCCTTTGTTAAAAATGAAAATGTCATCTCCTTACTTGATGTCTCCTGGCTTTCTTTTGGGGACTGAAATTTGAGTATTTTAGTAACATCAGTGCACTAGAAATTAATTTCACATAATCTTAAAGCCTGCAAGACATTGTAATTCTTGTTGTAAGGGAAACCTACAGTCTTCATTCCTAGATACATTAATTTGCATTTGGTCTCTTTACATGTTCATCAGATGAGGTCCCCCTACAAAGAAATCCAAATGAATGGACTTTCTCCAGCACTATTCACCATTTCTGTGTCATCTGGCCACAGAAATCTTACCAGGATTACAGCTTTTCAAAGGATTCTTCCACTCCATGAGTGTGCCTACATCTATAACAGAGTTCTTTGGGACACAAAAGATAGTAATCTTATGTTTCTTATTCTTTAGATTTTATTCCTAACATTTCCATTCTTTATACCACAATTATTTTCTGAGATGTATTGATTAATCAGCTTTTCATCCACTTAATGGATCCTTTGAACCAAATGGTTCCTCTGATTCTATATGTTTCTATCAGAATATCTTCTGGGATTATAACAGACATCATTAAAATTATAATTCTCTACGTTGACACAATTACTTTTATCAGGCAGACTTATAGCCTTCTCATAGTTTGTTTGACAAGACTTATTCCATATAACCATATAGATTAGCATTCATTGTTTCACTGTCCTTCACTCCTTTATGTTGCATGTGTCATATGAGCCTGCAATTTTCCTATAACACTCTATTTGTACTTATTGCTTCACTACTTCTCAGTTTTATATATAAATATACAGTTCAGTTTATGGTTAAATAGAGTTGAAATCAGGGGGTCATAGCTTGCAAATACCATGACCTTTAAAATTAATTATCAGTTAATCTTTTTCTATAACAATGAGACAACTAATTAGTACAATCAGTGTAGTTAATAGGATTAGATCAGACCAGACCTACCCCCACAGTAGCTAAAACCAGCACCACACATGATTCTCTCTGGTTCTGTCCTATGAGTCAGTGGTAACTTAGGTTTGGGACAACCCAAAACCTTTCAATGCAGCCCAGAAACAGACTTTCCCACTGCAATGACTCTCAACAGGATCAGCTGCTTGTGGAGACTGCTGCTGAAAGGTCTCCTCCAGCATCAGGAGAGTAAAGAGTAAGCCTCCAGGGACTCAGGTGACCAGAGCTACCAGGCAGCTGAGCAGAAAGCTTGTGCTCATAGGGATCCACAAATACCTATGCCAGATCCTGCCTGCTCCCCAGCCTCCCTGTTGATGCACAGACAGAAGAAGTGCTTCAGAGTCTGTTCCCAGACCATCATTCACTAAGGGCAGGGTGGCTTGTGCTGGCCTGTCCTCTTATTCCAGGTGTTTTGTCCCTTACTGACCCTCTGTTGAACACATCTTTGGGAATCTCTGACCTAGAGTATTACCCAGAAAAATGGTCCAGCCCAAGCCATTCTTCTCCCCCATAGTGAAAGGGGACACCATAGCTTGACATAAAAGCTTCCATCCTCTTTCCCAGATTAAACTCTACTTTTACATAGTCTTCTGATGCCTAGTTCCTTCTTATGGGACAGGTGAAATCCCTAAGAAAATCACAAGCATTTACCTCTTTGTCTCCCTTCTGAAGTCTCTGAAGCCTTTGATGGTCTCTGAAACAAGGTAATTTGTGCCAGGCCTTCCGATCACCAATGGGACTTGTATCCACAGTATTCAGACTCCTATCAGCCCTATCTGTAATGTATGTTTTTATTGCTCCAGGAAAACACTGCACAGACCTTCTGTCCCTCTGCTGCTGAATGTTTTGTCTGCTGCTCTTAAAACCAGGAGTGCTGAATTCAGGAAACAAAAAGAAAAGAAAAAAAAAAAGAAAAAACCCACAAGCCCTATGAATGCAGTTACGTAGTGTTCCAGAGAGATAGTGATGTGCTCTCCTGACTGATACCTTTTAACTATCAAGTACCTTCACACACACTAAATTACCTCTATGCTTGCTTTCATGTTCATTTGGAGACGTTGCTTTGAAGTGTTTTAAAAGACCTGTGATTTAGTTCATCCCTGTATTAAAAATACAGAGCCTTAACTTTAAAGGGTTGGGACAACTGTCGCACTGTCATGCTATGAAGGTTCGACAGCAACGACTGAGACAGTAATATAATAATAAATGTTTATTTCCTCACACAAGTTCTTGGATTAGTAACATCCATTAAAATAATGCGATTACTAATTTAGAAAAGATAACACAAACCCATCAGTTACTAATTTGGAAAGGATAACCTGAAACCGTCGATTACTGCGTTATTAATTGGAAGGACTGCTTATCCCTGCTTGAAAGCTTTCTTGTTCACTCTCCTAGTGAGAGGGCTCTCAACCTCGAGGAGTTCCCTTCACCCAGCGTCCCAGGAAAAGGGGAGGGGGGGGATACTCACGGTCCAGCCGGAGAGGATGATCAGGTCACGTTCCCGTCCCTGCCCAAACTCTCCTAGCTGCCAAGCCTCTTTTAATACGGCTGGGGCTCTGGGCAAACACTGCTTTTGCCGACTTTTTGCGAGCAACCACAGGACTGTTTGTTTGTCTGCTCGGGAGGACCCTGCTAGCGAGGCAAGACCACAGCACCTCCGTATTGCTTCTTCCCTCCGCGCGGGTCCGTGCGGGTTCCAGGTGGCAGACTTCACTTCTGCAGTCTTGTTAATGCTGCCATTCCGCAGCCTTGCGCATGTCAGTCCTTGCGCATATCGGTTGGCAGACGACTTTAGTCCTGTTAAGTCCTCTGTTCAGCAGCTTTGCGCATGTCAGTTCTTGTGCCCATCAGTTCTTCTGCATATCAATTGACAAATTTCAGGCCTGTTAACTCCTCACTCGCCCGTCAACAACTTTCTGAAAACTGTCTGGGAGCTTGGGAGGTATTTGTGTTTATAGGGACTGTTCCTAATGACAGCTAGGTATTTTCTACAGTGACTTTCACAACCAGAATCAATCAGGTAGCAGCACAAATACACAACAGTACATATGCAGCCATAAATTGATTTACAGGGTCACCAAGTTAAAGGAGCAGTTCCTGCTAGTGACAGCAAGAGATGCTTGACATTCAACTGCTCATAAAATAATAAGATACAGAAACATGCCTGAATCTTTCAAACTGACCTTAGTGGCTAGTGGAAAATTCTATATAAAGCTAAGCAGCTATAATAATTCAAGATTCCAGTGTGGCCCTGATAAAACAACACAAATAATCTAACAATGTGAAGTCTGTATTTTATAATTAAACTTTCAATGACCCAGAATTACTGTGGAATTTTTTCACATTTATGCATGAGTATCTGAAAAAAAAATTTAGAAAAAAAAAAGCAATTTCTTTTGGCAAACTTTCTTACTATACATAGCTTATATAAGATAGCAATTTCCATTAAAATTTCCAACCAGTTTTTATAATACTGAGATATTATTTAATTTCTGTTTTAATTGCTGAAAAATTTCATGACTAACTTGCTCGGATAAATATAAATAAAACTATAAATACTATATCAGCTCTGTGTTCCAAGATATGTAAGCCAAAGTGTTTAATTGATCTTTCACTGTTCAACAAGATTTATGTAGCTTAATATATGTCATCACCTCCCTCAGACTGCTGGTTTTCAGTGTTCTGCCACCAAGTGTATGTTCTGTACTTTGACTTGAAAGGTGAGAGTCTGTCTCCTGAACATCAAAGGCTGACACTTCAGAGCTTTTACGCTATCACATATTCTCCTCCTGACACAGCTGAATAAAGACATTGTACTCACAGCTCACCTGTATCAGCTTTAATACTGTAACTCTGTAATAACAACTTTCCTTTCTTTTGTTGGCCCAGCTCCAGTATCTCTTCTCTCATTTTGCCATTGCTTTTGGTGTTCCTTGCTTAATTCCATCTAGGATTGGCCACTGCCATCAGAGTCACGGGATGGAAATCATAGCACCACATCAAGGTGGCACATTCTCTCTTGCTGGTTTAACTTTTTGTTCAGTAACTTCTTGTGGTAGACAGGAAATAACCTGCATCACACTGTCTGAATGCTCAAGTCCCATTCCTGGGAGTGCAAATATATTTTTGAAAAAAAAAATCCTCTCCTTCTCCAGGACTGAATTGTTTCAGGACTTGAATGGATTTTCCAAGCACATTGTCATTTATGATGTGAACCATAAAAAATGATCCTTACTAAGATAAGGGATCCTTCAGTTGGCACTTTTCTCACCACTGACACATCACAAATACATTAGGATACTGAGCAAGAGAGTATAGTCTCCCCAGTTTTGACGTGCTCTAGGTTACTACACAAATCCAGGCATTTTATGAAAATCCTACATGTAGTTGCTGTTAAAAGAGGTAGAGAAGGTTACCTGACAGATTCTTTCTGTTTAGATTTTCCTCTAAAACATCAAGTTTAAAACAGAACCACGTACCAAACTCTATGTTCAAGACTAGAGGAGATGACTTGACTGAAGAAGTTGAAGGCTTTGTGTGTTTACAGGCCCCCATTATACAGTTTCTTCCATTCCTGCTTTTGTGCCAGGACCCTTTTTGTTTGCTGTTCTCCATCTTCAGCTCTTGCCCTGTCCTAGATCTTTATTCTGTGCTTAGATAACATCTTTATAGCTTGCGTTTTCTTTTCAAAGAGAAGCTTGTCCTTCACCTCAGTCACATTTACTGGAAGGTTTTGGATAGCTCTGTAGGCATTAAAATCACTAAGATTTCACTGAGTGAACTGTGAAATAGAGAGTCTGTGTGAGCTTGTATTGTATATTGGAGTAGCACTGTGGCAGAAAGGTTAATGCAAAAAGCTAGAAAAACTAAGTTTAAGTCCCACCTTTGTTATTATTTTGCTGAATGTAAAATGACTTTTTCTCCCTGTGCATCAGGTTAACTAGTGGTAAAACAGGGGCAAAATATCTGCCAGGTGTTTTAAAGCCTTTGGAAGCTTTATGGAAGGTACTATGGAAACAGAAATTACTTTAAGACCATCTAAGTAACTCAGAGTTAATAAATAGATAGAAAACAAGAGCTGCCAGAATAAAGAAACATTATTATTATTTTCTTATTTAGCATATATTTTGTCTTTATGAATAGGATCTGTCATAAAGAACCAGCTCACTAATGCACTAGGTGCAGTGCAAACACAAAATAGAAAAACAATTTCTGGCACCAAGACCCCACTACCTAAATATAAGATGAGAGACAACAGGTAGATACTGACAGGGAAACAGAAAGGACATTTCAGGAAATTGAACTATTTCCTGATTAGAGATAGAAATGATTCCTGGATGAAATACAAATGGAATTTTATTGAGCAGTATTAAATATAATGGTCCTTCTATATCAGTAGCATACATTTTTTCAAGGTTTTCTGTGAATAACATAGTTAAAGGGCATTTTAAGGAAGATAACTAAGCAGCTTTGTGGGTATTTATGACACAGTTCCCCAAAGTAGAGGGGGCATCATGGGTCAAGGCATAAAGGTACCTTTTGAAAACTTAACAAGTGGGCGGTGAAGGCTGTTGGCACCATATGGTTGACACTGATGAAAGAGAAGTCTCTTGTTTGCACTGAACGCTTCTGCTACAAGGAAAATATGATTTTTCAGGGGACTCTACTTTTTGTCACAAAACAAAAAGTTTCCACTTGAGAAAATCTATCTCCCTGCTGTGTGTCATTCCTATTTCCTCAAATAAACAAGAACATTTCTTATCCCAGTTAAATGTTCTTGCTACAAGATTACATGTGCTTAACAGCATGCACTGTATGTTACCAATTCATCAGAAATATGCCTACCTTCTGTGTGAATCATTTTTAGAGAGCAGAATCTCTTTGCAGTTTAAAGCATGCAGCCCAGGATTTTTATTGTTTTCAGCTTCTTAGTTCCTCATTTCTGCTACTTATTAAGGAAAATGCTGGCTCTCTTCTAGAAGACTTCTTCTTTCTCCACCCCATGCCCAAGCTTAGCAAACAGCATATTTCTCCCGAGAATGCAGTTTAATAGGCAAAATGTACACAGTGCCACTTTTGAGGCCCCTCCTCCTCCCACTGGAAATGGTTTGTGCTTAGACAATATTGTTGTTATCAATTAGCACTTTGACAATTAGCCAAGCACAGGACCTGGGCCTTCTGCGGCAGGTGATGCAGAACTTTCAATTAAATCTTTCTATTATTTCCCACAGCTCAGCACTGAATTAATAACTCACTTAGGGAACTCTGGTGGCAGGCTGATAGAAATGAAGATATGGACTAGCTTCAGTAATAAAAGCAAAGGGAGAACTTCAGATGAACAGTGAAAGAGCCTTATAATGGGTATATCCTGTGAGACAACAGTAAAGTATAGGTAGGTACTCTTCCTTAGAGTAGAATACACTGGATATTATTTATCCATCTACTTTGTAAAGTCTCATAGCTAGACTTTTAGAACATTCATGTAGTTCATGAGTCCTGCGTTATTAAGTGTTGGTATGCACAAAGAGCATGTACCCATTTTCTAATTTAGCACATACCTGGTTCTCTGAGCCCACTTTGCCATGACCTTATTCTCTGCTTTTATGGTAGAGCCAACTTTGATCCCTGGGTCTTCAAGGCCTTGTTAGCCTTCAAGATTTCTGCAGTTTAACCTATCAGACATAAAGGATTATTTAGAAAAAGGACACCTTTGAACTGTAGCTTTTAGATGTTATCCAGTTTGTATACTATATGGGGAATTCATGCAGAATCTTATCTTCTTACAAAGAGGAGACTGGTGGAGCCCCATGGCAAAAACTACATAGAAATGGCCAATCTTATCAGGACACATTTGAGTTCACTGCTTTTGTCATAGGATCTCTCCTGGCACTGCTTGCAGTCCTCACACTGTATCTGCACCGATGAGAGGCAGAACTGCTGGATGGAGAAGAAACAAATTCAGGAAAAAAAGGCTCAGAACTTGTGAAAAATGTCACAGTGTGCCTATTATAGTGTCATTTAAAGGCAGTTTTTTGAAGGCAAGATGGATATTTGAAAAGGGAAAGCCGTGTGTTGTGAAGGGCACTCCTTCTTAAAGATACTTGAGACTAACAGCTAAAGGAGGGGAAAAAAGAAAATAAAGGGAAATCATTTAGTGTTCCTGGGGGTGGGGGGGAATAGGTATTTTTACTTCTTTACCCTCTCCATAATTCAGAAGGTCCAGGTTTGTTGGGCTTTTCTGATTTTGACAGATCTAAATATAACAATGCATTTCCTAACATCTGCAGACTTATACTGTCAGTGATACCTCCAGCCTGGAATGGGCTTGAATTTTCAGTTTCAAGCATCATTCTATACCTACTAAGATATTTATTGCTCTACCATGCTGTTATGGAGCCGGGGAAGAGAGGAGGAGATGAAAAGTACAGAAATGCATTTTTTGTATGTGCTAAATTAATCTAGCTCACAGAGAGACACGTTTGCTGCAGCATTTTTTGGAAGTAGTTAGAGAATATTAGGTTTAGATTATGTTTTGGGCTAAAACGGAAGCAATGCAGTCTAGATACATCTCAATCTCCTCATGTAAATCCAAAGTTGGTCACCATTCCACTCTCACACCTCTTTGTAAAGTAGGGATGTTTCTTCCATCCTCACCTAGTTTTCTTTGTTTGTATAATCTGTATGACACTGGCAGAAGAGACCATCTTTAGCTATTCTGTGGCACAGTTAGCACAACAATGCCCCAAGAACAGCTGGGTGTCTTGGTACCACTGCAATATGGCTAATTAACAGTGTATCCATATTTTTTTTTCTTACATGGTCTCATCTCTTTCATAAAAGATGGTTTTCATTCAGGTAATCACAACTGGCTATTCAAAGTAACCTCCCACCTTGCCTAGTAATGTAAAATGTGAAACAGCAAATGGCATATGTGAAATGGAAACAATGGGTAATTTAGCTGAACAAAGAAAGAACTAATTCCCTGTTTGCAATGCTGTCTCTGCTATCTCTACAGCTACCCACTTCAGCTACAAGACAAAAATGTGCTACTGCATAACCTTGTCATTTCAATTTTTCATACACTTTGCATGTGTTCTGTATCTTTGCATGTGTTCCGTATCTCAACACTCAATCTCTTCAGTCTTCTGCCACAGGCATTAGCTTGTAACAAATTCCTGTATCAAAAATGTCAAACATAATGAAAAAAATAAAAAGGGATCACTAAAGAGAAAACTGGCCACTGACATTTTTCTGGGTCCCATTTTCCTTTTCTTTGTAGACAATTTTGGATTACCAGCCAAACCTGACTAAAAGCTGTAGAATTCTTTTCTGCCATTTATCACTAGTGTGTCCTTCTTTGTGCGGATGGATCCTGCTAGGAAAAATAAATACCTGTTGCCCAGATAATAAAGCACAAACATACAAAACGTAAATTACCAAGAGAAACTACTCAAATAACAAGAAACAGCAACAGCTGTTGCTGAACTTCTTCCATTTCTAAATGTTTTCTGGTATACTGATAGTTTAGGTAAACAGCTCTTCCCTCCAGAATAGACCAGAGTTGTCAAAACAAAGATCAATCTCTCTTAGAATTGGTAAAGTCATATAAAGCTACTCCAAAAAATTACACGTTCAGGAAGAGACCTCTATTTTTCCAGGCACATCTGTACAATCCTCAGCAATGTGGCATGTGATTCTTGACTCTGCCATCTTGTAGCTAATCCTGGTAGGGATGCATTTAACATGAAACTCAAGTTAAACTCCATGACTGCTAAGGAGTTGCTGAACCCCTGCACTTCGGGACCTAAGACACCCCTTCTTCACAGCCTACCAGGGCTAAATCCCAGGCACTTGCATACCCAGGAGCTTTCTCCCATCGCAGCCTGGTGGATGCAGCTGCTGCCATTCCCATCTGCAGGCGCAGTCAGCAGCAAGATGCAGACACATAAACGCATGCAGAGGATTGAAGTGCAGTATGGAAACGTACATGCAGCCCCAGCCTTTTCAGCTGCAGACACCCAGACCAAAAGGCACCTGTGATCCTTGGCACCTTCTCCAATTGCTGGCATTTGGACCTCGACATAGACACACACCCCACACAGAATGGAGAGCAAAATCACAGAGAAAATAATTAGGAACAGGATTTAATATGAGGAAGGACAGACTGCAGTGACCAGGCGCTTGGTTCAGTGTCACAAGTGTACTGTCCGTCAGCTTGCTTACAAGTGACTGGCCTCTTTTACCCCTCTTCTCTCCACTTCCCCTACTTGTTCTTCCCCCATCTACCTTGATCCCTCCCTAGGTCACCTCGGCCTTACATGGTATTACTGATAAGGCTGCCTAAGTGCTGTTGGCCTTACAAAATTGTACTCCCCAAAAGGCCTCCAATACTCCACTAAAATGGGTGAAGCTTGGCTGTCTCTCACCTAACTCCCCCTTAACCACCTGTGAAATCCTGTCATCCCTCTTGATGCAATCCGTAACTTTTTTCAGCCTCTCACTCTGTTATTTGTTATGTTCAGCAATTTCTCCTGTTGCATCTGGTAGTTTCTCAAGGTGTGCTCAGTTAGCTAAACCCCGTGCCAGGGCGTGGTCATCTGCCTGCATACCTTAGCAATGACCATCTCTATTTGGCAAAGTCCTTACCTACATGCATGAGTATTAACTACATGCCTAAGTTTCACTGAATTTCTAAGTGGCTATTTTCTGTTTATGAGGGAGAATTAAAATGGTATATATGCTTTAACCTTTACAGCAACTTTGCAAGATGATTGTAATTAATCATAATTACACTAAAAAAACTCTGTGTTCCTGTTCTCTGTCTCCATGTAGGGATACTATTTTACCAATGTTACAAATGCTTAACCTTTTCTATAATGTTAAGCACCTCTAATACAATGCGATATAGCCTTTAATAAATTTTAATGTCAGCTGTACTCTCACATCTGAAAATGCCCAAAGATCTCACTAAGAAGGCATCTAAGAAGATAACTAAGAAGTTCTCATACTGAACTTAAGATTTACCTAAAAGTAAATATATATATGCATATGTATGTGTATATATATATATAGTTAATTTAGCCAAGGGCATCTGTTTATAGCAAACATCATGTTTCCTAACACTTTCCTAAGAGCTATTTTAAATGCTGCATAAAAATAAGCCTGCACTGCTTGAAAAGTACACTATAGATTGACAAGAAGATATCACCACCTCTTTCTATGGAGGAATTTCTGTTAGGGTTTGGGGAGCTTTTGTTTTCTATTTAACATATTGTGACACAGAGAGCTTTGTGCCACAAATCTGGAAATAATTTAACTATAACCTGCAATACATTTACTTCCCTTCATCAGCAATATTCAACAGCATATTCTGTTTATTTTTCCTGTCCTCTTCAATCTATTTTAAATATGACTAAGATTACTGAACTGCTTCAATCACCTGCTGCATGAGCCATCTGGTATCTGGGCATAAGGAAAGAATAAATATAAATAGGGACATACGCAGCCTACAGCAGCATGCACAACTCCCAGGGACACCCAGCTTGTTTCCCTCAGTGGGGCTAGGGTAAGACAGGACTTAAATAAGAACCTACAGTTTGTATGATATTTGGGAAGAAAATGCACCTTTAAAACAGCGTCACTTTACATCATTTGCCAGTGGGATTTAGCAGTCTCTAAAAGCAAAATTTCTGAGTGAGAAAATCAAATGTCTGAACACAAAAGGTACAGCCACCAACCAAAAAGGTTACCTCTTTTATAGGACAACTTTGGAGCTACACAGTTAATGCAGGTGTTCACGGATTTTAATAGTGCTGGGGTAGCACTTGGATCTACATCTCTTACATGCCAACTGAGCTGGGAAATTGGCAAGTCATTTTTAAAATCTCTCTCCTTCTGTAAACACTGTATGTGGTAAGGAGGAAATAAGTAACCTAGTCAAGTGAAAATTTGCCCTCTGGCTCTGGCCTGTACAGTCAGTCAGCTAAGTAATAGTCAAACTGCCTCTGTGGAGTGATTTGTCTGTTTTTAATGGTTCAGACCTGTGGCTCAGAATCTGTATAACAAAAAAGCTGAATTGACATTTCTGCAGCCAATTATTGTTCAGGATAATTGTTACAATGGAATAATACCTTTGGGAGAACTGTGGAGATACCTGACTATTTCTCTCTAGGAATGTAGTTAGTCTGTTAGGCATTACTGAAAAGATGGAAAATGTTCTTAAAAGACCAGAGCATGAAACTTTAACTGTAAAAGTCATTCCGTATTAAAGAAATAACCAAGCATAATTAAGCAGAATCTCTTCTATAATTTTGATCAATATACTTCTTACAATATTTAGAAATTTTTTTAGCTGCAGAAGATGTCACTTTTCCTGGTGCTAATGTTCAAGGAATTACAAATTCAGTTATCTAACAGGTGGAGCAACAAGTAACAGACAGTGTCTTGACATTTTCCTGGTTTTGTTTGGCCATAAGGAAAGAAGGCCAAAAATGTCCCTGTTTTTGTTTAGTTGAAAGTACGACTAGCCTCCCTGAACTTTTAAACAAACAGAAGTTTCCTGCATTCTTTTCTTCCACATATAAACTGCTCTATAAACTGCCTTCTTTTCCTTCGGATGCAACAACTAAGTGAGCATGAAATAATATAGCAGGATTATGTCCGCTTTTTAAGTATTACATTTAGGTATCCACTTAATGTAGGGACAAAAGATCTGAACTTCTCAGTGTGGGAACTGCTGAATTGTAAAGATAAAAGGAATTTCAAAGAAAAGTCTAGCCATGGTTAATAATACAGCTCACAAATGAATGCTAATGAAGAAACATACGCAAGGACTTAAGGTAAATTTGAAGGCAGACAGGAGAGATAATCAGATACACTCATGTAAGGCATATATATAAAAGACAATGACAATTTTGGAATGAGGAACCTCAAGCATATAACAGATCTAAGAAGGAATTTGGGGCTAACTGCTCCCAGTGGAAGATGGTTCTGCACACACCCCACAAAACTGCTATACTGTTTGAAATACTTACTTACCCTACAGGCTGGAAAGAAAGAAAGAGAGGAGATTGTTCAGATTGCTTTTAAATACCTAGAAGTGGAGAGCGATGGAGGCCACATGAGCGGATAAATAGTGTGTGCTTGGAAAGAACCAGAGGTAAAAGTCAGAGATCCAGCAGAGACTGGAGGAACAACCAAGAGGGAGATCAAAGCAGATGATTTTTTCAGAGGCAAATAAATCCATTTGTCTGAATTTTAGAGTGATGAACAGTTTGCCACAGCTCCAGGTGTGTGTGAAAAAAAGAGAAAGCTAGACTACAGAAGCAGGAAAGCCTCAGCAAATTTGTTTGTATCAGACACAGCCCTGGCATTCTCCTCCAGTAGAGGAGAACCCAAAGTGCACACACATTGGCCAAAGGCAGATCTATTAACATCCTTGAAATTTCCTCTTTTTCAAAACAAATCTTTCATCCTAAGAAATATTAACCTTAGTAGTTACTGCACATCTTATGAATGTAATGTTATTTCCTAGATAAATGAAAGCAATGTTCATCCAGGGGTCACATCTACCATGCTTTTGCACTCTTAGGTAGAAGGTTAATCAAAGAGGAAGCCAGGTATGAGTGTTCATCTGCTAATCTATTAGCAGTTTCCATCAATATAATGATTTTGTATCTCCTTTGGCTTGTCTCTGCTCTTTTAAAAAGCAGTGAAGTGAAGCTGAGCTACTACTTTTCATTAGCCAGATTGCCCATCACTGTGCTATTTCCCAGTATCATTCTCTGCTGCAGATCTTCTAAGAGAGACTGAAAATGTTCCTACTGAAAGCGTTTGAAGAGTATTCACATGATTAGGCTGTCCTTGAGTGAGGAGAAGAAAGAGTTTCTGTTGTCTATACAGGTGCAGTGGCTCAGGCACAAACCAACACAAAAGAAAACTTTCAGGCAGCACCGCGTTATTAAAATGCTCTCCTAGTTGCACCTTCTCATACACAACAGCCTTTAAGAGTTTCAGAACATGAGGTAGTATTGCAGTAAAATATGGCCACTGTATTTTGAGAAGTACAACAGTGTCATCTAGTGCAATAAAACTGCATGGCAGGGCTCAGAAATTTCTTCTGTAGCCTAATTTCATTTCTTCCAATACTGAGGCAAAAATCGTTGCTGGCAATTTTCTGCAAAATAAACTTACTAAATGATCTTTGATGTTAGATTTTAGCAGATCAAAAAAGTTTCTTAAATGTTATATTAAGCCTGTACATACAGTACAAGAGCTGAAAAGTATAATGGTCTACTAATGGAATACTGAATATTCCTTGGTTTTACATGGTATGATTTCAAGGACAAATTGCTGATCATGGCAAAATTCTCCCATGGAAGATGTTACTTTCTGATTAATATTTTAAGAAAAAAAGGTACTTCAAAATAGTATGCTATCATTGCTGGTGAGACAAAAGTAAACAAAATTACCTAAGGAAAAGGAAAATCTTAAAATACAAGGCAGATATGACTGTACTAATGAATCCACCCAGCCATTTTTGGGGAGATTTGTCTGACATTACTTAATATGTCTGAGGAAACTGCTTTTTATAGCCACCAAACTTTTCTAATGTATTTTGTGTAACAAAGATGAAGGAGAGTTTCACAAATTCTAGCAGGAATGTCATCAGGACAAACAGGGGCAAATTATGCTAAAGGGAGAAAGGAAAAAAGGTGAGAGAAGACACACACATATATGTACTCTATAGCTATATAGTTCTAATAAAAAATCCAGATCAGAGATGTTTTTGTAGACTGTCTATGCTGAAGGACAGGTGATGCACACTTCTGTGTCTGGGTGCATACACAGCATACCTGCCCCACAGGCTGCAGACTCAGCCTATATTTTCATCAGGCAGATAGTAGATAAAAATCTACTGTCTTCAGTCTTTTCATATCTTGGCCTATTTCAGCCTATTTCTTTAATCTGGTGGGGGGGTTCCTAGGCCCAAGAATACCAGTAAGACAACATACTACACTCTACCAGACTGTATTGGGCAAGTCTAGTGTGGAAAACTACCTTCTGTGAGGCATATGAAGACAAGCGAGACTGCTGCCAGCCCCATGTAACTCAGCAGAAGAAGGAGAAACTCCAGTCAAATAACAAGAATTAAAAGGAAAATCTTACTTACAATATTTCAAATACAGCCTTTTAAGGAGTTTAAAAACTACACAGGATGAAGAAAAAAGAAAACATGAAGTCAGATGCTTTTGAGATTCTTAATTTCTTAAAACTCTCAAAAATTTCTTAAAAATTGGTTAGAGAAAACAAGATAAACATTTATGATGTCGGACAGGAATAAACAGCAAATCAAATACAATTTCTGTCTGGTTCCAACCTATTCTTAAAGACAGACAGACAGACAGACTCAACATGCTGTCCTGGCAGCCTTCTCAGGTAAGCAGTTATGTCACTGATTTCAGGCACCTCTCAGAACGCTTAGGCAAAGGAAATGGGCGAAGCTAAATGGAAAGCTGTGTGGATGGAGGAGTGAGGATATTGTGCCTGGAAATGAAAAATAGAAAAGGGTATCTGGAGAGTGGCTCAGGAAGAAAAAAAAAAAAAAGGAGAAAGAAAAGGAGGAATAAGTACAAGCCAGCTCAGGATGGTAAAAAAAATGGGAAAATGATAATATAATGAGAATGTAACCTGACAGGAAAAAAAATGCAACAAAATAAATGGCAAGTCTAATGAAATGAAAACAGAGGAGAGAAATACAGAAGATAAAATGAAGTGATTTGTGCTAATTCCAGTCATTTTATACCAAAAATATTACATTAAAATATTCAAAATCTGTGCTTCTTATTGGTCATGGCCACTTCATGCTGCTTGAAGGTGCTGGCACAAAGTTAAGGGTACCTAAATTTCAGGCACTGCAGAGATTTCAGAAGGACCTCCCACCAAGCACTGCAAAAACTAAGACTGTTCTGGTGGATTCTGAACCTAAATAGGACACGTTTGCTCAGACCTATTTAGCCATTCTGTCAGAATAAGGAGAGCAGAAAATAGCAAGACTTTTTTTTTTTTAAACTAATTGCTGTGATGATTGAATGGAATAGAGTTGACATGTTGTTGAGACAGTATAATCCTGCCAGAGCAAAAGATTAAATGTTCTGATGACATTTGTCTAGTTTCTATTGACTAATAAATATCTGAATAACTGGTTGAACCCTTAAGCCATTAAACATCTGGGAAGTTCCAACTCTATCAAAATCTTACCTGCACAAAGTAAAATTTTCACTGAATTTGCTGACACAGAACCATGTGTTTTCTATCTTGGTAGCAGAGACAAGGCACTTGAGTTTTATTGCAAGGTAAACCATGGGTATAAAACTGATCTTGTCTTGTTACCCAGAAGTAAACACCATAGCTGCCTTGTCTCACTTGTGGTTTTACAGCGTTTTAGTCACCTCATGCTGTGACCACTTTGTCTGGGAAAGCAGTCTAGCTCAAAGTGCATTAAGCACGTTGGAAAGATTTGCCTTGCTTGCACTCTCCCAGGTTGTCTACAATTGTTACTTCTGATTGCCAAACATCCTTTTAGATCCTCATAGCTCAAGGAAGGAGGTCACTTAACATATGAGGGGTAGCATACTTACTTAAGAAGAGAAAGTTAAGGCCGCTCTATTTCTTTCAAGGAATTCCCAGATGGAAAATATGAATATGTTCTGTGTTGTGTATGTGCGGTAAGCCCAAAGCCTTCAGGATATGTTGCATGAGTGAATATACTGTGCAATGTGTGCACAGTAAACCCAACATTTCCCAGAAGTGTTGTACTTACTCTGTGCATGTGTGCTATGGAAATTTCTAGGATTTCCAGACTCACAGTCGCCCTGTTAGAGCTACTGTACAGTAACTTTGACAGGGCTGAGAAATAGCCAGGAATCCTGTTCCAGGATACACATTTTCAAATTCTGTTATATTATTCAGAAGTGTACTGAGTGATCCTAGGGTAAAATCCTTCAAAACTGGAAAATAAAACAAAAGGGTCTGATGCATTTCTTATCTGTCTCTGTCTTTTTGGACACCGTATAAGTTAAAGCAAAGCAGCCTGTAAGACCTGTATGCAAACCACTGGGACTAAGGAGCAAAGGAGACAGGCTTGCTCCTTCAGAGCTTGTCTCACAAGCCAGGATTCACCGTGCTAGAGATCAACCACTGCCAGAGAAACACAGCAAAACCAGAAGAGCCCAAAGGACAAAGAAAAAATTATTCACAGACATTGGGAACTTTCTAGCTGAAAATATTAGAAATGCTAAATTTGGAGAGGGAGTTAATAAAGGGAGATCAGGAAAGTATACCTGTTAACACAAGCAAAGAGGAATCAGATGCTTCATCACCTCAGAGTACAAAAGGGCTATTACAAAGTACAAGAGCATATTAATCAGAGCCGCCTTGAAAAATCCCAGCTAACTACAATTGAACAGATATTTTGACTAAAAGGATCATATTACCATGCTGACAAGTTTGCCACTTGAGTTATTAAAATCCTGTGTCCCAAGCCAAACCAAAAATAGATCCCTAGTTTTCAGTGGAGCAAGAAGTAGTAAATCACAGGGCAGTTACAACAAACCTGCGACACATGTTCACTTCAGCTAAAGGCAGGTTCTACCCACACGTGCTGGCCAGCTGGGTAGTAACCTTTCTCCTCAGCCAGAACCTTCCCGCTTAATAGAATTTTAAATTAAACCTTAAGTGTCCTCTCACTGAATGCACCACAGCAGCTGCCTTTCCCTGCTCATGACTCATTAAAGCTCCTCTCAGCAGGAAGCAAGTAACCTTGCATGGGCCCCTCAATTTTTTTTTATGTGTCTGAAGCTTTCACTTTTTTCCTTTTATAATTGATTGTTTAAAGCTTTCACTCTTAAGTCCTGCTGTGCCTGAAATTCTTATGATTTTTAAAAGGTAGAGTCTTCTATCCAGTATAGTGTTTTCTAATGGTTAAGGCTATAAACCTGACTGCCTTAAAAACAGACAAAACTGCTCTTCATGTCATCTTTTCCAGTCTCTAACATGGTCCTACATGCAGCCACAATCTCTTCATTCCACTTCTACAATCTTGTTACACATTGATTTTTCAGCCATCTCTGAGTTCTTTCAGTTCTCTCCTTGGCACAAATCTACTTTCTACATCATCATCTCCTGCCACAGTTACAGCCTCCTCAAGTTTTGCCACCATCTCATATCGGCTTCTTGTGTGCCAGTAGATTCAGGTACAAGTAACTATATTCAGATTCCTCCTTTATCATCCTGGTATTACTGGTACCTCCATGAGCTGCTCACCTCCTAATTCAAGTTAAAGATTCCACTCATATCCTTGAAAAAGATCTGAATGTCTGCTTTTTCCTTGAACTGCACTTATAGACCTTTATTTTCTCTGCTTCCTGTATCCCTCTCATCATATATTCTTTAAAGTTATCTTCCATCACTGAATAGTCATCTTCTTAGACACCCACTGACCTCCCTTGCTTTTCATCCAGTCTTCTCTTATAAAATGTACTTGTTTCATTATGTTTTAAGAGTTTGTGGAAAATGCACTCCCCAAGGCTTCCTGTGTTGTGGAGTGTCACTGGGATCCACTGCAGTCACAATAGAAAAATGACTTCCATGACTGACAGGATTTAGGTCACTTAATTAAGATGTTTTTGTCACTTTTCTGAGCCAGTCAAAAAACAAGAGCTTTTGTAGGTATTTGTTCTTAGCATAAGCCAGGAGCTCTGCGTATATCACAGTGCTGTAACATAGTTCTGGGATTTACTGCACAAGCTGTTCCACCTCTAACGAACTCTTATGTGAATTCTGCTCTTGGTCAAGAAGTTGAAGAATAGATAAGAGCGCCAAACCTAGGCAAGTACCAGCATGATTCTTGTTTATCTAAGACATAAAATATGTTTCAAAGAAGTCCAATTCTGCCTGTAGTTCTCCTGTATAACACTGGGCAAACTGCACCAGGCTTAAAGAATGCTATATTTATGTTCTCAGAGGCAACGTGAAAAGTGGTTTACATACAAAGTGTGTCCTGGAGCTGGAGCTGTTTTCATAGTAAAATAAATTTCTTGGAAGTAGAAAGGCAAAAACATTTCATGGCTCCTGCTCCATGCTTGATCTTGGCCTACAAATTTACCAGCTGAGACTTAAAATACTCTACCAAATCTCAAAGAGATTGTTTTGTTTTTTCTGTCCTGCACAAGAGTTACATGTCTTCAGATGCTTTAGACGCCTGCAGTCTGTTTCTGAAACACAGTTTCATTTTTTCATTTTTTTCTGAAACAGAGTTTAATTTTTACATGGCTTTTTTACAGACCATTAACTTCGAATAAGGAATTGTTTCTAAATTCATCCAAGCTGTCACTTAAAAATGGTTGGCTCTGTAATCCCACCACTATGATCTCTAATAAAATCTGTTAGCGGTTTTTCAGTATAGAAAGCTCTGCTGAGCTCTCTGATTTGCAGCACATACGTAATTAGAATATGCAGCATACCATACTTCACCTTCTTTTACAGCCTCTCGGCATACAGAAGTCATAGCCACAATAGATTTAAATTTTTTACTGCCCAGTGGAACAGGGTGTATAGATACAGGAGCTTATAGTAATCCCAGCTGGTAAGTCTAAATCATAAAACTGAATTCTGAATGCACAGCTCAGACCTAGAAGCATTAGGGCTCCATTCATAACATCACTGCACCACAGCTAATAATCCCAGACTATTTAGTTTTCTTGTCGCTACCTTTTTAATGCTTCATGTTCTATGAAACAACTTGAGAACCTCTGCATTGGCATGACTGGTGGGAGCACAGTCGCCTATAATATCATGAAGTTCAATGCTATATAAAAATATTTAGAGATGTCTGTGGTTACAGTGAAGGAACTAGCTTTAGGTAAGGGATAGTTATCAAAGCAATCTGATAGTATGGAAGCCAATTTCTGTTGCTAAGAAGTCGGTTAAATTAGCCCCATGTTTAGCTCTCTGCTATACCTACCTTCTATGCTCAAGTCTTCACTCTGTCATTTTAAGTTTCATCATAGGGTTTTTAACCAGAAAGTCTTATGGGAGATATTTAATTTGGGAGTATAGTCCAAATAATTTACATTCGGGTGCTCTTGGAAGCTCTAAAACTTTAATCTCTCTTCCAGTACAATGGCTGTAGAAATAAAATATATGCTCGCCTTCTGCAGAAGTGTTTACACTTACCAACTATAGCAAAGAAGAATCTCCATTAGCTGTTGGCAGTGATATAGCTGTTCAGACTTTGAGCTTTCATTCCCATCTGTGTTGTACTTGACATACCAGTGGAAGAGCTTTGCTCATTTAAGACAATCCCACTCTGTCACATTAAAAGTGTGCTGCTTTTTCACATGCAGCACAACACTGAAGAGATATGGGGAGATGCAGAAATAAATGAAGAATAAGACAATTTCTCATTAACAATTTTGCATAGCTTTTCACACCTGACTGCTCCTTGACACTGCACTGTATATACAAAGCTCCCCAAAAGGCTGTGAAATATATTGAGGTGCAAACATGAAAAATCTAAGAACACAGTTTAAAGGTTGGTTTAAGATGTCAGAGAAAGCTTATCTGAAAAATGCATTGAAGCTGTACGTGTACCACATCAATAACAAACCACGCGCACTCATGTTTTCACACTGCCTTCATTTGTGACTTTACACTGACAGTAAGGATATAAATCTAACCTTTCTGCTCCAACAGCTGAACTTTCTACAGTCAGAGATGTAACAGTAGTTATAAGTAATAAAGATTATATGACACACTGCTGAGCACCCCTATTTAACAGAGGACAGCAGTACAAAAAACACATTAGTCATTTCATTACTTTAGATGTATACCAATTTCCCTTTGGATAACAAATCATTTTGGAACCTTTCTTAAATTATTTTTCTCCCTCATGATTCAGTTGTTGCATTTGAAGTGATATCAAAGAACCCCGGTTTTGAAAGACCCTTTTTAAAAGTCATATTTCTAAATGACTGCTAAAAGCCCATGAGCATTTATCTCAGGGCTATTGTAAAGATGGGTTCATGGTTGCAGCATTCATGAGTTATGATGTGTATCCAGCAAGTCTGAAAAGAATGAAAGGGGGGAAAGAATAAGGAAGATAGAATAATCTGAATAATGCCTCTGGTAACCAATAATTCTGACACATTTGGTTGTGTTCTGTTCTCATCTATCCATAAGGAACTTGAATTTCACTTAACACTTCATTTCACTTAATAGGAACAGATGGATGCAGTACTCCTGAGCATCATCTGCAACAAGTAATTGTATTACCATCTCATTGACGTACAGTCTGCATCAGTTTTATTTTGTTTGGCATGCACATATTTTACAAAAATGCCCCAAAGAAGCAGCAGTAG
Organism: Apteryx mantelli; assembly: GCF_036417845.1. Lineage (NCBI taxonomy): Eukaryota > Metazoa > Chordata > Aves > Apterygiformes > Apterygidae > Apteryx > Apteryx mantelli. The sequence goes on along the minus strand of NC_089982.1, from coordinate 43,287,203 downwards.
AGAATTAAGAGCTACTACAGGGAGAGGTCAGATATTCCCACCTGTTCCAGTTTTTATGGGTGTTCTCAGTCTCTCAAAGCCTTTGGGGTACCTTCTTGAAGCCCTGCAGAATAAACAAATGTTTCAGCGTTGCAAAGCTGAGAACATGCTTGGGTGCCTTAGTGATTTGCTCTGCTCCATTTGTTTTTAAATCAAATCAGGAAGGTCACTATCAGCATGATAAATGTGAACAAACCCTCACTTCCCAAACAAACAAACAAAGAGCAGAAAAGCCAAAAAGAATCCAATTTTTCATCAGCTTTTTAATACACATTTTAGCTCAGTATTCACAGAAGTAACACCTGTATAAGGTGTCTTTTTCTTTCATTAGACATTCCGTGTATGTTGGATTTTATTATAAAATGATCTGAAGTATCCATGCTCATGAGAAAAAAACACATCTCAAAACGATGAATTTGTTCCAAGCTGGAGACATAGGATGAAGGTTTGGCTACACTGAAGTCAGTGAAAAGGGAGCAGTTGTCTTTAACATAGCCAGGAATTCAATCCTGAGTCCTCTATGGCACCACAAGTCATGGTTATTGCATAGAACTGAAACAGAGGATCTAAACTGCACCCAGTGTGGCTACTAAAACCATGAAAGGAACTGATGGCCTCGTCCCTTCTTTGAAAAGTAAAATACCTCTTTTAAATTTTCCTGTCTCTCATCACAATGACCTACCTCTGCTCATCTGTTCAGGAAGAATAGAAAGAGAATATAATTGCTGCCCATGCCTGCTTAGACCAGCCAAAGGACTGCTAGCTACCTTTAATTACTAACAGAAACTCAGGTGTTCAAGAAAAGTCTATGACATACATATCACAGTTGGTTTTCACTTCCCTTTTACAATTAAATTTTATTTCCTGTTAAAGGAGAATGTACTAAGGTAAATGTGCCCAAAAGAAAGTCACCCTTACAAGTACTAAAATGATGAAATGGAATGAACAGATCACGAAGGAACTGGTACATCTTTTCAGAGAACTGAATACTGCACCGTAAATAAGTGTTGGGCCACACAAAGAAAACAATATAGTTGCACACAGGGGGTGAGCACTTTCTGTTCTTTGCACTGAGTAGGAAGGGGTCTGTAATCACAATAATTACAGGCTTTAACAGAAAGCATATGCAAGTGGAATGGGGAAGGTGGCAATTCAATACTATTGAAGCAAACATCAAGTCTAACGCTTTCTAATTTTCCTTTGCATCTTCCCACTGCAATCTTAATAACATTCTTCTAATGTATGCACATGTACATAAGTATGGTATATACATACAGAGAGTATCTACAAATATTTAGAATTATCTGGACACTTTAGAACACTGTTTTATAATTCTTAATTACCTTTCTACCTGTAAAATGAGGTTCAGATCAAATCTCAGATATTTAGCCAATCATACAGAATTCAAAGAGAAAATTATTAGCAATGATTTTTGAAATCTCCAGTACCTTCTACATCAACAATATGCTCCATATTTTAAGGCTGTGTGTACTGGAAACTTCCAAGAAACAGAACTTCACTACATGCTGCATCAGTGGAAGAAGAGAGGGCATGGACTCTAAGTGTGCCTGTGACATTACATCCTTAATATTCTCACTGCTTTAGGGCTTATGTTGTCTGCCATGGTGTGTTTGTTAACATAATTTTGAGAAAGATAACATTTAATAGATGAGGTCAAAGGAAGAGGAAACATTTCTATAGCAGATGAGTTAAAAGATGAAGATGGTCTGTGGTTAAAATAGGGACATATATTGTACCTGTTCCAACCAGATTTATACAAAGCTAATGGAGTGAATTAATTGCAAATATAGTCAGAAGTATAGAAGGGCCTGAAGGCAGTTTAAAACTTCAACATGCAAGTATAGGATCAAATTCTGCCTTCTATTGCTACTTTGTAAAGTAGCGGAAAGAAAATTGATTTTTTTTTTTAACAAATACCAATTTTTTTTTTAAACAAACAACAAATTTAGGAAGTTACCAACACAGGAGCTTCTTTACTATTTGCCCAATTACAGAATTTTCTGATGAATGACTCTTCAGCTGAAATTTGGAAGTGAATGAAGGAATCTTTTAATAGACAGATACATGATTTACATAGGAGTATGCATTATACTTAGCTGACCATATTTAGTAAAACATACACCATAAAAATAAAGAACACATTGAAATGGTGTGAGCTGTTGCACTACACAGAACTGTCAAATAGCTATTAATTCATTAAAAAAAATGAACTGATAGCAACCCTTTCTTTACGGCAATATGCAGAGTAAACAGATGCTCCCTTTACGATGAATGAAGAATGATAAATAAGTCTGTTTCATTGTTTTAAGAAAAAATGATTTCCAATTATTTTGTGGCTACCTTTTTTTGTATACCACCAAGAATCCACAGTTCAGATCAAAATTATGCCATCCCAAATTACTACAACAACGAAGTGAATTTCAGGGTACGCTTCTGTATCACAGGTATAGGTTTCATGGGAGCATAGCTCATATCACACACTGCTCAAATAAAAGCTTTGCTGAAATGTTGACCAAAAGAGACCTCATAGAGCTGTGACTGATGGATGAACTGTTTACACAAGATAAAAGTACTAACAAGGTCAGGAGAGTGTTACAAGATACACAGTCCTGTCAAAAGTAAGCAATGGAGATAAATTTATTAAGCACAGGATGGCGTACTGCTAAATGATAAAGGTGGAATGTGAACATGCAGATTAGGGCACAGGCCAGGTGCAATGGACAGGGCGGGCTGGGATGCAAGTGGCGTCTCAGGCAGTTTCAATCACTGTCTGCCATCCTGATCACTCTATAAAAGGAGTAAGAAATCACATAACTCTGTATTGGCCAAGGGAGCACGGCTTTCGGCCAGTACCTTCCTGCAGGCAAACATACACTGATGCCTCGGCAGAGCAACCATGCAGGCCAGGACCATCCTTGTAACAATAAACCTTGCCAAGCCTCCGTCAAACTTGTGGTCATTCTTTATAAGAGCAGAGCAACACTGAAGTCTTCTGGCAGCAAATACGCTAGCTGTGAGGTCCTGACAGACCATACAGCATTGACAAAAAATTACTACCAACAACAGACAACAACAGCTAGTACAACACTTAAAAGTTAACAAGCTAAAACAAAAGAAACAAAAAGTAGACTTTTTTTAAATGCATGTGTTTTCTATTTAAAAGACAACATTGAAAAATTGAAGTTATAGCAAATCTTATAAAATCCAAGATTGTCATCATGTATTAAAAACATTTACGTGTGCAACAGCACTTTGCTGCTGCTGCTGCTTAGAAAGAAGCAGAGCCACTCAAATGAAGGATGTCACTGACTAATCACCTTAAAGCAGAATTTGTTGAAGTGCTAAACCAGCTTTTGGCCCCTATAGTTTTTTCTGCTATCCAATTATTTCAGTTCAGTAACTCATTTGCTCAAAGTTGAAAAACTAATTGGGAGGGGGAAAAAAAAGAGTAAAGCTAGTTTTCTTGATAGAATTTCCAGAATAGAAATGAAGTGATAGCTGGTGAGGTCTATGACTTCCAAAAATCTTGTGAATGTACTAATCAGAAATAACCAGTCTGGTTCATTAATTGCAGGTATCACTGTATTAAATTCTTCATTTGATATTCTTCTTTCTCTTAAGTACCAGGCATGTTTTAGGATAGATTTAGTTAACTAATAAAAACAATTTCTAATCTGTCAGCCCTTCATCCCACTTTTAAGTGCTGTCCAAATGCAGTCTCAAGCAGGATACCAAAATTAAGCCTTTAAATAAAAATGCCATTCAGTACTTTCTAATAACTGAAAGATAAAAATGAAAACTAACACTGAAATCATGATTAAAACAGGTGACGCATACCAATTCATTTTAGTAGAGAAGCTTGCTGCTTTTTTTCTAATCCCTAAGTATGTCAGATTTAAAAAGTCAAAAAATACTAATGAAATTTATGAGAAACCTTTTAAAAAAAAATAAATCAGAGATACTATTTTTTCCCCCTTTTTCTCAACATCCCTCATATCCTTACCATTCCTGCAGGAGCTGATCACAGTATTGAGTAATTCTTAATCCAGCAAGCACTGCCACCTTGCCTGTACTCTGCCTAGTGTAAAACTCATTGAGCCACTGGCCCAGCTACTGGCTCCATTTCCCTGAAACGCCCTCAGTAAACTCCCTCCCCCATAGAAAACAATTAGGCCGAACAGCAGGGCATTCAGGCCATTTGGAGCTCATCCAAGCCTGCCTCACATGCAGAAGCGGGAAGTTACCATAATCATTTTAATGCTAGCTACTTCAGAGATGGCAACAAAATGCTTATTATCTGAAAGCTGTCAGCATATCTGATGAAGAGAAATAGGAAGCTGCAGCTCCCTATGTGTTTTGTAAGCTGCATTCCCTGCTAGTGGAGAAATACATTCCTAAGTTATTTAAAGAGCAAATGCAGCTTAAGACTGAAGCGATTATTTACGTATTTGTAATAGCATTACACACAGGATTATGAGTTAAGTGGTTAACAGATGGGAGGACTGCAATTCCCAAGTTCTTTTGTTAAAAGCACCTTGCTTATTACTTCTCCACTAGCCAGAGACATTTGTAAAAAAAAGAAAATGACTTACCTCAGGCCTACCCTGCATTTCCTCAATCAGTCAAAAAGATCAAAGTTTATAAACTTGCCCTTCAGTCTATTGCCCTGTTTAAATGATACATGAGATAAACATTAGGAGATTGTAGCTGTCTGAGGACTGCTTGCAGATGTGTTCGCACTGATGTTTATTCAGAATTTGATGCAAATAATTTGCACTGATTCAATGGCAAAATTCATAGAAGGTAAAAACAAGAGGGACACCAATATCACTATCATGGAGAGACCTAAATCCCATCTAAAGTTTTCATATTAATGCAATATATTGATTTATATTCTAGAATGAACTTCAACAGCTCTGACTTCGTGGATGATCTCTGAAAGTGACCCACAAGGCTTATTTGTGTCTACAGAGCTAATTGTAAAGTTGTTTCATTGTCTAGTTTTAACTTAACACAGAAAAAAACACAAAAAAGCACAAACCAATTTATGCAAGAATGGTGTCCTCTTTAACCAACTCTCTTTGTAAAATAGTAAATGACTACTAGTAAAAGAATGTCTAGAAAGAAGTGTTTGGGAGATGCAAACATTTCTTGGAAGCTGACTGTAAGTCAGCAGTGGGTTTGTTTTCATCTGTTTGGCTCATACAGCTTATGTTGGCATACAATCTGTTAATTATGACTCCCTTACTGAATTCCATATATGTGTTTTGTGCCCTAGTACAACTCTTCTGCAAATGCAGAACAGAGCACTGAAAGATTATTCCAAACTGAAGCTCAGCATAGATGGATAAGGTGAGCCCCCAGTGGTTTAAAAAGTTGTATGTGCCAGATGGTGAAAAGTTCCTGTAGAGCTCCTGCAGTGATCTAGGCCAACACTTCACTACAATGGATCCAGAAGTCTGGAAGCAAAAGCTTTAGTTTAGTATTCAATTGCTTGGAAAGTTTTTGAGGATCCTTCCCCTTTTCTGGAGAGAAGGGATAATTGAAATAAAATTGATAGAAGCTGAAAAATAGAAGTTCTGTCAGAAAGAAAAAAAAAAGTTTTGGTTACTTGTATTCAAAATACTTACATTTTTGTTGTTATTTCTTTATTGTCTTTATATAAATAGTATGGGTGAAAAGCTAACAGATAACCTCTCAAAAATAGGCATGCTAAGGAGAAAGCAAACAAATGAGTTTTGAGATACGCACTTCAAAAAAGTGTATAGCTAAGTTAAGTATTGCTGTATTTCTGCACTAATAGCCTCTTCTTTGACAAGCTTCTTGTGCTTCCTTAATTGCAAACACTGCCCAAAGTATTGCTAGATTTCAACATAATGTTCATTAACCACTGTCAGATTCACAGACAATATTTGCTCTAGAAATATCTGTAATTACAATAGGTCACCAGTGTAGCCGGAAGATAAGACCTAAAACATAAAAGCTAAAAAAAGCTTTTTATGGCAGAAGTGTTTTATTTGGAGGCCAAAATATTGTAAGTGCTGCTTTTTCTGCTGTCCTGCTTTATTTTATTATCCATGTTTTCAGACTTGGGTCTGGTGCCTGATTTTGGTTAAAAAGTCTATGGTGAAATGGTAAGAGCAGGGGGTTCAGTGAGGTGGTATTTGCTAGATGAGCAAATAGTGTACATGGAAAGATTGGATTGACAGCAACAGGAACTCACAGTCATTGCTGCCACCAGTGGTTTGCAGGGTTGTCTCGTTGCCAGTTGACTCTAAGATAGCAAGGAAACATGCCTGGCGTAATAGTAATAGTATGAAAAGATTTAGTCACTGCCCAGGTTTGTAACTGAGGTACTGGAGTGTGAGCCTGATACAAAAATAGCCTCTGTTCAGCAAGAAAAATCAAATGCAAAGACCAAAGCAACAAACCCAAAAAGTGCACTTTCTTCTTCAAGCTTTTTCCCTGCCAGCGAGCTTGCTCTTTCTACCTCATAGACAGGATACACACAAGTTATTAGTTGTTATGATGGGGACTGATGGCCAAATATGAATGGGTCTCTTCTCTAGCCATAAAAAAGTGCCAACGCTTACATTCTTTTGAACACAAGTACGGAAAATATTAGATTGTGGCTGTAGATTAGATTCATCATGGCTCTACTCTTTTGGTGCCTGTTGACCAATCCTGGCTGTAGCCATGCTGTGTTTGTCCCCATATTCTATGAAGATGAACTAGCTGAAAGTCTTTTGGACTGTGGTTCTCTTTCTTTCCATACGTAGGAATCCTAAACATTTTCACTGGATATCACACTTCCTAAAAGAATTCCCGAGGAGTCTGGGTTCTGGCAACTTCATATACATAGTTTGCTGGTCAGCACGTATGAACTCATTTTATTTAGTTGCCCTTACTAACTCCTTTGATGTAGTCCACGTACCACAAATTGTACATTAGTGTTTGAAGAATAAAGTTGTCAAGGCACATACAGAATCAGCATATAAGAGCTCTCTCTTGTGCCTTATTTCAAAAAGCTGCAAAATATGAACCTCTTCCTTACTAAATATCTGCCCAGTGACTTGAATCAGCGTGGGAACATATTATACATTGCCAAGGTACTGCATGTAGAGTGCAGCCTCAGGAATCTTGTGCAAAGGCTGATAAACAGCACTGCTGTCACATAATAACAGAAGCAAAAGCAGCCACTTCCAGAAATACTGCCTCTTAAAGGATGGTTGCTCGAAACAGAAGAGGAGAATGAAAAAACTAGTACAGAAAATTAGGGATTTCAGGATGACAAACTTTACTTGCAGCTCCCTGAATTAATCTAGTTGTTGGGATGCAGAAGTTAATTAATCTAGTTGGGATGCAGAAGTTTACAGACACAAGCACAGTAGGCATCTGAAGCATTATATTGGAATTAAGCAAGCTAGATGGGACTGCATCCAGATGCCATGGATATTGCTGGATGTCTTTAATATCACCTGGTCAAGAAACATACAGTGATGTTGGCTGCCACTGTGCTGCAGAGTGTGAAGGTGATATTTTGGTATTTGCTTGTTGTTAGCAGAGTACACTGAAAGAGGGAAGATTTGCAAAGTCCATTGTTATCAAAGATAACAGAGGCAAACAGTTTGCAGAGGCAAACAGTGACTCTGTTTTCATGACAGAATTCTTATATTCTAAGAGTAACCTGAAGCTGAAACAAAAGCAGCAGTTGTTGGCGAGTTAATATTGGCTCTTCCCGGCAGGTCTGCAACTGCACAGTCATCAACCCAGTCCAGAAGGAAAATAGTCTCAATCAGATATTAGTCAGGCTGGTGGTAAGGGCAAAAAAAAAGTGTCAGTTTCTGGAAAGGATTTCCCCATAATGAGTGGTAGCATAAGATGCTCTGAGGCACCAAAGAAGGGAAGATACTAAAAAGAGGTGATGAGTACTCCATTAGGATGCCAAGAACAATTTGGCTAGTGAGGCAGCAACAGGGCAGGAAGGTTTAGCCTGTACATCAGTTCCTGAGTTCCTTCAGAATGAGGAACACTTGAACAACTTAATTCCTGCTTTACACCATTTTTTTTTTCCCTCCAGCAAGGATTGTCCCCTCTGTCCTCCCAGCCTCCAAACAAAACATTTAGCCAGAACACTATTTCTGTGCCTATGTGTGTGTGCTTGTTCATCTCATGCTCAGGGAGAAAAATTATCAGCTGTCTTCCCACCCTGACCCTGTCTGAACATGAGCCAAGGTTGCTGCTTTGTGTGTAGGTGTAAACAGATGTTTAACTCAGTAACTAGTGTCCTTGAGTCTTGTAACTGATTTGCCTCTTCCTGTGGGGGTGCGATTTGTGATAGCCTCTTTCTCCCTTTCATATTCATCCAAAAACATCAGAGCAGAAGCAGCCCCAGAGACCCATCAGCCAGAAGACTTGAGGCTCCCTCCCACTCCTAGCCATAAGAGTCCAAAGGAGAAGGTGGAGATCAGACAAAAATGAGGGTCAATGCATTTGAGCTGTCACCATCATCCTTCCAACTTTCAAAGGAAAAGTGAGTCATTTCTTGAAGCAGGAATATGGGGACAAAAACTCCTCTTTCAATACTGGGTATCTACCCCACAATATAACCCTAAATAGAAAAGTATGTATTTTCACATTGGGCTAACACCACCTGGACAACAGCAGACAACCCAATCCACCTACCACTTCACATGATAGCAAATCCCAGTTCATTACAGAAGATTCATTATCCCAGCATAGGTAAGATACAATCACAAATGCCTCTAGAAATTAAAATTCCTTACCTGGGAGCACAGTGCCCATGTCAATGCCCTGGACAATGACAGCAACATTGTTGGCCCCTACTTTCTTTTATAAAGGCTTTTGACTGAAGCTGCTAATTCTCTGCAGGGATTCAGCTACTAACCCAGAAGCAAGATGGGTTTTGTCTCCTCTACTCTCTCCCCTGACACAGTGCTGAGACTCATGCATGTGTAGAATATATGATTTTGTGTGCCAGATGCAGGAAGACAGCAAGAAATTGAGGCACTCCTCAGTAACCAAGCAGTGCGCAGCCTCTTCTCCTTTTCAGCTTTGTATTATGCCCTCCCCCCACCCACCCTTCAGGGGAGCAGGAAGAGAACGGGAGCTCAGAGCTGAATCAACCTCATTCACTTCTTGCATCCAGCATAATACAGGCACCGCTCCACTTGCCCTTGAAAAGGTATCTGTACCAGGACAGCCGGTAAACAAAGGGGACATCTGAACAAGAAAGAAGTCCAACCTGTTGCAGCTGTGCAAACGAGAATTTCTCACTTTCCTGTCAAAGATGAGGGGCTTTAAACAACCCTTCTCATCTCGGTCTTATTCTTCCATGCCTCGATGCCTAGAGACCACTTCCACACCCTGTCAGCATGAAGCCAGTGATTGTCTTAACACTTCTGTAAGGAATTGTAAGGGGATGAGATAGAGGAGGTGAATGGTTCCTTTAAACAAAAGAAAGAATATTTTCTCAGTTAAGAATATATTTTACTTTGATTCTACTAATGTATTTGCAAGTGCTTCCTGCAAATGACTTGCCATCTTTTTCCTTTAGCACTTAAGGTTATACTAAATTCCAAAGATGTCTTATACTGGCTTTGATCTGGGTGTTAAAAATAAGTAGATAAATGGTGCTGAAGTCTTTTAATTCTGGAAGGATGTTGAATGATAAACTGCAAGGGTCAAATTCTGACCTGCACAACCCCAGTGCAGAACTTCATTACTTCAGCTGCACAGACAACTAAAAAGAACTGATTTTCTAGTCATCCCAAGAGACACAGAATGATTGAACGGCAGATAAATAAGGAAATAGAGTTCTATGAAATATGGACTATCTTTGAATTAGAGGAAATGAGAAAAGCAGAAGAAGGGCCTTTCGCAGTCTGAGTGAAGTGCAAACTTGAGAATAAAAGGAATAATAGTAATAAATCTTTGGATTAAATAAATATTTAAGGCAGCAGAAAAGTAAATTACTAAATCATAGTTTTCTCCAAATCTGGATTACAAAAGACTACTTTTCAGATAAAAATATACATCTTCCATGAAAAGTGAGTTTCAGTAAAACTGGAGAAGAGAGAGATTGGCTGTCAGTAATAATTTTATTTTTCCTTGTGATGATAATAATGGATAAACTCCATTTTGGGAAAAAGGAAAAGTGAATCGATAGGCTTAAACATAAAAAAAGAGGAAACATTCCTGAAACTTTGCCTCCTAGTAATTAAAAACAAAATCATCCCCAGATGACTATTTGTTTATTCATGTAGATTTCTCTGAATATGCCTAAAAATACTTAATAATACTTAATAATGGCACAGATGTCCAGTGATTGTATTGTCCCATTTATATGTGCATCTATCTTTTTCTACATGAGATTTGTCTTCTGAAGGGAGAAAGACAAGGCAAAGACAGACAAAAAAAAAACCCAAACCCACAAAGTTCCATAGGATCTGTGGGCTAATTCCATCACATAAGGAACTAAGAGCTAAAAATATTTGTGCAAACAATATCATATCTTTGTTATTTACATATTTGCAGCATACAGGAACAGGTTATTTAAAGTAACAGTGACTACTTGAGGTAACATTTTTAATTAATGGCCTCTTTTCAGAGCTTCTGTTGTGTTATCGATATTTTGGATAGGGTTGTAGGATGAAAAATAGACCTGTGAAAAACAGAGATTGGCTATGAATAAGGCCATTAGGACCTGCTACAGTATACAGCAATAAAGATGCTGTTGAAACCTCATGCTCATTAACAGCAATCATCAGCTCTATAAATCAGACCAGAATTTACCCACATGCTCCTAAATGACTGACACATGGCCCTGGCACAGATCATCAGAAAGAGTGTGATACTCTGTTGGCTTCATAAAATAAAGTAGAAAGAGCTGAATCCATTCTATATGGAGAAAAAATGAACTAAGTATGTGATGAGAAAGTTTGTTTTAAATTTGGCAGGCCATTCATCCACCCATCCAAGCCAAAGGCAGTTAGAGAAAGGTGATATATACTGAATGGCTCAGGAACAAAATGGGGGAAAAAATAGCATCCCTGCTATTTGAAGAAACCTCAAAGAAACTGTTCTCCCTCTATAAAAGTCACTGCAGCTTTTGTGGGAAGAGAATCTTTCCTAGCCACAACTACCATTTCTAGCTCCGCTTTCATTGGAGCACTCTGTTGTTGCAGAATTTCCTAGTTATTCCTCATGGCCAGAGTTCATCAATCCTCCAGCACAGGAGCTGTTTCTTCCGGACTCTGGCAAAATAGTCAACTACTTTTACAGAGCTGCTGAAGTACACAACATTTGAAGAAGATGGACCCTGCCATCATTCTGCTCATGATTTAATTGCTATGGTTCTTTAGTCCTATATAGATCTAGATAAAACAGTAAAACACCTTTATGCATTTCTCAGCCTCAGTTATCCCACCATTTACACGTTGATTGGCACTTAAGAGTGCCAGTTTGAGAAATTGTAGGTCTTTTACCATGTGTTTCCTTCTGGAATCGCTGGATTTCTCTCACTCCTGTAATTCATTTTCTGTTTCTAGGCCTGGTCTGATCCTTTTTTTCCTCGCAAAAAGCCAGTGAAAGACCCTCTTTTCAATCCTGTTTTTTTATTTTGTGTTTCCCTTTTCCCAGTTATTCTCTAGTGATCAAAGACTCTGCATGTCAAGATGTATTGTTTGATTAATCAGCTTGCCCAGAATATTTGTCTCAGTGGTGATCCTCTTCTGCACAACTGCGCCCTATTTGAGTAGGTAATCCTCAGTATATATGCACTTTCTGTTGACAGTCTGGAGGTAGGAACTCCTCCTGTCTAAAGAGCATGAGGACAGAAAACAGCAGAGAAAGCAAACATATTCAAGATACAGTCTGTAGTTTAACATAAACGTGATGGAGTTCGAATTCAACTGAAGCAAACAACAGTGAAAAGTCCAAAGTTGGTGCAACGTTCAAAATTTTTTTTCATTTTATAAACATTTTCCGAAGGTAGGCAAGTGCCTCTAATAATTTTGACATTACTTTGGCCAGGTTAAATTGCCCATTAAATTCCACAAGGGACAGACTGGCATGTTATTTACATGCTGTACTTGTTGAGCATATCTAGAAGATTATTATTTCTTTTTGCAGATTTATCTATTATCTTTAAGTGGATTTAAAATAGCAGTTAATATCACTTAATGCATTTTAGCATTTAAAATAAAAAGTATTCCCTCTCAAGAAAATTTCTCCTCCTTGCTAATATGGACTATTAGAAAAAGTCAAGATAAGCAGACAAGTTTTGTGTTACAATCCAAAGTTATACAAATCTGAGTTCTTGAACAGAAAGGCCTAGTAGAAATTGTCCTCCTCCGTCTTCAAGAAAAACACATCAGTATCAGGTAATCTTGACTATAAAGGCAAGACTTGATGAAAGTGAGGAAGAAAGTATTTAAAGCACACTGATGTAGATAATGCAGTGGCACTCCAGATCTTCAAATGATTTGAGCATTTATTCTACAAACAAGCTCATGGGATTGCTCATTTGCAACATGTCCTGCTGTGTTTGCAAGGGCAGGGCATGCCTGCAGAATGAAATACTGGTCAGTCAGGCACCCTTCTGCTGAAATGTGTTTGAGACATATAGGAATAGAATAGAAATTTCTATGTGGTGTTATTGAAATAAGAGAAGTCAGGTAACCAGCATAAAACTTATTCATATTCCGTGAATCTGTTCCAATATATCCTCTTCAAAACACTCATGATTTGTTTGAGTCCATAAGGGAATAATCAAAAGAAACAATGCCAAAACCCATGCCATGTTACCCACTAAAATTTAGCATAAATGAGCATAAACAAAGTCTCTCAGTTCCTCATGTCTACTGAAGCGTAGTTAAGTACAGCTGTCTAGAAGAGATCATTTCACTCAAAAAGTATTTCCAGTGGGAAAGATGAAACCAAGTTAGAAAATCATGACGATAAATGATTTTCTTGATGAAGTTTTAATTCATTCAAAAAATAAAACAACATACAAAGCAAGCAAGATGCAAATGTAGTCTGGGATAACTGTAGACATCTTTCAGAACACTCTTATTCATGACAAGGATCTGTTTCATTATGCAATCCTGATGTTATCTCACAATAAATTTTACTATGAACTCATGTCTGATTTCCACCATTTTTCTTATACATCTGAAGAAATGAACCAGGAAACTGAACAACAAATTCTTAGGTATTCCTCAGGTAACATGTATCAGAACAACAAACATTTAATGAAGTGGCATAACAGGCAACCATAGCCCTCCTTTTTGGAGAGGCATCAAGCACTGAGGGTGTTGGCAATAGAGTACATTTTTCATTTGAACACTATTTCCAGAGATTATTTTTACACTTGAAACAATCCATCTCATTTAGGATCCAAACAGCTGTTCTTCATTCAACAGCTTCACCCAAAGAAGGGATTTTAAGGAACACATTGGGGATATTTTCTGTGATCTTAAAGCAATGAAGTGATCCACCAAAAATAAAAATAAAAAGCAAAGGTTTTGTCTTTTCTTGCAGAAGCAGTGACAATGTCATATTTAATCACACCCGTTTCATTCTTCGGTTCTCTCTCAGCAGTTCTTCTATGTTTTCAGACTCAAGAGTTCCTTATGAACATGTATCATGGCTATTCCAAATCATTTCTAACAGTGGAAGGTTAAAGATTCAGAAACTGTTTCTCTTCCACTTGCTTTTTCAAGGTCTTTTTTTTTCAGATTTCAAATAAAAGCAGTAAATATGTAGCTTCCCCTAGCAGATAAAATATATACTGTGCTCAAGAAAAGGAAGAGATGCAATTTCTTATTTACAGTCTTTGCTTCTGATAAATCTCTTTGTTACGAGTTGTCTTCAGTTCAGTAGTCTTCAGCATAAAGTGAACATAAACTTAAATCCAATTTATATTTTTAAATTTTTAATTGCTTTCAGTACTATCCATCAAAAGCACGAAACAATCCTAGTTCCTTGGGTGAAAACCAGCCTATGCAGAGGATAATTTAACTCCTCTTCAAGGAGGAGCTAATCACATTGCTTGCCTAACAGTCCATCTAGGAAGGGAAATCCTATGGCCAAGGACCACCAAATACAAGGCAGAAAGAAGAACGTGATGCCCAGGTAGCTCAACACGCTGTGTTCGTTCAAGACTCGCTGTGTGTCCATCTGGTCTCAGCAGGTTCAGGCTCCCAGCAGACACCAGAGCTGCCTGCCATGGTATATCTGGCCCGTTATCCTTTTGTCCCCATCCCTACCCCCTGTAGCAACCACAGGCATGGTGTGGACCACAGGATACACACACAGAGCACAGAACTGCGTTCTTACTCTCTTATTCTTACTACACTATTTTTACCCAGAATCTCTTTAGGGGTACACACTGATGGTCTGGCAAAGGATACCTTTTCATAGGTAAACAGCCTTAAAAAAGCTTTTAGTGTTTCAAATGAGCATTGCTTTTCACTGCTCCTGTTAACTTGAGAAAACGGACACCTGTAACACTAAATCAATACATACTATGCATTTATTTTTTGTGAATTCTGAATACAGATGTAATACGGATGTGTTTCAGAGTAAAATCAGCCTATGGCCAAAGAGCTGATGGACTATTCAGTGTCTGAAATGCCATTTTGTGCAAAATCTACATGCAGAAAGTAGAAAGTCCTTGTATCTTCCAATACAGAGGTATGTTCCAACTGCATTCATAAATATATATTTAGCATTCTGCACTTACCATGCTGTTCATTTTGCTAATAGTATTTTTACTTCTGGCAATAACTATTGTGATTCCAGGTCTTGGTATCTGTTCAGCAGAACTAGGAATGAGAGATTATTGAGTTTGCCCTTCCAAAATCATTTGAAGCTGCTACTCAGCATAAATAATACTTCTCCTAAAATAAAACAAAATCAAAATAAACCAGGTTTTCTTATTCATAATGCTTTTTAGAATATAGTCACTAGTTTTCCTGAAACTTTTCTCTAGGCATTATTTCATAGGACAAAACTATGCCTTTTAGTGATCTGAAATTTTAATGTTAAATTCCTCCCAACGAATTTAGCATTCATTCAGTTCTATTTGCAAATCTTGTATACACTCTTCATTTTAATTAATGATAATCCTAACAAGTGTGAAAAGCTTTTCTTTGCTTCCCAATAGTATTAGTTCTCAATAAAGGCTTTCAGCTTGAAACCATTATGTTTAGTGGCTGATATCACATATGCCTTGAAGTCTTTATGATCTCTTCCAAATTAAAGTTAATGCCCAAACTGTCCTCAAATTGGAAACAGTTGTTGTATTGACAATTTTGCCGTAAGTACAAGATTCTACAGATAGTAAAATTAGCAAAATATAATGGCACCGTTAGCATACAAATAAAAGTATCTTAAAAGACAAAGGCACCAATAATTTAAAAGATAAACTGCTACGGAAAATTTTGTGCTAAAGCAGACTGTAGTATATTATTAATGGAAGGCTTTTAGATAGTGACTAGTTAAAAGAATTTCATGCCTTATAGCATTTAATTTGTAGCATTCAACCCAAAGATTTCATTGAGCTTTAGCTACATTTTTCACAGGCAAATTCAGGGGAGAATAAAAGTATTGTGAGACAGTCTCAGCAAAGCTTTCATTGCACGTATAGATAAACACAATACAAGCATGCCCTTTGTAATACACAGATTTATGAGTCAGATTTTCTGCAAATGACATTGGGAGTTGCCCCTCCCTCCCCATCATTAATAGGCATTATAATAAGTTAGCACACACTAAGTTCATTTGACACTCACTAAATTTCCCTAATAACACATAAAAAAAGAAATCCTTTCAGCACTGTAACTCAACAGCCAATTCTTTAAACAGCTGTGAACTCAGATTGACACTAACACTTTTTTTTAATGTCTCTAAAAGTCAAACTGACCAAGAAAATCCAGGATTTATTAATCTCTTCTAAAATACTCATCTTTTTAATATTATGCCAATGATGCAGCACCCTCAAGGAAGGTTTGCATTGCAAGTGTCAAAACTTGATTTACTAGTTAGACTATCCCAAAGATCCTTTATTCAGTGTCTTCACTATATCATTGCTTTTGCTGACATTGTAACAGCAATAAGAATTTTTAAGTAACTAATTACTTCAGTGGCTAGCATGATATCTCAGTCTGGTCTTCCTATATAGTATAGTCAAGGTTAAGGATTTTACTAATGAAAACAGTTTCTATCATTATCATCCAAAGACACTATCAATAAAAAAAGTCAAGCATATTACTATCATCCTAAGAAGTCTCAAGGAAATCAAATGATTGGCTATGCACACAGCTCTTCAGAATATGAATTTAGTAAAGACAGTTCGACAATGGTCAGTACCAGCTATATACAAAGATCCTATTTTGAATCTTGGCCAGAATTGTCCAGCTTGTAGCTATAAGGCCATTTGTTGTAGCTATCGCATGGTAACCACCATCTATGTATATATACATAGAGTCAAGGATCCTTTCAAGGAGACCCAACAATACAGGAAGAATATTGACATCTAAAGGTCATGGGGCGGTGGTGGGGGGAAGCTTATATATTATATCACTTGTTCTTGAATTAGGATGGGATCCGATAGGCTGTCTACAAGACAAGTAGAAATCAGCACGAGAAAACAATTGCAGAGGTGGTATCAAGACAGAGACACAAGGCTTGCTAGCGTTTTCTTTCACCATTCACCCAATACCACCATACTTTAAATATTTTTTGCAACTGCTACACCTTGTTTCCGTTGTGAACTCAGAGTGCATAACCCACAGAAATGAGAAAACCTGCTACAAAGAAAAATATGAAAATTTCAATTTCCTTTGTTCTTTTTGCTTTTAAAGGACTTTTCAGCCAGATTCTTTGCAACAATGGTATTAAGCAGCTGCCTATTATTTTGATTAATTTAATCAACTCATATGGAATCAGATCACAAGGAATCATATTCATAAGTGTGCCCCAACTATTGTTCTCAGAGAAACAAAGCCTGAGACTGCTGGGAGATGGGGGGAAAACACCCCAGAAGAGCCACAACACAGTGTTAATACCTCTCAGAAGGAGGCAGCTACTCAGGATATGCACCAGCAGAAACTTAAAGCAAGACATTCCTCAGGTTGCCTGGAGTTCATCTTCTGTTTTCTGGTCAAAAAATTTAGTGACCAATCTAATTAATCATCTAACTTTTCCTTCAATAAGTGAAAGCAATACAGCATAAAGCATGTATGAAAGATGCACTGCAGAATTAACACATGAGCTCTGCAACAGTGTTGACTTTGGAGACTACATGTACTTATTTTTTCAGTGTAATGTAGTAATATCTTTAGTATCTTTATGTATTCTTTTTTCAGGAAGAGGTAGGTTTTTTGGTTTTGCTCCTTTTTTAATCTGATCAACTGAAAGCAATAATAAAATCAAAATAACAGAAGAGCAATCCTTTAGATAAAGTGGTGCCAACCTGTATGATTACATATGTTACTGTGATAATACCCATCCCCTCTTGTTACTCATTTGAGCCCAATTTAAGACCTGGAGAGAAAGGAAAATTTCCTTCTGGATACTGGTCAGGTCTATTTTAAGTCTGAGTACTTTCTTGAAATTACTTATTACCAGGTCCATAACCAACTCTGAGATCCATAAATTTGACCACAAAATAAACGTTTAATTATAAAAGAAAATTCTAGCATGTCTCAGCAGTGACCAGAGTCCATGGTGGCTCAGCCCTCAGCTACAGTTAGCATAGTGTTGTTGACCTCACAGGGTGTGCAATTTCCTCCATTATAAAAAATAAGGTGTGCCACCTGCACTTCTGGCAGCATAGAAAAATTGCAAAGACTGACCCCTCAGATGCATGAAGTTTACACCCAATTAATCTAGGCTTTTTTTTTTTTTTTTTTTTAAACACAATTGTTCAAAAGGCAAGCTGTCTTAACTGAAAGAAAAATGCTGCAATAATGTTAAGGATCTATCTGGCTTTTACCCATGCTCATGTCAGTGTAGATTGCTCAGCTATTTCACAGTTCTCAGAGCAAAGAAGGATTACTCAAATGTGCTGCAGGTTACAACAGATGGCCTGCAAAGAACGGAATATCTGCTTTGTGTACACCTACCTTGCTTTATTCAGTTCAGCTGTGCCTTCAGCTCTCATGTATGGCAGCTATTTTATTGGCTTATACCAATGATTTGTATGTGCGTGTGTGTGTTTTTAAGGATGAAAGAAAAGCCTTTCATGAATATATCTTCCCTCTTATCTGGGCATGGTATTGATCAAGGAATCTGGTCTGCTACATGCTTAAATTCTTCAAGAGCCAGCCAGCAAAACAAGCCCAATAGACAGCATATTCCGTCAACCTGACAGTTCTATGCTGAATTTAAAAACATTAAAGAATAATACTCAGCACACATCAGATCTTTACATAACTGAGAAAAAATATTTATCATCATGTTACGAAGAAATTAATTCAGATCCAGCAGCTTGCCCAAGGTCATGAAGAAAGCTGTGGTAATTAGGAATGAGAATATATTAGTAACATCCTGACCCTGCTGGGAGTATTGTCAAGAAATACATTGCAACTAGGTCTCAAAGGTGGTTCTCCAGCCTGTCAGATTTTGTGTCTTGTTTTGTGGACTACTCAACAGGTAAAAACTTAAGACAATGAATTGTGAACAAATTTCCTCATTTCAAAGATTTTTTGGGAAACCACATTTTTTTCACTGTTTCATCAGCATAAATGATTTTTTGAATTGTTCTTATATTGTTCTGCTAGTTGTATGAGATTTACTTTCTCTAAGGTACATTCCATTAAACTAGGAGTTCACTGAATATGTGAGTTTCATTATTTCAAGAAAAAACTCTTAGAATTTAGAAATAACTACATTTTTAATAACATCTGATAGCACCATGATATGACCCCAAACAATTACCTTTCACTGGGTCCTGGAAGTACACTACATGGTGTCCTTGCCTTCGGCTTGCTCAGTCTAACTTTCCTCCACAACTACTCCAGTTGCACTATTTTATATAGGGCAGTGAGATTTATACACAAAAGATCCTGTAAGAATAAACAAGAAAAACCCTTCCAAAAACAATCTTGGCTTAGTCTCGTGGTCAGATAAAAATAACCCTGAGGGGAATAAAACCCCCAAATTTGGAGAAGAGGAAAACCTGAATATTTTGTCAAGCAAATGGTAGGAAAATAATATTAAGAGAAGGCTGAACAGAAAAGTCAAAGGGAAAAAGATTACATGGAAACATAGCCGTGCTCCCAGCCTCAGACTTTCCCAACTCCTTTAACTACCAATGCTAGGGAGATGCTGCTGCTGCTGGTTCTTGCTCTTCTCTTAAATTTGCAGCACAGGAATCCAACACTGCTGATAAATTAGGTATTACTGTTAAGAGTAGGTTTTGTTTTGTTTTTTAACTGCTGAAAGTTTTGTGACAGGATTTAGTAGTAAAAGGCCTTAGAGAAAATGCATGCTGTTCACTTCTTGTGCAAACACCCTGAAAAATGAACCAAAAAGGGCAGTGGAGCAGTGTTATAAAAATACAAAAATGATTCAGTTTTTGAGCTTCACACACAGAAGCTGTCAGGAAAGGAAAATGGCAATATATTAACAGTAATACAGGTGCTAACACAGCCAATGACATCTATACAGACTTTTGGTTTTTATTTTTGTAAAAAAAAAAAAAAAAACAGATTTATTAGTGCCAATGTATGTTCATAGTAAGGTAACAGAAACTAAGCTAATCTGAGTAGCAACTTACATCAAAGGATACCAAAATAATATTTTTTGTAAGTGAAACATAATACTTCATTTTAACCTGATTCTTGCCAACTAGAAATCCTCATTATCTGTCTATGAAGCCTTTAAAGAAAAGTTGCTACAGTCAAACAGGGTCCTGATAGAACTTGGCACATAAAGAAACAATTCAATTTTCACCCATACAATACCTCTCACTCTTCTGGAGCACTCATTCATACAATACTTACAGAATGCATATACATTATGACTAAAGCCACGCATGGCCTAAAGCACAGAATATTTCAGTTCTAAACATAACATATTTCTACATCAAAAGCAGGTCACTATTTACAGCAGATGATCTTGCTCTGCAGATGGGGTTTTTGCTCAAAGATCCTTTTGTTAGCATATGTTAAAATGTCCAAGTCGTCAAATTATTTATCAAATTAAAGGTGTATCTACAGGAAGATCTGTCTGATCATGTGCGAGATTTCTAAGGCAATAGTAGTAGTTGTTCCACAGGACTAGTGCTGCCGTTGCAACAAGCTCTTCATCTGAGCAGTAAGTCTTCATTCTTCAGATGCAGCCAGGCATAGTGAGACATTCATGATCTGCAAGATGTTGGCTCAAAAGTCTAAAACTTCTTGGTTTGTTTTTGCTTTTAATGTTCACAGAATAGCACCATAGGAATTCACTCTTGATAACAAATCCTGGGTCTGTTGTGTTGGGTTTTTTGCCATCACAAATACTCTTATTCCCAGAAAACAAATGCTCCTGTTCTCTCAACTCTTTGGGAAACCTCTCTCTTGGATACTTCTGTAGCTTCATTTCTGATTAGCTAAAACAGACAATTAACTCATTCACAAAGAGGTCCGAAGAAATAAAGCTTAGCTGCAGTTCCAAAGTTACTGCTGAAAACAAAATCAGTAGGAGGAGTTTCAGATGATTCTTAATTGTTTCTCATGGATACAGGTTTTTATCTCAGTCTTTCTTTGTTCAGTGCAAAATTAGAGCACATCATCAGAGATAGCTTACTTAATCAGTAAACCTAATATTTTCAGATGCTTACATTATTCAAATTCTGAGTCTTCAGCTAGTGATGACCAATGTAACAGTTCAGACTTAACTGTTAGTAAAACAAAATGCTCTAAAATCATTTATGTTTCAGAAATACGATTTTCCAGTTTCAAAACACTGATAACCTGATATGACAGATGAATCCATAAAAAACACAAAACAATGTAGGAAGACTGTCACATTTCATATCTTCTTACATGTCTTTGTACACACTGTATCCAAGATACAAAATCAAAGCAACCAGAATGAAATATAAAGACAGTATTTTGAGTGTGTGACCTGAAAGAGCCTTTTTTCTCCTGGACACCAGACAATTGTCAGAAGGAAGAACAGTCTGCAGGGTCACTTCCCCTGAATTCAACTGATTGAATCTGCACACATCCATGACAAGTGTCAAGCCATGAACAAAAGCTTTTATATTCTCCCTGGAAGCATGCAAAGTCCTTTCACCAGCTTTGCAGAGACAGTCAAGTATGAAGTCTGCACATTGTCATCATATCTATTCCACTGGGACAGGTGAACTTTTTTTTTTCTGGTCTTATAAGTCGTCATTCCAACTGAACTCATATAAAACATTTGTGCTAATAATTTCAGTTAAAAAAAAAAAAAGGCATGCCCTCCTTTCCATTGTGCGTTCTTTCTTCCTTGCTCTCCTTTTCTGGCACAGAGGTTCTTGTGTTATTTTTTGGTGTGCATGCTATCTGGATATTTTATACTTCTGTATCGTATATGAAATCCTTTCTTGTTGATTGTATCATCGGTATGGAAGTGGAGTAAAATGGCTTCCCCCGCTGAATAAATTTCTTCTGGTGGCTAAAATAAATGAATAAGCAAATAAATGACTGATCTGTCCACACTGATGTCTATTTATCCCATTCATTCAGGTTTTCTTCTGGATATTTCTCTTTTCGTTTTATACTTTGCTGTGTAATTCCACTGGGTCTCATATACTGCCATGTGTAGCTAACAGAATACTTCTACTCATTCAACTCTAAATTGTAGGCTTGCATTGTTGGATTTTTGGAAAATAATGCAGACTAGAAGAACAATGAGAACATACAAATTTCCACACTGGAAATGCCCATACTACCTTTACATGATAGATATTAAGTACCTACACCCTGTCTTTGACGTGAGCTAGGCCCTAAAGGCTAAGAGGATGAAGACACTCTGCCAGGCAAATTTTTAGGTGAACTCTCAGGAAGTTACAACCCAAATTCCTCAAAGCTGGAGATCAGTTTAAATCATGAAGTCTGAATTTTTATCTGCTGGCTGAAGTGTTGAACTTATCCATTGTAACTTTTTACTTTTGTATAAATCTCCATGTTGCATAATACTTTCTGAATCTGTTTTAAACTCTCCAGTTTGCATTGAATCTCTCTTTCATCTTTACTTATGAGATAAAGAAAAACTAAACTGCTGTCTTTTTTGTCCTCCTTCCCATATCTCTCCAATAGTTCTGCTCTAGTCATGCAAGTGACCAGACAGGACTGTATATAATATTCTAAATTAAGATAAACAACTGACTCAGGTAATCACAT
Source organism: Apteryx mantelli (assembly GCF_036417845.1). Classification (NCBI taxonomy): domain Eukaryota; kingdom Metazoa; phylum Chordata; class Aves; order Apterygiformes; family Apterygidae; genus Apteryx; species Apteryx mantelli. The sequence goes on along the minus strand of NC_089982.1, from coordinate 43,264,740 downwards.
ATTATTCTTCATGATGGCCTGTTTTATTACTGAAGCTGCACACTGATGCAGAAGTACAAATTGAACTACCAAGTCCAAAGTTGAAAAGGTGGTAATGTATACTTATAGTGCCTTTTTTCTCCTTCAGCTCAGATTATTTTGCTTTTAATAGGAAACATGGGATTAGATAGGAAAGGTATGTGCTTTGTTCTGAAGTCATTCACCCAAATCAAGAAAAAAAAAGAGAGAAAAATTGTCAGCCAGAGGCTGGGCCAATGCTCCAACCTGCTGCACTCCTGCTTGCAAAATAGGCATACTTGCAAGGAAAAATGTTGTTGTTCATAGAGTAGTAGATGCTGGCATCAGTTGTAGTATTTCTCTTTGACTATTGCCTGCAGTTCTGTGGTAGCACTTTTCCTTTTTCCCTAAGTGACCTAAAAGTGCCCCAAAGATTTTAAGTTGGCTTCACCTACAGTCAACTAGTCTGAACGACTGAGATGTCTGATCCAGCACAATGGATGAATCCAAAAAGTGGCACGTGGTAAATTATGAGCTCCTACCATCTCATGTAGAGCCTTTCAGACTTTTTATCTAGGCAAAGAGTATACGTATGAAAGTGTGCTTGCATTCCTACACATATATAAAGAACTGATAAGGACTCATGAGACCATGTCACCAGCTTTCACAAGGAAGGCAGACAATAGAACAATGCAACTGTGAAAAGAGAAATAAGATACGCCCTTTTCAGGATGTCACCTTGCCAATTTCCACCATGTGTCACAATTAAAACATGACAGAGATGCTTTTGAGAAGACGGGCCCAAAGTACACTCTCAGTTTAAGAGCATTTTTTTCCTGAAGTAGATTTAACTAATAGATGAACATACTATAAATGCTTGCCCCCCATAAGATATGACTAGTTCATTCAGACTGAAACAACTCTAATGTGGTAATTTCCAGCCCCAATGAATTTCTCTCTCCTTAAGGGAGAACATTGCTAACTTTTTTTTAAGGATGCTAACTGATAAACATTCCACTGTCAGCTTCCTAAAATGTAACATAACATTACAATGCTTTGGGCCAAAAACACACCACCAACAACAAACAAAAAACAACAACAAACACCCGACCCCCTCCCCTCTCCCCTTCCCCCAGAGAACAGAGAAGATAATTTACTAGTTGAAAATACTAAAAATACTTAAAGGGAATGTTTTTAGAAGTCATAGAAATTTTGAAATCTGTAATTTAAAGAAATTTTAGAGATCTTTAATTTTGCTTAAAAAATACACAGTACATTCTGAAGCATATAATCTGGTATGTTCATTATATGGTGTAGTAACCCATTGCTGCTTTTCCCCTTTCCCCCATCTTTCTTTTTATTTTTAGCATTTATTGGAGAAAAAAGAAAGAGTAAGTTTTAGTACCTGGTTACTTACCCCAGATCCACAAAATCGACCAAGTCTCATAGCTGACTTGTCATGACCATCAAAGAGCTCCACGTAGTCATAACCACAATCCGCCTCCTCTTCAACCTCAAAAGTTTGAAACGATAACTCAACTCGACAGCCGCGCTCTGCCACCAGGAGCCAGTCGCAGTCCGCCTGAACTGGGTAGTTGTTATCGCCAAACTGAGCATGAGAGTACAGATCTTTGGGCTTGGTTTCAGCTTTCAGCCGACCACCACACTCTGTATAGAAGAAAAAAAAAATACAGACTAAGAAGTTTGATCAGTGTAAACAAGCATTTTCTTTCTGTAGATGCCTGGCCTGATTCAGGTTGAGTGGAGTTTTACTTCATAAGCAGATCAGCCAAAGAATGTTTGGTGTCAAGCACTGAATACAGAAGGCTGAAATTGATCCATATTTTTAAGTGGTTTTAGACAGTATTTTGGACTGAGTTCTAAATAGAAACTTACGGTTGCATTGTGGCCATTTGTCTAGTAAAGGGCTTGAGATGAGTACAGGACACTCCCAAATTGACAAAGCCCAATTATGGATAAAACAAACTAGAAAAAAATGAGACCAGGAGCAAGTGTCGATGGAGGAAGCTCAGGATAATATATCATTCTGAATTTCCCCTACATATATCCTTTTTTATAACTACAAAGACTTGAGCATATTTCATAAACAATTTTCATGTAAAAGACAAAGAGACAGGGAACACCACAATTGTAAGAAAAGTAGTTCAAGGGATAGGAAATTCTTCAGACAGACATTCAAGAGGTACCTAAGGTCAGCAAGGCAAATGCTGCAAGTGGGGCATCCACATTTCAGGAGTGCCAACCTTTCCACGTGGGTGACCAACACAGTTTGGTCAAGCACGTGAGCGGGATGCAACCAGTGGGAGCGCCCACAGCAGCCCAGCATTTTGCAGAAGCATCAGCATCGTTGTCCACGCTGTGCACAGAGAGCCAGCTCAACACCGGGCACCGCTGCTGAGCCTGCTAGCACATTTGCTACATCATTCGTGGGCACAAATAGGTATTTCTCTGCAAAAGACGGTGGCTGGGAGAAAACTGCTGCTACCAGAGAGCACCATGCTCCTGAGAAAAGTCCTAAAGAGAATATTGTTGTCCTACACCATACCATTATTTTCATTATAAATCTCTATTTGTACTCACCAGTAAAATGCGTTGCTTGAGAGCTTGTTTGCACCTGCTCTAAAAGTTCATAATTAAATATGAATGAACTTACTGTATAGTCCAATAAGCTGTTCTTTAGCCAGTTTGCTCAAGGGGAACAGAAACTACTGAAAATACATGGAACAAAAAAAATATATAGTTTTTCGAATCTAAAAATTTTCAGTAGTTATAATTAAAATTTGTATTCTATTCTAATTTCCAGTGAGCTTAGCTTTTACAATAATTTAAATGTATAGCTGCTCTGCATCTGCCAATTAAAAGTGCTATTACAAGGCAGATGGAAAATTATATTCAAAAGAAAAAATGCATTGTTTATTATGTTTCCAGGAGATGGGTGGAGACTTACTTTCTTTACAGCTATGAAGATTTTGACAAAAACAGCATAATTTAGTTTTGGTCTTGGTTTCTCATCGAGAATAAGCCACCTCTTACAGCAACAGATAAAAACACCAAGTGCAAATGAGCTTTAACCAAAATCTGACATTCACAAGTTTTTACTCTATTTTTATGAATGAATAGATAATTTATCTACATTTTGATCAAATGTACATTGATCATTTTATAATAATCTGAAATAAATTACAGAACTCATACACTTCTAAGTTTGGGTGAAGAGAGAATTTGAATAAGACTGCAGTGGCACTGACTCCACCTGCACTAAACATGACCAACTGCAATGTTATATTGTGCAGAGTCATATTTCAAGTAGGAATTGGTGATTATAATGAGCAAATCCATATTTTTGAAAAATGTATTTTTTATTAATAAGGAAATTAAGGAAAACAAACAGAAAACAAATTATGTAAGTGGAGTAATCCATTTATGCATGATCTGTTGTTCAATCTGAAATTTTGAAGTCTTTCTTTTAGAAGAACAGATAAGAGCATATGATAAAATTGGGATTCTGCACACAGATTTATTCCTCATTTTTACACTAATTTACTGATAATTTCTTCTTTTTTGTGATTTCTGTTCCCTTTTTTTTGGACTGGAATGTTGCCAGCATTAAAAAAAATCCTCCCTGCTTCAGACACAAAACAGCTGCTAAAGGATAAAATGTTTAATGAACTGTCCACATTGTTTCCCTGTGCTTGCTGCACCATTTCTTTAAGCTCGTATATACTGCAGCTCCCTAGCAGCTGCAGAAAATTTAAGCTGGTATGGCAATTCCCTTTCCTCCACTCTCCTCCCAAGGAATATAGCCTTAGATTTTTAGGGAAAGTATTGATTTTGGAAATCAGAAGTCAATTTTTCAATTCCTTTAGTACTGAATTGTAGTTTCAAAAGTCTACGTCTAGCCTGCACAATGCAGCTCCGTATCAGCATCTCACAAACTGTGATGGGTCTGCACAGAACAGGGCAGCACCACACAGCAATGTTTAGGGTTGATACCAGAATTAACCTAGCTGCACTGACTGCTGCTTTCTGTTTTGCAGGTATATCTGCTCTGCTGTAGATGTAGTGCATATATCTCACTGCAAACAAATATGACTGACTTCCAAAGTGCTATTGATCTGACAGCTTCAGATGGAAGATTTTTTTCTACATCAGCTAAGGAACAAAAACTATTAGGCATCTATTTCTCGCTTCCTCTCCTTTTTAGGGGCTCTCAGGCCTCTTACAACCTTAAGGATAAAAATGACATAGTCTCTTGGCTGTTTAATAAGCTGGACAGACGGGAAGACCTTAACCTACCAGCTCCCACTCTACCTGAACTAATGAAACTGATTTTAAGTTTGATACAGCATTGCCATACTGAACTATCAGTCATTTAGGGAGTGATTCAGGAGTATAAACATACATCTAGGGCCACCTGAGATGCCCAGGTCTGCCAGAGGCGTCCTCACTGGGCTGGCAGATGGGACAGGACCTACAGCAGACCTGCAACCTTCTGCAGCAGCAGCTGAGGCCAGGCACGATAGACGAGGGGGTCTAGAAGGGAACCAGATGCCAGTGTTCAGGCATCTGAATCACTCCCTGGGCAACATTTTTTAATGTTCTGTTGGAAGCATTTTTATAAATTCCTTCTAAATGGGTTATGCCTTTTCTGACAGGGAAAATATAACAGAAATGCCAAAAGTACATGGCACTTTGAAAACCACATTTTATAGGTTTTGCTTTGTCCAGAAAAGCCTTTCTAACCAATCTATTTTTTGAAACCTTATTGGCCCTGCTACTGCAGATTTATCCTGTGGTCTGAAATGTTTGATTCATTCAAATTTGGAATTTTTGAAGCTAGGATCTTAAGCCAAAAAGTGTCACATAAGAGGAATCAACATCATCAGTAGGACCTACTAGAAAAAGAGGTCATTAAATCATGAAGTTGGTGATTTAGCAGAGGAAATAGACTCTCTGATTCATATTTTAAAATAATATTTAAAAGATTTTTATGTAGGAGATTATGGTACAAAACTCTAAACATGAGATGTATGAATTTTATGTTAAATTTTCATTTTTTTGTGTGAGAGTTTTTTGTGCACAAGGAATCATATATTCATTTAAAAAAATCTGAAACTTTAACCTCTGGACCTGCTGAAGAAATAGAACTTTATATTCTTATTATCACGTATTACATATTTATCCTTTGAACTGTTCTCAAGGTAACCTCAAAAGCCTGACAAGTGCTAAATTTTATATCAAGATTAAAAAAAGACAGTGTTCAAAAGATTTGTAGAGGTCATACACATCAATCCAAAACACTGCCAGGAATACAGGAGCACAGACACCTTTGGGTATAGGATCTAGTGACTGTTTCATAGCTGTTATATGACACAAGTCCTTCCACCGAGTGAGTTCCACCCAGATGCCAGAAGTGAAGAGAGCAGCTTCCTCCACTCCCCTTATCTATCCTTGCACAGCTAGACAGGATTAAAAGCAATCTTGCCTACTTCCATTGCATACTGCCTTTTATTATTTGCTAGAGAAAATAAAATAAGAAAATACAATACACACTCTAAACACTTGTTAGATATCTATTCATTAATGTGTGTGTTCAAAAGCACACAGGTAAAATTCCTGCTGAATGACTCTGTTTTGCTAAAGATGGCAGGAAAAGGCTGCAAATTCTGTGCCATCTCTCATTCGAATTGTGTTCTGCGGTGCCTCTCACAGCACATGCTCGTAATTAACTTAATGAATGTTTTGAGCAAAAACAGACTACAGAAATAAATGCCCAATCTTAAGGGGGCAAAATTTTATAATTTTTACAGCATTCTTAAGAACTGGGCAGATTTTATTCTTCAGCTTTTCTCAGAAACACACTATTATATATGCTCAGAAAGTTTTTACAGTTAAGGCATATAAAACTGCAAGTAAGCATATATGAGGGAAATTCCATCATGTCATAATGTAACTAGAGTCAGGAAATATAAATTTGAAATTCTTTCATATAATGACTGCTTCAACTCTGCAAATTGAAAGTGAAAAAGTAAATAAGACAGTAGTTTTACAATACCTGTTCCCAGAAAGAGTTCTGACCTTCATTTGCCTCATGGTAATATAATAATAAGTCATTATTACCATTCCTATCTAATTTTGTATCTAAAGCAAGGGTACTGTGGTAGGGAAAGCAAATGTAGTGCCATTTTTGTAAAACAGGATCTTCAATAAGAAGAAAAATAAATTGAACAACAGGTTAAAAAAAAAAAAAAACTTTCACTTTCCAGGCCAAGGACATGAAGAGTGAAAAACTGTTCAAACTCTGTTGCCTACTGGTTTTCTCTGAAAGGGAAATTAAATTAATGAAATTTAGAACTGTTCTTATCAAAGCAGAAGGAAAAAAAAAGAGAAAAGTGTGTTTATATTAATGTATGAAGACTTGTTAGGTGAGCATTACACATCAACTTTATGAACGCTGGGGATAAAATCAAATGGTATGGATAAGTGACTAATTGGTTTGCATACTAGCTTCTAATAATAACTGCTACCTGCCAGTAAAGCCTAGTGTACTAGCAGAGATAGTTATAAATCCCTTCATCAGTAATATTTATTTCCAATATATTGCCTGAATGAGAATGGACTGTGGAAGGCAAAGACAGACATTACAGCTGAAAAAGAAAAAGAAAAAAGAAAAAACCTTCAGAGGGGGTGCTGGAGGTTCACAGATTTAGCACTAGGGGTCACTATGCACCAAGCAACCTCAGGAAAGTGATGTGCATACTATGAAAATGTCCCAAGAAATGTACTAATGCAACTGCACAACACTATTTTAAATTTCAGTGTTTTCTACAAAACACAAAATTAAATGGTATATGTGAAGAATATTATATTTTTAAGATGTTAAGAAAGTCTTCAGTATTGTTTTTCCTATTCTATTTGACTTGTCTTTTCTTTTCAGATCTACAGGAAAGTAATAGCTGTTTATACAAAGCCCAGACTTTTAAGTCAGAACAGGAAAGTAAGAGGTACATCACATGCCCGAGTAAAGTACCGCCATTACAAATACAATCAGAAGCTATTGAATCTTCTATAAACTAATAGCATGAATTCTAAGAAACATGTCTTAGATTGTCTATGCCATAGTCTTTTATTGGATCCTGTTTCAAAGTCTTTTAATCACTTACCTATAAAATTAAAATTACCATAAAGACAAATTTGAGAGTCAGCAAGCAAGCAAAAGAGTGCAAGCAAAAGAGAGAGAAAGGCATGCCTAAATTATAGAGAATATTTTCTCCAGTCTCAGACTTTTCCTACTGCTTTTAAGGTTTTGTTACATTTAGTTGTAAGATTGTGTTGCCTAATAAATCATCCCAGTTCCTTCTGAAGAAGAAAGGGGAAATTATTAGTAAACCACATCCTGATTTTCTGACCTGTAGAGTGTGTTGCTTGGAAGCCTTTTCTTTGAACTGATGCATCAGAAATAAATCGGAGGAACATTTTATTTCCAGTAGCAATAAGAGTATCCGGTAACTTATTGCCACATAAGCGTCCCAGAATTGGTGATTTTTCAGTTTCACCATCAAACACTTCCAAGTGGTCATAAGCACATTCTTGGTGTTGTTCTATCTCAAATTCATTAAAGGTCTGGAAAAGAAAGAGATTCAATGTATTATTATATTTACTGTATTTGTAAGGTAAATATATACTGCAAACATGTTTCAAAATGCAATGTACATACAGTTAAATGAGCTTTTCTGCTCCTAAAAGCCTGTAGCTTTGAATAACATACTGATTTTAAGAAAGTGGAATAATAATTAAGACAGTGAATTTTAAAAAATTGGCAAGGCATCCTTCATAAAAGAGACACTAGTACCCATAACATAATAGCAAATATGGAATACTACTACCTTTCTATTGAATTTGTACTGATATTTTGTATGATTATTCCAAATTTCACTTTACATTCAATTAAACCAGAAAGCAAGAAATCTATTTGTTCCTCAGATAGTTGAGGCCTTGAAACATTCATGAAAAATAATGCCCTTTTCTAGATATGTACCTCATACCAGTTTACACAGCTGAGAATGACCTTTCTATGTCAGTGTGTATATGTAAAGCATGTACAACACAACTCCTCAAAAATTATATTGTTTAACCTACTATCTAGAAACATAACTTCTACAATAATAACAGTATTTCTGACTGTACCCAGCATATTAAGATCACATTTTTGCTAGTGAAGTCATTGTGAAAAATAGCAAATTGTGAAAAATAGCAAAAGGATTTGGACTTTATTAAAAAAACTCCATCAGACTTGCTTTTGCCCTCCTTAACTCTCCCAAGAAGATGCAAATTGCTGCAATGGCTTGAACACAGCAATCACAAGCTTAGCTTCATTTCAGATATGCGATGTTTCTCCTACAATCGAAAACTTTTATGTTAGCTTTTCAGTTCCTGGAGATTCTCACAATTGCTCCCAGGTTTCACACAGCTTGTGAGGACAAATTCAGCGCTATTAAAAATTGTAAATTGTGAGTCTTTAGGGGTAGAGCCTGGGCAACTAACTTTTAAAGACTCTCAGAATTGAGATTACTCAAATGCAGAGTATCCAACCACAGACGTTTCCCCAATTTGTATGTCTTACCCTACAGAAACTGCTAAAAACACATCTAACTAATATCTGCTTTTCAAATAAGGAAGCTTATCTTCTAAGATTTGACTGGTATCAACAAATTTATTTCAAGGTAGGCATCTAAGACTTCAGATGCAACTGTTTGACCAGAGCCAAATTTGAACCAGAAACCTTAGAATTAAAGAGCTGGTATTTTCTTCTCATGTAAACACTGAGAAGGCAATATAAACATACATTTCTTTGTGAATTTTCACAAGTAACCTAAAATTCAAGGCAAAAATCAGAATCTGCTTCAGGCAATAAAAGATCATAAGAACACTAAGTATAAATGCTCCTAATGAGTAGCTAGACACCTGAGTTATGGAAAAAAATAAGAGATTAAGAAACAATATTTAAAAGGAAAAAAACTGTTAAATACTGAAGATATATCATAATTACACATTCTACCTGGTACACCAAAGCAAGTCTAGTCTACTGAATCCCTTGTGGAAGCCAGCCAATATGAAATGTGATGGCACTTTATATTAACAGCTGACCTAAAAGAAATATGAACAGCGAACATAAAAACCACTTTGCCAGAAGAGCCAGAATAGCACTTTCGACTTGTGAAGACTGGACAGTTACATGATACAATGGATATAGGTTCATTGCACAAGAAAATTTGGGGGTTATATTAAGAGAAGGAAACTGCAGAGGCAGTAAAAACAGCTGTGCAGCAGTTTCTCCTGCTGCTCTTAAATTGCAGTCAGCCATCTTATTTTTACGATGCCAAATATGTGTTGTCATTTATAACCAAATAAAATCTGATGGATTAATAAAACCAAAAAGCTGAGAAACTAACTGTAAGGGAGTTAGTTAAATATAGAATTGAGTCAAGCCAATTTGGAATCAATAGCAGTCCAAGAGCAGCCTGTATAATTTAGTTTTCTTTTAAAGGAAAATTATATTAGTATTTTTCACTTCTGATCATTACAAAAAAGTCAGTTTCACCATATGAGGGATCTATTATTCTTAATAGCTGAATTATCACTGGGATTCCCAAACCTATTAGAGAGATGTTACCTTGATAAGTGGTACGTGCTATATTAGGTTCCACTGAAGAACAGGAGAAAGTCCTAAATACATTGCGACTCTAACAATTGATTCTAGCAATTATAAATAGAACCAAAGGATTTTCTAAAAGGAAAAGCAAATTTTAATATTAGATCTTTTAAAAGGTCAAAACAAGTCATCTTTTAAAACACACAGAAACAATCTCCCTTTTTAAAGAAAAGCAGTCAGTTCCCAGCAGTGGACTATGAGCAGGCTTGAAAAAAAGAGAATTGACACCATCTTTCCTTAAAGTTGAATATAATAAAGGAGTTGCTACTAACTTTCTCTGTACTGTTTAGTGCCAAATGTTTACTGATAACCTGTGGTACGATTAAATCACACTATCTTCCTGGGACAAATACTTCTGAAAATCTAGTCCAACTTGACTACAATCCCCACTTTGATGGTCTCATTAGTGGGAAGGCTATTCAGGAGTGTTAGGTATAGTAAGGATTGGATGTTCAGAAGCTATCTAATAGCACTCTGAGTAGATACGCTGGTGGCACTTATGGATAGCTGCCTGCATGGAATACTTAAGTCTGTCTCTTATAAACACCCGGCTGATCAGCTTATGAAAATCTCTCTCTCCGTCTCTGTGGTATATGCATTTTCAAAGCCATCTTTATCTGCACATTTCATTTAAAAATTCCAAAGTGCATGTCCATTTTTTTATAGGCTTCCTAATTACACAGAATGCTTAACTTCACCCTTTTCAGGAAGAGACTTCAATGATTTATCAGTGTGAGAGCAATTACATGAAAAGATTAGTTTCTGTATACCAACCTCCCCACAAAATGAAGAACAGCCTCACAATTCCTGTGCTTTTGTTAGCATGAAGAGATCAATTCTCTCCTTGTTTAATTTGGCTAAGTAAACTGTGAGGAATAAACTTAAATTTGGTTTGAAAGTCCAAGAAGAAACATATATCTATAGTGGAAGTATTGTATTAGTATTATTAATACAGTAATTTGCTGTACCAGACAGATTTTGAAGATTTTGTAAGTTAGGAGACTGACCCTATGAGCTTTCACAGAAAAGTGGATTTCAGACTCTAAATCATGTAGGTATTTTTGAAAATTCTGTGTAGAAAAATTCTGTCCAATTTCTCCAATTTCATTGGAGAAAGCCAATTTAAAAACCTTTTCTTTTGAAGCAGACACACACAATATTTCCCTAAAGAAATCTTTATGTGTGAGCTTTGTCTGCTGAATTTAAAAGTACTGAAAAGTCTTTTATAGAAACATGCCCATGCCTGTGGTGAGCTTTGGGTGACACACACAGGATGAAGTTCACTTGTTCAGAAGTGTCAGTAGGAAGGCATTCTGCACTGAAAACCTGTTTCTCACCCTTTGAATGGACAGAGCCACCACTCACCATCCTCACCCCCTCTCAGCAGGAAGAGTTTAACCATTTTACTCCTGGAGAACAGAGATCAACACATGATCCCATAATAGCGTCAGGAGTTTTGGTTTCGGCTATGCCTTTTATCTGTAAATCGGTGTAGACTATTGCTTCTACTACTTTTAAGCAGAGATATTTTTTCTTCAGCTTATTTGCTCCCAAGCATTTGTAATATTACTTTATCAGACTTTTCAGATATGCAAGATAACTTCTGTCATAAAGACAGCTCATTGTTCTTTTCCTTTTTGCAGTCTTTCTATGTGGACAACAATCCTTTCTTTCTTCTTCCAATTGTACGGCTGGTGTTTTGATTATTATCAGAACAAGGACTCTGCATGTCTGTGCAAACCTCAGTTGTGCTTTGTTTCTCCACAGGTATTATTATAACTTTTTTTTATTATTTTATACCCATCAGGAGGGATTTTGCATGTAAATTCATAATACCATCTTCTTAGCATCCAAAACTTCCTCTTCAAATGAGTGAGAGATCTGGAACAATGGGTGGAATTCCCTTGCTGCCTGGTACTGCAGCGACAGCCATATAGCTCCTCTAAGTCCGGTAGCCAAAAGGAACATTGGGGCTGAAGACAGAGCAGAAAAAAACCCTGGACAGGTCTGTGCCATTGGCTTTGTACAGAGGCTGCATAACTTCAAGAAGTCTGGAAGCTCCCTAAGCTTTGATGGCTCTTCCTCAGCCACCAGTACTGCCCTCAGCCAACTGGACACAAAGGTCCCTTAACTCTACTTAGGTTACTCATCTATTTAGGCTAAAATTTTGTGCAGCATTTAAGTCCACATTCTTGTTTTCTGTGTCTTCTTTCCCTCCTTGAAAAGCACAATTAAAAGAAAGAGAGAGAATAAAAATGCTAAAGACATGCAGAGAGGATTGTTTGTAAGCTGTAATTTTGCATATTGTATGCATTAAAGTTCATGCAAGTGTTTTCTGCCATGTTTGACAAAATTTTGTGCAATTTTTATGCGTTGCTACACTGGTATAGTAAAGTCTGACCAGAGGAAAGTATTCTTCTTGCCCTTTGCTATCCAGAGTATTTTCAATAACCACAAATTTAAATTCACAGCTCCATAATATTAAGTAGCCCCAGCTGTTCAGGAACAGACAGGAGTCAGCAGGTTTGGGGTTTGTTTGTTTTTTAAAGAGATTTACCTTTGACCACAAATTGATAGTAAAGTTTAGCAACAGTTTCACATCATTTGAGTAGTCAGTTGAGAAGCAGGTTTGGGTGAAGAGAAAAAGGTAGGGTAGGCAGAAACTTACTAATTTGACTCTCTGCCCAGGGGTGGCACTGATTTCCCACGTGCACTCCTTTCTGCTGGGATACTTGTCAGGCCAGTTGGGACTCGTGATGATCCCGTTAGGACTATGGATCCTCTGTTCACATTCAGCTGTGCCAATAACAATAGCATTGGTTAGTCTGGAAATCTCCATTCAGATGTAGCCAGAAAAGGACGCTTTTCTGTCAGGGACCCACTTTACAGAAAGGATCTTTAGGAAGATAGCTAAGTACCCACTTCAGTGTGCATAATCATGCTCATCCGCTTTGGCAAACACTTTACGGCAACTAATCCAGCATGCTTGTTAACTGATTGTCATGAAACGTATGCTATTGTTTACAATGGATTGCCATCTTTTTGAAACAAATAATATCAAAAGAATATAAACAAAGTATTAAAATATAATCAAATATTTTGCTATTCTTTCCATTCTGCTTTCCTCACAAATAAGTACAAAAATCCACAAGAGATATCTTGCCAATCCAACTTCAATAGGTATTTTTAAACATTTTAAAAACCTTTTTTTTTCATCTCTTCCCACTAACACCCATATTGCAGCTACAGAGCAATTATTTTGATTTCTAAACCATAGTGTCTAGACATACATTAAACTGGAAAACAGCTAAGACCAAGTTGTGAGTATCTACCAAGAACAACTTAGTCATTCACATCCTGTTACACCATAACTGAATCACAAGATTGCCTCTCTGCAAATAAATACAACTAAAATATAAGGAAGGCAGGAAGTAAAAATCTGTCTTACATCCTTTTGCATTTAAATTTTAACAACCTCAAAGTACTTTATAAGCATCAGAGAATTATTCAACAAGAATCTTCTAGAGGAGGCTTTAGACTTTAGTGACAACGCAAGTGAGTCACAAAGGGCATATCTTTACTAGCAAATTACACCCATGCTAGAATACAGCCTGGAGAAATTATAGTAGTTAACATGATATTGCATACTTAAGGTTCATTTGCAGATAGCCTAAACTCTGCTTCAGCCCCAGACACTACTGTTTTCTTGGAGCTACGCACAATTTGAGACCGCAAACAGGAAGAAGGGACTTGATTGGCATTTAGACTGTTGAATATGTCCCCTAAAATAAACCCAGAAAGCAGTCTCTTAAGGGTGGATACAGTTTCAGCCCGGCTGTGGGGAGACTACCTACTACTGAATGGAGAGCGTGCTAACGACAACTTCACCAGGCTTCCCCACAGAAAATCTAGCCCTGTGTTTAATACTATATTAGATAAATATTCTAGCACAGCTCTGAAATTTTACAATTAACAGCAGTATTAAAAGCGCTTAAACTGAGTGGCCAATAATCACAAGTTTTCCCAACTGGGTTTCTCGTGGTGCCTCAAACTTGACCACGCAGAAATGCTGGGGTGAGGAGAAAAATTTAGGCCCAAGTGTCTAACCCCATCACCAAGATCCCTCCCCTCCTCCCCCTTCTTTTCCTGGGACGGAGAGCTGCAGAGAGCTTTCCAAAAGACAGCTGTATTACCTACTGTTCAGATACGCTACTACTTACCTTCCTTGCAGTCGTGTTTGTTCTCATGCAGCACAAACCCATTGCGGCACTGACAAACGTAGCTTCCTACCGTGTTGATGCACTCGTGTTGGCAGCCACCATTGTCCTTCGAACACTCATCCTTGTCTAAGAAATACACACAGACGCGTGAGCATCACAGGCAGCAACAGTGCTCGTTACCAAAAAGAAAAAGGGTTGTAACAGTGTCCAGTCCAGAAAAGGATAAACTAAGGCACAGATATTCTTCTCAGCATGACAGTTTTATAGTACCTTAGTTGTACCCATTCATTGCTCAGCCTGCAACCTTGCACCATGGCACAAGTATTCTATTCCATGCTAAGAGGTGGGGGATATATTTTAGGAGAGAGGAACACTAGTAAAACAAGCAAGCTGAAAAAAAGGAGGTAAGAGCAGTGTTTACTCTTTCAACTAGTCTTGCTGGTAAAGATTTCATAAATATCTCATCCAAAGTTTTATTTCAGTAAACAACAGGAGCTTAATTTATGGACAAAGTATTTCAACTTTATGCATATTCCACAATTTAATGGTCATATGTTAAAAGGAACATTTAGGCCAAACAAGGTTTCAAGCTCTGCACATAAAAGATCTAAGAAAAGTAATTTAACATAAACTTTTCCAATCAGTTGTTTTTTTTCTAGCAGAGTGACAATGCGCTTTACTTTTAATGAATCTGGACATTAAAGAACCTCTCAAAAAGGCAAATATTTAATTGAAAAACATACAAAAGAAACTGGCATTAATTAATTCAGGAGATCTACAATACAGCATGCAGTTCTGTTTATTAACATAAAATACTTTAAAAGAGCTTTTAGTGTGTTAAAAGTAAAGCAGGGAGTAGGGGAGGAAATATGACCTGCATTAAACAGCTACAAATTCATTGCATGGAGAAAAGCCAAACTAGATTAACAGGCTGTCATTTTAGCAAGAGGCCTCAGCTGCTACCCTTCTATGTCATTCAGCTGTTGTCATTTTAGGTAAGGCTGGTCCATTAAAACTGGCAGACTGCTCCTGACATATAAACATATACATATATATGTATATGCATACATGCATATGTGTATCCACACCTATACAAATCCAGACACATACATATATACACCTATACCCACACACAAAAAAACCCCACTATATCTTACAAACTTGCCATTTTAACATGCAAAGAAAGAGAGGAGAGAAAAAAAGCAAAGAAATTATGGTCATCCCAGAGGTCCAATTGTTGCAGTGTTGGAATGTAGAGCACGTGTCTCCTTCAACTGCATACATCTTGGAAAGCAGTAATAAGCGTTATCTCCAAACAAGGTAACATGCAATGTTTCAGGCGTTAGTAGGCACAGTAAGAATTTCTATATATTACAAGCCACTATGGATAATTTAAGTCTCTTATTGTTGTTTTACTTGAGCATTTTTCTCCCTGCCTTTGTTGAAGCTTCTATTCAGTAACAGGACAAAGGTACTCTGCGTTACAGTCACATGAATGTCAGTGCTTAATCTGCCAAAATGTATGTGACATTTGGCTCATTGACTTGCAGGTCTTCCAGTAAAAATTGGTTTGTACTTGTAACACAGGATGATGTTTATTTACAGAAAAATCCTGCAAGTCAAACCCAAGCATCCACGTCATTTTTTGTGTGTGCTGTAAATCTCAAATCTGTTTGCACTGAAAGTGCTTGGAAGCATTCTGCAGATGTGAACAGATTTGAAGGCTAAGAAAGAGTCAAAAGCACATGTAGCTCCCAGAATCATCCAAAGGCTTGTATTAGTTATTGCCATGATGATGAAAGAAGCATAAAAGCTCTACAGTATACTATTTATGCACCTTGAAATACAAGTCCAAAGCTGAGGTAGTAAATCTATTTAATTTCAAACAAAAGTTTTAATTTCTCATCTTTTCAAAAGCAAGCACTGTCACAAAATCCATGTTGCAAGTGAAGAATAATAACAAGCAAATGAGAAATTATATGTAATATGAACAAAACTCTTCAATATTTCCCCTCCTAAATATTAGTTTGCAGTTTTCTGCTAAAATAACAAAATAAATGGAAGGCAAGCTCAAAATGCATTCAAGTTGGACATTCAAGTACAGTTTAGGTACACAAATTCTAAATAATAGCCCTCTCCATTTTCACCTTCCAAACTGTGTGGAAATAGAGAAAAGTATTCTAACATTAAATACGTTTGTATTCTGTAAAATAATCTCTTAAGAGACAAGTGGGTAAGCAAACGGACCTGCACTGGATCTCTTCAAAATAAAATTTATATAACACAAACGCACAGAAGGTAGAAGAGAGAAGCTTTGAAACATACTTATACTATGATAATTACTTGTACATGGTTAATCAAGGATGCAACTGTTGAACAAGCCTTCCTCACACTTCATAAGTCAGAACAGACTTTCTGTCAAATTGGTTGCCCAGTTTCAAAACTCATGAAAAAACAATTAGTCTGTATTAGTTATAGAAACAAATGTTTTGCCATGTAAAAACAAAGCCATTTGTTATGCTGACAGATGGAAATGAGTCTCCCAGTTTTGAATGGATACTTTCTTTTATTTCAGTAGTCAGAACAGGGAAAGATCCATTCCGAACAAAATGTTAGATTTTAACCATTCAGAGTACAGACGGTCGTACCTCTGAGACCCTCAGAGGCCACCAGTCTGTGAATAATACGTACTCGGCCTGAAGGGACCTGTATCAAGTCCTTGCAAGATTCAAAAACAAAAATTTTCTCTTTGCAGGCAGCTTTCTTGTCTGTGGAAAAAAAGGTACCAGGATGGCGCCAGAGATGAGTCTGTGCTCCAACACAAATCTGCTCAAGGCTAGAAACAATTTAACGTTCTCTTTTTAACTGCTCAAAGAATCATCATCCTAGAAGTGTCCCAACAGAATTCATTTCCACATTACATCAGACACCATGTCTGTTTTGAATGACCATGCAAAGAATCACATTTATTTAAAACACAAAAATAACTCTAAAGCTTATGATAAATGGAAGCAGTTTATTGACATGTTGCTACTGGGTATTAATCATACCACTATCTAAAATACTGATTAAAAGAAATGATTAGGGCTACTTTTTTGAAACCACCACAGAGAGAGAGAGAGAGAGAGAGAGAGAGAGAGAGAGAACACACAAAACATCTTTTTGGAAGCTTCCAGTTTAGAAGCTTAAAACCCAATTCCAAAAAGTTTCAACAAAAACACAAAATATATCTATATATCATTACTCCCTAGTTCTCCCTCCTTGCTGATGGAACTGGATTATATTTACACAGAATCACAGAATCACAGAATGGTTGAGGTTGGAAGGGACCTCTGGAGAACATCTAGTCCAACCCCCCTGCTCAAGCAGGGTCACCTAGAGCACGTTGCACAGGATTGCATCCAGGCGTGTTTTGAATGTCTCCAGAGAAGGAGACTCCACCACCTCTCTGGGCAACCTGTTCCAGTGCTCTGTCACCCTCACAGTGAAGAAGCTTTTCCTCATGTTCAGATGGAAGTGTCTGTGTTTCAGTTTGTGCCCGTTGCCTCGTGTCCTGTCGCTGGGCACCACTGAAAAGAGTCTGGTCCCATCCTCTCGACACCCTCCCTTCACATACTTGTACGCATTGATAAGATCTCCTCTCAGCCTTCTCTTCTCTAGGCTAAACAGGCCCAGCTCTCTCAGCCTTTCCTCATAAGAGAGATGCTCCAGTCCCCTAATCATCTTTGT
The DNA here is from genome assembly GCF_036417845.1 of Apteryx mantelli. NCBI lineage: Eukaryota > Metazoa > Chordata > Aves > Apterygiformes > Apterygidae > Apteryx > Apteryx mantelli. The sequence continues at coordinate 43,247,061 of NC_089982.1, read as the reverse complement.
AGCCCTTTGCTCGACTTGCTCTTGCTTATACAGCACTCCCTCTGAAACTTAGATAGATTCCTCCAGTGGCTCGCAACCGAGCTTTCTTGATATTCATCCCATCAAATGTAAATTTTACAGAATGTTAAAAAAAAAAAAAAAACACTTTTTTTTCTCACTTTCCAATAGCACCTGGATGGCTGTTAATACCATTTTACAGCCAAAAATGTGATTGTGTGTTTTCTTACATCAATGCAAATGCCTTCTTAATGCAGGTCATCTGTTGCCCTGTGTCACTGTTTGCATTCACAGTTTATCACAGTGGGTTCCAATCACAAAAAAAAACTGTGTTCTCTCATCTGAGCTGGAGCTGGGCCATACTTTCTCAACTGTAGCCGGGCCATAACTTCTCAACTGTAGCCCCTGGCCATGGAATTCACCACCAAAAAAGTCACCAGAAAAGTTCCTTGACTGTGCTTAAGGAACATATTACACTTTTTAAACATCATGCTAATAAGACTAATCCACCACCTGCATCCTGAGCACTTCTTATGCCTTTTACTGGTGAACACACTGCAAGATGCAGCATTTTTCTCACTGCAGATTTTTCTCATGACTTACATCTGTATAGCTAAATGTTTAAAAATGTTTTTATTGGGATTTAATTAACAAAATGCTTAAATGCCTTCTAGCAAGTATCCTGTACATTGAGAACTAACAATAAGTATTTCTCAGCATACAAAATTCTAAAAATATTGGATTCTAAAGACAAACATATACAGAGGCAAAAAAGAATACATGATCAGCTGAACAGTGATCAGTTATCAACTCCCAAAAGTCAAACTACGTATGGTGAAGACTCAAGTCCATTTGTCATTTTTAATTGATGGACAAATAGCATATTATGTTCATATTAAAATGTGATTACCCCTCAATTCTTAAGTGTTTTCTAATAGCAATGAGATTTGTGACTGATGAACTATTCAGAGATGACGATCTCTTTTTATGCACTTTAAGTTCAAAAGTTTGATTTGATATCAAGCATTGGAAGATTTCTGTTTTGATCAGGAAATGCTGTCAAAAGGGAAAAGCCAGATAATATAGAAGATAAATATCTGCTAAAAACGGTAACAACTAGAAGAGAAACCAGAAAGAATAAAAATAAAATGCACAGTAGCTGAACTCTCATGAAATGAGAAATGAGATTATGGCAGAAATACATTATGAAGCATACAGTACATTTATATGCTTGTAGACAAACACTATTTGCCTCAAATTAGCTTTGTTTGAAGGGAATTAGAAACAGATTATTCCAGACACAGGACACATCACACATTTCTGGTCATTAAAAAAAAAAAAAAAAAGTTCACACTTATCCCTGACTGATTAATTTATTCTGGTGATCAATGGAGTCATTAAAAATTTTATCTTTTTTAAACTATCAGAAAAAACTTGTTTTCATCTATGGGAAGAAAAATTTTAAAAAGAACATTTCATTCAGAAATGAACAAGAGAAGGGAAATAATGATTCTGAAGGATTACAACCCAATCCTCTGAACTCCATGAATTATAGCTGAGTCCTTCTCCAACATACAGAATTGGCCTGATTTCTTTCTAGAACATGTTCATAATAATAACAGATTATTTAAACAATCACTAAAAGACCAAGGAAAATAAAATATCACTTCAAAGAAAATCATAATTTAACTGAATTTAAATATATAAATATTCAGCAGGTCCATAAACCATAATTTCTGAACTACAAAGCTTACAAATTACAATAGTATTATTGCCAACCTTATCTGGCAAAGCTTTATAGATACTGAAAATATACTAAATAAAACCTTAATTTGCAGAACATTTTTTGAAATGGAACACTTCAATAGTTATTCTTGTAAAAAATTATATTATGTGACAATTCCTCCTGGCACTAAGCCTACATGAAATGACGAGTCATATAAGTGTTTCTAAGAGGAAGCTCATCAGTTGCATGTGTATAGTTATTGACTGCAAATACTGAGTAAACCTCAAAAGCTTCTTGCTAATTCAAACTGTCATTTTACAAGTAAAATAAAATTTCTATGAGTTAAAGGCATCAGTACATGTAAAAACAGATCTGAAAAATTATGCCCAAGGAAATGTGATTCCCAGGGGGAAAAAAAGCTTTAGAGGAGATAAATGTTTGTTAATTTCTTTGCACGAGATAAATCACTTACTTTCACCTTTTATCATTTTTTTTAAGTGACATAACCAGAAAAAATTGCAAGTTGCAAATCTCCAAATTGCTTGTCTTGACATTTTCCTCACATTCCAAGCAACATTACTTACTGATTCATGTTATCTTACTTTGTCAAAGTCAATTCATCAGTTAAGCTATCTAATGAAATATCATTTTCATTTTAACTTTGATAACAAAACATTTAAGCAAATGAGCACTAATAACGGTGCATAGTAATACATTTTGATACATGCTAAACATAATTGAGATTCTCCCGATTCAGATTCTTAACTGCTAGCAGGAAACTTGGGGCAAAATTCAAATCCCAAATGCTTCTGAATGGCTTCCAGACTTTGTGGGAGGGTTGTTTTGTTTGACACACGATAACACACCTATGCACACCTATGTGTGTAAATACACAAAAAAAACACTAAGCAAAATGCCACTACTAACACAGGGTGGTATCCTGCCACAGACAGATTATTGTAATCTAGTCTCAGATGATAATTGCAAAAATCATTATCTTGCAAGTATTTCCTCACATCTTGTTTCGTGCCTAACTTGTGATACCTGTCCTCAGAGGATATACACTACTGTAGATCTGATCTGCCTCAGCGAGATTACACTTATAATTAAAGATATACACAAATTTTTACAGGAGCAAGGTCTTAAGCTCTTTCCTTCTGCAAAACATTAAGAGCAGCAAAGTTTGGCAAGAATGATCCCATAATGCTAAACAAATGCTATAGTAGAAAGTGGTAATTCATAACTAATGCAATATATTAAGAGGCCTGAGTGAAAAAAGTACATGTGTACATACTATGTAATTCATGTCATATTACAACTGGGATTTGAAAAAACAGGAACAAAACTTGGAATAAAAGTAAACTAATAGAAATTTAGGAATGCTTAGTAAGTTTACTTTTTTCCCTTATCTCACAAAGTATATTTGCCTCTGCTGTTATTTAAAAATATACTCCATATATTTTCTACAGTATACAGGCATTTCATTTCAGAATGGTATTTCAAGAGTGGCATATGCTTTTATAAATGAAACAAAGTTAAAGCTACAAGCAAATCTATAAGGGAAAAGGCCACTTACTTTCATGAGCAGGACACACTGCATCTAGACAGTCTGTGCTCAGAGACATTCACAGGTAAACAAGAATGACTTTCTATACCTGAAAAGAAGTGAGCCTTGAAGCCTTTTTTTGACACAGTGTTGTCAGATCTGAACTCAATTCGCATGTTGTTGTACTGTGAGGTGATAACTTCAGGCACTTCTGTACCGCAGAATTTACCATGTAGTTTGGAATCAGAAGAAAGGCCACTACGAATCTCCACATAATCGTATTTGCAAACCTGAGGGGAAAAAAAAAAAAATCTCTTTTCAAGCTAACCAAAAAAAAGCATGAACTCATTCACAAATGCAAGAACTTTGATTGACGTATGCTGCTTAATAATCTGTTAATAATATTTTCTTCACTTTTTCCTGAGCCTCTAAAAACATTTGCAAATGCTTACAAATGCTCACCGACTTTGTGTAAGCATATTTTAAGGTCACTAAGGCATATCTACAATACACATTAAGGTTCAAAATTACATTTTTTCAAAATCTTTTTTATTATCTAAATTTTAAAATGCTTAATAACTTATCCATTTAAGTTAAAAAGTAAAAATTCCAGTGACATTGGACAAAAATCTAAAAATATTCACCTTGAAGAGTTATAGCCATCTTTGCATTACAAACCAAGTATCCAGAACCTATAAATATGTTACTGTTTGCACCTGATAGCTTAAATAAAATTTATTAGTTTTCATTTAGAAACTTACAAGGTAGGTTTTTACCATAATGTATGTAAAACATAGACATTTACTTATGAATATATACATCTGCACTATTAACACGGCCACAACTTTAACAGTAGCATAGCTGTAATTTGGAGGGCTAAAGCATGTCATTTTCATTAAAAGGTTAAAAATAAAATAAAGTAAAATAATGTAATAAAAAAGCCTTATGCAAGGCCACTAGCCATGATAATACTTTCAGTGTATAATCCCTTGGTCAACATAAAGCCATCTACCCCCAAAACTTCTAAGCTTCTTAGGCTCAACTATCAATCATTTAATCAAAAATGTCCCAGTTGTCTGCAATTAATAGCTTAAGAAAAAACAGTGACCAGGAGAATTCATACAGAGCTTAGATTGTCCATTAAATCCAAGTTATATTTGACAAATCGCAGTTTTTATTTATAGTCATAAAAGAAATGTCAGGGGAGCTGGAAGGGAACTATATAATATGACGTTTTGGCATTTGTTGCTCTCTCTCCCTATAAATTATTAAATGATCTTCAAGGTTTCTTTCTTTTTTTTTTTTAAGAATATAATACATTCTAGATGAAGATGATTACATTTTTATCATTACTGGAATTGTTTTCATATTCTGCAGAATTGGGAAGCGGCAATTCATTGAAACTACATTTATATAATATAAAAAAATATAAAAATTTATATAAAACTTGAGTTACTTCCACATGTTGATTTATATTAATTGTAAGATAATTTCATCTTAATGCACACAATTTTCAAATATAACTTGCAATAAAGTTAATAAATGTCAATTCATTTCAGCCATACATCAAGGGAACGTTTTGATGTTTTTATAGGTTTAGATTAGAAATGAAACGGTATTTGAGATAGAGTTTTGTAGAGTTTTTCCTACAACATTATATAAAACAAAATTATAAGTCTATTAAAACTAACATTGGGCAAGACATTTTGGTTATTTGTAAATATACCTTAAAGTCTTTAAAAATACTTATTAAGCTTGGTACTAAAAGGAGCTCCTATAACAAAAGATGTTCAGAACATTTGCTACATGTACACAGATGCACCTTGTGCCTGCATTTTCAGACAACATATTAGATTGTTTCAGGTATTATATAAGTTTCTTCTGATTTTCATAGGTACCTTTCTTAGTACTAACATTTAATAATATAAAGCTGAAGCTGACTTAGTAACACAAGACAGGGAAAAAGTTCTATGGTCAAACCAAAATCTTAAATTCTGGAAGATATGTATTTATGTAATTTTTTCTGTATCTGCTGAAGTTTTATGTTTTGCATGATCTTAGAAAACTGATTTAACTTCCTTATATCTCAGGTACCTATTTGCAAATCTGGCTTACATACTAAGAAAGTGCAGTTTTATAATTTGATCTAATGGTAATTCAGTTTCAATTTTGTGGGATTTTTAAGATTTTATTTCTTAATATCTGTGAAAGATTTTGCAGTTCTCACAAGGAATTTAACAGGACATGAATGTAATGTATTATAAATCATTACAAGCAAGCTGGAATTTTTCAAGGATTTCAGGACACTATGAATAACAAAAACCCCCTCTCACATTTCTGTCCCTGCAAATAATTTTGGCATGTGTTTAGTGAAGCCACCATGGCTGTGTTGTTTTTTTAATTTATAAACTCCAGTTTTTGCCACTTCAGGTCTCATGCTCAAAACAGTGCACATCCTTAGACCAAACATGTTTCTACCAATTTATTTAGTTGGAAATAATGTCATAGGAACTGAGTTCTTAATGCCATTTAGCATTTGACTGTGAAGAACACCCATATTAACTCTATGGCTACAGCACATTATGGCTATCGTACAGCAAGAGACCTCAGTGGCATGACACGTCTGCACCTAGGAAGCAGAACAGAGGCTGCAAAGTTCATGGCGAAATACGTGTTTTATTGATATGCACACAAGAAGCATTGTAATCCCAACAGCCTTGTTTAAAGCCAGAGGGAGCAGTCCTTACCACCTCGCAGGGCTCTGTCTGCCCCTGTCCCCTCCGTGGGGCTGGCTGTCCTCCAGGCGTGAGGTCCCGATTGCCCAGGTCTAAGCCAGGTTGGCCCGACACTGGTGGGAACCGCCTCTGGTGTGAGTTACGGACTCTCAGTTTCTGCTGATGAGCTGCAGAGAAAGTCCGGGCCCTGTGGTGGGAGCCAGCATGTAACCTGCTCCTCACGGAGACTTTGGCAGAAGCACTGCAGGGTGTGGGGTTTGGGGTTCTGTGCTGTGTAATAGTTTTTGAATGTGCATATGATACATCCACTGAGACCCAGTCCAAACGGATTCATTTGCAGAAAAATGCCATTTTTCGTATACTGATGTCATTCCACTGTGCCTTATTTCTGGTACTGCTCTAAATGTGCCTTTCCCTTTTTAAATATTCACCCTTGAGATACCTGTAAATGATTTAAATGCTCCTTCACTCCACCACTAACCAACCCTTCTTTGTAGTCATATTCTTTAAATATGATTTGGCTCCGCCAGATTTTCTTCTCTTGAATTCTTTCCAGTATGTCTCAGCCATTTGTTCTGTTTTACTTTGTTGATAAAAAAGTCAGCTGAGACTCAGCAGAGAACATTTCTTTTAAATTTCTTGTAATACATATACATTTAGATGATATGTATAAAAGAGAGCTATTCATTCCATGCTTATTTTGAAAGAATCCAGAAACAGTCCCAAAATGAAAACAAGAATTTCTATGGAAATTGTCAGTATACGAATAGATAGCAAGGGTTTTATAAGACAACATCTATTTTTGAACACTCATGGAACTGTTTAGTGTATAACAGACCGTACAGCTCTCTGTCCATGGTTACTTACTTCATTCCCTTCTAACTCAAAAAACTCAAACTTCATTGAAATTCGGTATTGCGTTGGGGCAACCACCTGCCACACACAGTTTTTGTTTGGAGGATATTCTTTGGGCCACCCTGGTGTGGTTATAGTCCCATTTAGCTTTGTCAGAAGTCCTCCGCAAGCAGCTGTAAAATTAACAGGTAGAGCATCATTTCTTGACTAAAACTGTATTTTACTATAAACAGAAGCATACTGAGGAGATTCAGTTCTCTCACTACTTATATTGCTATAATACCCAGACAGACTAATCAGAATCTTGCTTTATCATCCTTGGTGCAAACAAAAAGAAAGAGACAGCCCCTGTCTCCAACAGCTTGCAGGTTTGTGGACAGAGATAAGTTTCAGGACTGCACAAGACGTTATCACATCCATTCTTTTGCCTTCTCTCCAGAGACTCTGGTTATTCTCCAACTACCTTTCCCATGCAAGTCCTCTGACCTCACCACCCACCCAAGGACCTTGACCACCCCATGTTCTGGCAGACAGCCTACTTAAGATGCACTTCTCATTTCCCCAGCTTCTTTTCTTGGATATTGATCCAGAATCAGCTCTACCTGTCTCAGCTTATATTGTTACGTATGCCTCCCAAAAACTACTAGATAGGGTCACTTCTCTGGGATAGCCACCACCTATTATTCAGCCATAATTACTTTTGCTGAAGTATGGATGTTCAAATAATAGAGGAAACATACATTCAGCATAAATTTGGAAATAATAGTCATTGCCATACAACAGAACAATAGTGTGCTTTGTGTGTAAATGCACTTCAGATAGCAAAGGATAAACATTAATCTTTTGCACCTGTGGAAGAAATCTTCTTTTCGCACAGGGGGTGGGGGATGAGGAAGTAATGGGATTTGCAAGGATGCTCAGTTATGCTCCGGTCCATTCATACCATTATGGTACTGTGACAGCAGTGGAAATCTTCCACAAATCTCTTTCTGAGGAGCTGATTGTTGGAAGCAGAGCCACCTCCTTCTTCCAATGGCTACGTATTAAAGCTGAATGCTTACTTGAACATACTAAAAATTAGCTATTTCCACCTAATTGGCAGTCTTGTATGCCACACCTATACAAACACACATGGGAGAACTCACCAGTTCCTGTGTCAGGGCACACTTGGCCCACTCCAACATACCAGCCTTCCTTCTGGCGCCCTGCTTTCCATGCAGAGAACTTCTTTGTATACATGTAAATATAATCTGACTGGGATTACATCTCAATGTTTCAAAAGAGACTGCACACAGGTCTTGAGACCACACTCAGATGACACAAGTTGGTCCCCAGATGGTCCAGCATGAATAAAGACTACAACTGGCTGCTGTTTTTCAGTTTCTTTTTTTCAGTGTTACTCCATTGTTCCTTGAAGTAACGTTGGGAAACATGGAAGTACTGAAAAATCCTTAAGGCCTTTCCCTCTACTATGCTGCAGCAAGGGAGATTTGGGTCAGACCAGCATGAAGGAGGGACAGAAACTTCCAGTGCATGGCAACACTGCAATGAACTACAGAGCGGAGTTTTTGAGTTAGAGGCTTTCACTCTGGCACCATGTGTGAAATAAAACAGCTAAGCCACCTCTCAGATTCCCAAACCACAACTTGGCTGTAATGCCGTCTGTGACAACATAGTAATTTTAATTCAGGAATCCAAGTTAATATCTACAGATAGGGCTACATCATGTGGAACAAACGCACTTTCAGGGACAGTTCAGGATTTTTGCTCCATGCTGCATTGCACAACTAGACATGTCCTTAGAATGACTCCTCCCTTTGCCAGGGCTGCTTTTCTGTTTGAGTACTGGGAATGTATGCCTTCTCTATTTTGGGGAGGCAGAGGAAAGTTTTCTGAAATACTTCTGATCTTCCCTAATATTCTGACTCATATCATCAGGCAGACTAAACCAAATTCCTTACGTAAACTTGGGCTGATGATCAAAGGACCTACCTCTGCCTGATGGCCCCTAATAGATTAGCCTCATTTTCTGCACACTGCCTTCTATGCAGACATCTAATGCAACAGACTTTTTGGAATACGTTGTTTTTTCAACGTGCTTGCTATTAAAGTTGAGGTGGGGGGGACAATGGGCTTGATGAGAGCTGCAGTCTATCATGCCCAAAATTTCAGACTATCAGCACCCCACCTCCCCAAATAAACAATCAAACTAAAAAAAAGCCAACCCTGAAAAGAAACAAAGCAAAAATATCCCAAATTGTGACAAACCATGACCACGAAGACAGGGATTTGGAGGGAAAAAAAAAAAAACAACTAGTGAATAACATCTAAAGAATACCAAACTACAGAATACCATTATACAGAGCACTTCACTTTTCAAACTCCATTTACTACTGAAGCACAACCAGATGAACTGAGATAAGAGTAATTTGTGCTATCCCTGAATTTACTAATGTTTAGGAAATAAAAATCAAACAATTATTGCTATGTAATGATCACAGCTTTTGCTTGTTTCCTTTGATATGAAATATGTATAGCATGCAAAAGTTTATCTCTGTCCAATCCTATATTTGCTCAGGCTTCCATTTGTGAGAATTTTACTTCTCTAAACTATTATTCGAACAAGCTTTGCTCACCCTGAAATTTAGAATTTGTTTCTGCAAGAGAAGTTCACGATCTGACTGGGACTGGGAGGATTTTTCTGATTTTTGAGCTAAAATAAAGGAATCTGCTTTTCAAACCAGCAAGCTCCCCAGTCACCACACTACAGTCAGAAGTAATCAGAAGGATAATTAAATATTCTAATTATGAAGTAGTGGCACACTGCTATGCTGATAATTCTCTCCTTACATGTGGAAGGAGACTTCACTTTAAAGAGGATGAATAATGTAATAAGTGGTTTGGGAAAATACGAAGTAACAAAGTCCTGCTTTGCACCATTTCCAACTAACAGCAAAACCTGAAAAGTTAAATCAGTGATAAACATTAAATGAAGATGACTATTGTGGACAGACAGTACACCAGGATCACTACTTAAAAGGGAGCATCTCTTTTCCAAACTGGGTTCCATAGATCTCATACTGTTAGTAAACAGCATATGAAAGGTGTCTTGTTTCATTCAAGTGATAACACTATGAGCTTTAAGATCTTATAAATTAGCAATGTACTGTACCTTCACAACTCTTTTTGTCAGGACCAAGTTCATAGCCAGGATCACAGGCACACTGGTAACTGCCCAGAGTATTTACACAACGCTGCTCACAACCACCATTGTCAGGTTTGGCACATTCATCTTCCTCTGCCAAGACAGGGAAGAATGCAAAACGTGTTAAATAATTACCTTCCCCAGCTGTAATTGCTGAATCAATATTAACCCAGAAAGCTGTATGCATGCCGTTATAAGGTGCGCTGCATAACACGCTGTGGTTGCTGACTAGAGCATTTTCAAATGCTAAGGAGATCTGCAATGGAGAAAATAAAGCTTATGTTCATTTTTACAGCAAAACCTACTGACAGCTGCAGACCTAATTTATAAGCACTTTGTGGCCAACATACAATAATTTAGGCAGCAGCAATCTAAAGGTTGTATAAAGTACTGTAGGAAAGATTGAAAATCCACAGCAGGGTCACTTGAAGGACACTTCATCTCCTACAGAATCAATTTGTGCATTATCCTGAATTCATACTCAAAAACAGATTAACAGAATCCCCAAATCCCAGGTTTTCATTCTACTGATATTAAAGTGAACAAGATGCATCAGGGATGGTGAAGGGAAAGGAATAATTTATTATCTCTACTAGCTATAAAGTATGTCCATGAGATTCATTGTTGAAATATTCCTAAGATGTTAAAATCTGTTTCCTTGTACCAGAACCAGTAATTGTTTAAGAATAAAACAGCGCTCCCACTATTACATGTACAGCCTTCAAGGTTTTAATTTGGCTATAGCAAGAGCTAACAATTAGGGTGAGAAAATCCCTAACAAATAGGGTGAGACAACCCTTAGCTTGTGGCTCTGTAAGGGAGCCACCAGGTTCTCGTGGTGACCTGCATCCCATGGGCAACACAAGGGCCACATCACTGCTACTGGCTGTGACTGTGCAGCAGGCAGGACAGGTAGGAATTAGACACTCCCCATGGAGCAACTGCTGCAGATGTGGCCGCAGATAACATGACACACATCCTTGCAGTCTATTTCCTCTCTGCAATAGGCAGAGCCTGGAGGAAGACTGTGGTGCTAACTGGTCACTAAATGATTTCTCAGCAGTTTGTTTTTTTTTTAATCTTGCTCATGGAAAATAATAAATAGATAGTGAGCTTAATTCAGCGGAGTGATTAGAAAAAACATGACCAATTTTCCATGTAGGCAAAAAGAAAAAAAATCTTAATAGCAAAGACCTGCTTGTCTCTATTGTCATTACACTACTTCATTTTATATTTGACAACATAATAAACCCAGAAAATGTATTTTGTGAGATTAGATCTGTTGCAAAGGTGATTCAAAACTAAAATGATTATTTGAACCTGAAGAGAGTAGGAAGATGCATTAAATACAATCCTTCATTGAATGTCCTTTTTCTGGACATATTTTACAAGGAGGTTGAAATACCTCCACCCTTTTAATTTGATAAACTTGCATGCCCAGTTTAAAAATATTCTGAAGACAGTGCAGGACTGATTTTAGTAAGAACAGAATATAAAAAATATTTTTTAATCTATCATAATTCCTCTACTACAAAACCAAATGGTAAGCAGTTCACAACTCCCAAAATATGCTCTACCATTTACCTTTAAAAAAGTTAGCAGCAAACCCTGCTTTGTTAACTGTTCCATCGGAAACAAACTTCATCCACAGGGTATTAGAGGTAGATCTAATGTCTTCTGGCTTGTCATAGCCACAAAAGTGGCCAATCAAAGGACTGTTTTCATTCATTCCATCTCGAATTTCCAAGTAGTCATATGCACAGTTGTCATGTCTTTCGATCTGTAAAAAAATATTTTAAAAGTGTTCTGTTTAAACTTGACCATTAATTTCAAATATTAATCAGCTAATAAACAGAACAGAAATTTTGGAAGTTCTCATCTCTGGTTAGGGTTGGTAAACCTGGAGGGTGAAAAAAAATAAGATGCATTGCTGGACTGGTTTTAACTGTATTTTTTAGAAGAATAAGAAAAATTTTCTGAGATATTTACACAGGATACAACAGTCTAACTGGAAGAAAATAACTACAAAATACAAGCTCACCTCTAAGCTTCCCATATTCTAATTCCTGCTCTGAATTCAAGTAAAGTCCTTTTTTCTCATGTACATCCTAGCACACAAGATTAATGGTTCACCAACAAATCAGGTCAGAAATATTAATCAGTTTTGAAATAATTAAAAAGCTTAATTTTGATTGTATGAATGAGGTTTTTAGACAGCATTAACTTCTATTGTTTCAAATAATGATTAATTCTATTTTATTTTCTCCTGTTATCTTCAATACAGGGGAAAATTTTGCATTTATCAGGACCCACTGATGCTGCAGGGTAACTGTAAATACTAGTAGTGCATTAAGAATTTGGGGCATCTTAAGAGTCAGAGAGGCAGAAATGATCCAAACCTACTTCTAAAATTATCTTTTGCTAAGCAGCGTTGTTATTGTTTTTCCACAGCTGATGTGCCTGGTTTCTGTTGCATGATTCCTGATTTCAGGTGTTGTCTTCTAATTTTCTGGGTCAACAAGTGAATCTTTGCATATTGTCAGAAAAACCTACTGAAAGCAGAACAACTGAAAATGTGCATCTCACTTAAACTTGCTGCTAGATGACATCTAAGCACAGACTAGCACGTGAGTGCACATGCGTACCTTTCTAATTGCATAGCAAGTCTTATGCTGTCCTCCTAATAGCATTTGGAGAGTCAGTCAGAGCAGGAACTGCACCAAAGGAGACCGAGAGCAGCCTGAGTATGATCCTATCCAGAACCCAGATAATTATGTCTGTCTGTATGGAGAGAGAGTCTTTCCCAAAAGAATTAAAAACCTTTTGATTTACATCATTTTACTGCAAAATTACATCACATTCCTTAAGTAATATAGCATCTGAGCTGTAAAACAATCAACTAAATTCAAGCATTCAAAATAAATCCTCTAAGAAAACTATTTTCAAGTAAGTGGCTGAATTGTGGGTAGGTTTGATTTTGTGATGGGGTGAAGGGTTTGGAGAAGACTCAAATTCAATACAGTACATCCAAATTCTGCTAAAATTACAAGTCAAAACCAGACCAACCCCCCCAAAATTCACATCTTATCCTTGGACAGAACTTTTCTTGTACAGAAACTGCATAGTTAGTGCAACAGGCTGCTGATACTGTGCCCTGATTGTGTATTATGACCAATACTAAGCTCGGTAACCACTACAGACTAAGAAGCTTTTATTTAGCACATTAGGATTTCTGCTGCTTTTATGTAAGAGGGAAAAATTGTGGGAAGGGCTGTTTGATTTTGTTTCATTTTAATGCCATCAAAATATGGCACTTATACACAAAATTTGTCTGTCTTCTCTCCAGCTTTCTAATTCTCCAAACACTTATATATGCAATTTTCTCACACTCACTTCCCTGGCACAATCCATATTGCCATTTGCTCATGAACAGCACTGGTCCAGAGCTAGGGAGATGAGTAAGGCCATGAAGACAGGGGATGCAAGCTACCGATTACTGACTTCAGCAGCAGCTGCATGTTTGCAGCTACCATGGTCAGGCATGTATCTACCTGAGCACTGATAAATCTTTGGCACACTAACACTGATACCAGATTTTCATTAACCTAAAGAGTAAAGTTTAAATGCATGACATCGTATTCCAACTTGAAACAAACAAAACCCCTTTGTTATCTCAGTAAAAATAATACTGCACTCAGACATAGAAAGACATGAGCTGGTCCAAAGCCCATCGACAGCAATGAAGGAATTGTGCACTTCCCTAGGGCAAGTTTGTGGTCATTTCCCAACTCAAAATTTTTAATTTAACAGTTGTTTTTGCCATGTTTCCCATGTTCTACAGAACAGTGTGGAAACTATTACTTTTTAAAGGCTAAGTGCAGCTTTAAGTTACAGGTACCCAACTCCCATTGAAGTGAAATGCTAGTTTCTTTTCCGAGAATCACCTTTTATTTCTGGCAGAAAACAGATAAAAATCTATTTTAGATAATGGTAAGTTGCTAAACTTTTAAAGACTATAAAAATCAACCAACTTAGAAAGTGCTATTGATTTCCAATAAAACAATTCAGAAAGGCAACCATTTCACCATGGTGTGTACTACTACTCCAAGTGATGTCATTATCATCAACATTATTATACTGAGAGATTAAATAGACTGAATAATAATGAATTTAAAATGTGTTTTGCTTATCTGAATCTCAGATTTTAGGACGTGATGGTACTGTCATCTGGGAACACAGCCATATAAGAATCTACTACACTTGCAGTAAGCCTCTTATTCTTCCTATTACATGGATAGAAAATCTCCTCAAGTTAATGAAAGGACTCCACTGATTTTAGTGGTGACTGGACCGTCCCATAAACCTTATTTATTGGAGCATTAAAGCTTCACTAGTTTGATGTTACATGTGGATAAGAAATACGGAAATTGTTAGCAGATGCAAAAAATGCATAAACAAACAGGTTTTACAGAAAAATATGGCACTAAGTACAATGACCTGAGGGCTTAGAAGAACCCAGTATTTGAATCGCATGAGAAAACTGAGTTGAAAAAAATGACAGCAAAATTCTTAAAACAGGTGCATAAGCACCAGAAGAAAAATAAATAAATAAATAAAAATCAAGAACTCTCATGGTGAAATGGAAAGCCAGAGAAAATGGCTGCATGTCTCTAAATATTTAAAATTTGGTAGGATATAAATTTTTACACCTCTGATTACACATATATACTGTTCCACATCACCTGCACTCACACTTGGCAAGAATCTCACAGAGTGAGCACGTGAAAGTGTTTTTCTAAAATATGCAAGTGTGTTTCTGGAGACCTGAAGGATCCTGAAGGTGGGGCAAGCAGGCAAAGATGCACAGCTCAAACATTTATGCATGTGTTTGTCTGGAAGAAATAAAAAGAGAGAGAGCCCTCTCCTCCAGGCCTCAGAATCAATGAGTCAAGTCTGTGCTCATCTAGATTCATTCTGATACGGGAAAAGTAGGAATATTGCAACTGCACTGATCACTAGGCTGTTAATTAGTGGACATGATATTAATACTCACTTAACCCAAGCAACCTTCTCAACATTCATTTCCACAAGGAAATGGAAATTCTTTGTACATAGATCCAGGTATGAAAATAAAAAATAAAAAAAATACTAAAATAGAGACTTTAGACCAAAACGTATTTGGTTAAAAATTCCAGACTACCTTCATTTAGTAGCACTCCCCAACAGAAAAGCTATATACGTGTGTGTATATGTGTGTGCGTGTGTGCGCATGCATATACATATACACACACACATGCATCTGTCAGGAGAAGAGGGTCTGAGGAGCAAGTCCAGGAGCAATCACATTTCAAAGAAAGCTTCAAATGAATTTTTGCCATTGTTAATTTCTTTGTTGACACAGTCAAAACCGAGTTTGGTTTATAGACTAGTTAGAAAAGGTGGGAAACGTGCCTAGTGGAATCTTTAATACTAGTTCTTCAGAAGATCAGATAAACCCTGTTCCCTGATTTATGTAAAATATAATTTAAATGAACATAATCTGCACTAAAAAATAACAGGGCTACTAAAATGATGAAGATTAATACAGCTTGTATTAAGCCAGAGACTGGCTGCTGATAAAAGCTTTTTTAAAAAATAAACAAACACACACAAAAGACCAATAGTTTTTTTTAAAGAATAGAAAAAAGGTGACTAACAACTATAAATCAAAAAGATGGAGTTACCAGTCCCAACATCTTTTCTGCTGTCGTCTAGATACTGTAAAGTGTAGCTCCCAATTGAGCAGCCAAGTAAGATGGGGCAATCCTACACTCAGTGGAAAATGCATTGCCCACAGCAGGCAAAACAAGACGACTCATTGATACAGTTTGAAATTCTCAGTTTTTCTGGTGCTTTCATTTCAGAGTGGAGGTTATTTATACAGTTATTTTCTTCTAGCATTACATATGGATAATGAGAATTCCTCATATTTAAATGTACCTTTCAAAGGACAGAGAAGTAATTTTCTCACAAACACACTGCAGTACCTCTTTGGCCTGACATTTACAATTTTTGATCTAAACTGGCATGAAGAACTGTGATTTTCAAACAAGTTTTTGTTTTACTGGGCAATGCCCCAAGTATTCAGTCCAGAAAGGGACTTAGTACCAGAACACATAGCACTGCAACACCTACATTCAGCCACTTGGACCTGAAATGGAAATCGGACCCTATGGTAAATGTCTGGGCAGGGCACTTCAGAGCAGTTTCCAAAACAAATCTCATTCTCAGTAGGGAGCCCTATAGACTAGCCAATAAGAAACACTGCGAAGACACATATAAGAGAAGCCTTGTGCCTTTCTGGGCCACTTCATCTGATGCTCAAGGGCAGCAGTCTTGCCACAGCTCAGAATCTCCCTGGAAAAGTCTTTGCCTTTCAAGTTCCCACCGTTAGTGACTTTTTTCCCTTCAAAACACATCTAGCAGAGATGCTAACTCCCACTTCCTTTTACTTGAGACTACCACTCAACCACATTCCTGTTCAATTTCCTCTTGCTTCTTAGGAGATGTCAGTCCACACATTTCACCTCTAGAGAGTGCCCTAATACTAAACAGACTGTGGGAAGAACTGGAGCACAAAATTTCTTCTTCTTACAGCCTTAACCATTAACCTACTGATTCATGCTCTCATTTCCTGGTCCGATGCCTCTAACTCTTCTCTGCTGGTGAGGCATGAACATCTTCACACTTGCAAAGAGCCTATAATTTTGTGATCAGAGAAAAGTCCCAAAAGGTGAGAAATGGGAGTTTGATTCTTCTGAGGCCAAGGTGAAACTGAACCTGGGTCAGTTCAAGAGATAACATACTGTGCATGTAGGCCAATACTTAGCATCTGCATTGATGACACCTACTATGGCAAGTCTCTTTTGCAGGGGAAATATGCAGAGGCATAACACCGTATTTCCTGGGACAGCACTGAACAATTCCAAGCAACAATGGCAGATTAGAAAAGCTCCATATCTAGCCAATAAGTTATACAAAGTGAGGGAAAACATTGTCCATTTTCAACACTGCTTGAAAAGAGGTACTAACATCTTATTTTAAGTAACCTCCAGCCAAGCCAAGCAAAAAGGCTCTCTGGGCAGAGAAAGCAGATTTCATCTGGTCTAGTGCGGACATTAATTCATGATATGAAAAAGTTAAATTGAAGTAGAATCTGTGAAATTACAAAAATTCATAGATTTCAAAATTTCAAATTTCCCAAATTTCACTGTTTATATTCATAACTGCTCCCAAATATTTGTTAGCTCAGAACTTTCAATCATACAAAAATGTGCCATACATTTGAAGTCTGGCTATAAGACTAAAATTACAGGTTGAAAATTACATATTTATGATACCTGTGATTAGTATACAAGTGTACCATAAAACTGGAAAATTTAGATAAAATATATATACGCTGTTCTTCATGTTGTACTTCTGGGACATACTCAAACCAATTAAACTCTAGGTATATTACTAAATTTATACAGGAACAAGTCAGCGTATACTGTATGTATAAAAAAGACATATGAAATATTGTTTTTCTTTGTTATAGACTAGTTTACCATTCTTTAGCAATGTTTACATGGAGATGTATGCTAGAGACACTCAAATATGACTCACCACAGTTTTTTCCCCTCTTTAAGTATAGGTTCATAGACTGAATTTAAATAGCCTTTTTTTTTTTTTTTTTTTCCTCTCTCATAACAGAAGCCAAAAAAACAGTGGTTTCTTTCTGGATAGACTTTGTTTTTTAGCACTAAAGTACAACCACCCTATTATTTAACAGAATACTAAAGCAGCCTTACTGAACTGGATTATGCATTTGTTAAACAGCAACTATTGTCAGTACTTCAAACTTTCCAATTCAAATAGCACGGATAATATAAAAACCTTTCATCTTCTTGAAAATTTCTGCAAAAAGGAAGGTCTCATGGAGAGTAAAATTCAATTCTGGAGGTTATTTTTCATACAGAATTCTTAAATTCCTCCATAGGTTTAATAAGGATTCCTTTAAATGTCACTAAATGTCACATCCACTAGATGGTTTTCTAGGATCAGTTAAAAAGCCTTACCTCGAATGCTTGAAAGGTTAATCCGACATTGTAGTTTTCCGACACTGTTATTTTCCACACACATTCCTTCATTGGTCTGTAGTCATCAGGATAATTGGGAGACTGGATCTGGCCTTCATTTTTGTGGATTTCACCTCCACAGATAGCTGATAAAAGCATAAAATCCCAAGTATATTGTCAACAATGACATTTTCCGTCCTCATGCCCAAACTGACATTTTTATGCCCCTTAAAAAAAACCAATCAAACAAAAAAACACAAACACAATGAGGAGTTTATTCTGGAAAAGACTTAAAGTCTACCAAGGACAAAATATTGAAATCAAAGTCTATTTAAACCACTACATATTTTTCAGTTTATAAAAATAATTCATCTTAATAGCTCTAAACATTTTTTTTTTTTAATGTTCAGGAAAACTGACATCACTGATAATCTGGATCTATACATTTTTCAGAATATATTTAAAAGGTCAAAATAATTAGATTTTTTTTGTTCACCTTTGAAATATATCTAGTATACACTCCTAATTAAAATTTACTAACCTTTAGAAAGAGACAATTGAGACAGAAAGTTTATCTTTTATAATTATACATACTTTTTTTTACCTACAGGTTAGCAATTCAAGCTTACACTGAATTTGAAGAAACAGCTAATGTGAATAAATATTTTCATGACGACGAATAAAAGTAAATGTATGTTTACATTATCAGAACAGATAATCATGTAAAGACTTGTGAATATCAATTAAATCATATGGTTTATTACCACAGATTCAATCTTTAACAAACAAGGCTATATTTTACTTTGAACAGGTGAATGCTGACTTGCTAATGTACTCAGTCTGTGGGAGGATCTCTTTATTAGCTAATCCTAGAGCATATGGAAAACTTGGATCAGATTTTGCAAAGAATAAACAGAAAGTACTCAAGAATTACTTCCCCACCTGGAGCAAAAGAAAATGCACATTTAGGTTAATCAAAGAACAAGTAAAAAATGCTTATGATCATCATCAGTTGGGTCCCTGGAAAAGAGATCACCTAATGTCTGACCATATAAAGAGTAGCAAAATGTTGTATCTAGCAAATTTATGCCTTCAACTGTCTCTTTTAGTAATAAAATATCAATTTCATATTAAGTTATTTCTGACTTCTTTTAAAAATATTAAAAGGTTAACGTTTTCCCCCAAAATCAAGTCATTTCTAATATTCTAAGCAACTTACCTTCATAAATTGCTGCAAAACCTTTTCCAACCCAATTGCTGCTGCTGCGGAACTCGATCCACATTCTGCTGTCCGTAGATGCAAGGACTTCTGGCAGTTTGTCACCACAAAACCTGCCTAAAAACATGCAACTATTTACCACATTTTCTGTCACCTCTGAAGCCAAATGCGGCAAACATTTATACGTGTTTAACATTACAAACAGGAGTAGCGTAACCAACTCAGTGGAACTATTCATGTGCCTGCAGTTAAGCACATGTGTTTCTGCAGATCAGGACCTACACACAAAGATTTTATTATAAAGCTTTCAGTACTTCTTCTCACTGCTCTCAGGCTCAGAAGTCCAAGTATAAAACCTTAGCAGAATCAGGGAGAAAACAGATTGTTATGGATTGCTTCTATACATACATATCCAGGCATTTTAAAGGGATAAAGTGAGCACCAATCTTAAGGGAGGAAAGTAATCCAGGTCACAATAACATTGCCCAACACCACCGCATCTCTTTAGACACCAAAGAGATTGAAAACTAACATCCAAATAACCCTAGACTATATAATCTTCTTAAATTCATCCTAGGTGGATGAAATTTCTGTTTGTCTAGGCAGTAGAGGGGGGAAAGGGAGAAAAGAGTAGTTACTGTCTGGTCATCTTTCTTTTCTTTTCTTTTCTTTTCTTTTTTTAATGCCAAAAAAAAAGCACTGTTCAAAAAAAAAAAATCTATCCTTTGTATCCACTTCCCCTTTTTTTTGTTGTTGCTGATTTTTAATTGCGGTAATGAGGATGCTAATAAATAGTTTTAGTCTTCATTCTAAAAAAACAAACAAACAACTGACCAAGAAGTTGGAGAATCTTCTGTTTCCTGTGGTCTGAAATTCCCTGTTTCAATCATAGCAGATCACAGGACATCAAATTTGGCCTCAGGACTAGACTAGTGCTATTCATTTTGAGCCCAAGGAGCTAACAAAAAGTTCCAGTTTTGAGGAAGGGAAAAGTTAACCTTCCTTAGCATTGTTTAAATATAAAGGTTTTGCTTTTTGACATTTCCCCAAGAAAATGTATAGTCCATAAGCTACAGGTGAGGTGGTTACACGTACAAACACATCACTTGGACAATATGGGATGCATGCTTTTGTGTTTGTACAAAAGTGTGCATAATTACATATATTGAAATATGTTAAAAAAACAAATAATTAAGTCCAATATTGGTATCTCATCCTTTAGAAGAACTCTTCTGGACTTTTTTAGTCTAAGCATTAAAATCCAAAAATGTAGAACTTGAGGTTTTAGCCTATTTAAAAACAACAACAATGAAAAAGTCAGTATTGTTTTAGCGTACACTGCCTGCAATCTGGAGCTAGAATTAACCAATGGCTGCCCTTTTTCTTCAATAGTAAAGTACAAAGAAGCTATGGACACAGTATGCCAAGGTCCAACAGTGGCACGATAGGATTTGAAATCTCCCCACCAATCCTCTGAATTAAGAATGGCTGCAGTTTCCTGCATGTGAGTTGCAGCTCTAAGACTTAATTCATTATTGCTTTGCATGTCCTTCATATAGAGAATAAAGTTTTTCCTCTTCGCTCATAATTAAAAAAATACAGAAACAAAACTGGTAAGTACAACTTTAGAGTGGGTGCTCTCACTCTCTCTGCATCGCATCACATGCTCTATAAATTTCTTATTACATGCTCTACAGATTTGTCTGTATATTATTTCCACATTTCTATGAACAAAACCATGGCAACTTCCTATCTTAACACCCATAAGCAAAGCAAAAAGTTGCACATTCTGTAGATTTCATCTTTCCATATGTAAAGTTGAATAACAGTTGGCTGCAATGAAATGAAGGCTTGTTTATGTGAGGCCATTTAAGGTTTTCTCCCAACTTAGTTTAGCTACATCCTAGAAATTTAAAAAGCCAAAAGTACTGTGGGTAGCAAGCAAGGTCCAAATCCTGTGGTCCATTGAACTGAATGAGTATGGTAACTATGGACAGTGCAGCATTCAACAGTTGCATACCAAGCAGAGGTGATTTTCTCCAGTAGCCATCTCTTACTTCAATATAGTCGTACCAACAGAGACTGCTCTTGTAAAGGTCCATCGTGGTGAAGTTCAAAACAATCTGCAATCAGAGGAGAATACCATGCCACCTAATTAAATCATCTGTGGTTAGTACTAGAAAATTACCTCAACAGCATTCTGCAGAACCAAAGACAGTGGCCACCTGTAAAAGGGTTCCAACTGTCTAAATACGTAATTTACTCTTCAATTATTCTTACAGTATGTAAAAAGTTGTATGGGAATACTAAAAGTATTTATTTAACTTTACATATCTGAGGAAGGCTTAATATGAACTACGCAATTTTAACTTACAGGGTGCTTTTAACTGGGAAACACGTATATGAGAATGATGATGTAGTAAAATAGTTGCTCTAATATAATTTTAAGTATGGTATTTGATAATTCTCCTGCCAATTCCTCTTTCTTTTCATTTCATAACCATCAGGATCACTGACAACTGTACAAAATTTTTTTTGTTTTGGTTTATGTTTCTCTTCTACCACTGTTTTGAGAGGATAATTTACTTTCAGACAATAGTAACAATATATATGGACAGTAATGCTGAAAACAATACCACTGAAAAGGTGGTACACTGTCTCTTTTCACACAGAACCTTAATGCAACTGTAATAAAGTTTTCCGATACAGAAATCTGAGTTCTGTGCATTCCTTGAACTTTTGAACTTAGATTTCCAGTTTTACTGAGTGCATGCATAAATAGGCATATTTTCAATACATAATATCAGGACTTCTGTAGACTATTACATGATCCCACTTTGTTTTAGAAATACTAATCCCTAACTGCCATAAACTTGTTCTTGCACAGGAGTAGGATTGAGCTTGGATCAGTTTCACAATAGCTACAGGCTGGACCCTGACTGGCTGGGACAGTCTTAGCATTATGTTCTGCAGTTTCAGGGATGAGTCAAAACAAGAAGATTAAGAATAATTCATATTTTGTATTATAAAATAATTTCCAATTCATATCCCTTCATTGGATTTAAGCATATTTGGAAAGAGAAAGCATCTTCCTCCAAATCAGTTCCTCGATATACATTAATAAATATTTCAGATTAACTAAAAACCTTCTTTACTCACATACAAGCATATAAATGGTTTTATTTTTAGCTTTGATCCTAGGAACTCACAACTGAAACCTGCTATTATAAAGGAAACATGAACTGCTGCACAGTAGCAAGTACTTCACACTGCAAAAATAATCTCCATGGCAGCCTCTGAAGCAGCTGTGAGTGTCAGTTAGAAGGACAGGAATTTATCCTTAGTCCAGCAGCAACGAGGAAATATAACACCAAAGCAATGGGCCAGTCAGATGGGACGGTTTACTTCCATCTCTTCTGAAGGCACCATGTTTCTCTCTAAAGAAAACGTAGTACAATATTAAACCAGAAAGACGGAAATTTTTCAGGCTGTTCAGTTTTAAAAGATAAAAATTGGAGGAAGCTAATTTAAAGATAAAACAAAGCTCAGTGGTTTGGCCATCTAGATGGGACAGTGGAGAGTCATGGTCAAGGCTCTTCTCCAAGCAATGAAAAATGGAGACAATCATTTGTAACTAACACTAAGTGTCTTAACATCAGGCTAGCAAAGCATTAGGGGTTCTGCTTTCACTTACTTTTCACAGAATTACATACATACAAATAGTTACATTCTCAAACATCTCATTCTTGAGAGAAAATGGGAAATTTTTTTATTTATTTAATATTAAAACCATTCTTATCTATTCCTATCACTCTGTGCTGACAAGCCATTGACTGTTTGTGTGGAAAATCCAGCTCACGGGTGATTCTATCAGCTTTCACCTTTACTGCCATGATCTCAGAGGAAACAGAAAACATCCGTAAGTTAACATATAAAGCCCAACAGCCAGAAGTCCTTTACAGTAAGGCACATTATGCTGGCAGCCACATCCTTGAGGGATGAAGGTATGGGACAGGAAGCATGCCAAGGGCCATCAGGACAGCACTAAATAAAAGGTTACCTGTTCTGATGCTTGACTAAGGCCAAACATTTATACCCACAAGCTGCTACCACATTCACAAAACCAGCAAAAGGTTTGCTTAAACTGCAGTCTATCTCTAGCACTGTGTTCTCTGCAGAAACATCCTGCAAGCAGTTTTGGAACGTTTTCAGTGTAGGAGATGCAACAAATGCAGCCTGCCTCTCCATCTTTCAGCCCCTTCCTACAATCATCTTAGGGCCACAAAGGGAGGCAATAATTTAATCTCAGATCCATACACAAAGAACATATGTTTTGATGTTAGTTTGATACTTTGGAAATTCCACAACATTTAGGTAATATTTACTCATTTCCAGAACTGTTATTGGTTCTCTGGAACATAAAGTCCTGTAATGATGAATAGTCATCAAATTATATGGTAGGCTTCCATCCTGAGCTCAAAGATCAAAATGGACTAATCTGAAATCAGGCACAATGGCTAAGCAATCCCCTCTCTTTCTTGCAATAGAAATAATAAAAGAAATAAACGTATTTTATAGAAAACATGTGCATCCTTTATATTGAAAGATTTGCAATAATAGATATTCTATTACCTTAAGCTATTCTTCAGTATTTGTAATACCTGACTCTGGGTATAGATTCCTTTTTCCTGAACTTTGAAAATCAAACCCAATAAAGTCCTAATGAAAAAAACAGTTTCGAATAACAATACTTTGCATTATGTAGATAGGGGATGCATTCATAAGTGTGTAATTTAAGAAGATAATGAAATGTTCCCACATTTAATCATTAAGTGAATGACAGCAATTAGAGCTTTTTTATGGGAAATAAACCATATCAGTGCCTTTAAAACTAGAGCAGGCAGAGAATTGGGGGGGATGGCAACTGTTGGGGGGGTGTTTGTTTTTAATGAAACTCAATCTCTTCATAGGAACATGTTAGTTTTAGTGGAAATTTTTGGTGGAAAAAGTTGCTATAGAAGATGAAAAGTACACTTAACAGCCAGTAACCAAATCATCAGAATAGTCCACTGTTTTACTCCAAGGATTTGAACTTCCACCCCTTAGACACTCAAGATTTTATTCCAGATCTTTCACACCTTTGCAAGTTCTGCAAGCTAGACTTTAAGAGTGTTAAGTGTAAAAAACTTCAACAGCAGAGACAATTCCAAATACCCAGGTAAGCATGACATATGGTTTGGATGCACTCTGACTCCAGTAGAGCAAGCATTAGAACCTGGTTTTCTAACTAGCAACCTGTGGCTTCACTCGAGCTATACAACTACATTCTCTCTTTGGATGGCTCTCATTCTTCCCCTACCAGCTTTTGACCAAGGTCTTGGTGAAGAATCTTTTTTTAATTTTCACAATATAGGGAGACAGTTTTCCTTCCAGTATAACTGAGAAAATTGATAGAAATCCTTCAGTGCCATACTACTCAGTTTCAAGATTATTGCACTATTGATCTAAAAATGACGTGTTCAAGCATTAGTTGAACTGCCTCAGCCGGCATTCATGTGGCTACCATGGTTGGGTCCATCCACACGCTCTTGTGCTTCTCTTGGTCCCAGAAACTGCAGCACCTTCTGTTTCATCAGCTTCCTTGTCTTACTTCCTGGGCACAGACTTCCCCTGCCATTTCTTCCCAGAAAGGGAACCTCACAACTCACTGCTTTGCTTTCACTTACTGCTACAGCCCTCAAACTTCTCTTAGCTTACATGCACCCTTTCCCAGATGCCTAATCCACAGTGTGCTGTGCCTTTACAATTCAGGGACTCCTTCAGGGATGTGTACTGAAGAAATAAATATGCAAATATTATCAGGATCCTCAAACCACCTACTTTTCTTTTTAGCCTGCATAAGAAATATGCAGATCTGGCCAAAAATGCAACCACCCACATGCTTTTCTCTACTTGTGTTCTTTACACTTCTGAGTGCTATTTGAGTCTACCTCGGAAGACAGCAGAGGGGTCCTGCATATCCTACTTTCAGGCATGCAGCAAGTTTGTCTATCCTTTGCAGACTGTTTCTTTATTCTTCAACCTGTCCTTCAAACAGGACTCACCTACTATAAAATTTCTGTTCCTCTCCTGAACTCATACATTTTGCAGTTCAGACACCTTCTAAAGACTTGCTCTCTTTTTCTGCCAAGTTTCTTAAACTACAGGTCAGTATCTCCTTTTGTATCTCGCTATAATACTCGAACACCCTGCTGCCCTCAGTAGCCTAACAAGAATATACTTGTTCCCTCACCCATGCCCATCTCACCCCGCTGTGCAGGCAGAGGGGGTCACAAGGGAGCTGCCTTCTTTATGCCATGTGAGAGAGAGACAGACAGTCAGGTTAAAGCCAGGCTACCTTCCCTGGCTGCTGAAGTTGACCCAGCTGGCTCTCTTGGAATCAGATTATGGAAGCCACATCCTATACCTCCTCCACTGGCTCAGCTCTTTACAGCCTGTAGGTCTCTCTCCAGTCTAGCCACAAGTTTTCCATTTTTAAGACTCAGCTGAAACATCAGAATCCTCTGTTTTCTGTTTAGAAATTTGCATTTCTCCAAACCCTAGTCACCAGGATAGAGTTGGAAAAAGCTTGTTTTACTTAAGTGTGATCTTGTCATTGTCCTGAAGTGCTGATATCTAAATGGAAGTCATTAAAATTGAATAAGTCTCCTCAATGGCCCCTGCCTTTGAAACTATATGAAATAACCTTCACAGCTTTTTCTGACTCTGATGTGCCAAGGTATTCGATGATACAGCAATTCCTGAACACTGACCAGAATTCGTCAGCTAGCTGTACATATACAGAACCCCCAATCTATCACAGCATGATTTCTGATCAGGACCCCAACAAGAATGTATTTCAGATTCTGTTTTGCAATGCTGCAAAATATTAAATAGAGCTAGAGACAAGGCACAGCAAGAGTTCAAGGGGACAGGATGGCTGAAAGGCTTCATAGGAAAAAAAACAAAAAACAAAAAACCCACAATCAATGGGTGTTTGTCAGCACAATTAAGAAATTATTGATTACACAGATTCAGTTGTGCCACTGCAGCTTCAGAGAGAATACACTGCATCTCCCACTGCCTGGGATAAGAAAGCACAAAATACATAGCAAAGCCCAGGCAATACTAACTAAATTTTCTGTAAGTGATTTTTCTCCAATATCAACCAAGGATTTACCTGTCCTGTTTAAGCATTCACGTAAAAAGTTATGAAAAAAAATAGAAAATAATGCAACCTATTCAAAAAGGCAGTCAAAAAAACACTGGCACAGCTGCAGCTCCCTGTGCCAGCAAAACTCTCCACACATCAAAAGGAGGGATTTGCCCTGGCAGAGGGCATACAGTGCTACTGACACCATCCTCCTATTTCTGCGTATAGATACACTGTGTACAGGTATTTACCATATGATCCTAAATCCTGAGTGAAAGTAAAAGGTGAATGAACTGCCTTATTTTAGCAATAAGGATGCACATAGACTGGGCTGGCAATTTATGATCCCTATCAATAAATGATGGCTGCAGACACTACGTACTACTGCAGTCTTGTCCTTCACTGAATTTCCTGCCAAAGTTCACAAGTGCCTGTACTTGTAAAAAGCAGCATGGACAGAATAAAAGCCCTTCAAATTGTGCTCATGTGAAATCTCAACAAGAGACAAAAGCTAGACAATCTGGACTGACGCTTTTTCAGTATATTTTTAGGTGGCTAAAGCATTCACTGACGTTTCAGAACACAATGCGATATACTTACACATACTGTAATCTCTATAAAACATTTCTGAGCTCTATCAGGGTTGAAATAGCAAACAAAAAAAAAGTAAATTTAAAATTATCTTTATTGTCCCTTTACAAAGTGGATATGTTACCATCATTCACTGAGGAAATTTGGGATCAAGCATAATATCTGTGTATGAGGTACCATGGTACGTGCATTAGTTAACACTTAGACCTCGTTTCTGCTGTCCCCTATTCACATCAAGTAGTTGCTGCAAATAGGGTCCCCCGTCTCAAGGGAGATACTATCCTGTGGGAATAGCATTGACAAAAAAATCCTTTGGCATTAGCACAAATATCATTTATTCATTTCTTCCTGAATTCTGTGGAAACAGAGAAGGAGGTCAGAACAGTCCCCTATAGAGACTATGTATCATGTCGCATTAAATTTAGAAAATTGTGTTCAGTTTTTTTCCCCATTTTTTGAAGGGTAGGGTCGGAAGGGAGTTGGTCTTCTTACATTGCTGACTTCAAGACAGGCGCTTTTTCCTTCTAAGCTTTTGTACAATGCACAGGATAATACAGCTCCGATGGTGGTTACTATCTCAGAACATTGTAACAGTATTACAAATATATTATAGTGACACTAAAGTCCACAGATATGCTTACAAAAGGTTGTCAGTATGCTATGAATTCTTAAACACAATCATTTTACAACTTACATATTAATATTGTTTTCAAAACCCATTAACAATTGTAGATGAGCGCTACACTTTAATTTTAACTGAGAAATAGAAAGAAACCTAAACCATTTTTGTTGTTATCATAGCATTATCTAAGAAGCAAAACAGGCAGTGGGGACCAAATTACCTATCTAGATTAATTTGTGTCTTTTGTGCAAACCTTCTTTTACTCATCTGTTTTCATTTGTTATTGCCTGCCAACCTGTAGAGCCACCCACGTCCTCCAAGCACTGAGTGTGTTTATTTTTCCTCCTGTTTCTCGCCCTTGCCAACAGCAGGGCTAACACACTCCAAATGACTTTGCTTTTATCCCTAATAGTGGCAACTGCTTTTACAGCTCCTCAGAATCTATTAGCATATCATGAACAAATATTCTTAGTGTCTACCAGGCCCCTGAATTAAAAGAAACAAGAAATAAAGTAATCCTATTGAGAGAAAACCAAGTCCAATACAGGCCGGGAGAACACTGACAAAACTAACTGAAATGTCTGGTGGTGAATGCTGGGGTTTCTTCCTTGGACTCTCCTATGATATTGAGGGTGATGTGGGGTTCTCCATTTCAGCTTTTAACCGCCTTTTTTTTTTTTTGACTGCTTAATATTGCCCACTGCTTCTTGCAAAGAAACTTGCACCTATTTTTCCTGCATATTTTGTCTCGGGTGATACTTCCTATAGCTCTGTCCATCCTTATTTATTTTGAGGTAGGTTAATATTTGAGCCAGTAATTTAAAACAAGACACAGCTAGCATGTTTTGAAAGTATAGCAACACCCTTCAAAACAAGGGCAGTTTTTGCTTTCAACCAGAATGTCTCACACCTCTCTCAACTGCTCTCAAACCAATCTTTTTTCCCCACATTCTTCCTGTAAAATTGATGTCCACGGAAAAAAAGTATATGCACTAGAATGATACCAGGTAATACTTAATACGATGCTCTCTTCACCCCATTGCATACTGTTTCACTCAAGAAACAAAATCTTACTGAACATACTAAGAATTTCCCAAGGCAGAGCACAGCTCCCAGCTCCAGCCCCCTTCTGCAGAGACTACCGAGGAGCCAGCAAGGTGCTGGGAAACACGGGGCCTTACACCTTTATGCTGAACCACCAGCTGAAGTGGTTTCCACTTTGAAGGGATTTCGTGATGTGAACATGTAGCAGATTGAAATCATGGCTTCATTTCACACGGACAGCCACCAAGGGTAATGATATTGAGGTTCGAATATCCTAGGCCAACATCAAGTCGATGACATACAGTTCATAGTCTCATTCAAGGGACTGTTTTATGGCATATGATTGTTTTCAATTACTACAGAAGCTTTAAAAACAAAAGTAAATGAAAAGCCAAACACAAAAATGTATTCTAAAACTAGTATCTATGTTTATCTGAGGGCATGTTAAAATACCTTTTCCCCTGGGGTCACGGAGATTCGCCATATACAGTGTGTGTAGGAAGGATAACCATTTGGAAATCCTGGAGAAGAAAAGTTGCCCATAGATTCCTGCAGTGTTTCTCCACAGGCTGAAAGAAACAAAATACAGTAAAAATATAAAATTGAATGTTTCTAACAGAAAAATGTGTCTTTCCAATATCTATTTAGAATGCATTTAACTCACTGTAGATGCAGAATGAAAAACAGACTAGTTATTTTATGATTTATTCCAAACAATGACTTTAAGCCAGTCTGACATTCATTCCATTTTACACAGGATGTTTTTATTACATGAACCGTTTCACTTGTGTGCTTTCTGCTGACATAAGCAAAAATTACAGCAGTCTTAAAAATGTCATTGCTGTCAATCAGTTGGAAAATTATACACACAATTTTATTTTGGAAAAAAAAGAAAAAAGAAAAAAGATTTGTCCAAACCCTTAGTCACAGCCTTTAAGAACTAAAACAGAACTAAAACAAAAGCTGGCACAGAATGATTGGCACAGCACTGTGATTTTGTTAGTGGTTTCATTTAATATAGTACGTTGCCCATGTAAGGAACTGATCTGACCCAATGTCACCCATTTATATTGGTATAGAAAATTTAAATCCTATATTCAACAGTATCTCTTTCAACAACAATTTGTAGAGATATCAGTAATAAAGCAAAGTAAACGTAAAGTCTAAAATACCAAAAGCTTTGATATTCTTTATTACTGAAGCTTTTATCACCCATATCTCACCTGTCAATCATGCTACTAGCTGCTGGCTGACTGATTAATAATTCTTCTTCACAATAAATACAACACTGGAAGCTCCTGCTATTCTCCACCATTAAAACTGATTCTAGTAGGGTGTCACACCTCAGTCAGTCATCTTTTTGACCTTCAATCAAATTGTTCCACCTGCTGATTTTGCAGGTGTGATACAAGATGTGAATTTGAGAATATTATCCTGTGACTGACAGTGTAATCAGATCTGCAGTACTTTCAAATTACAGAGCTACAGCTGCCAGCAGGTGAACCATTGTATCATCAAGATCTCAATGAATTATAAATGACCTGGAAAATCTTTAAATAAAAGGAGACAAAGGAAGAGATTGTTTATGACAAAGACAGACAATACAGCTATTAAGGCTGTCTTGCTAAAATGAGTCTAAGATGTAATATGACAACTACACTGTAATATCAGGCATAAGCTACATTCAAGGTATTAAATATGCTCTCCGACATTGAAATGGTTATCGTGAAGAAGAGACAAAAGATATGGGAGCATCCCAAAAAATTTTCACAGCCAAAGTAACATGTCACTGTGTCCTTTAGAAATGAAACAAACAAACTTTTCCTCCTTTTATTTAAAAATAATTTGTTTCTATATTTAAAAAATTGTAGGCAATCACAGCAAATAACACATATACAAAAGCTGTTCAGTGCTAAATAATTATTTCTGTACAAACCATTTTCAGTAAAAATGCTATATCCACAACTGACCATAATTTATTTTTAACCCAGTAATGAATGAAAACTTCAATAAATTGCAGAGTACTATACTGGATTCCCCCAGTGCTGACTATCGAGGTGTATCATAGTTTACAATGCAGACGTAAAGCATCAAAAGGAAGCCCAAGAGTAGAACAATACTCTACAGGAGTACGGTAAAGCAGAACCAGAAGAGGAGAAACTGCTGTCTGCAGAATTCAGGAGGTCTGTGAGCACCCAAGCATTCTGCTCACCACTCTGAGAGCCCTCTCTTGCTGTTCTTCTCCCTCATGTATGGATTCATTGGGACTACACTGCAGCCCGGTACTCTCACAGGGGGTAGAAATATTGTTCCTGCTTTAGTGCTTCTTCTATTTGCTCTGGCTAAATAACTATTTCAACAACATTTCTGTAACTAAGCATCCCTGCAGCAGATGACACATGCATATGACGGTACAATGCTGTTTGCCCGACCTTTTCTGCTCACAATGCATTTCTCTCAGTGAACTTTCACTTTGACTCACAAATATTCATTATACACAGGAACAAAAAAATCACAAAAAGCAATTTGTGGAAAGCAAACAATCAAACATCCGGGGCGTAAGAGAAGTCAGTTCAAATGCAGCCCTGCAAGTAACAAGAGGGAAGGCAGACTCTTACACAACTACCCCTTACTAACCCTGAATTACCCCATCATAAAAGCAGGCTAACAGATCAATCGGTTTAAGCATAATAGCTTTACACTTTTAAAACATTTCAGCATTTATCTCTCATATGTAATGCTGGATTATTTTCTCCACAATATTAATAACATTTCGTGCCCCATATATAGAAGTTATATGTAGCCATAAAACTGTGGACTATGAGTAGTTGCCACAGAACATATTCTTTTTCTAGGAATTAAAGAACAAAACTATATAGTGTAAAGCTGACTACACCCTACAATTTTAACTTAAATCTAAATGCCTATGAGCTTTCTAATAAATCAAAATTTTCATAAATATTTCTGAACTTTAGGGAAGTAAAAGAAAAAAAATCAACTGGATAACTTCTACTAAGAATTAATATAACTAGAATTTATAAAATATGTTTTGGCTTTACATATTTCACAATATTTACCACTTAGTTTAAAATTCGTGGTTACTCAAGGGAAACACAACTAGAACAGCTTATACTATTCAATACTTGAATTAATGATCTGCGAGATCCAATTGGCTTTCCTTAGGAGTTCAGAAACAGATTTCTTAATTCTCAATAGTAAAAGGACTCATCTGCTCCTCCTTATAAAGATTAGCAGTGGAAGCAGATAGCAGGCAGATTATATGCCTGTACAAAGCAATTTCTACCAGTGAAATCTGCCAGCGTTTAATTATACAGCCCGCACATAACACCTCTCTGGTTTGGCCTACACACACAGTCAAGTTCTATTAACGATTACAGGGAAATCTGCAAACAACAAAGCCCAGAGCCACCCAGGCATTTAGGCAGCCAACTCATTTTTTGTCCACAGCACCAGTAAATACATACTGTAACATACAGATAATTTTAACTTACCCATTTCCAAAGAGAATTGAGATCTTTAATACTTTTGACTTAGACCCAAGTCCATACATCTACACATATATGGCACCTATAACACATATTGCAGTCACAGAGCCCTAAAAATACCTGGTGGTGATAATATATTCATTGCCAAAATTAAAAAGTAAATCAGTATTTGCTACACATCGTATTTTTCTGTTAACTTCATTCCCCCTTATAGTTAGGAGGAAAAGGTCTTAATTTAAAGTCTTAATCCTACTTATGTAGGGAATGAAGGCTGGCTTTCAAAGGTGAACACTTTTCTGTTCTAATTGTAATGTGAGCAAGTCAAGCTTCAAGATTATTAGTGAAAACTGCACAAAAAAGAACCAAACTAGGCAATATTCACCTGCTCTCTTCCTCGCATACCCATACCAAATCCTGGTAATATGGAAATGTGCTGAACTTCTTCAGTCCATCCCCACATCTCCCGTGTAGCCTTCTGCTGCCAGCCTGACACTCCTTTCCCATCCACTATTCAGGCCCTCTCTACCTACTTTTTTTCCTCATCCTCTCTCTCTGCCTAACAGTATCCTTCTCCATCATTTCCCTTGCCTATCCTCTTGCTCCTATAAAACTACATGTACATTTTAAATCAACTACAATTCCTATATCAAACTACAATGGTAGACCTACATTAGTTTTAGCAGCTACGCCAAAAGATAACACCTTCTATTACCTTATTAGACAGATTGAAAACCCTTGTAATACAGCCAGGCTTGAAGACCAAGAATCTGTTCTCAAATGCCAAAACACTCAAAGTCCAAAATACGGTTGACAGAGGAAGGATCCTCAACTTATTTGCTTGCTTTCTCTTTATTATTCAGTGGTGTAATAATGTAACTCAGTATTAAAATGTAACAGATCCCTATCAGTGGCTATGCTTTCCTTTGATAAAAATCCTAAGAAAAATGCAAAAATAACTCAAAATTGCTATTCATAGAGTGTTGAGTCCTGGCACTTACTCAGCTGATAACAGACAGGTTATCCAATCTCACGCCTCAGCTTCACCTAGCTCAAATTATTTCTTGATCACTGAGCCCTCTCCTGAATAATGACCCGAATATTCTGAATAGAAAAAAGTCTGTGAGGCAGCCTTGCACTGACTGTGTTCTCCAGGAGCGCTGAGTTCAGGTTCATCTTCATACACCTCAGAAAAATGCAGCAGATTTCTTGGACCAGTAACTGCTGGCAGGAATTACTAGAACTTTGCTTTGAATGTTAAACTCTAAATGAAATGTCTGCAATACTGTAAAATTCTTTATCAAGCCTCAAAAGAAAGGGTGCATTTCTCAAAAATACTAATTCAAGTTACTATTTTATGTATTTTCACTGTATTAAATTTAAGGTAATAAAAATGAACACAAGAAACAATGCAATTATTACTATTGTTTGTAATACTCACTGCTACTCTATCACAAGCATAGCAATCAACATCTTTTATCTGAAATAGGAGATAGAGCATACCTCTGTAAACAGCACTGTATCAGGGATCTTTTTGCCTGAAATACTATGATGATCACAGGATTTTTTTCATAAAATGGAATACTTAGTTTTGCAATTTTCAGTCCCACTAATTGCTTAAAATTTATTAGATCATAAATCACGTGCAACTTTGAGAGTTTTCTTTATTAGATGTTTATTTTTAAGTCTTTGTCACATGTTATGCAGTTATGCAGCTCCTACTGAAAAGATTAACTGAAAAAAAATAGCATATTAGATAGTATGGTATTTGAAATTTGTAGCCAAACCTTCAGCCTAATTGCCACACTTAAAACTCACTTTCTTTATATGGGCTGGCTCACGTATGTAAGGCCAGAAAACCATCATCTTTTATCCCAAAGTTTGCCGAAGTGTAGCACCAGAAAAGGAGCATGATCCTGCAACCACTGCTCATATTTATTATCCCTCTGAAGTATGTTCATCAGTGCTGCAAAAAATAACTGTTATTTTTACAGTGCACACTACTGCAGAACAACTGTGGTTTTACAATACTGTGAAACTAACTTTCAACAAGATTTTCAAAACACTGGAAGAAATGATCACTCATTTATATCTTCTTATGAATTTTATAAAAAGGTCATTTTCTCCAAACAATTATTTGAACATTAGCTCAAAAAGCACATTATATCCTTCTCAGCTAATTGAAAGCACATGTTAGAGTATTGCCTACACATTCAACAGCCTAACCTGCCATTATTTATTTTTTTACTTAAATCAACATGATCATAAGATTCTAGCTATGTGGTTTTGATTCTTACAGGCTATTTTTGCTTTCAAAATTTGTCTTTTATCAAAATATATATATGTAATTTCTCTGTGCTTATGAAATGGTTACTCTTTGTACACTCCTGTTAAAAATAATGCTGCCAGAAAGAATGCTATTATTAAAGTACTTTCTATATCAAAAGAACTGAACAAAAATTGTTACAAAAGGAACATATTTTAATGTGGTTTCTCCTCTGGTAGGCCCAGAAACTCTGCGCTTGTTCTCTACATATAGAAGATTTGAATTCTGTGTACTTACAGCACAAAGCAAAAGCACATTTCAGATGTACATTGTACATCAAATGCACATCAGATGCCCCAGATCTTCAGTTAATCCCAGTGATGCTGATATGAATCTGCAGCAGCTCCATCACCTCTGCCATGATCCCTCTTTTTAGCACTTCTGTATTGATCAGGTGGTAAAAAGTAGCCATATATCTGGCTTAAATCCCTTCATTAAATCCCTTGAGGAGCAGGAGAGTTATAAAACCTATGTGGCAGAGGACTGGTATGTCTACCCTTTCACAAGGGCCTTCCTGGTAAATTCTGGCTGATATATGGCACTTCTGAACTGCTTCAATTTACACCAAAGGTTAAAACTGGTCTCAGCTACAACCAAAGCAAGGAAAGTAAAATCATCTTCAAGACTACCACCATTCTGCCAGCACTTAGAGAAGGACTTGTTCTACAGGGTAACTTTGGGTTAATCCAGACACGCAACTCCTGTCTCTGACACAGACCGTAACTCTACCTCAAAACTAATTTGAAGTAAAATGCTAACATGCATTTGAAGTTATACGATGCTACGATTAGGCAGAAGACATTCAAATACCAAATGTAACTGTTATATCTGTACAAACTTTGTAGTAAGATCTAGCCAGTTCATCCATAAACATCGTTGACAGCTTTGTTGTCCTAACTTATAATTTCTCAAATTTTGAAGAGTCCTGTTCAGAGCCAATTGCAGTAATTTAATTTGCTTCTTTTGCACTGCACTCCACTCAAATTCAAATAAAAAAGGACTCAGGTTCTGAAGTATATTAAAAGCAACTCGTTCATCTAATTATACAGCTCAAGTTTTTAAGTGCAAATATGCAAATCAAAAGTGACATTAAAAATCATGTTTTTTCTAGTCATTGAACAGCTAAAGAAAAGACTGAAATGTCATGAAATTAAATGCCCTTTCAAGCAGTTTAGCTATTCTTAAGTGCTTTGCATTCCAGAGACTTTACCTACAAGATTTTTTTTATGATTCACTTCTTGAACTGCCTATGTCAGCTGCCAACATGGAAACAGACTACCAAGCAGCTGACTCAAAAAATTTATCATTCTTCTTGAACAACAAAGTCAAACAGTCGCTATGTGTTTTTTGATTGATTGTTTGTGGTGCAATACCTGGACATCTATACAGCTTTCTTGCCTGTGCAATATCTCCTTTACTTAGGCGAGTACGCTGGCCAATGGCAGGTCGTATACCATTATCATCACGGGAAGGGAGAATGGTATCCAGAAACATGCCCCTAAAAAAAAATAAAAATAAAAAATAGACCCCAAAAAACCCTATCAGTTTTCTGTCATAAAACTGTCTGAGTTTTATGAATGTATAATACTGTTTTTTAAAACTAGAATTTACATTTGGCTTAAGAAAGAGGGTAAAATGCAGAACTTTAAATATAGAAAACAAGTCAGCAAAATTTTGCAGGCTGGAAAACCTTACACAATATCATCCAAAAAGAGTCTTCCTTCAATATATCAATTAACATATCAACTTTTATATTTTTGTTAGACCACAGCAGAGAAATCTCTTATTAAAATTTAGATTACACTAGGAAAAGGCACCACTGTAGTTCAGCTCTTGCTACATTGAAAAAATGATTTATAAAATTATATAAAAATGAACATTTAAGTAAGACCCTATCATGAAATTCTTAATGACAAAGTTCCTGTTTCTAACAAAGTTTTAAGGAAGTCTTAAAGTCTGACTTACGTGTGTGAAAGCAGGTAAATTCAGTTATGTTTGCCAGTCCTCTGTGAAGTCATCCATCAGTGTTAAGGCATTTCCACATTATTTGTGGAAATATTTTTAACATAAAATCATTCTTCTTTCATGGATTATAATAGGTCTAACTCTATTCTAACCGTGGCTGCTTTTGAAAAATAAATGTCATCTCGCCAATCTCAACTGCTTTGCAACAATATATATCAACTTACCGCATGTGAGTTCAGTAACAGTAATTTACTCTAAATGACTAGATGTAATAAACTTTCTTCAAATGTATAGTTTTATTCAAAATTTCCCCAATTTTAAATATGATTTAAAATATTCTGATAGTCTCAAATTAATTTTAGAAGAACAACGTACTAAAAAGTTCTAATAGCATGCTACAGAGTTTGAAAACCCTTGAAAACCAATAAAATGCCAGTTAACAAAATGTCAGTTAATAAACAGTTAATAAAATGCCAGATGAATATGGTTCTATATTCTCTTGACCTTTTTCTTTAATTTTTGATACTCATTTTTATACTTGTAAGGTTTACATTGAAAACTAAAATTGCTGCTTTCAGTATAGAGGGGATAATGTGGGTCCAAAATAATGAATAAAAGCAAGGATCTTTGTAGTTGGGGACACTTTTTATTAATACAGACTTTTAAATATTATAATAAATGGGTTATTTTGAGTATCGATGGTATACACTGCTCTCTTTATCCAGTCACATTTCTTGTGGCTTCACTAGAAACTTTGCAAAAATGAATGACCTTAAGATGTTCCCCTAACCTAAACAACAAAGTAAACTATAGCAATTTTTAATTTCTAGAAATAAGGCACATTAGTATTTCAGAAAAAGGGATTGTATCAGTAAAGTATAATTTTATTTTCCACTAAGTTTTGGTACATCCTGAAACTGATGCTATTTATACTTTGAAAAATGTGAAACCAATCCCCTCTTAAATCCTTTAGCACCATTCTATGTCCTTTAATAAGGGAACAATTTGTAACAATTTTAATACAGCATGAACATTATTATGTTTGACTAGAACTTTATGATGTTTTGTGATTTCTGCTACTTACCCTGGTGAGCAAAGTCTAACAACTAACAGTTGGCAATATTCCATACTGAACTTGACTCATGCTTTCAAGATAAATCAGTGCAAATCAATACATGATCTCAAGGGATTGCTGGTTGTTTGTAAACAGCATGAATCAACAACCTCTTGTATCTTGGGGCAGGGCATGCCTACTCATGGCACTATCAGTTTTTGCCAACTTGGAAAGTGGTGAGATCAGGGCCTAAAAAACAGATAATCCTGTTGTTGTCATTGCCCTGGGACTCTGGGAGGTTCCAGCTTGTTAAGTTACTCTATTTTATATAGGTTCTTATCTCTTCCTTAAGGTAATGTGTCTATAAATAGATCAAGTGATGTGACTAACATCTGTCTCGTGTGGCTCACTTCCATGCTCTTCCAAGGGTGAATTATGTGTATGCTGAATGTGTTTTTTGGTAGGATTTATTTTTTTTTAATAATAATGATTTGTATTAGAGAGAAAAAGCTTAAGAAATATGTTTTATGCTTATAACAAAGGGTGTCGAGACTTCTGGTGGTCCTTAGTTTATTTCAGAGTCTCAGATTGTCCACAGAAAGTCTATTTTATGTCCAAACAAACTTACAGTTCCTTTACAATACACAACTTTCATCACCATAGCATTTTTGCCTTAAAAATGTAAAATCAGACAAGAAGCAGCTAAGCACTTCACTTTCCAGACAAACTCTACTTTTTTTTTTAAATAGGTTTTAAATTTGCATTACTCTGGTGATATTTTTATAGAGTAATTGCTGCACTGCAACTGGGTATGAAATATAATAGGAGCACTGTGTGAAAGATTCCTGCTTCACTTGCTGTCCAGAGTAGGGCTAGCCTAGGGGAACAGCTGGTTGTACAGCTCCCCACATCCTTTCAAATTTCAGAGCAAGCCCTGGGTTGGCTAATATGGAGTTGAGAATGGGTCAGCCTAAAACAGGCCGAAGGCAAAACAGCAGAATTTTATTATACGGTTTTGATGACAGCAACAACCTGCACAAGCGATACAGAAGAGGCTGCAGTCTCTGTCCGAAATGGTTGACTACAGCTTTTTGCAAATGCTGTGGTTTAAATGGTAGATTTTCTTAATACCATAACCTGTTCTACCCACATAAACCATAGTTACTCAAACTTTATGCAAAGCAGATTTTTCTCTAAGAGAACAGATCATATTACACATAAAATCATTTCACTCATTTGATTTTTACAAATTCTGATTTTTGCAGAATATAAAGTACTATCCAAAAAAGTAATTATTATGAAATGATGTTTCCAAATTATCTTGACTTAAAATCTAAAGAACTGAAGCAAAATTAAAAGGTCACATTGGAACTTAGCACTATAAGGAGAAAAGTAAGCAATATCTTGAAAAATGTAATTAAATTATTCTGTAAGGTCTGACTTAAAATAAGCTGTGCTTTGACTGCTGTAAGAATACTGTGTAGCAAGAGATAATATTTTAAAGATGTTCTAGAATAGTTTTAAAAAGTATAGTTTTAGTATTCACAGAGAAGAATAGAATTAAAAGTCAAAAGGTATAACCTGAGACTCCAACCTTGAGAAGGTGTTCCTGGCATAGTGCATAATGCTGTCAAAGTCATATGGTTCCCCAAGGGAGTTCACCTCTCCAGGCTCCATCTTCAAGAAGTTGTATTCCTGACCTATGGATGATCGATAATTTAGCGTTTCTGTCACATCTCTCTTTGTTAAGATCAAAAACCAAACAGGAAAAAAAAATCCAAAATCCTAATATAATCACTCACTGACATTCATAAATCTTAGTCATTTGGGAGTAATTGTGTGCTTTTATTAACCAGGAGAGCAGAGACATGGTTTCCAAAACCCACATCAAACACCTATATTTGGCATTCAGAAAGAGCATTTTCATTCACCTAGCCCACAGGAAGGCCCCATACCTTATGCTATGTTTCATGTAGAATCCACAAAATTTACTGGCTTGTTCCTTAATCTAGCAGTGGGGAGAAATCCATCCCATAGCAAACACTCCAGAAGAAGCCTGCTCAGTGCAGGCTGGATACTAAAGGGACTTTGCTTCAAAGGTTACTCTCAGAGCCCCCACATATTAACAACTACTGGTAAGTCACATATTCAAGAGCCCAGCTGTTGTAACAATGAGAGAATAAGAGGAACAAAGAATGATACTTAGTTCATAATTCCAGTCAAAAAGTCCTTTGCCCTAACCAGCGTATATACAGATGCAAAGCACCCCTTACTCCAACTCATATTCATGCTGGTGTCCTGCAAAAAAAAACTGCACTGGCATTATTAAGCAACCTTATTTGTATAATACAGGTGAACAAAAACCAGGTCCCATGGTGATCATGACTTCCCGATCCCATTTAGTGACCCACAAGCTGACACCATACCCCAGGAAGCAATTTTAGCCAGAAACTAGAGATAAGACTGCAAGGAGAGCACAGGAGGCAGAGAACAGCATGCCAGCTGATTTCCCCCATGGCAGGAAAAGCCTAGGGGCAGAGCATGCGTAGCACCAGTCTGCATCTCAACACAGCACAGGGAGACTAGAGCAAACACCTGGAGGCAGGTGCCCTTCGGGCATCTAGACCAGAGACCCATGTGAGTGTTTATCAGCTGCTACTACTCTTCAAAGCCCTGCTTGAGGTGGCAAAGATTCATTGCATCTCCAATCTATTGTTTTAAAACTTTTTCAGGATAAACAAACAAATACCCCAAATTATAGTAGGACATTTTCTGACTTTACCCCTTCTTGAACAGACAATGCCCATAAGTCAAAATTAGCATTTCACAAAGGCCACATGTATTTATGAGTGTTGCAAATGAAACATGCCTCATTTGCTGCCAGCTTGCCCACAAGACACAAGAGTGGATAAAACTTCTAGGCTGATGAAGAGACGACAGTCACAGCTTCAAGCTCTTAAGTTCCTCAGATGCTTTGTTTTGACAAAGTAAAATGCCACCGGCTAAAACTGCAAGCTCCACAGGGAACCAGTGATTGGGAAACCTTGGGAATGGTGCCCGGCCTTGTCACAGATTCAAAGTGTTCAGCTTCCCCTCCAGGTCTAAAGCTCTTGGGCAGTTAAACAGGTATTTACACGTCTCTACTTATCGTTCAGTAAAGATCATGAAAGAAAGGCGTTCTCTCAACCACATGGACACGACTTTGAAAGGCTTTTACTTTTAAGAGTAATGGTTTCCTTCAGTTTTTGAATATGATGACTACTTCTCTCCTTCCAGCCAATATTATTTATTGGTTGGCTACTTGGCCAGATTTTTTTCCCCGTCAGAAGAGACTGTATTTTAGTTGTTGTATTTCGTTTGAGAGTCAGCTTGAGATCGGTCTAGGTAACAGGAATGATAGGCACAAACAAATGTTCATTTCAGCTATTGTTATACAGGGTTCAGTTTTAAGAAACTCCAGGAGATAAAAGAAACACCAAAAGGAAATGGACATTTTTTCCAAAACATTTGTCAGAATATCTCACCAGGCTGGATGTTTTCTCTAATGATGGTGACATGGTCATCTCGGTCTGGCCGCGTATGTTCATGCCAAAAGCCTATCACATGACCCAGTTCATGGACAACTATACCAAATTTATCACAGTTTTTGCCAATAGATATAGCCTGAGGACCATTTCCTCTTCGACCCACATAAGAACAGCATCTGTAATTAAAACACAAACACAGATGAAACTTTTCATACATACCACTATAAACCATATAGGAAATTCAGTTAAAACTTGTTGGAGGACAGTGTTTTAAAAACAATCAGCAGAACAATACATCATACAATTTATTCAGACTCACAAACTCTAGATCTAGTGTTAGAACAATTACTTAATAGTTATAATTAATATCTAATGAAGGACACATGCATAATAAATTGACTTTTTTTTTGAGCCAAAGACTTCCTACAAGCTGCTAGTTATGATCAATAGAATTGTCACTTGTGGCCTTGTGTTTCAGAATGACAGAGGAACTTTTCTTCACCCAAAGCGTCAATAAAGCTGAAGTTAACTGTGATTACCATCTCTTCCATGTATGCACTTCACAACTTTCCTGCATGGCTGCCTTGCACATTCAACCAATGCATGTGGGGGAACTGGAAGGAGTCAGCAGAGGCATGGTTTCTTTGTGCCATACTTCTGTTGTAGGATTTGACAGAATTTACCAGACTCATTGCCACTTTGCTTTATTTCAATCTGGAAAGTCTATTTATAAAATTAGTAGAAATGATGCAAGGGAAATGGCAGCCCTTTAAAAGAGTCACTTAGCATATGCCAGCATAGAGATGAAAATACAGAAAAAAGATAACCTGAATGAGATGTAAAAACCTGTGA
Source organism: Apteryx mantelli (assembly GCF_036417845.1). Taxonomy (NCBI): domain Eukaryota; kingdom Metazoa; phylum Chordata; class Aves; order Apterygiformes; family Apterygidae; genus Apteryx; species Apteryx mantelli. The sequence goes on along the minus strand of NC_089982.1, from coordinate 43,205,006 downwards.
CACCACTGCGTAATCCCTCCTCATTCTCTGTTTTTCTGGCTATGGGCGATATACAATGTAATCTGCAACAACTGTAGTTTTAATATTAGGAGGCTAAACTGCTCTGCAGATCAGTGAACCGTTTCTTCTCCCACTCTTGTTTTCTTGCAATAGGAACCTTAGTCCCATAAAGTCATATTTTCGCAAGGGGAAAAAAAAAAAAAAAAGACTGCCTCACACAAGACCGCTCTCAAGTTTCATTCCTGTTTCACTGTGCTTTCATGATTCCAATGTAAACTTATGGAACATAGGTGCCCTTTTCAGCATTCATACTGTCAGCATTTATCTGCGATCCCTACTTTTTGGTTAGAAAAAAAGTCTGCTGACGATGCTAGCAAAAGGAGAGAAGGGAGAGTAAAGCAAATCCTAGAGAAACAGAAAACAATTTTAAATTTAATAAACTGATTCTCTGTAACCTCTGAAGATCCTAAGAATTTCAAGCCAGCATTATATTCCTTAGTAAGAGACTGATCTCCCATCTCTGCTCTGTAATTCTGCCATCTGTCAGGTGGAGCACAATAACACCCTCCCCCTCCATTCCACCCGCTTCATCTCTTTTTTTTTTTTTTTTTTTTTAAATAAGCGGATATTCTGATGCAACATTTATATTGTAAAACATATTTGGTCCTTGAGGAAGTTGATGCTACTGTGGAGCATGATCCTGTCCTTCATCTGCCTCTGTGGCAGCTTCATGAGAGCAATAGCAAAGTCAGATTATATGGTACAGATGTCAACACTTGCTTCTTTCTCCCTTTCAGCTTTTTGCGGTGGCAAAAGGGTTTTCAGTTGTTCGGTTGACTGGCTGGTGAGTCAGTCCTGGTTGGTCTTCTTTATTAGTTTGTCTAATACAACCAGAATTTTAAAACCACCAAATGTGAAGATCAGAGAACTATAGCCATGGCAATTTATCTCATAATACCTGTCCTCAGTAAGCATATACTGCTTTTGCACCGATAGTTAAAATCAAGGATGGACATGTCAAAAAAAAAATGATAGCAATAGTTTAAAATTATAAAGGTCACACAATTTATTTTATGCAGAAAATGTTATTTTAACAACCTGGGAGGTTTGTATCAAAAATTTTGAAACTGTCTTGAAAACACTGTCAGGAAAATTACTGTTCACATTACAATCATTCCTCACTATCTCTACTGGTTCTCAAACATTCCTGCCCTCAAAATAAGTTAACTCTTCCCCTTCTTTAGGTAGTTTCATGGATAAGTGTGAATCACCATTCCTTAGGACACAGTACAGAATTGGGCTCAGTGCTCCAGAGCTCTAGTTGTGCAGTACTGTGTTTTTCACACTTTAGATTAGTTTCTTGAGCTGTCTTTTAAAGATTTCCCATGATAGCTCTCTTCAAAGGAGGCACATAAAAACAAAGGCAACCTAGACTCCATGCTACAGTTCTGTGCCATTCAATGTTCCAGGTTTGTGCTACCACACTACACTGGAGCAAAAGAAACTAAAGAACACCTGTACATTTCCTCCACCATACACAAACCATATTAATACATAAGTATTTACAATATTTATACTGTAGAAATATTGTTATAAGCACTGATATAAATAATATTAATGGAAATACTACCATAAGATGTGCCCTAAAAATACAGCATAGATGATGAAAAGGAGCAACAGATAGCAGAAATTAAATTAGAATAAAATTTTAGAGTAGTAATACCATTTTATCTCATGATTCCACAGTGGATCTCACCTTTGCACCTGACATGCTGACATGGCTGTATTTAACATATTTTTCAGACTGCATGTTTGCAGAATAAATATTATGTCTACAGTGAATATGTAAACATAATTAAAGCACTACAGATATTTCCAACATCCTTTTTACCTAGGTGTTTATCTTTTACTAGTCACTCAACTATTTGAATATCTTTCTAATGTGCAATAAAGAAATTAGCATGGTTCATATTCTCTCTTATTCATTCATTCTCAGTTTGAGGAGAAAAATGTTTGTAAAAGAATGGTTTGGATCTGTAAGGAGGGTTTTGTTTGTTTGTTTGTTTTAAACCATGTGCACAATGTTACTTACTGTCCTACCATATTAGGGTGGGAAGGCTGGGGCATCACACTTTGTATTCTGAGCCAAAGTCAGTGCAATTTGCAGTAGCTCTTCATTCTCAGAAATGTTTATTCATTTAAAAGGCCCTGTAAGGAAATTCTGCCCTTAGTACAGAACTCCCGATTCTTTGTGATAGGCCATTATGTATAAGGAATAAAGTTGTCAAACACAGTGCTAGGTCCCAAACTTTAAATCTTTTAGAAATCATTGGTCCTTACCCTTGAACACTTTGAGGAAAGGACGAAGACATGGAATTTGCCTCAGCTCTCTACAGGAAGCCATGGTAGAAAACACAGAAATTGATCAGATGAAGGAATCCACATTCTGTGAAAACATGTTGCCATTTCCATACTAGTTGGGCTTAATTAATGAGGTAGGGCTCCCTACCTATGTTAAGGTCATGTACATTATAGTAATTATGCTATAACGGCCTGAACTTGTGCAAAGAGACAAAATGCACTATCAATACTTTATGGTACTTTCAAGAACAGAAAAGCCTAAGATGCATGCAATCAGTGAAAATGCACACTACAGACTACTAGATGTGGATGAAATTCTACTGATTTTCAAAAAAACTTTTGCAAATTCCATGAGACTTTGCAGAAACACAAGATCATGGGATAATTCACATTGGAGGAGACCTCAGGAGGTCTCTAGCCTAACCTCCTGCTCAAAGCATGGTCAGATATGAGATCAGACCAGGCTGCTCAGGGCTTTATCCAGTCAGGTCTTGAAAACCTCCAAGGACGGCAACTGCACAGCCTCTCTGGGCAACCTGCTCCACTGCTTGGCTGTCCCCGTGGTGAAAGAATTCCTTATATCCAGTCTGAACCTCTTATTTCAGCTTATACCCATTGCCTTGTGTCATCTGACCATGCATGGCTAGGAAGAGCCTGTCTCAGTCTTCTCAATCTCAATGCCCCCCTCCATAAACAGCGTTAGGCAGCTGCTGCTGTTTGGTCCCCCCAAAGCTGCCTCTTCCCCTGACTGAACATGTCCCTGTCCCACAGCTTACCCTCACAGGGCAAGTGCTCCAGCTCCCAATCATCCTGGTGACCCTCTGTTGAAGTCACTCCAAGTTATGGATGTCTTCTTGTACTGGGAGCCCAGGACCGGACACAGTATCTAGACATGAACTAATAAGTGCTGAGTAAAGGAGGATGATCACTTCGAATGATCGTTGTACTGCGCTCCTGTTTATACAGCCCCTGATGCTGTCGGCCGCCTTCGCTGCCAGGGCACACTGCCAACTCACACTCAGCTCGCTGACTCCCAGGTCCTTCTCCGCAGAGCTGCTCCCCAGCCTGCCCGTTGAGGTCCTTCTTGCCTAGGGGCAGGGCTTTGCATTTGCCCTTGTTGAATTTCATAAGGTTCCTGCTGGCCCTTTCCTCTAGCCCATCCAGGTTGTCCTGGATGGCAGCTCTGCCCTGCCTATCAGCCAATTCCCCCAGTTTGGTGTCATCTGCAAACTTGACAGAAGTACGTATTGTCACCTCCTCCAGGGTCAGTGATAAGGCTATTAAACAGGACAGGTCCCAAGACAGACTCCTGTGGTACTCCACTCATCACTGCCACCCAGGCAGGGTCCAATCTGTTAACCACGACCCTCTGAGTCCAACCATCCAACCAGTTTTTTGTTTTTTTTTTAACCTATCTCATTGTTTATCCATCCAGAATCCTGAAAACATTTGCAAAAATTCAAAACCTTTAACCTTCAAAACAATCTGAACACAACACACATGGCTGGAGCACAACAGGTTGATGAGAACACAGTGATGATAACTACACATAATTATAAAAAGTGAGAACAAATCCTTTAGTTTATAACAGGTTTAAGACTTTTGCTGAATCTTCAAGTTTACAACCATATGAAAATGCTACAGAGAATAATTGCAATGCAGAACTAAAGACTGTCAATCAATGTTTACGGTTTAAAGCAAATCAATAGAGTACAAAGACTATAGGTTGTAAAATATTTAAGTACATTAAAACTATTGGAAATTTATTATGCTATTCACTTCATATGCACTACATGTTTTAATTAGCAAAGATAGAGTTAGTGGCTTAAAAATGTCCATAGGTTTTCAAAAAAAATTTTGCACAGTGATACTTTGGAGAAATGGGATGGAGAAAAATGAAAAAGTGAAAAAGCATAAACAATTGTTCAATTACCCACTATAATGTCTACAGCTCTGCTTTGCTTGACACTATTCACTACAAAAGCAAAAACATTAAAGCAAGAATTTAACTATAGTCTATCTCCTCCTTTCCTTTTTACTTTATTTTGACCAAAAGGACTTGTGTAACCTTTTAAAATTATGCACTGCCACTTTGAAAAGGTCAGGCAATAGCTGTACAGTGATGGCAGAATGACAAAATGGCTAGTACAGCACATTAAGTTACTAAGAAACGCAATTTCTTTTTATGAAAGTATGTAAATTTGTTAAACAAATACCAAATTATCCAATTTACAAAATACCATTTACCAATACCAAAAAGTTAATTGCTTTTTAAAAACAGAGGTGCAAAAGATCACCCCTGGAAGCTTTAGCTGGTATTTCATAAATCAGATAGATTTTTAGGTGTTTTCAAAGATCACTTGACATTTTACTTTTGTACTCACGAAAGCAAGAAAAGTTGGGCATTTCCAAATCTGGGTAGTGATTTTTGGGTACCTGATCTGGCATGTTTGAAAGATGTTTTATTTTTGGAGGAAAAAATTAACTACAATCTTTTAAAGAGGCATCCCTTTAGGATGTCTGAAAGGGATGTCTGACCCTGAACACCTAAAACCCAACACATTTAGAATCACTAATCGTTTTTTAAATGCCAGCCTGAATGTTTCTCTCCCTCTTGTCTATACTCACAGACATAGATGCACACTGACAGAGTGCTCATATATGTTAGCATGATTTCAGAAGATAATTTTGTATTTGCATGTGAAACTAAACTGTAAATCATCTATGTTTAGAAAGAATACAGGCTTATTTAAAAACAAGCAAACAAATGCCCAGCTGAATGTGGCAGTTTCCTTACACTGGTTACCTGCTTTCAAGTACTTCACAGAAATTACAGACAAATTCCTTGACTATTCTTTATACTTCAATGAAAGTTAGAAGCCACCAATGAACACTGAGTCTTAAAATAGCAGCAGTATGCACTGGTAAAGGGTCATTAGGATTTGCTAGGCTGAGTGTCCTGCCAAGCACATCAGATTCATCCAATTAAGCTACAAGATTCAAATCACTTCAACAACTGCCCTGAGTCAAAGGGTCAGGAAGACTGAAATAAATGAATCTATGAAATAAATTAATTTGTAATATCTTGGGTTTGACAATATTCCCAGGTGTGCTTGGCACAAGGTCAAGACTTCTCTGTGCTGTGTGAGCACTTGTCATGCTCCTTAAATTGAGTCAACTGGCAGACTTTAAAGCTCCTGATCTCTTTAATCTTTATTGCACTGGACAGCGGTTGGAGACAGTAACTATTTATGAATCTCTAATTCCATTTAATCAGTCCAGCTGATCGATGATGTTGAGAAAAGAGAAACAACAGGCAGGGAGAAAGTGAAATGACTAGAACAATACATTCATTCTTTTAAGTAATAATATTTCACAGCTACTGTCTAAAACCCTCTTAAATCAATATGAAGGAAAAGAGAATCAGGTGGGGTCAACATTGCACATTTTAAAAAAGCTGCACTCTTCAAAATGTGATAATATAAAGTTTCTTACAGAACAGCATCATCAGCTTGCCACAGCAGTAACTGCATGCAGTTGTGGATGAAAAACTGCAGACCTTATGAACCTACTAGGACTAAATATTGTCACCTCCAGGTTACATGAAAGAAGAGAAAACAACTCACAAAACTGATGAACAAAATCTCACTGAAGCAGCAGGTTTTTAAAATCTTTATTCTTGTGAGAAAACGCCTCTTTCAATCACAAACCTAACTCTTTCTGTATAAAAATAGATTTTTGGCCTATAACCCAGCTTGTTGAATTTGCTTATTGTCAGGGATCAATACAGTGGCCAAATGTTACAATTTGCTGTCCTGAAAGGACCTGGCTATGATGGTAGCTATGGCTTCTTCATGGGCTCAGTGGAAATGATCATCTCAATATTAAAAAGAACAGCCAGTGAATCCATTCCTTAGTTGACAGTTTCCCATCCCAATGTATTAACGTAAATCATCCTCAGAAATTTCAGTTTATGTCACTACCTTGGGCTGTAGACCATGGCAGCCGAATAGGAGACCTATTACCCATACTGCAAGCCATGCCACCACTAGCAGAGTGACAGTGTTGACTGCCAAGGGCAGTAAGAACATCAGCAGCTGCCACCTGACAGCATGAATCAGCTCTAATGCCACAGATTAATATAATTCTCAACTTCTTTTCATTCCATAAAATTGAGCACCTTTTGGAACAGGTAATCCTTTTTTAAAGCTAAAGAACACTACAAAAGCATATCTTGGGCAAGGAATTTACCTTTTTCACTGACTTCAAGAACTTGTCTGTGATGTCAACTTAACATACTAGAAAGTTCAAAAAATGTTAAAATGTTCAGAAGCTGTTCAGTCTACAGTGTTTGGAGAAGCACATGAAAGAGATTTGACTTTTCTTTATCTCAGACAGCTTTGTCAAATACTCATGCAAGCGGAAATCAGCAGCGATTGTAATAAGTCATGTAAAATTTGTCATAAAAAGTACTTAAGTCTTCTGGTGAAGAACAAAAGTTGCCACAAAGTCAGATCAAAGGCATGCTGAGATGCCAGAACAATATGACTAATTGTTCTTTTTTAGTCTCGCTATATAAAAAGAGTTTGATCTTTTACTCAGCAATATTTATTAAGAGCATGTGACTAAGGGCCATTGCAGTTTGCTGACCCCTTTTTTGGCTTTGCATACAGAGAAATATACTATGTCATCAGGCACTTTTGGTGTGATAGGAAGAGACATAAGCATAAAGAAGCAGTAGTGAACAAAGCACGTTTTGAACCTGTTTACAGATTAAAGTTTTTCTTGTCCTAATCAACTAGCTGCATAAATATTTGCTATAGTAGATGCTAATGGCAATGCACACTGCTTTGGTAAAAGAATCATAAACACCATTCTCTTAATACTGCATTCTTATTCTCACATCTGCAGCTGATGGGTGCAAATGACTATCAGTAATTATAAAGTTTCAAACTGCATAGTTAGTGCTTCAGCTGTACTATGAAACAATATTTTAAAAGTTCTCAAAAACAGGTTAAATAAACAAGATATGATGAAAAACAATTATAGTTTAAAACTGCAGCTGATGAAATTATTCTGATGCGAAGGAGGGATCCAGCTGTAGATGTAAAGCTTTTGGCACTCTTTCACATGAACTCCCCACAAGCAAACTAGAGAACCCTGACACAAAGTGGGATATAAAGCTGGCTGGAATATTATATACAAAGTGAAAAAATCACTGTTAAAATAAAAGCAGATCATGAGTAGGGTTCTGCAGGAGTTTGTCCCAGGTCCAATGCTTTCCTTAATGATCTGGATGATAGAGAATATGCTCATCAAGTTTGCAGGCCTAGAACAGACTGCTAAAAACCATGAAGGCAGGCTTAGAATTGAAAACAATCTTTACAGATTGGAGATGAGATCTGACATGGGAAATACGGCATTGCTTCGTTCGGTGTCCTCAGATGTGCAAAATATTGCACATGCAGGATGGGGAACTACTGACCAGGTAGCAGTACTGCAGAATTGATTATGAATCACAAACTGACCAACCATGTGCTGAAAATAGCAGGATGTTGAGAAACAGCAAGACATCATGTTTATGCAGATAAGTGGAAGGATATATGAATTAGCTCCAGCACTGGCTCAGCACAGGTAATGATTCATGTAGACAAGTACATTCTAGTTTTGGGTTCTCAGTTTCAAGAAAGATGTGGAATAATTGGGAATCTCGAGGAGAATAACAACAGTGATCAACAGCCTAGAAGACATGACTTCCAGGAAAGATTAAATGAATTAGGGGTTGTCTAGCCTAAAAGATGACAAAACCAAGGGTGTAATAACAAAATAACAGTCTCAAAATACATCCTGGACTCTTTCAGAAAAGAAAGGGAGTAATTTATTTTCCATGCCCATGCTGAACAGGACAAGTAGTTAATGTGCTTCAATTGCAGCAAGAAATATCTAATTTAGTTATTACCAAAAATAATTCCCCATTTCTCTTACATTAAGGATATTGAAAGAATATATTTCCTAGGAGACTGTGAAGCATCCATTTTTGCAGATTTTTAGAATCAAATTAGACGAGTATATAACAGCAATTACATAGGTATAACTGTTTCTGTCTTAGGCATAAGACATACTTCTGAGATCCCTTGCAGTCCTGTGCATCTATGATAATCAAAATTTATCTCTTTCATTGCTGATATGTAAACTCTCAACATTACTACACTCATGTGTCTCTCTCTGATAACCAGCTGCTGTATTTCAAATAGGCTTTTTTCACCACTGCCTTTCTGAGATGAGCTTCCCATGAACTGCTACAAGTAGTAATGTGTTATGCTCCTTCAAAATATCCTTAATATTTACAAAGGCTCAATAACACTTCGCATGCTGGTGTGTTAATGCTGTCATCTGAGACATCTGCAGACATTGCCACCTGAATTTCCACATGTATGCCTGTATCCACTTTCTGTTTCTTCAAATGTGTTATGTTTTGCCTGGGTGCTCTTTGGGGCAGGGTTTATCTTTTAGTTTTTAATTTGAACAGTGCTAAGTACAATAGCGTCTCCCTCATCTGCGACTGTTAGCTGCCATGGTACTGCAAACAATGTGCTAACAGACCAACACAGCAGGGTGCTATGGGAAAGAACTGAGATTAATTTCACTGTGACTGGCCATGTGTTAGAAAGTGTTTGCAGATGGTTTGGTGTCACTTTTGTCTGTGCTCTTTCCATGGACAATCCTGCATCAGCATTGTATGTAAGTGGTTAGCGCATAGCAGTCTTTATTCACTCAGAGAAGATACTATTTATCTGGCACTTGCTAAAATGGCTCATGGATACAGAACCCCAAAAAATCATGCAACTGCCCCTTCTACTTAGCCTTAGCTACTTAGGCTTTGTAATCACTGGCAGACTGTTCACTGCTATGCTTTTCCTTGTTCTTAATCTTAAGCCTGTTACATTCTTCCCAAATTATTTGTAATTTGTAAATTATCCACCAATAAAAACAACATTAACTGTAAAAGGAGAATGAGGACTCTGGAGGTAGATACTGAGTGTATTTTAATCTTCTGGCTAGAACTGGTTATAATCCATCCTTCATCCTAAGGTGACTTGAATTCACAAAGCATCAATCAACCTTAGGAATACTGCTTTGGCTGGAGAGTTTTTCTGCAGCTTGGTTCTGGGAGCTTTGAAGTTGTGGAATTCACCTTTCATGAAACTGAGGTCTCTGCAGATATCCCCACACTTTTCCAAAAGCATGTAAAACCACTGATAACTTTCACAGTCTTCTACTTAAATGTGCACTGCTTTCTACATCTGTGACTGCAGGGAACCATCATTATTATCCTCGGCTTCTTATTTCCCTTCCAATTATTTGTTAAAGTCCCTGAAATTTATCTTCTGGGTTGCATAGTTAACTATGGCCATGCTGGGCCCAAAGAGAAGCCCATTAATCTGGCACTCTGTTTTTAACAGGGGTCTTCAGCCTGTGCCCATGGGAGCACAGGAACATGGCTGGGCTGGCACGTGCACGTGAGCTTCCCCAGAACATGCTCCTGATTCCAAGGATCTGTGGCTCAGACACTTTCCAAGGCAAAGTTGACACACTTCTTGAAATATTCTAGAAACAGGTTTTATTACATTGTCCTGTGCCTTCAAAAGGCAGCTACAGCTATTTTGAAGATATGCCTACATGTAATCTTATGGGGCTATAATAAAGAACATTCAGCCTCATACCTACAACACACGGAAGTGACAATGCTTCTTTGCACAATCCCATCCCATAAAAGTTTAAAAATAGGTATGCAAAGTGCTCACTGATCCGAAAGTCAGCAAGAAAAAGAGCTGCTCACTGTAGAGTCTACGTTCCCAACAGAAGGTAACTCGCAAGAGAAATATTTCCACAGGTAATGCCCTTCTTGGAAAATGAAGATGGCACACACAGCAAGTTGACTGACTGCTGTATAAAATTAAGAACTCCCGGTGGAATAAATAACTAGCATAGCTGATTGGGGCATTCGTGAGCAGAAATATCTGAGGATGGAATGCAGTGACTGACAGAAAACTGCACTAATGAATGAGGAAAAACTGTTGTGTTCACTTTTACACATCAGTGACCTGGAAAAAGGAATGTGCAAAAAGGTCATGAATTTGCTGATTAAACAAATCTGGGCAAGAAGAGTCAATATAAAATAAGAGTTAAAATTCAGAACAATTAAGCTGGAAAAGGAATATGGGATAAATGTCCATATGTAATTCAACAGTGAACACATGACATGGAGAAAGCTAAGAATAAACTATAAGCCTGAAATACTTTTAAATCAAGACTTGTAAATACTAAAAGCATGACAAAAAGCCAAATATGAAGAATCTCATATATATACATGTACACACACACATATATGTATATATTGAAAGACAATTTTATCTAGCAACATACAAAAGAGGGAAAACTTCAAAAACCTTCTATACATACTGCACATATCCTAAAAGGCCAAAGATAGACACTGACTGCTAATAACTTAAAGCCAAGTTGAACACAGATATGTTTTAAATATGGTAACTATCTATTCACTTTCTCCTATGGCTGCAAAGAAGAGAAACATAGCCAAACAGTGAAAGTGCAAATATCTGTTAACATACATACTTACCCACAGGGTCTGTATGTAAATACAATATAACTTTCTTCATCACTTCGTTCAATAAACGTAACACACGTGTACTTTTCCCAGTGCCGCATAGCCTGTTTGAACATTGCGCGCTGGCTGCCTGAAAGAATTGTATGACATGAAATAAAAGATTTTTTTTAAAACTGCATCTTGTTCCTTCAGATCAGATTTTAATATTGGGAATATGGGTCTGGAAGGAGTCGCTAGATGATGAAGTGCTGTCCCCCTGCAGTCCCATATATCACCAAGCATGCTTTTATCCTTTTATATCCCATATAAAGGGATACTCAGATCATCAGCTTGTCAGAGTATCTTCCCCTGCAAGGGACCAACACTGCCTGACACTCTCTAGCAAACATAAAACCAGCAATAAAGAGCACAGCTACGCTAGACGAGAGGAAGGCAGCAGCAGAAATCAAAAGTGTTGCCTAAGTCCCCACATTAGTATAATATTTGTTAAGCAGTTTTCTCAGGTTGAAGTTATGAAGTGGACTACATTTCATAGAAAAAAAGCAAATCGAGAATCCCTGTTCCTACCTATCTAGCCTGAAAAGAAAAAAATCCTCTAGTCTTCAAATTTGGAGACCAGTTTAACACTTAAGGCATGTGAACAGGCATATCTACTCAGGCATCTGAATTTAATAATGCTATCTTGAATAAGGACCAACCTCCACTTCTTGAGGTCAAAACCATTCAGAAATCAAATGATCTTCCAAGAGGAGGAAATTCTTGATTTGATAAAATATTAACCATACCTAAATATTTGTTTTAAAAACTGGAAACATACTCAAAAACAAACAAAACCATATTCTAGAGGCAGAAACAGCCAGGCCAACTCTCACTCCAAAACCTAAAGCTAGTTAGGTATGCTGGCTGCACATCAGGTACTTCAAGTACTGTAGCAATGTGATTTTACTGTCTGGCAAAAGACAAGGCATATAAACTTGGAGGCAGCACCTGAGAATATTGCTATGCTTTTGAGTTGGAAATCCACAAAAAGCTGTACTACTTTGCATGAACTTGCCAGCAGAGGTACATCTGCTGTGCACTCCTTTGCATGCTGTACACGTTTCAGCAGGGGGTAGAGAGTCTACTGACACTCTAAACAGCTACTGCAAGTCCTGGAGACTAAAGGCAGATTTTGAAAAGTTCTCAGTACCAGCCTAAGCTTTCTCCCATTGGAAATAGTAAAAGTATTTCTCCACAGGGAGAAAAGTCAGCTATATGCACAACGTTTTTGAAAATTTCACCCTTAGGCTCCCTTGCAGGAGAACCTGGTGCCTTTCCTCATGCCACATCCAGGCCCTGATCAAAGGGTATGAGATGAACAGGCAAATCACTGTCCATACCACTAGACTCTCAGGTTTTCTGAAAGGCTGCCAACAAGACTGAAAACCAGTGTCAGTTACGGTAATATTCTTTTAAACTTATTTAAACTTAAACAAACAAACAAAAAAACCCTTCAAAGTTCATAAAAGGCAGAGAGTTAGAATCATGTCAGGATCCTGAGAATTAAAGGTTATTTCATCCCATCTTGCCCATTTCTTTCATCTTTTAGTAATATTTACCAAGCTTTAGAATTTATCTTTCATTATGAAAAAAGTAAAATGTTTAATATGATATACTTTAGTTTAATACCATTATTTCAAAGGACAATAATCCTAAAGCAAAGGTCACATTTGGAATAGTACTATATAAAACTAGAAGTTTACAAGTAACTAAGTTTAGAAGCAATGACTCTGGTTTCTCTGTGCATGTACACAGATGCATATAGTGTATGAACAAGTGTTTGACCGTTTCTTTTGGTTTCCTGTGTCATTCCAGTGCACAGTAAGATGTTATTGCCTATTTCTTCCCTTTTGTCTTTGTTTTTTTCTCTTTTTGTTTTAAATTACCCCTTGCATCTACATTGATCCATTTACATTTTTCAGGGATAACAAATGTTTTATACTTTTTCTAGTTTTTAGCTAAAAATTACATATATTTTGAAGTCAGTCTTTCCGCATATCATATATGAACATTTGTGTGCACCCATGTGAAAACAAAACTGAGGAACACAAAACACATTTGAGTCAGTTTGTTGACTGAAATCAGTTTAGCAGAATACATGTCATACCAGTCAAATCAGTTATAGTCTTATACTAAATACCCTAAATTTTTTTAAAACAGATTTCATGACATTCTGTTACTTGGGCTCTTGAAAATAAACATGCAACAAGAAATATTAGACAATGAAAAACAGCCTCCGCTCTCTAAAACATAGTTATATATTTTTATTATTAGAGCTTGCCTTTGGGAACAATTTTCTAAAGTATGACTAATATTTTCTGAACAGCTGTACTTCAGGCCTGATCCAACAGAAATCTTCTATTGACTTTCACAGATTCTGCTCAAAAAAATAAAAAATAAAAATAAAATTTTTTTTAAAATCATTCTTCTTCCTTTCCAAAGCACAACGCTTACCAGTAAAATTTCCACCTATTACATACGGAATGACACCCCCTGGCCATATTCTTTCTGTTCGTGATGTAGCAGCTCTGGGAAATCGGTTTTTCTCATTTTTCCCTGAGAATTTTACAGTTGCTCTTCCTTTAGATGTATTATTTTGCTCAAAGCCTGTAATGATATTTAAAACACTGAATGAGATCACCAAAAGAAAAAAAAGGAGAGGGAGAGAGAGAGAGAGAGAGAGAGAGAGAGAGAACAATTATTTTGCATCAGGTCTAGGTCAGATTATTTCTTTATATCCTTTAAAAATAGAACACTGCTGTTACAGAAAGCCTACCACTACTTGGTTTTCTTAGAACTCCTTGAAATGGAGTCTAAATCTTCCTTTTTCAAATGTTTATACAGTGATCACTTCTACATAAACTTATTACCTTAAATGAGACATTTGTCTGCCTGTCTTTAATTTTTCTCATTTAATAAAAAAAGAAAAAACATTCTTTAAATTTCCATATACATACTATAGATGACACTTCCTGGTTTTGTCTGGAGATTTTGTGTGTGGTTTTTTGTTTTTGTTTTTTAACAAATTAGGACTTTGATTTTGCAGAAAAGAAGAAAAGGACTTTGGACAGACCTAAACTAATACAGTCAAGGTGTTCACTGTCCCTTTCATTCTTACTGCAGGATCTGGGAAAAAACAAGTGCATAACCATCCTCACAGCAATGGACAACAAAGAGGTCCTGAAACTATTAGATAGTCTTGTAAGTTGAATTGATTACCAGGAAAAAAGAGAAATTATTTGCAAAAGTAAGTTGCATAAACATAGATAAGTCAGAAGAGTCATTTCTCCTGCTGATCTCCTTCACCTGTAGCTATTAACAGTAGATACAGCATTTTCAGACAAAAATATGACTTTCAATTTGATAGTAACCCTACAACACTTTGGGACACAGATGATGTGTTTTTCTGAAATGAGCTTTTGGAACCCTATTATACATGGCTTGAATTTCCTTACAAGACCAAAAAACGTACTATTTTGAGAGATATTACCCACCATTCTTCCCATAACAGGTAAATCTCTCCACAGTCAGCTGAAACTTACTGTGACAACAGAAGAGGATAAGGATAGATGGGCAAGGACTTGCATACCATGACACAGTTAGCTGTCTTCTTCTGAAACAATTTCTAAATTAATATGAGCAATCACAGCAGCTGATTAAAATGGATCACTTGCAAAGGCAGTCAACAAGTCTTACTCAGAAGGGCTGAATTCTTATTCCTCATTGAATAGTACCTTCCCCCTATGAGCATCCCCACTGATATTAATTCAACTTAAGTGTTAACGGACATGTCAGGCTATGCTGTAAGGAGCAGGGAGGATTCCAGGGCAGGATCATGGCACAGTATCTCGGCCCAGGTTCATGGCTGGGAGAGATGCAGAAAGAAGAAATGGAAGAAGCTACAGAAAAAGACAGGGAGAAAGTTTTTGATGCACGGGAGGAAAAGCCTGACTTTGTACCAATTAACGTAATGTATAATCTAAGTGACATCAGAAATGGTATAGAAAATTACAGGGTTTTATAAAAAATAGATTAGCCAAAACATATGCACTCAGGTACAGCAAATAACTTACCCTGGCATTAAACAAGTATGTAAATGAGAATTACACAACACTCAACAACACAGGTAGAAATTTAAACAGAAAAAAACTATTGTTAGACTTAGTATACAGTCATTACTGAACCACTGAACATTATAATATGGAAGTTTTACCATTTCAACTTCTTATCAGCTTTGTTTTGAGCTAGGAGGAATAAGCAATTTATGCCAAATTGCATAAAAAAGCAGGCAGACGTTTACAGAATAATAAAATTGTAATCCTTACATCAAAGATTATATATCAGGGCACATCTGTAAAGGCAGTTACCGTGCCCTGGTTAATGTTACAAAAGATGCAGTGATGCACTTAGGCATAATGTCGTGTGATTAAAATAGAGTTTTACATATTTTCCTTTTTGAGGCTTTAGGATTCATGAAACCAAAGTGACATCTTCTTGCATCAAATATGGTGAATGAACTCAACCAGTATTAATGAGGATTTCACTGATGAAGCCCACTGAATTCAGTTAACATACTGACAAAAGTATGATTGCTCTAAAAATGTGCTTGTCCAGAGTAACACACCACAAATGCTTCAAATGCAGTCTGACTCATCACAATGTCCCAACTGAATCCAGAAAAAGATACCAGAGGCAGCTATGTACCAGTCAGGCCACTGGTTATATGCAGCATACCCTAACAGTACTGAAAATACACTGTATTGATACTGGGTGAATTAGTAACTGTGAACACTATCATACCAAAAATCTAAAGAATTTTTGATAAGAGATTTAAAGCTATCTATTTTAAGCTTCCAGATTTGATGCAGTAAGTAGAGCTCTTAGAAAATGCAAAAAAGGGTTAATACCTTCATTACTCTTACTTTAATAGTCTGTTTATGGCAATAGTAATACAGAAAGTGTTAAAGCACCATCATCATTAACGTTAATGATACATCACATCAAGCAGCCTGCTAATTCAAACAGTGAAAATACCAGAGCCAAATCTTCGTATCCTGTCTATAAGTTGATAGAGGGCACCTCGTTTTTTTGATATCCCATGCTCTCCAAAGCCACCTTTGGGGGGGAAAAAAAAAAAAGGCTTTTACAAAGTTAAAAATACAGAATACCTAGAGCAACTATGTTGCCGAGACACATTAGGAAATACTCTCTGAAAACTGCGATATGTCTTTAAGGAAGTTTAACATTCTTCAATGACTCGCATACAAATTCTTCATGTATTCTTGACAATGAAACAAAAACATTTTTAGCTGAAAAATTTTCTAATATGCATTCCAGAATGAAAGCCAAAATGTCTTTGTTATTTAGAGAAGTCATGACAATTACATCATCTAATTATTATTTGAAACTTTTTTCTTCCTGGTGACCTTGACATCCTCAGAGTCATATTGAGTGACAGCTAGAAGCCCTCCTTTCACAGAAATTTCCTGAATGCATACCAAAATCTTCCCATTTCAAGGGAAGGGGGGAAAGCAAACACCCAAAAGTTTAAACAAAAACAACAAAAATGATAAAAATATGACATGGCTTATTTTACCCCCAAAATGAGTTTCTTTGTCAGCAAGCAAATGGATGTTCAATGCATTTTAAAGGCTTCAGAACATCATATGCAAGCATACCTTGCAATAAAACCTCTAAGGCATGTACGCCTGTGTTGTTCCAATAATTGACAAGCAAGAAAAATTAAGCTAATAAACAACTGATCTTAACATATGCCATGGCATTTCCAGAAGTGTCGCACATTTCTAGAACTAGCGTGTACCATTGATGCATCCACCACATACTCCTGTTAAAATTTTAATCCTTTTATGACTGCAAGTACCTCTGAAAACATAAGTAAACCAGACAAAGGAACACTGATAACACTGCGCTATTCATGAATTATCAGAATTTTTCAGGAAGTTTCATGGTTTTTATAAGTTTGTAGCAGGTTATATTTTGAGATACAGTATCTGCTGTGGGACTTCAGAATTTTCAAACTACTGTTACTGCAGCAAAAGTAAAAGGATAGGAATAAAAGGATTCTTGAAACCTCTGACCTCTGTAGAGAAGACCTTCCCCAATTTCCTATAACAACTTTCAACATATATATATTAAGAACATATTTACTAAATGGCAACTTAAAATCATATCACAGATGAGACAATTCCATATAAGGCAAGTGAGTTTATGTGGTGGCTCAGTGAATAACAACGTGCCTAATTATTTGGATTACACTGTCACATAGTTGCTGGCTCCCTTGAGAAAAATATTCCAAATTTTTTAAAACATTTTAGATAGATGAGGTAATTCTTCAACACATTCCTTCACAAGAAGTTATTTGGTTAGCTATAATATATACTACAGAATATGTAAGCATTCTGTTGCTTATATTGATAAATGTAATTATCTCTCATGTTGACATTTATCTTGTAAAAAAGACAAACAGATAAAGAATCCTAAAAAAATGAGAAAAAAATGTCCTTACAAAATAGCAACTGCAACAGAGAACAGAAAAACTGAAGAATCCATTATTTGACCAATCTTAAAAACTATTACACCTTTATTATTTCTAGAAAAAGTTATTAAGTCATCAGTGCTGTGTTAGCACAGCCTATATATTCTATTTAGTGAAAAACTGAAAAAAGAAAAAGCATCTCACGTAACTAATCTGACTTATTTTATGTGAATAATTTACAGCCTTGCCAAGCCACATTCTTTTTAAAAGAGTTTTAAGAAAGCAGATTTGCTGCTTCTTTCCATAATTTGGGCAGGAGAAAAAGAATAATTTTGGCAGTTTGCACTGGCATATACAAACCAATTTTATCAGTTTTGTCATTCCTATTTACAGCAATTATGTGTATGGCTTATACAAAATAGACCAATAAAACAATAGGCCGATGCTCTGAGAAGCTTGCAGTGCAAGTATCTGATCCTGCAAATCCACACAGATAATCCTCACCAAAGTGAGTAGTCACACAACATGAATCAGAGCACGTGAGCTCAGGATGTTTCATTAGCAGCTGCACTGAAAAAGCCAACTCTGCAACTCTGTCTTGATAGTTCACTCCCAAGTATCTAACTACTCTACCTAAAGTCACTCTTCTGGGAAGGTCAACATGAGACTAACAATTAGGCATGTAAAGTGCTTCAAAAATCAAGTGTGTAATTCATTGTCACTGTATATGTAAGGTAAACTACTCTACTATTTAAGTAAAGTTTTCTATTTAATAACTATTTTATCTTCTTTTTCCAGTTGCTACCTAATATCAATTAGTTGTTCATGATATCCTCTTTTGACAACTTGAGGCAAAAAAGGCTGTAATTCAGCAAAGCACACTAGAATGTGCAGTTTGCAAAAATGAGCCAAAGTCCTACATCAAAATATTGTAAACATAGGAAAATAATTATGTATTTGAAGTACAAAAAGTCTGAATTTGTTTCCAGCTTTATTTTTAGAAAAATCAAGAAGGCCAAAATGTTCAGTGAAGACCAGAACAAAATCATGAACTTCAGCAGAATTTGTTCCATAGAGTCCAGTTTTACTGACCAGTCCCGTTGATTCCTCTTACTTCTGCAGTAAGGGCAGACAAATGCGATCCAAATGCATCAGTCTGTCCCTCAATAGGATACTCTCCGTAGGCAAAGATAATGCACAAATCTCAAGAGAGGTACAGAGAGAAAATTAAATAACTGAACATAAAATATTATTTTTAAAAACAGCTTAGAAGTTTATATTGCCTTTCCATGGCAACTGACAAAAAAGATCTTTGTTGGTTAAAAAAAATAAAAAAATAAATAAAAAAGTCAGCAGGCCAAAGAAATCACTCAACTGTGTCCACTTTAAGGAGAAATGACTGACCTTGCTCTCTACATTTTGTCAGCTAAACTAAGGCCTGAAATACTTCAAATCCAGTCAAAACTATTTGTTGGGGGGAGGCGGGGGAAGGAAACCACTGATTCTACTAAGATTTTAAAATCTAATCTTGATCTGAAAAAGATCAAAGATGCTTCTGCCTTGAAAAAATGGGTGGCTTTAGAAGGAGGTAAAAGAAAATCTCAAGTTATTTTACAGATAGTCTAATCACAACATTTACTTGCAAGGTAGAGTAAAAATATTTTAAATATAGCAATACTGAAAGATCAAACTGAAAACTGCTACTTTTTTCCGGAATGTTCCTTTCTGACCGTTCCTCAAAATGATCCTTTTTTCCACATAGTAGGAAACATCCAGTTAATGATAGCTAAGCTGAGCAACAAATACAACATGCTTGGTGGAAAATAAGTTTCAATTATTCATCTATACATTTTCTAACAGCACTCCTTCACACACTTCCTAAGTACCTTGTCTTCTTGGTACCATATCCTAAAAGCTTACCAATTCTCAATCCTGAGTTTACAAATCAGAACCTAAAGGAATATACTTTTTTTAGACATACATTTGCACAGGCACATACGTGCATATCTATCTATATACACGTGTGAGTAATATCCCTTTAGCTATCTATCCGAATGTCTAACTACCTGTTGATAGGATTGCAGCTTCTGGCACTAACGCACTCTATGTTAATAATAGCAAACATATGTACTAGAATTTGTCCGATAATCAGATACTTGTTAGACTACCAAGGTGAATTTCAGCAAGGATAACACGTTCCTGTGTTGCTTCTAAGCTGGTGTGCAGACCTGGACGCAACTGAGACAAGAGCAAGCGGAGGAGCTGTAATTCACAAACTCGCTTCCAGGACTGCATGCATGTCCTCCATAGGCCATTTTGGCTGTGCTTTCTGGAACTTAAGGGACGAAAGCAAAGCTCTGTCCAGCTTCCTTCCCTCTATGGCCACTTGCAGAGAGGACTTACAGTTCCTGCCAGCTTCTGTTCTTAAGTTCCACAAGTTTGTTTTTTTTTTTAAATCAGAAATGCAAGAAAAAAATTAAAATTTTAGCTCTTCTTTGCTTCACCAAAACAAATGTATACTCATTGCTGAATAATTTTTTAAAGTGTAAACTAGTATTACCCATGAAGTTATACTGACTTTCTATATTTAAAGCAGATTGACTTTTACATAGAAATAAGAGGAAAATAAGTTTTAAAAAAAAAAAATCAAACTTGAAATATCATACCTGTGTTATGGCCAAGTCTTTCGTTGGAGTGCTGCGTAAGGTCAATTGTCCTGTCAATTTGAAAGATTTTTAAGTCTTCATCATCTAAGGCAATATCTCCCCAAAAGACAGCTTTAAATAAAAAAGAGCTCAATTTAATTAAAGAATTTACTTAAACATTAAAACGAATCTGAAGACTATAATGTGATGCTACAACCCGTGGGAAAATATGTAACAAGTATATATCACATTTGCTTACTGATCTATATTTCTAGACAAAGAAAGAGAACAACCTTGGAAAAGACAAATCATTTGTCTCAATATTCTCCTAAACTTTAAACTTTTAAATTTCTTTACGCATTGCATAAATGAAATCATATAAATGTAATGGCAATTTACTAACAATTCTTCAGCATATCTGTTATCTTTTCTGCATGTAAATATAAGAGAGAAGAATAAAACACACTGAAACATGTTAGCATTTGAATTATGAAGTTAAAAAATGTACAGTACACAGAAACTATAATCTAAGTTTCCTAACATTTTCTCCTGAAAAAGAGAAATATTTCATGTCATTTTTAGTATGTTCCAATCAATTCCCATATTATCTGTATGTTTCCTTTTTATCTGCAGAAAATCTTTTTCATTATTCTCTTGCGCTATTATGTCACCCTTTCATAGTTAATCACCCTATTCAGATTCTTTCAAATACTTTGTTTTTCAAAGCACTGTTCACTTTTTTTTTTAATCCGTTCTTTAGCCTTTTTGTTGGGTTGTTCCTTCTCTCTTCCTGCTCTCTTTCAGACTTTCTCAGGTTCTTTTTGCGGTTACTTCTTTTTCATTTGACTTTTTCATATTTTAACTCATCTTCCCTAATCTGCCATCACAAAACTATAAGCTAAGATATAGGTCCATTTGCAAAAGTTAGGAGTCTATGACTCCAGCCTTTCATCTCGGTCTATTTTTGTTGCTATTTTACCCTGCAATCTCCCTGCCAACTCAAACTTATCACTAAAGGTGAACTTAGGCCACATGCTCAAACTGGTGTGAACAAAGTCAACAGAGCATTACCAGCTAACACAAGCTGTGGTCACTGTTTACTATTCTTATCCAAAGTCTTGTTTCTCCCTCCCGTCGCTATTTCTGTCAATAGCTGCGTTATCCGTCCCTGCAGGGTCGCACAATCCCTGGATTCAATCTGTGTCACCTTCAACTCTCGCCTCTCTGCCCGCTCCCAGAAGACATCACCCTCTCTGCTCGGCTCTTCATAGTTCCACAGCAAAATACTTTCTTTGCTTCCATAAAGCTAAATCATTGTCCTGATTTCAGCCATTACCAAATCATTCCCTCTGGTCCATTCAAATTGATTCTAAATATTTTTAGCTAGTCGTCGTCTTCTGCCATTTGGTCTGTTCATTACGTAATATCAGGGACACCGTTCATCAGATAATGTTTTCAGTAGTTTCCTGACCAGCGAGGGGAGCAATTCAGCAGTCTGACTCGAGTTTAATATTAATTATTACTATTATTATGCTATCTTTTAGAGATCCTCATTGCATCCCACTCATAGTAGGGCTCACTGTATAAGCACAATGAAAGATTACAAACTTTAATAGACAGGACAGAAAAATGGTAAGATGAAACAACTATTAACATTTCAGTTTACAAAGAGATGATGTGCCTCAACTGAAGTCACACCAGTTGTCCACACCAGACCTGAGGCCAAGTACTATAATCTAATAGCAATCCCTTTTTTTTTTCCTGGAAATATTGAGAATTAACAAAAAGAAAGCTCTGAACCAACAGAGCAAGTTCCAAAAATAACATACAACTGAAAATGCATTAGGAGAAATCACTTTGTTTTCAGCATGTAATACTGATGTGGATATAAATACAAAATAAAAACTCAAGGCAAACTGAGCTTTAGAAAAAGATTACAACGTAGAAAAAAACTTCGTGGAAAATATATCCTCCCAAGGCCTGATGGGCTGTCGTTGGTGCTTTACTGTTTTAACTGTTACTTTAGCCACGAAAATACAAACAGAGAAGATTTAAGCACTATAAATTTGTCTGACATAAATGCATTGAATTGGGGTGCACAGATATATTTTAAAAAGTACCACCTTATTGTTCAGGCAGGCTACACCAACTTTATTTGTTGGGTTAGAAAGGAAAACAAAACTATGTTATTCCTACTGAACATTTGGACTGCTAGCTAGAATTGTTTTAGTTAGTAACCTACTACAACGTTAAGTTTAATAATAATATAGCCAGGGTAATAAAACAGTAAGTGCTGACGCAAGTACAATGTAAAGGTAAATGAGTAATCTATGTTACCAATAGGAACTAGGTTCCTTAATGTATCAACCAAATAGAAGTTAACACTTACGAAAAATATGAAATTGTTTAAAAGTAGAATGGAAAGTTTGGAACTTTCTCCAGGCCAGTATTTTTGACACTAGGCAATTCTGTTTAGCAGATCACGTAAAAGAGAGTGACAGGTGGAAGCTTTGATGGAAATAACTCATTTAATGTTAGCAACAAAACAGTAACTGCCACTTTACTTTTACTGAAGTAAAACTGTGATTTTCTGAATTAATTTCAGAGTAACTAGGAAGATATAAACAAAATAAGAGTTAATTAGATTCTATTTAATTTCAATCTAATCTAACAATCAACAACTGAGATAAAGGAATCAACTTTCTGATAACTGCTTCCAAAAAAAAAAAACCCAAAAAAAACAAAAAAACCACACAGCTCTGTTTTCCAACGTCTGCATTGAACAGAAATTCTACTCTCCAGCAAAATCTGAAGCAGAACCCCACCTGAACTCTACCCAAAAAATAAGAGATCTCTCCCCTAATTATTAAAACCAACCTTTATTTTTTAGAATGGGTGTCTAAGTGTCAAAAGTACTTCTGGAGAAGAATGTATTTCTGTCTTCTGCCTTAAAATTTTTATGGTTGGAAAGTATCTGAAGAAGTCACTGTGTACACTTCATCTTGTAGCATGCCAACCTTAACCTTACAGAAAGCAAACAGAGGGTTGTTTGGGTATGGAAGGCATGACATTATAAACTATGCTAATAGCAGGTTAGGATTAGGAATTGTATTAGCTCCCTTTACCCAACTTCTGACAGAACTGACCTCTTTAGATATGAGCCTCCCTTATTCTTCACAGATATTTCTTTGATAAGTTTGTTCCAGAAAATAACACAGATTTGATAACCACTTCACTTAGCATGCCACAAAATAAAAACGGAAACAAAAGGGTGGAAGAACTTTCAAAATGATCCAAACAAAACTTTAATGTGCCTCGATTTCTCTCACATTGCTTCACTCTCATTCTTCCTATCTGCTCACTGATCAGAAAAACTTGATGTTTTCATGCAGCTTTTTCACTTTATTTGAAAATGCAAGGTTTGTTGAAAACTACCACATCTGGGACACCATTAGGAAAAAGGACAAAGTATTTCAAATATCTTTTCTTACAGATAGATTCTTAGCCAAAAAGAAAATAGATCTTTTTGTCCAAAACATGATAAAGAGATGTATCCTGTTATACTAGATTTCATGCAACTTTTTGATTTTTTTACATGTTTTTATAGCTGTTACTCACATTATGCATGCACAGAAATTCAACTGACAGTGACCACACACGCATCAATTTCACATAGACAGGCACAAACAAATTACTCAGTAAAATTTATATTTTTCTGTAACAGAAGAGAAGGATTTATGTGGAGCTGCTAATACAGAAAATATTCAGCAGTATGTGCAGTTCTACTCTCATACAAAGCCCTCAGCCAAACATCACCTTCAAAAAGGCCTTATGTAATTAAAACACAAAACTCTGCTCTGTGAATCAGCTAGGCTTGCTACACACAAACAACAGGCTCACAAACAGGAAAAAAACAAAAATATATATGTTAGAAAAAATATTTGCCATCCAGGGAAACACACTTCAATATTATAACAAGAATAATGTGATTATTAAGGGAAAATAACATGATTTATGAAATTCATATCAAGCAAAGGAACTACAGCTATGTTTTACTTCTCATAACAGGGACTATTCTATTATAAATCATTAAGACATCTGCAAAGCTCTCTTTGCTAACCTAACTTCTTCCAACAAGACCAGCCACTACATCAAATATCCACTAGCCTACAGGAGGAAGATCTTATTAAGCATATGAACGAATTAAAAAAAAGAGAAAGATGAAAACTATTTTAAGTATATGTATATACACACACATAGCATCAATTGGCATACAGAGTTAGGAGAAAAAAAACTTTGTAACCTTCTATAAGATGGTCAGAAGTCACAGGTACAAAAAAGAAATCAAGTATTAAAATTCATGGGGCTGTGATATGCAGTAGGATGGCTCTTTCTGGGATTAAAAATATCAATTAGAATAGAAAGTTGCAAAATATGTGCATGAGTATATTTACTATAATTGCAATAATAAAAATTATCTATAAATTTTTCATAATTTTTTCTACATTAAATGAATTTTTAAAACAAATCATAAAGAGACATTTTATAATAAAAATATATTGCTGACAGTAGTAATACTGATGTTAGTAATAGTATAAAATGTAACTAAGTAAATATTGCTAGTGTTTGCCCCTTAATCATAGCAGCTTAACACAAGAAAACTCACTCAAACCTTGGCATAGCATACTTGCTGTCCAGCTACCAAGGACAGCTCTAAGAGTGACATTGTAACACACCATTATGATCCGAGAAACATTTCATAGCATGTTTTGTTGTCTTCCTAAAACTAGAAAGAAATTAGGCAAACTGGCAAGTAAACTGTGACTAGCCCCACAGCCAGTCCCTTGTTCTGAGAACGTATGTGGAATTGTGACAGGGACATTACTCCTAATGGTACGGAAAAGATGCCAAGGATAGGATTAAGGAAATTTTAGACGACATTTTAAAAGCACAACCTCAAATTCTGGAAGGCTACTGGGACTGGAAAGCATAGGAAATTTATCCTTCATCCCCTCAACAGAAGCTGTCAAAAACTGTCAACAAAAATATTAGAGTTAACTGAAAGACAAAATTTAAATCTGAATAGCTTTAAACTCCTTTCATTCCCTTCAACAGGAGGTTGGGCACCCAGCACTTTTCAAAATCTGACCAGTAATTCATACAGCAAGAGGTGCCAAAAAGTGTGTTGACCCAGGTTCAGGGTAGATATTCATCTAGACCTCTATGGGCAGAGGCTCCAATTAGCAGCCTCTTCTGTAGCTGAGATGTACTGTACAAGCTTAAGATGGCATGCCGTACTCTGAACTGCTTCCGTTACTGTTTGTCATCAGTGTTACCTTCAACTGTAAAAATAAGTTTCAGTGTTACTATTCAGAGCTCAGAATTTTCAGAAGAAATTTAGAAACTGAAATTAAAGTTAATTTTCCCAAGTGGTTCATAATTACCAAAATTTTGACTTTTTATTGGAAAAAAAAGACAGCAAGGAAGTAACTTGGTCATTAAACAGAAGAGCATTGCAGCCTATTTTCACGGATGCATCAAAACCCTCTTAACTCAAAATTAGTAATTTCATGAATTTCAGCAAGCAGCATTTTCAAACCCGTGCACGACTGTTTAGGGAAACCTCCAATTTACTTGAAGAAGCTGATGTCCACACACCTGAAAAGGGATACAATACCCCTCAATGACAGCTTCCACTGTCCCATTTACTGTAAAAGACGTAAAATAGCAACCTTTATATCGATTTTGTTCTATGACGCAGGTGAATTCACCATCCAAAAGTTCCAATAAACTGCCATGTAATATATACATTATAAAACAAAATACTTTTCCCTAGGAAGCTGGATTAGTTCTCCAGTCCCTCTATTTATCACCTATTTGTCTCCCCAGATTCCTATTTGCCTGCCCACAAATTTTACAAGTGGTATAACAAAATGGTATCCCAAAACAGTTATTTCAACTGGAAAAATAGTAAAATATTAGTCTCAGGAAATCACTAAAAATACTCAAAATTACAGGGCAATATTGCTAGTGGTTCATTTATATACATTAACAGAAGTGAGACAAAGAATGAAAGAATACTAAAAGTTATAGGCAGAGAGTTTTTTTAAAAAAAACATAGCTCCCCTATTTTTTTTGAAAAGAAATGAGACTAAATCTTGAACTTACATCAACACCAAGTCACAGATATCAGGAATTTACCACTGCAGGATGAAAAAGCCTTTGGAAACTATTAAATAGTGCAAAATAAATAAATAAATATTGACAGCTCCATGCACTGAATAAGAACACAGAAACTTTTTTAATATAATAATTTGAGTCAACTTTTTGTCTGACACAAAACAAGATCACGAACAGAATTGAGGCCCTGGACAGTGATCTGGCAGTGGCTTAGAAGAGAACACCTTCTTCTTGGAACATTTTGCTGTTAGTACTTGCAAGTTTAGGAGTGATTCTCCATGAACTTGGATTGTCTCTTTTGGATACATTCACAGCCATATCACTAAGCTCCAAAGCATTTAACTTTAAACATATTGAAAAAGGTGCCAAGAAAATAGTCCATCAGCACAGGAATATTTGATATCTCTGGAATTCAGGAAAGAGGAGGAAACATACAAAACCACTGAACGTTTTGAGAAATCATAACAATGTCAGTATTGGACCAAGTTTTCCTAAGTATATTCAAATTATAAATATTTTTACTTGTCACTTCGGTGACATAACCATGAAAATCTTAAACCAACTGATGTAGGTTTTATAGCTTAGCTTTCAGTAAAATGAGTTTTCCTGCAATAATATTAAGGGAAGAATATCAGGAAAGTCATACAAAAATCTGAAGTTGAGTCAAAGCTATTTTAGTTCTCAAAATTACAGTATTCAACATCACATCTATAATTTTCCTCTCAAGACTGTCTTTCACGGTAAAATCCATTTCAACAGTTCTTAAAAATATCTGTGAAACAAGACTATGCAGCTTCTATAAAAATTAGTTGTTTGTGTCTTGCAATCTTCTTCCCACTTTCTTCATCCTACAAATATATAGCTACTAATATACATTTATTAAAAGCAGCTTAAAACACTTCAAAATCTGAACGAGTCTTCCCCTCTCAAAAAGCAATCTGAGTTATCTGAGCTGCAGAGCCAGAGACAGGAGAACACAAATGTTAGACACAAAACCTCCTGTACTACAGAGCCCAGCATATTTCAGAAATCCTTTCTATGCTCAGAGGAATCAGATCATAGCATAAATGGATTATTTTAAGTGGTATACAACACTGAGGTAAATTCCAAGATTTGAAAAACAAAAAAGGTCTCCAATACTAAGAATTACTCTCAAGAAAAATGGAGTATTTGTGACATCCTCTATCAGTCAGGGTAAACATTTCACTTACGAGAAGAGGCATTTATAGAGCTCAATCTCTATGAAAGGACATAACGTTTTGTGAGAGATACTCCTCCATGGCCCAACACAGATGTTGATTTACAGATGTTGATTCCTACTGAGTTAACTACAGCTTGTCTTTTGTTCTTCATTTGAAAGTAGTGACTTTTTTTTTTCATCTTTTGTTTCCTTTTTGAGGGACAGTTTTCATATTCCTTTAAAATTAGTACAAAACAAAACAAGATCTTCAAGAAAACAAAGGCTATTTTGACAGGAGCCTCAGTGTTAGGTAAAAGGACAAGCTTCATTCCTAAACTTAAAGAGTGTTTTGAGGACAGGCTCTTTAGCAGCACAACAGCTCCTCGCTCAGATTCTGCTCTTGATTAAACTGTTCAACCAGATAAGCTTCCTGAAGGTCCCGACTTCCAGCAACTATTTTCTTTTTGGTGAAAGATCTACATCAACACTCATACTCTGCAACTGGTAAAATCTATTCCTCATGTAACATGTTAACTGCCAAACTGAACGCAGAGAACATTACTGAACAAACAGCAAAGGTGTCAGCACACTATATTAGCAAAGAAGCTACTGAAAGAACCTTTTGCATCCCCGATTGCTGCCTCACTACAGATATTGACAAAATAAACACTCCCAAAGAGATAATTGACCCATCTTTTATTAACTTCTTAAAAATTTTCTACTATTTATACTTTTTAATCTACAGAAAGATTAGAGTGTTAAAAAAAAAAAAAAATAAGAGAGTGAGAAACATGACAGGAAGAAGACCAGCACCAACAGACTTAACCAATGGCTCTCAAAAAGATCAATGATTGCTGAAAATATGGGGGGAAACGCAGCTGATTTTTCTTACCATAACAAATGATAACCTGCTTTATATGAAAACAAATGCAAAAAAACCATCATTTCCTGGGTCTGCTGCTCCTTACACTACCAGGATAACGATAACAATGAGGAATATACTTCCTCATCTTCCTGGGAACAGTACACGTCACCCCTAGCAGAAGCCACTGTCCTAATATTTGCTGATCTTTCATTTAGCAGTAGCAGACTGTAGTTTTCCAGGATTCTGACATAGGAAAAGAGGCCTGACAGGCCATGTATTTTTTTTGCTGTCCCTGGTGCCCCCTGAAAATGCTGACATTGCCTGCTACAGCTGGCTTTATTAAGGAGGCTAGAAACAAAACATTTGGGGATGGGGGGAATTACAGTCTAACATCACAATATTCATAACTACCCCAGCTAGCCCTATATAGCACTGTGATGCTATGACACTAATTTTCATTTTACTTTGAAACTCCACTATCCTGTGAAAAGCCTGAGGGTCAAGATCTACAGAGTTAATTATATGCATAAACTTTCTTTTTGTAGAAAGAGCAGGCTCCATGAGACAAAATTATTTTTAAAGTGAAATCTTCATAAAATATATAATGTAAGTATACATGTAATAAAACTAAAAAGAAAGCCCAAGACTAAATTTTTTTAAATCAAAAATAGATATTAAGAACAGAATGGAATAAAGGATGGAAAAGCTGAAAACTTTAAAATTAAGCTGTAAATTAAAGAAAGGGAAATGGTAGGAAAAACACCACCACGGAAAGAAAGTTTTCAGTTTGAGTATGCCACCTACATGAAACAGCTGTTAGGGCTGAGACAGACATAGCAGCTGCTACAAGGCCCCCAGAAAGATGCAAGCCTCAGACTTTTTCATTTGAGTACTGGCATACTCAAAACGGAAATAGCTCCACCAAATCAAGTGAACTGCCAAGCCAACTAATATCACATGGTGCAAGCTAAGGGATTAAATAAATTATATTGTTCTTTGTCATTGCACTCATATTAATCAGCTGTATCTACTATGTACAGAAATTTGCACATCACAGCTGATGTGTTGCAGCTTTTTTCTCCTCATATGCCCTGAAATTCAGGTCAAATAGCTTCAGAGCTTCTCAAAGTTCACAAAATAAACTATAGGCTATAAACTGAAGTACCATACCTTTCATGTTGTTTTTTTTCCAAATGATTAACACCACCTTTTTGCTCGAGTGAGACTTACTTATTTTTTAAATTAATACTTTAATCATCATGAAATAACTGTGTATCACTTCAGTACAGTATGACACTTTGTCCCATAAACTGAACTCAGTCAGCTCAACGTGGTTATTAAAGAAGGAATGACTTTCTTCTTTTGCCTGGCAGTTTTTAAATGTTTACATTCCTTCTAAACAGAAGGTTAAAAAGAAACTATACATTTACTTGTATAGATTCACCCACATGTCTGCATTTGGGGGCAAGGGAAGTGTGTAGTACTCCCTATTCAAACTCACCTCAATTTCTACAATGGTGCCCTCTGTGAAATACAATAATTTCAAAACATAAAACAAGAAAAGGAGGAAGGTAACAGCACGGTCTGCAGAGAAGAAAGAGCTATAAAAGAGTTATCAGACTAACAGACACTGGAAATAAACTTTATTTTGTCTCCCAGTGCTCTTAAGCTCTTGGGGTCTTCGGTCCAACACACCTTTGTGGAACCTGGGAAGAACAGCGAGGCTTTACTGTTACTTAGTTGAATTAATCAAAAAGGCGCTGTGACTCAGTGAAGACCTTAGAAGGGTCACTTCACAGGCCAGGCAGCTGCAAACTGAAAACTTCCAAGAAAAGTTTGGAGTTTAGTCCCTGTGCCCTATCAATCACAAGCATGCAAACTTCCACCAAGCAATTGTAACTGCGATACACAACAGGTACCAAGGACACAAACCAGCATCAAGCAGAAGTTGTGAAATGTCTGTTCTTGAACAAAGATTGTCAAGGACTATGTCTGAATCCAGTGCATGCTTGCTGCCCCGTCTTTAGGAAAAGGTCTGTGGGTTCAAATGAAAGAACTAGAATGAAGCAAGGAAATCAGATTAAATGAAGCACAATTCAAACTATCACAACTGAAACAATGGAATAGTTATGAAGTGAAGAAAAGGAGCTAAAAGAATGTGGCTACTAGGAAGACAGTCACCATGCAAAAGGCAAACAACTACAGAGTATTTCATTTTAGCCATCAACAATGAACATTTTATCTTTGGGGAGACAGCAAGGGAGGCAGATCAAGAATTAACCAAATATATGCTAGATTATTACTCAAAGATGGCAAGCAGACATGAACAAAAGGACACCACCAGCAAGGCAAATAAGCTCTATTGTGGAGTATCATCTTATGAATGGGCAAGATGGGCAGAAACTTTTCTATAAAATAAAGCATATCCAGTTGTTTCTCCAATGCCAGGATTAATCATATGGAAAAATGGTATAAACTGATCGAGCACACCAGGGAATTCTCCTTGATTTCCACATGAAAACTACTAAGTTTGTCCAGTGAAGGAAAGCATGATATAATACAGAAACACATTACAGCTCAGGAAATGTATGTCACAGCACCCCTAGTAAAACAAAACAAGCAGAAGTTCCAGTGCTATGTTCCAACCCTGTCACTGGAATGGAGGTGTTAACAAACAGTAAGGATTTCAGAGAAGAATAAAATCCATTCCGAGGAGGAAGAACAAAAATACTGTAATACACAAAATTCAGCTAAATGGGCTACAGAAGATGTGGGCAAAACTGCTTTGCTAACAAGTCCTGTATAGCACCCTAGCCTCTTGGTGATAGGGTAAGTTACTGAGTCAAAATTATTGTTCCTGATAAATGGAAGGTGAAGGAAGAGATTTATATATTGCATTTTCTTTGGGGATTACATGCCCCAGGAGAGTATAAGAAGCCAATTTCAGAATGAGAACTTAAAAAAAAAAAAAAAGAATCTTATGAAAAATGAAATACTTTTATGGTAGCTCTCCTGGAAAACTAGGGGTCAAGCAAAGTAAATAAGAAGAAATATGTAAATGAAGAGGTAAAAGTTGTTAAGAGAAAGCTTTAAGCTGTAAAATCTACTGGTATTAGTCTGAGGACCAGACTCGAACAAGTTTATGGCATTCTTCACAACACAAAGTCAGATGAAATTAAGAATTAATTATCCCAGAAGGGGATGTTTTAAGTGAGTAGTTCCCAGGACTCAAGCCTTTGCAAGTATGTTTTCCTGGGGCTTTGCTGACTTCCAGAGACACTCAGGCTAGTCAGATATGAGCAGTGGCCCTGGCATGGTTCTGGACAGCACGGGTCTGCGTGAACTGGAGTCTGCCCTCAGCACCAGGACTGTTGGAGCCAGCAGAGCAGGAATACGGAGCACCAGCACTGAGGAGGAAGCAGCAGTAGTTCTTTGGAGATCTGGAAGATGACCCAGGAGAAGGCTAATTTACAAAAAAGATTGGGAATTACTATTTAGCTAAGACATCT
This sequence comes from Apteryx mantelli, assembly GCF_036417845.1. NCBI lineage: Eukaryota > Metazoa > Chordata > Aves > Apterygiformes > Apterygidae > Apteryx > Apteryx mantelli. Next base: position 43,173,105 of record NC_089982.1, on the reverse strand, counting down.
TATTTTGGAAATACCAGCCTCCAAGTTCGCAACCATCATGGCCTTCCACTATTGCTAAACTGAACCAGCTTCTTACTATGAAACACAAGTGGATAACAAACTCAGTACCGTACTAAGCGAGCTCACTTTGTAATTTTGCTATGCTATGACAATAAAAAGCCACATATTTTACACAGTAACACTTTCTTTAAAACTTGGCATTAGAATACAATAAACACGTCACACTAATATTATAGTGTAGCAGCACTGATCTGTGTGGAAATCCTTTGCTTCTGAACCTTTTCCTAGCCTCATGGAAATGAAAAATGTATTTCATTTTCTCACAGACAGAAATTCCAAGAAGTAGGCTAAAGTAGTACCTCTAAAACAGAAAATCCCTCAATAATCATTAAATGAAACCAAAGAATTATACAGAAAGCCAAATGGCACTGATAGGAAAGTGCATATCTGAGGGATTACCTGGCATTCAGGATCAGGGTTCTCATCATACCACATGAAATAAAGGTTGCTCCATTTGCACTGTATTAAATTTAGACGTACAAAATTATTAAACTATATATAAAGAAAGCCATTTTTAGCCTTCAGAAGTGATTTCCATTATCAGCTGCAGCTTCCTGTTTCAGTAATTTTTTGTCACGAACCTCACTTAAGTCACTCCATCTCAGTTTTTAGCACATCATTGTATGACCCTGGCTCTACAGAAGGGATGAGGAAAGGGACTAAACAGCTCTTAATGTTGCTTTTTTTGGCACTGGTCCTGTGCTTAATACAGCGAGTTCTGGGTGTTGGACAAATGTAATTCTATACTCCTGTCCACATATTCCACAGATGTCTTCTACATGCTTTTTGTTACTGGAGCACAAGATAGTCCATACAGTTAAAAAAAATTGAAGCATGATTGTTTTATTCTGTATCATCCAATTCACATTATGGTTTAAAACAGAAATGATGAATCCCATTCCTCAAAACTGTTTTGCTTGCTTGTTCCTGAATACTGATGTTTTTTCAGCATTTGTAATTTAAAGGGTTTTTTTTGTTTTTTGTTTTTTTTTTCCCCATGGAGACTGCACAGCTGCTGATTATTTTTTGGACATGGCAAGTAAAACAAACCGAAAAAAACCCCTCAGAGTTAGTGAGGCAACAGTAAATGAACAGTGAAAGACCACTGACATTATCTAATGCTTAATATTAAGTTATTCACAATAGTTAAACTTAATGTTCCATACGTCCTACTCTTACATAGATTATATTTTTAGCCATGATAGTACTTGAGATAGAATTTATATAACCACTCTAACATTTTGCCTCTCTTGACACAAACAAATTGCATTTCAGTTTAGCATTTGCACCCTCTTAACAATCACTATATAAAAACCCAGTGCTGCACAGCTACTGAAAGCTTTTTAAATCCTTGTTTCTAAACAGTATAGAGTAGTAACCTCTTGTGAGAACTCTGCTGTAAACCAGTGGAAACTCCACCCGTTCTAAAAAGAATTATATATATATATTGCACACAGTCCAAACTTACTCACTTCCTGGGTTTTGGCACTGTTGGTAACTCAAGTAACATGCAAAGAACTTAAAAAAAAAATAACTTAAGCTTTCACTAACATTTTTTCTTGTCTGTACAGTTTCTTTGCAAGAGTACCTTTATCCCAAACTTGTGACACTTCAAGGTCTATCGCCACCCCAACCTGTTGCAGAATTGATTAGGTTAAATTGTGTATATTTAGAATGGGATTTTACATAAGGACCTAGAGTCTGCGACTTGTTCTCAGCTGATTATTAGATTAATGCATTGAAAGAAAGTCGAGGAAAAAGTAATTCAATAACCAAAATCACCTATGGATCCTACTGATTTTATTACAGACAATCTTGTGATGTATAATGCCTACGCAAAAGTTAAAGAATTTCACAAATCTTGAAAGAAAGCAAATAGGTATACCTTGGTTAAGCTTCGCATTCCTAGAAAGTCAGTCTCATGCTGATCCTAGTTTCATAAGGCATTTTAATTTGTATGTCAAACAGAAAAAATAAAGGGCCAATCCAAATAATAGATTCTATCTTTTTCTCCAAGTCTATTATTCTTCATTTCCTGCCTTCATTAAGCCACTGCAGCTCCTTATCTACTGCCTGCCACCAGATTGCTTAAACTGTGTTATAATAGTGGCCCATATGCTAACAGGAACAGCATACCATGGTCCATTTGCCTTCCCATTCATGATCACAGACATCACTTCTCCTACTGCAATTGTAATATTCTTAATTACAGCTGTTGTTTGCATGAATACAGAGAAGATAGATACTATTTAATGGCTTTTAATGTCTTTGTGTTTTAATTAATAAAGACTTTACTGCCTAAATTAGTCTCAGTATTTTTACAGTTCAGCAGCTGGAGCAAAGGAGGGGAGCCAAACACGGTGTTTCTAGCCAGCACTCCCCGGGCTAGCATGGTCTGCTGGCCATGAGGGGCACGTTTTATGACAGCAACACAGTGGTGGCCTCAAATGACCTCTTAATATTTCTCTAGGAATAGGAATTACATGAGATATGCAAATACTAAGCTTCCTCTAAGCTCAGAAAAAATACAAATATTTAATATAGCTAACATTCAGAACAAATATGCTAAATTAAATATTTTCAGAGGACTGATACTTTAGGGTCCAGTCTATGGCATTTAGGGTCTAATATTTCAAAATTCCTTATCTATTAAGATCTTATGGAACTGAAAACTTTAACAGGCTGTTAGATTATGGTTTTATTCTGTCAAGACAAACTATTCTTAAATAGGAAGGAGCAAGGAGAAAAACACAGGAAAAGCATTTGCCCAAGTACAACAATTTTAGCGCTCAGAAAACACGTTGCTATATCACGTGCCCCTTGAGGAGAGTGTTTATAAGTGTTTATGTACTGTGTTTACGAGACATTGTCTCTAGCACAACACCCAAATGTTCAATGAAAAATCATATTTTAAAAATCTAAAGGCACACTGCTGTAAGTATTTGATGGGCTTCTGCTCTACAAGTTGTGGGGGGGAAAAGCCCTGCAAAACATAGGCTCTTCTACCTACTATCTCTTGTCATGCGAATCCTGGTCTTCAAGTCCTCATCATAAATGTCAACATTTCTCATTTAAAAATTTGTGACACTATACTTCCTTATTTTAAGCATTTCTCTGAGTTATCACAAGAGTAATTGAAAATAGAATTCACAGTATAGAACAAAATGAATTTGCCTATCCAGTGCTATTGAACACTGCTATTTTAACCCGCCCACTCTTTGGTCCTGGGATATAAGAATGATCATCTAATACAGTGGATTCTGACACAGGTAAGGTTTCAAATGAATGACTCTGGGATACTCCCAAGGTTTTGAAAGGAATACTTATCTAAATTTTAAATTTTCTGTTCACCGCAAAGGCAGCCAGACTGTGATTTTACAGAACCGTATTTATTTGAAGATATTCTAGGAAAGATTATATGACAATATTTCAGCTTGTGGATTGGTTGCATAAATATTGCTTCAGGTATTAGAGAGCTATAATATTATACCCAACTGTGCAAGTGAGCTGCTTTCAATTATAAGGTATTCCCCAAGATGGCAACTCCCAAGACAACAAGCATTCTATCATGACTTTAACAGTACAGATGTAAATACATCTAAGTGAAGAATTCAGGCACCTTTACGAGTGGGAATATCATTGGCATTCGTGGTTTATAAGTTAATGCACTTGTCTTGCTCCAAAACTACATTTCTTTCTATCCCCTGAAGAGAAAAAAGCCCATATTTTAAAGATATCCAGTAGTTTAATCTGATCAAACGGATCCACTTCTACTGATCAGACGGATCCAATAGAATCTTTTAGAAATTCCAAGCTCATTTTCAAATGTGGAACTGATATATTGTCCTTAGGCCTAACAAATATCTGAAGAGGTAGAAGTATACGGTACTATCATGTAATCCACAAGATCCATTAAAAACAGCCCAGGGGAAGAAAAACAGAAAATTCCTGTACTATTGGACTTAAGAGATTATCTTAATTTTTCTGCATGGCAGACAAAAGGAAGAAACCTAGGCTCTAGTTTCTGACTCTAGCAAAAAACTGTCCTTGTGGCATCCTAAAAAATCTTTTAATTTTGATGAATGTCTTACAAATTCATGAATGCACAAGGGAGACTTCAGAGAGCAGTAAACGACCTAACCCAAAGTTTGAGAACAGAAGACATCTTCATGTACTAAAATGACTTCATTTGTTTTTATAAAACATGGGAGGAACATCTGGCAGGACAGGAAAGGATTCTGGAACTTTTTAAGGCATCAGGGCTGAAGTTAGCAGGAGGGTTTTGCATTTTGTTTTGTTTTGTCTGTTCCCCCCCCCCCCTTTTTTAACAGTTTTTTTTGTTTTGGTTTGGTTTGTTTTTTTTTACAAAAAATTTTCTTACAGAAAATGGGCTAAAACCTTAGGATCCATAACAGCATGGAAAGGACTGCAAAATTCCTACAAATCTAGAAGATGTATAATAGAGTATCTGTGGATTTTATAAGAACTTTAAACAAAAACCTGCATAGCAGACAATAGTATTATACCACCTGCAACAACTTCATTTGGAAGAAAACACCAAAAAAAGTACCAGAGTCACTAAAAGAAATACTTCTAATCCCCGTGCTATGTTTTAGCGCCTGGACTGACACTATCTATTTGTGGTAACCTCTAATGTTTCAAAGGTTATTTTATTGGATTTGCTCTTAAACGAGTTATCTTGATAGTATGAGATAAACATTTTAGGGGAATAATGCACCCAGCTAACTCTGCAGAGCTGCTTTCAGTGCTACCAAAGATCCTGAAAAGCAAAATGCAGCTGGGAATCCCCTCATTCCACAGACTGTACCGAGCAAAGAATAGTGGTATCTACTAGCGATAACTAGCCTGTACTCGGTGACTTCCAGGACTCAAGTTGCATCTCCGCACAGAGCTGCGCTGCATTGCGCAGCATCGCACAAACCACCCCTTGCAGAGCTACCACGAGGGAATTCGCACATGATGCTGTGCTACAAGGAGCACCCCTAGTCTCAGGAGGCTTCGTGTGCTAGCATGAAAATACAAAATTTGCATTCATATGTTTTCTTCAGGTGTGCAATCCAACATTATTAATTCCATCATGAGAGCATGAAAGTAACTTTTCCTAATGATTATATTGTTTTCCATTAGGCAAATGGATATTTTCCTGTTCTGTTTCAAAAATAGAACTAAAATTAAAATCACTGGGTTTTTTTAATTTATCTTATTGAATTTTCCTTTGATTCAACTCCATAACAAACATTGAGTGGGTGAAGCACAAATTATAAAACATGATAACATAACCTACAAACTAATATACCTGTTATTTTTTCCATGTTAGTTTCCAGCTTCTTTGCTTAATTCAGGTCAATCATACATCCAATCAAAGTTTTCACAGAATACCCAGAAGTTCATTATTTTAATAACACAGTACTTAGTAAATACAATGAAAAGATTTCACTCTGTAGTTTTGTTTAACATAGGAACATATAAGTGATTGAGTTACCCTGCTGGCACATTCAACACTATCATATATTACTTCTCATAATTTATCAGGATCCATTTTAAAAACAGTTAGACCACTCTCTTCTACTATTCCTACTGAAAGTGTTTTCTATCATGCTTTTAATTTCAAGCCTTAACTTCTTGAAGACTATGCTTACTTTGCTTTAGACTTTTTTATTTATTAAAAAAAAGTTAGCACTACTATTCAATTTTCATATACCAATACCACAACCATAAACGTAGAGGCTATTCCTATTAGAAGAGTTTAAAGTATATCAAGTTGTAAACCAGAATTTTCTGACAGTTTTACTGTAATTCCTACCGTGCAATAAAATTCTGTAAGAGCATTTAACTGATAACATGCTTCATGCTACCAAATAATAATATTAAATCAAAATGAGTAAGATCCTACTGCACAGCAAGATACAGACAGCTATAGCTTAAAATTACAACCAAAGAAATGAAGATAAGTGTATTCTTTCAGAAAGACATAGTGACAGCAGGAGTTAACTGATCAGAAAACTTTACACTCAGGGATAAAAATGATTACTTTAAGGCATCTAAATCTCTAGTTTAATAAAAGATTTTGATAAACTGACTTTGTCTTTTATTTGGTAGCTATGACACTTCCATGTCAGAAATTGAAGGTTTCTTCCATGCACAATTAAAGCACTATCTCCATATTACCAGCATTAGACAAAATCAGTGATATTATATGGATTAAAACAGCCTTTACAAATGAAGGCATAATTAAGTATGAAGAATTATCATTCAGCTGTCATGTTTCTTGCAGAAATTAAATCTTAGCTTAAAGGTATACAAGTTTTTCAACCAGAAGAATATATAGAACTCTTTGTGAAAAATGAGCAAATTAGCTAGGACTGCTGGAGAGGCACGCTATGAGGATGACAGGTCACAAGTGCAGAGTGATCTGGACTTTTTGCTAAACTGGATCCACAGCAAACCCAAACATTTAACACTGAACGCAGGTGAAAGTTAAGGATAGTGTGTGTGTGCATGAGCGCACACACATAATGACAAACATAGGTCACATTATGGTAAGTCAGACAGTATCCTAGAAAGCAGAGTCCCCTAAAGCGACATGATACACAACCTCGAAACCAATGGTTTGGTCCAACAGCAGCCAAGAAGCAGTGCATGGCATTTGGCTCAGCTGGCAGCTGAGAGGCTGTGCCTGGCTGGCTGATCAGACCGTGCTTATCTCTGGCCGCCTTGTCTTTAGGCACATGGATCAGATGAAGCCTGTTGGCCTTCTTATCCAGCTGGGAAGGCATGGAAAAGAATGTGGAAGGAAGCTGGGGAAAAGCACAGGGTACATCAGCACATCTGGATATAAGCAACAAAACCAGTAATGACCCACTTATTGACCAGACACTGAGTTAGCAGAATGATGAATAAGCGGGTAAACACGATTTTCAGTGCAATGCACCCCAAAAAACTAAGCTATTTTAATGGAGGGATTGTGTATAAGTGCATAAATTATTTTACCTTGAATACAAACTTAACAGACCACTGGCAAAACAATTAGTTCAGCTTTTTTTTAAGCTCTCTTTTAACAGAATGTTGAAAAACTGGAAGAGGTTCAGAAAAGATTCATACCAACGATTTCATGATTACAATAAGAGACTTAAGGAGCTCAATGTACATAACAGAAACAATGTTAAATAATTTGACCATTGATAAAATATTGTCATGAGAAAGTTATTGACCACCTGAGGTTTCTGAGTCCAGCAGATAAAAGACTAGGGAAATCAAACAGATAAAAAAGTTAGAATAGGAAAATTCAAACTACAGACAGCACAGCATTATTTCAAAGCAGATGCCAAAAATCACTTGTAAATTGATTCTTTTAATTTAAGAAAGCTGGTCCTTCCAGAAGGTATATCCTATTTCAGCACAACTTGATGACGTTGATGCATGAACAAATGTACAAAATTCAGACTGTAGTTTTAAAGACTTCAAACTGAAATTCTAAAGCAAATAAATAAAGGAACAAGTAAAGTATCTGCAAAACACCACTGACCATAAGCTAAGCTGTTCTCATTATCCTGTCTTCAGACTCTTTTTTTAAAAGGGAAGGTTTTTGCAAAGTGACTATCTTTCTTCAAAAAAGATACATCCAGATTATTATTGTTTTATTAATATAGATATTACTGTGTGGTTTCTAAATTTCACCAAGAAATTAGACTACACAGCAAGAACAAAGCTTTGCAAATAGTCTCTGCACCATCTTAATAGACAAGACAATGCAATGGGAGGGAACGGACAGAATTTTGGTAGCACAGTTAGAAGAAAGAATAATTGGCTGATATGACAATCTCAAAAAGGAATTACTGGTTAAAAATTCCCCCTTTATGGTCTATTTAACTCCAGGCCAAAATACTTCATTTGAAACAAACTCAGTCTCTAGATATGAAGGGAAGAGAAGCAACTGTTGTTGCTCTACAGACCCCACAAGCCACAGAAGAGCAAAGCCTCTCCTTGGACACAGTACACTGACTAAAGTAGAAAGGAGCCTATTGCGTGGAAACAGACAATGAAAAGAGAAAATGGTTCTTATATGAGTTTGTCAGAAAGAGCAGCCTGCCAAAGTTAAGGGGTTTTTCAAAGAAAACATTGTCTCTAGCATGTTCTGGAAGAACAATGTTTCACTGCAATTTCAAGAAAGCTGGAGGCGAAACATGTACCTGGCAAAGGCAAATTGGAAGAACAGATTGCTCTAGCCTTTTTCATCATTGAAGACAATACTGAACCTCTCTCATTTCTTTCAGATGACAGATTTGACCAAATGAAGAGGTCTGCTTTATATTACGCTCAAATATACACTTTCCCCTGCTTTTAGGAAAACTTTCTCTTTACTGCCCAGGGGATTTAAGCAAAAGTTTTGTTGTAAAATATCCCATGATGCCTAACAGGTGTAGAAAAACAATCACAACAATCACGCCAGACCGCTTCATAGGGTGATTCAGTCTTCACAGAAGCTGACAGAACATTTTCAATCCCACCGTTAAGTGCAAGGCCAGGACAAACGCACCAAGCAGACAGTCTGCGCTTCACAGAATCGGCTTCTGTCGACTGTCCCCGACGCCTGATGTTTAGCAGAAGAACCTAGCTTCACCCGAAAGCTTCTCAAGGTATTTGTGGCAATCTGCTACAGAGTCAGCGAGCGCACTACAGCTGACAATAAAAGCTGTCATCACAGGATGACACTTCAGACCACGTTTGGTACCAGCTGGAAGGAGTTTTACACTTTAACATCAACACAGTTCCCACTGCTTCCTACTTCAGACCTCTGAAGTATCCCCCCAAAACCATCTATTATAAACAGCTACACTCCAGAGAGTACTGAAAGCTATAAATCCTGACTCCAAAAGGCAGGGGGCAAATTCTTAACACCTGGTTTTAAGTGATTCTGATGTCTTGACATAAATATGTATTATTTTTCTGAATGGCATAGGAAACAATGGTAAAGATTCACAGTAATCACGTGATGTTTTGGTTTGTGGTAATCACCTAAAAAAGGCACACATAGCAGGATATGACTTGTAAAGTTACCTGAAAAGCAAAAATCTCTTGGATATACTTGATCAGCAGATAAATGAACAGTTTTGATCTGCTCACTTGGGTTCCTCCCCTCAACCTATTTTTCTGCCAAAGTCATCCATCAGCGAAGTAAAAGAACCTTTGACAAATGGCATCTTTGGTATTTTTCACTGGGGCAGCACTAAACTTTTCAAGTAATTCCATATTATGATAATCAATGAGGTGAAAATTAACACATGGCATTGCACAAATGGCATTAATAATGCACCACTGAAGAAAGTATTTACCAAAAATGCAACTCCCAGAAGCAACCTCTCTTCAGCAGAGAAATACTGCAACACAGCAAAAATCCCATGTCAGCACTCAGCAGGAAAAGGGGAAGCACAAGACTGGGACTTGTGTCTGCTTTGTTAGGAAGATAAGATGGGATGGGTTTGGGAGGAAGAAAAAGAAAAAAAATCCTAAACAGAAATCCTGCCATCAAAAAAGACACAAGAAAAAATGCGGATCAGGCTTTAAACGTAACAAATATTTAGTGATAAGTAGCTACCCAAGGTACATGATTAATTAATTACCAGTAAATATTAGCTAGCACACACTGACCATCTTTCCCAACACTTGCATCTAGCACTGCTTGTTTCTGTAACAGTCAACTGCACATCACTCCTACGCTTCTGAATGTAACGACTTTGACATTCTTTAGAATAATGTAAAGGCAATTTTGAGAAACTGATATTTTTTTTTCTTCTCCAAAGTGCTTGGAATTTCTTCTCTGCTATGCGAGCAGTTTAAAAACTGCCTATCAGTTTAGGTGATGCTTTTTTCAAAACCAAACTTTTTTTTTTTTTTTTTAATCTACATGCTATCTTCTGTAAGGATGTGTAATAAGATCTTACTAGCAGTAGAATGTTTTGATAAAAGCTGCACTGAGATGTATAGTAAAATATTCTGAAATATCAAGGAGGTGGTTTAATGATGCATTTCAAACTATAGTTTTAATCTGTCAATAGATTACCCTTGCTATCAGATACTTAAAGAAATATTCTACAATCAGTTAAGTGGTAGGAATTTTGGCATTTCATATATTGACTTCTATTCCATTTCTACTATTTCTGTCCTCTCTTGTTTATTAAAGCAGAAAGGGGCAGATTATATCTGAAAAATCAGTATCTACAGCTAAAATATGAGAGCTAAAATTAAGTATGTATTACGCAAATACAACTGGAAAGAGACTAGTCCACACTGAAATATGCTTTAAATATTAGAATCATTTTAAAAATCTTTTATAGCCTGACACTTCCTATGCCTCTTTTCCGACTTTTCCACTCTCCAGACCATGTTGAACCATCAACATGCACTTTTTTGTATTTTTTCCCTTATGAAAGTTTATTCAACAGTACCCATGTCTATAATAAATTAATTCAATTTTTCCTGTGCACACTTATATTTCTGTAATTCTGTATTTATTCAATAAAAATAACTATTAGTGGGAAGCATGAATGAACAAGAGTGTGTGACATTTACAGCCAAGTGTCAGGATGCAGACTACCAGGAAGAGATAACCAAGTCAATGGTGAGCGCTTGCAAAATGTAAGCAAGTTTGGCAGAACCCAACACTGTACTGTAGTCGGGAAGCTAGATAACAAAAGGTTGGCAATGTGCATTTTGCTCTTTAATAGAAAAGATGATATCAAATAAGCAAACAGCCAAATAGTTGCATCATGTCTTTCCTCACAATAAAATAGACAAGAATCCCTGGCACTACTAAAATTTCATGGTATTTTGTTTGGAAGAAAAAGTTCCTCTGAACATGTGCATACTAAGATGAACTTTAATTTAGATGATATTGAATTTAAAAACTACTCCTTCTGGAAAGAAAAAAAGATAGCACAATTCATTAAGAGAATTTTCTGTAAAACTGAAATATCTATCCATTGTTAGATATCTCTGTAAAGCGTAAGACTATCCCACTAGTAAAATTTATATAGTTTTGTGACTAAGGTCTGCCAATAAAACTGAACTAACGAATTCAAGAAGCAGATAGAACAAGGTTGTTTTGCAATTACAGCAACGTTCATGAAAATGTTTAGTTTTCCTTTTAGCATTTACACAAACTTTATTTTTTGTTTTCAGTGTAAATTTTAAACCAACACTTTGGCAGAGCTTAAGTCTACACCTTGATGTAGGCTCTCCTCTTGAATTTCTCCCATATTTTACTCAGGTTAATACCTCAAAAGAAAGGTAAGTGTTCCCAAAGAATAAAATACTGCACTGTGCTCCTGATTTGGGGCACTGTATTTTGACACACTATGACTATATAGAATATATATATACTTTCCTACACTACTTACACATCCAAAAGCATAAAAAGAAGCTAAACTCAGAAATAACATACACATTCCCTTTAATTCTTTCCTATTGTAGGCCTATTTTGAAAGGCAAAGTAATTTTCAAGAGAAGAGAATCGTATGGCTACATCATTAACCACTGTGGCATGATATACTTCCATTACTTAGCATTACAAACTAGATAAAAGTTATTTAAAAGTTTTTTCTAAGTAGTTTCCTAGCTTTCTCTTAAAAAAACGGGAGAGGAAAGTTAATTTCTAGTATGAACAGCAATAAGGACCCTTTGCAGCATACATCATCATTAAGGTTTGCAGTCTGAAACTGTGGCACAGACTTCAGTCAGATGAGAGGCAGGACATTAACTGGCAGCAAAAGAAAGCTTTTATCCCAGAGAGGGAAACGGCCTCTGGAATTAAGTGCTAACTCCAACGGTGGTCAGAGGAGCAAGCCCCGACCCAATTTCTCTCTCCCTTCTCCCACCCTGGAGGTGGGATTCATGCCACATATTTGTGCCCCCAAAGGAGGGAGAAGGGTTGCTGAGACTATGGTTTTATGGAGTAAGCCTGGCCAGGCTGTCTGCCTCTCCAAGTTTCCCAGGAATTGTGAGAACTTTTTCTCCCAAGTGGTATTTTGGGAGGCTGTGGGGATGCGGTTAAGGACAGGAGGTAGGACTTTGCTAACTCACTTCCCTTCAACTAGCATTGCTCCATCTGCTCTGTCAGCTCCCAGCATGTGATCTGATGCTTTGGTTGCAGCAGGGGACTCGCTCCCTGCAACGTCCATGTTCAGCTATTCTTTTGGCAGGCTGAAACAGTTTTCCTGAGAAAAATAAGCAAGCAAAGGGAAATGGGGAATCTGAACTGTTTAAACTCAACTAAATCTGAAAAAAAAAATTGTATGGGATTAAAAAAAGGTGTTTTTCCAGCCCTAGGACCTTTTCTCTTCCAAATTTCAAAGATTTGCAACATAATAGCTCCGCTATCCCACCCTCCCCCAGAAGTCATATATATCGTAAAATACTTGAACACAATAAATGATCTAAATACAGGTGTAGTAATCAGCTCCAATTATAAAATTATAGACAGCAACTTGCACACAGGATTGACACTCATTCTTTAAATACACAATAAGGGACGGAGCAGGAGATAGACAAATGATGTAACAAACTAGGGCACTTGGCAGTGCAAGGGCCACTCATCTTCAGCAGCAAAGCCCAAATTTGTTCCGAAAGCAGCAGCTGATATCCTGCCTAGAACCTGTTGCATATAGCAGACATTTAACTGTGAGGAAACCTAGGCGAAGCGCATCTGTGAAGCTCAGTCCACTGTCCAGCAAACGCAAGGTAACACAATAAATAAATGGCAGTTTTATTGGCAGGTTCATCAGAGCCTTCAAAGCGACTGCAACATCCTAGAATTGCCAAGGAAGGTACTTCACACTATGCATCATTTACCAACACCTATGTTCAAAAACAAAACTGTAGTAAAAAAGATTGGTTTTGTATCCATGTATTTTGTATACCTGGAAAAATACTGGAATTTATATTTTATCAGTGAGAAATTTTGTACAAAACTGCTGAGGAAAAGGGGTGGAGTTCATTAGTTTTTATCCTATTATATGTACATGATAGTAGGAAAAACTCTAAGCAGGTATAAATTCACATGCATTTGCCATTTACTTAAACTACAAATCACACCATAAACATAATTCCCCCCTTTGGCTAGCTCTCCTCTAAATATTAACTATAAATGTTGGAGATTCACACAGCATTCGTAGATTCACGCAGGGTTTACAGGTTTGTCTTTGTTACCCAAAGTGGTTCTTGCATGCCAAATAAATGGTGGATGGATGAACAGACGGATAGATATGTAGTTATAAATGCCCAGAGAAAGTGAAAGTAATAACATTGAAAGCCAAATTAGGACTGCAACTGGCTTGTTGTTGTCCCTCAACTCCCAGTGTATCCTCACTCTTGTTTTTCATATGATTTTAGTTATATGCTTCAGTTCTGCACTTCCATCCATTCCCTATTCTGGACCTCTGGAAATGAACATTAAATTTCTTTAGTGGCTCAAAAAACAAATATTCAGGTATTTGATTAGCTATCAAAATAAACATCTTTCTTGAATTAAAAAAAAAAATTTAGCAAAAAGGAGTTACTAGCTGTTACACAAAACATTATTAAGTGTGGGTTAAAAATTAACTTTCAAGAAGTACATACTGACACTATAGAAAAGCAAAGTTCATAGAAAAAAAATTATCTGAAGTTTTCATACATGTATTTGAGGAAGTGTACTTTGAAAATTTCTTGTTATTCTTTATGCATACAAAACTTGAATGCTCACCAACCAAAAAAGCATTATATACAGTCTTATCTGTTACTTGTTTTCCATGGTTCAGTAAAACAGTTTTTGGAATTACCATAATGATTTATACAATCCCTCACTGCCACTGTGCTGACAAAATTAAAAGGAAGAAGGGTATATCACAATCCCTCGCACCAGCCACATAACCAAACACCTTACAAACTAGAGAATTATTGACTGTTTCAGAGAGCTCTTTCCTTCCCAACTGTTTTTGAGAATGAGGAGGTAGCATCACTTTTAGGAGGTCTTGGTTTTGCTCGTCTTTGGCATGAAGTGTTGACTACTTCTTATGAAAAAAAGTTCTTGCTTTTAAGCCAGCCTTTCTTTGGAAAGAAGAATAATTGCAGAGTTTCGGTCTTGCCATTGCATTTTTACTTTTGTTAAGAGAATAAAGCTAGTGCCAGGTCCCAGAAGAAATACATAATGTGAAGGACAATTATTGTGGAATAAATAGTAATCCTTTATTTTCTAACAGCATTACCTGTGTCTAGAAAGGAAGATACTTAATTCTTTATACATGAACCTAACTGCAGAGCACACAAGCCATGCCTTCCCTCCACTGAGCTAAGAGCATTTTTTTTTAATTCTATAGGTTTAATGCTAGAGCTCTGGCAAGTTACTAGAGGGGAGAAGAGGGAAAAGAAAATGCCTTCGGGTATACCTCAGCAGCTATATTTGAAGATCTCCTTTTTTTGTATGTGATCCTTGCTTCCTAGTAACTGGACAAACTTCGAAGTACCTGTCTAGTTGTGCAATAGTCTCTTCAAGGATTAGATCCCTCAGCCATTGGTGAAGGACTCGACCCATGCAATAGACTTCTTACGTATCAGGAAATCATTGGAAAAGGTGTCTCAGTACCATTTTTTCTTCTTGTAACCCATTTTTCAATGTTAAAATATGGAAGACTTCAAAGACCTCAAGTATACAGAATGAAAGAACAGCGAAAGCTAGTAAAAAGGCTCACAAAGAGAAAACCGGTAGAGGTGAAGAAACACACAATTCACAGAACATATGCCTCCAACAGGCTGCCCTATACAAGGAAGGCTCAGAAAATTGTATCCAACTGTATAGCATTAAAATCAACTATCACATACGTGAGATCGCAGGCATTTGTACAACCAATTTTAATGAAATAGAATACCTGATTGCTTATATGGGAAGTCTAAATATTTCCTTTGAACTCAAGAGTACCTAAAGTGCAACATACTTAATCTTAAGCCCCTAAAAGCTAAGCATCTATTCCTACCCTTCCTGGGAGGATGAACTGAGAGAAAGGCACCTCAGGCCAAGGCCATGCACTCCATTTTAACATGGGTGCCTAAAATCAGCAAATCTAGTGACCGACTCATCACGACCTCTCTCTTTCAAGTCACTAGAGCAGGAGGAGAGATGACGAGCTTAATCTAATTAGATGGCTAAAGTTAATGGAGATGATTGTTATCTTAAGTGTTGCTAATGCTTCAGTACATTTCCTGGATTGCTTTCAGTACATTTTCCAGGATTTTTCAGACACAATATAGAAAATGGATACACAACTTTGTGCCATCTTTGTTTCAGCATAATTACTGTCCTAAGTGAAGGCCCAGGAGGTAGTAACAATGTCACTGACCTTGTGTACATAGGTCAAGGGTGGCATATGTGCAGCTCAGAAAATACAAGAGTATATATACATGAACAGATGGTAAGCAAAAAAAATAATAAATGTCCAAAAGCCAAGTTACTGAGATAAAAAAATAACATTGCATTAAGTTACTATTAAGTTAAAGAATTCCGCACTTTTTAAGACACAACATTTACCTCTGTTTCCTCTATTTAGACATGTTTCTAGTATTTGAAATTTTAACATAAGGGTGGATCTAAAAATGAGGAGGTAAATCAACTTCATGTGCCTTTGTTTGTTTGCATGACGAATATGTGTCTTAATTACTATTATGGCCTGAATACCTAAAGGTGCTTACCAAAATTATGTCTTAAACTTCATCAAAAACTGCACCGCCTTCTGAAACAACTTTTGTGGGTAATTAGTGATTTTGGCAATAAAGTTACACATTGGATGCTGGACAGATTCTTCCCTCTAGATTCTTAGACTAATTATATAAGGAATAAAAGACTAAAGAATTACAAACTTGAAAAACTATTCAATCCAAAAAAAGCACAGTTAATTTCAGAATATAAAGTTTAAACTGAGAATCAAGGTGTGGAACTAAAGTGAAAACTATACTAAACTTTGTCTAAATGCAATTACAGAAAAGATAATAAAAGTATTTGAATAAATACTTATATAAAGCCATATAAAGCTCTGTAAATTAGACTAGTTTATCCTAAGGCCCTATCCAGAGGTCTATCAGTTACCCTCATAGGTTTACAGATATTTAAAAAATAGCTCGCTCCCCTATGCACTTCTGGTCTTACACTGCTGAAGACGACAACCAGCAAGCACATCTGAGCACTAGACATGCAATCAACCATACTTCTTCAATGTTAGTTCATTCCCTCACTCTGTTTCAGATTGTTCCAACTAGCCGTTCCCAAGGCAGGACCTAAGCGCAGATTTAAAGGCGCTTCACTCCAGGGACCACCTCTCCACAAAAGTGCGCAGCGCTGAGGTCCCACCGGCACAGCTCCCCGGAGGCTCACCCAGCCTCTCCCCGCACGCTGTGGCGCCTGCCACCCACACCCTGCACCTCGGGCTGCGCGAACCTCACTCCCGCCGGCCACAGCACAGCCCTCGCGGCGCTTTAGATACTGCAAACCAACAAGAACACACACAAAATCATAAATACGTCCTAAGACAAAAGGCACGATGCAGGGACTCTCCACGAAGCTGGAAGGTGATGAAATTACAATGGCTTGTATATGTTTTTCAGTTGCCAAGGTTTATGGAAAAGGGTTTGGAGTTACTGCTGTCTCAAAACTTAAGCAGGGGTTAAGATTCAAGAGTATTTCTTCCTGGTCTTAAATGCATCATTTAACATTGCTGAGTATTAGCTTACATTTCTGAAAAATGGGCAAACAGACCCAAATGTTTGAGAGACATTTCACAGTCTAATTAACACTTAGAAAGTGTTTTAAGGTCCTTGGATGAAAAGCAAAATCTCATGTAAATACAAATTAAATTATGATATCACACAAATTATCAGCTGGCAAAACTTCAGTGACTTCAGTTTAGAGAATAACCTACTTGCTAAATTACTAATTTGCCTAAATACAAGGAAGAATCAATCACCCTTCCATTAATGAAAGACAGATTTTTCAAATGACTCTCTTGTAGGTGAGAACAAATGAGTTTACATAGAAACCATCTCCTGAATTGCACTACTTCAAAGCAGACCATGAAAAACTAGCATATAAGGTTTTTTTGGCTCCAGAAGCATATTCTGAAATTAAGTGTAAAGGCCAGAAGCTAAAATGCTTAATCCTCTTACATCTTTATTAATCCATTTTATTGAGAACAATGAGGGTACCACATTTTTCCTTAAGCACATCAAGTAGGAAAAGCCTAGAGTTTGACAAATAAAATACAAGTTCATTAAAACTACATTTTCCTACTACAAGGAGGAAAATAAAGCCCCCTTTAAAACACTGCCTTAGGGCAACAGACTTAGAGACACTTACTTAATCAGCACTCTTAAATAAACTTACTTAACAGTTTTCCTCCATTACCATCTGTGAGAATCCTTAACTCAACAATATTGTAAATCCCTGAAAAGAAACAGTCAAGATGAAAGGCAAATAGATGAATATATATCTGACAAAAGAGCTAATGTTTGAAGAATCAGTAATACAAAAATAAAGCAAGCTATGTATCACCTCTAGCACCTTAAAGCAACAAAGCATCCTTAATGCTACAGGCGTTAGAGGAAAAAAAGAAAAAAAAAAACAAGAAGAATTTGCAAAAAGAGACACATCTATATTCTAGCTAGTCAACACCGAGGAAGCACAAAATGTGGTCATAAAGCTCAATAAAAAAAAGGATCAACCCCCCCCACCCTCACATTAGCAAAACATTCCTGAAGTCATATTTCAGTGCAAACGGACACGTACGCGGGGGACAAGCTACAAAATCCTGTGCCAGTCAGGTACACGTCCCAAGGGATGGCATAAACTCTCGGTGGTTGATTTCCCCTTTGATAGGAGTGATTAAGTCCCATTAACGTCACCGGGAGGAAGGCATGCATAGCAAGGGCTGGGGGCTCTGCACAAGACGGCCGCCAGTGGCACTTGGGCTGCCCAGCAATTAACGCCCGACATTGGGATGGAGACAGCAGCTGCAAGGGGGAAAAGTGCTCTGAGAAAATAATACACGTATCAGAGAGAAATGGCAATTTTGAACATGAGGAAAGCTTGCCTTGTCTTTGAGATTTCAACACGCATTTTAAAGGAGAACAGAAGGGAGCACAGGGAAAAAGATGGGCTCTAACCCAAACAGTATCACGAGCAATAAACAAAAGGGACTGGAAATCAGAAACTCTTCCATAGCAGGCAACAAGCTCTGTAAGTTTCTGTCATTTCAAACTCAGTGTTGATAAGGGTCAAGAGGAAAATCCTTACTTTAAGGAATGTTTGCTGTAATCTTTTCTTTGAAAAAATGACAGCTATGGAATGAATCAAGTAACTGCTGTGAAAAATCATCTGTTCTGCAAAAGGCAAGTGGCAACTTCTCTGCCAGCTGGTATTTAAGAGTCTATTTAAGAGACTGACTATTTTATGTAAAGAATAACAAAACAATTTACAGATATGATCATCCAAATTCACAAAAAGGTAAAATAAATTTATTTTCTTGCCAATAAAACATTAATAATTTGTCCTCTTAGACCTGCAAAAAAACAATACCACAACTGATAGGCAATCCTTAAACATGAAAAATATTCCTAGAAATCACGGGTACAGATTATCAGTGCCATCCTGTGGATCCATGAGAAAAAAAATCATCCACTAGCCTATTCACAAGTAATCCTTTCACGTTTATCCCTCAGCAAATATATAATTAGTGCAGAGTACACGAAGAGACACAGAAAGGGACAAATTCTTCTGAGACTGATACACGGTGGGATTTGAAAGATAAATACACACAATTTTAGGAGCGTTTGTAGCTTCATATTTTAACTTAATAGTTAACTTCCTGTTCATTCGAGAATAGTAAATTTGTCTACTTTGTTCTAGGTATTGTAACGTACATTTTATAAATCAGTCACTGCATAAATACAGTATAAATACTGCATAAATAACTCCCACCAACCTGGGGAGTTATTTACAGCTCATAACACCTGATATTGCAAATGACTGCCTAGTCTCAACTAAAGGAACAGTACTGCAAGAGCAAAATTTGCATAAATGCACTGTATTTTTATCCTCCAAATATGCAGAAAAAGTGATCTCTATATACCTATATAGCACAATTTAAAAATTTGGTCACATTAAAATTTATTTCACAGCTCAACTAACTCTAATGGTTTATTACACACACTAGGAATCACAGGGTCTGAAACAAAGGCAACCTCAAGCCTGATCTCAGAAGCATAATGCAGACAGCAATGTGTAATCTTTATTTGAACCCAGCACTGCACATTCTACTAACGTATTAAGATAAATTCTGATCCTGCAAATATTTATTTACAAGAACATCCAACAGGACTTGCAAAGGAAGTCAGTAGAGGTTGTATTGACTTAAGTGCCCACAAGACAAGAATCTACCTATTGATAACATGATTAGAAATCCAGAGGAACTGGAGCATGCCTACCACCTCTATTTAACAGCATTTCCCAGGCCTACCTTCACTGCTCAGATGATGTGACTACAGCTGCAGAGCAAGAGGAAGAAAAGTTTGAGTTGTAAAAGTTATTTCTCTGTTTACCAAACAGAATGAACTTCATTTAAAAGAGCTGCTGAACTCAGTAATACATAAGAACAGGAACTTTTAGAATATCTTATCTCACAGTCCCCTATTCATAAGAATCACAGCAAAAAACTTCTATTTTGTCAATTAAACTGGATCAAACATTAACAACAAGAGTCTTCACAGTAAAAATTAAGCGACTTATTGACAGTGCCCCTGTAATTTAAAGAATTATATTTCTAATGCCTACAGAATAGTAGATTTAACTTAAAGCATGCTCTTACAGTTTTTATAACATAGAGAGTGATGTTTTCATACTTACAAAAATACTTCAGCTACTTTTTGCAATCTTTCTCTAGCTGCATATAACCTTTTCACACTTGTTAACATTTCATATTCTACCTTATTCAGGTTTCCTCTTATTCCAAATACAGAGGCACAGCTGACAGAAATCAGATTCCTAGGCAGAAGCTAAGATCAGTGTTTAAGTAAGTATGCCTCCATAATATCCCCATTTTATGAAACACTCTTTATAAAAGCAGGCTTTAATTCTATCTAATACTAAGCCAATTTAAATTTCAGTAGCACTACAATCTGCGTTAGCCCATTGCCTACTCTACCAAATCAGGACACCTCAATGGTAGCATTCAGTCAGTCTTTCCCTTGGCTTATTTTGCAAAAAAATCCATTTGTGTTAAATGGTAGGGAGTGTTGATTCTGAAACTCCTGAATATTTTCAAGCACACACAGGAACTATATTTCACAGTCACACCATTACATAATGGTGGATGTATAATATGGACTTTATTGTTCATGCGTTCTAAAATTGAAAAATGTTATAAAACTAAACACTTGCAGTAAATTATATGCGAGAGAAATGCAATTCTCAGTAAGAGCTACTTTTGAATTAAACACCAATACAAAGGGGCAGACAAATTGAATAATATTTCTCCACAACTTTTTCATCCAAATTTCACCAAATCCTCCCGACCAGGAAAAAAATTCCATGATTTCACTGCATTAACTTTGTGATTCACATGAGTGCAAAGGGATACATTGCCAATTCAAAAAGACAAAAATAAAATGCGATGACCTCTTTTTTCATCTCTCAGTTGAAGCAATTCAGTGGTAACCAGTTTATTATTAACTTACCTACAATTTTGAAGATGTTTTGTCTCCCCGTTACCCTCAGAGCTTTCTGGCCCTCAGAGGGTAACAGCACACAGATTGATTCAGTATTTGGCACAACTGACAGGTGAGGGGGAGAAGGGATGTACATTTTTGTCTTCCCATCCCAAATCTATTCTTAGTTGTACTATCAAGATAAAACAACGCTGTATCAATCTAAGTTTCTACTGGGCCTACAAGAAAGCATTAAGGAAAGGAAATTTCATATAATAACCTTTAATAGTATCTACCTGAGGGTTGTTTTAGAGACCAATTTGACTAACACTGTTTACACATTAAGTTTACTTGAATTTCTTTTTTGCTTGAAGAATGCTTTATATTGATTTAACTTTAAATACATTAGCATAAGGTGCTCTTAAGCTAAATTAAGAATGTCTACAGAAGGCAACGCCTAGATTAAAATAAACTGATCTCTAAACCTACTTAATTTAATCACTACGCTTTTCTTGTGTACACAAGGTCTTTGTGTTACTGCAGCCTCTTAAAGAGGTGTATGCTTCAAGGATACTGTGAGAAGAATGCTTTGCAGACCATGCACCCAAAATGAACTGCTGTTTAGGTACACAAGGCTTTGTTTGATTACTCCTCCTTATCCAGTTTGCCCTATACTAACAGCTGTTAGGGCAGTTGCACTTGCATGACAAGGAAGAAGAGATTTTTTAGCTATGCCATGTGTAGAATGAGAAGAAAAGAAACTCCTTTTACTACCACAAGGAAATAACATATTACAACTTCAGCAAGCTGGATAAACTAATATTTCTTCAAAACCTATGCACAGACACACACAGAAAAGATAAAGGCATTATTCAGCCAAAAGTTTACACTCCGTGTTCAAATAGAGATTTCGTTTCCCTAGGTCTATGTCTAAGCAGAATACAGCTAAGAAGAGTATCTTTGTGAAAGCAAATTTCATGTACAAGCAATCTGCATAACAAGCTTTTCTCCAGCACCATTTTCCTTTTTCCATATAATACAAGCCGATCTGCATGACAGTGCACACGCTCCCTTTCTAATGCCTTGAGAGAAAAACATAATTCACTGAGGTCGGGGCCCCACCTTGCTTCCTTTACTGACAGGTGCCTGACAATGCTTGTGCCCAGGGCATGCAGCTGTGGTTTTCCCTCTCCTCCCGAGACAGTTAACACTATCCTTGCCAACCACTGGACAACTCATATGTCAGTTAAAGAAATCTATGCAACTGCTTTCCATGGCATTTGTCTCTTGGGAGGTCTCCAGTTTCTTTGCCTTTTGAAACCCAGAGCATTTTCTTTTAGGCTGCTCTATCCCCTTCTTTCCAAATCTGTTTATAGTTTCCTCAGATTTTTATACTAGCGTAAAATATGAGACATGGCTTCTTTCATCTATCAGTCTCTCCCCTACTATTCTATTCCCCCACTTTTATTTTTACCTTCAGATCCATAGATGTCTGCTTCCTCCTGCCTGGATTCTTCTTTTTTCATGTTCCATACCTCCATCTCTGTGTCTATTCTCTCTTATGTTTTTCTCTACTGCCTTTGATTTTTTTTTTTCACCTCACCTTCCTTGCATTATAATCAATAACCACCATCTAGATTCCCTAACAGTAGAGTGGAACCTCCTTTCTTCATACAGAAAATGGGACACTGGGTGTGCATCTAAGGACGCATACAAAATATGCTTAAGCATCTGCAGAAGTTTAGATATGAGCGCAAATCCCAATTCTTTGTACTATACCACATGACACCAATTATCAAAGTATATTTCTGCCTTGCATGCCTCTTCTCTTTCCCTTTACAACAGAGATTTTCTAAAGCAACACACCATTCCCCCTATACATTAGTACTTTGCTTTGCTGTAAATGGAAGCTGAAAATTGAAAAAAAAAATTAGGCAAAAAAATTATTCTGAAGTATTCATCAATAAAATACATAGAAAAAAGACAAATGAGGATTTCACTCTAAAACTGACCTGCATCAGAAGAACAGAAGATGCATCCAAATAACAGAAATGAACCAAGATACCTTGGACACTTGGACAACATGTACAATTAAATTATAGGTATGTAAATTAAATGCAGCTATAAATATATTTAAATTACATGCAGATACACGAATTAAACAAGACCTGGAACAGTCCCAAGGGATGGGATGTGTATAAGCAAACTCTGAATGCCTCCTGGTGTGAAACTGGTCCACTTCAATGAGTGCTGTCCTTAAGCAATTCCTGGGAATGGACAGCAGTTAAAACAACCCATAGACTACATCCAGTAGGCAGTTCAGATGCAGCCACAACTGTCTGAGAGTAAGAAAATTTACTTGCACAGACACAAGCCATTCCACAGTAGCTGGCCTCAGTGTCCAGGAACACTTCTAGGCATATTCACTCATACACAGAGATTCCCATAGGATTTGACATAACTTTTCCTAAGCTTTTCTATTTTGCTTCCTTACCCCACATCAACTCGACCATGCGGATGCTGTCACTGAGATAGCTCAGAGAAATCATGCTACTAATATTCTCCTGCTGTGACCAGGAATTCTTGTCCTTGCTATCTCCAGATTGTCCTTTACAGTTAAGACAATCAACTACTTCTGCAAAACAACTAAGTCAGTAGAAGTTTCATTATCTCCTGTGTGATTTCATTTACAAAGCACATACACAAAATAACGTCCTTTTGCTAGAGGGAAAAATCACAGTTCATTTTTGGCTCTCTCTGAACTCCACACCTGCCTCTGGTATCAGCCACAATCGTGGGTGTTCAGTTAGATCCAGGATTTGGCTTCGACCTTCTATAGCTGCTCAGTATTAGTATATTTTGGTAAGTATTTTCCGTCGTCTAATTACTGGTCTGACATACTCATTTAGCTTTTTACATAAGCATACTCTCATTTACTTTAATTTACTGCCAGAGTAAAGAACTTGGAGTTTGGACTATTATTTATTTGACCTGATCTGTTGCCATACAAGGGCAAGGCACTTTACAGATAAGCACATCATGCCCTAAACAGGCCAAAGGACTAGTCAGTAACAGATTTTCTTGTTTTCACACTTGATTTCACACATGTGGCATGTTGTTTTCTTTTATGACAATATTTTGTGTCTGCATGTAGTCAGAAGGCTTTTTGCTGGTAGGTTTGTGTGAAGCTGATTCCCAAGCAGGGTTCAGAGCTGAGGATGATTAGTGCAAAGGGAGTTCTGACAAACTAGGAAGAGGACAAGCAAACTTTGAGCAACTCAAAGAAGTTTCAAGAATATTGGGTAAATACTTATGGAAGGGCTAAAATAACCAGGGGAGGAGGGAGAAAAAAATCCAAACCCTGCTCTATAGTTTGCATGAAACATCTTTCTGAAGAGACAAAAAACATGTAAGAGCAGAAAAACACAGCACTTATCTGTGAGCTATATTTATCTCTTGAAACTAACTGAAAAGCTATTACTAACAGTAATTTTACAGAAACATATTGTTTTCAGACCGAGGCATCTCTTTTTCCTTTATTTTTTTTTGGCTACCGCATCCATCCATAACACCAACATAACTGTTGGTTCTCTGCCCTGCCCTGTACTGATGACCTGAGTGTCTGAGAAGTGAGCATGAGGGTATATGCCATATTTTTGGCCAGCAATAGAAAAGAAGATTTTCAGAATAAAATATACAGTAACGGGACTTCTTTCATAGAAGTTTGGTTTTCAACCTAGAACTAGTGCTGAAATGCTGCCACAAGAACTGTAAAAATTATTTGTGCTTGTAGGGCCAAATCTTCAAAAGCAGCTCCTAAACTAACACAGTCCCCAAAAGTAAGTTTTTGTGTGTCAGAATTTCCATTTTTGACATCAACCACCTATCAGCATATGCACCGAGTATTAGCCGCAGATGACTACATGATCTCCCAGGCCAAACACATACGCATACAAATACAGAATTTCCACAGACACAACTTGCAAAAGATGATTTCAGCTGCAGCACAAGATACATTGTATTTGAAGGTCTCAAGCTCTTTAGAAAGATAATCATTTTAAAGAGATACTACTTTTATCCTCATTTCAGGGCAAGAAGGTACAATAATGAATTGGATAAGACTACACACAAAGTACTTCACAGCAAGAACTGGGCCACAGGAAGGCTAGTTTTCTTCCTCTGAGCCCTCAGGCCATACCCAAGCAAGCACCTTCATTTCAGTGTTATTCTTATACTTGCTACACTGAATTTCTTGGACTCAAGCCAGATAATCTCAAGGTTATAAATAGCTGCTGTCCAATTGCAAAGTTAGTTAAAAACAAAAGAAAAATCACCAAAAAACCCAACCCCACAGGTATACTTCTCCACCCGCCTAACAATGCCTTTTAAGCAGTATTATATATGTATACCTGTAATGCCTGTACAATTACACTGCAATCCAGTGACACCCAGTATCACAAACGCTGATGCTGACCACCATAAATCTTTAAACTGAGTCAGAGCAAAAGTATTTAGGACAATGATTCATTAGTTATAAGTGAATCAAAAGAGTCAAAGGACAAATTCTAGCTGCACAGAAGCCAATAGCAAAATTTCTCCAAGGTTTTAAGGAGCAAAGAAAAGTATTAAATGAACCTCTGACCAGAGCTCTGGCTCTGCCAGTCTATTTGTCTAGTGTTACTGCACCAAGCTACAGCACAAGCCAGTCAGTTTCTACATGAGTACCTCTCAGAAATGTCTTCCTTACTTGGAAATAATTCTTTCCCCCAGAAACTCCAAAAAGTGTCACTTCTGCACTTTCTTCAAGAACAAGGAACAAAACAATCTTTTAATTTCACTCCTTCCTCACTAACAGCTTGGGAAAGCTCCCTTCCTGTCAGCTTCCCTACTTCCTCAGAGCAACACCACTAGCAGACACCAAGAGCAGACCATCCTCCATCCCTTACAGATGGTGATGCTGGCAGGGAGCGGTCCTGCAGGACCTGCGGGCAGCAGAGCTGGGAAACACCTATCTGGGATACTCTGAATATTGAATGACCAGGAGATTGCACCGTCTCACAGCAGCAGCAGCCAGCAGGCCTGCAGGCGCCCCGTTACGCTGACGCTGACGTTGCAGTGCCCCCACCCGCACTCCTCCTCAGGCTGCTGGGAGGCAAGAGATGAGAACTGTCTTTCAACAGCTGCCCCAGGCACACTGGGCACAGTCACCTGGGAGAGCAATAATCAGCTGCACTCAAATTTCAGAGTAGCTGGGAAATGGCAAAAGCTGCCTTTGGCAGACTTGGGGGGTAAGTCAGTGCAAGGCTTCCTCTCCCCAGATTTTGCCTGCCATGACCATACTGCTATGCCTGGAGCTCTTAAAACAGCTGATTTGGTAATATGTATTAGCAAAATACGTATTAGGGTTTATTTACTTATGTTTGAAAGGATTTTTAGGCTCCCTATCCTTTCCCTGCAGTAAAGGCAGCTGAACCTTGCATTCCAATGGTTTTAATGACTGAAGGAAAACACTTAGGTATTCATGGTTACTTTTGAAAGGGAAAAGGAAACAAATTAAAAATAAATAAATAAATCTCCTATATATGATTCTGCTCTAACTCTCTGCAGTTTACACAACAAACAGGAGAGCACAAAAAATAATAGTGAAATATAAGAAATGGTTGTTTGGTATGTTCTCATTAAACATTATACACCTAAAACAGTAGGTAAAGATTACTAATTTTCAGCATCTTAAATCACTTTATTTGTTCATTAACTTTTTTTCTCTATTAAAGTTACAAAAAATGTTTACATGTTTAATTGTCAGCATTCTCTACCGCAAAAAATTGCCAACTCAGTGAGAGACTTTCATAAATGTCAGTGCCAGGCATATGCTGGACCATTACATCTTTTTACTAGCATTAAGGTGAAAATTTATTAGAAAAACAGTGAATAAATGATTTCATTATGCATCTGTTCACTATCGGGTTCTTTCTTGTTCTGTTACATTCGCCTTCTAAACCTTCAGGTTAATCTTTGCATTTAGTCAGATAAGCTATCTCCTACAAGTAACAAATGCATTTTTTTCACTATTAGATAATGCCTTTCAATACACAAGCACCACACAATTATAATTACAATTTTGCCATCCGAATGATAAAGAAAATTTTGATACAATTGTGCTTTTCTATAAAAAAAAGTCTAAGAATAAGACAAAAAAAAAGAAAAAAGATGTGAAATTAAAAACACATTTGAAAGTGAAATACACAAGTAAGCAGTTGTGGTCAAGCATATGCGTTATTTTTTTCTATACAACACAGTGGGCTGGTTAGCAGCAAAAGTCATCTGAGACCAAATGATTATTCAGCACCAATAGCCACTACAGTATGAATTGTGAAAATTACAGGAAAACTGTGCTTAATTTAGAGGCCAAAGATTAAATCACTGCAGAAAAATTAGCAAGAGTTTTTTAATCATTCTGATCCCACACCTGTTCATAAGCACTCTGCAGGCTTTGTTCTGTAACTAAAAGGACTTTAATTTTAAAAGTTTATCAGATAAAAGATGTTTTCTTTAGCCCTTGTGCCATATTTCATTTAATTTTATAGATCTGTTTTGTTTAAGTAATGCATTTGGTTCTAGGTTAAACCACTGGACACCTGTGAGTGAGGAAGAACAAAGGAATACTCAGAGCCTCGGGGAATTACTATATTCATTTTAGTAATGAGATAAACTACTGGAAGATTCTGACAGAAATGCAGAATAGTATCTGCATCCAGTTCAGTACCCTGAAAATCAGAGACAGTTTTTCCACTTACTTGGAATTGTTGGTACTGAACTGGGCCATAAACTGAAGAATGAAAGAGCAGATGGAAACCCCAGAAGAGCAGATGAAGAACTGCCAAGAATGACTGAGGTGAAACACAGCCAAATATTTTTTATCAACTCCTAAAACAAGATATTCTCAGTAGTGAGATCAGAAGCTGAGCAATCACACCAAATAGTGCTTCAACCTGAGATGAAAACTTTGCTTTAGTTCTTCTTCTGCCAATATAAAAATGAAAATAAAAGAAAACCATAATACAAACCTTCTCAATATCTCCAATAAAACTAAGGACAAATGTATTTAAAAGTTCTGGAAGGGAAGTCTATTTGAAAAACATACTGCCTGTAAAGGAGAGATGCTACACAGTAATCTCATTTCACAGCGTAGGTTATGAGAGTTAGTTGTCTGTCATTGTTTTATGGAGCATTTGTTGTGCTGATGGAAAGCAAAGGTCAGGCCTACTCTAAAGAAACTTTAGCTCATTATTCAGAAGTCAGGGTTCACGTTTTTATTGCTTGGGTTTCCATCCACAGTCCTGCATTTTGGACAAACTGAAAGGTGATGCCCTGTTCCAGACTACTGATGCACAAAAGTCTAACTCCATAACATGCACTCTTGGGAAAGATGTCTGGGATGGGTTGATAGGTCAGGCAATAAAAACTTTCAGGGACTATTCAGGAACAAGCGTGCCCTACCAAAAAACTGTTCCCTCCAAATTTCCATTAACTAAATATAAAAATAAAAGACCGAGTTCTGGAGATTTCCCCCCAAAACAGGATAAACAGAACTCCTGGGACTGTTAAAGACCTTTGCTGAGTATTTGAGCAGTGGAGTCTAAAGAAAGCTCTGTATACAAAGACCAAAATACATATATATATATTTATACATTATATATATATATATATACACATACACACACACACGGATGTTGCCCTGAGTGGGAACAAGGAGAACTACATAAAGTTAGTTGGGAAAGACAAGATATGATGTTTAAAAGTGCAAAACTAACACTCCCTCTCTTGAACCTGAAACTATCTGGAAAAGTGATCAAACAGTCAGAAGGGAACTGTATGTTTTAGAATACGGAGTTTGTACCAGAACTTTTCCCTGATATGCAAAAAGAATGACCAGTTCTGCAGGACACATTTTAATTAGGCTATAAGGAAATTTAGCATGCCTAGGAGTTACTAACACCACCACAGCAAAGACATCATTTCTCTTTTCCCCCTGCTCACATCCAGCTCTTCACCCTTCTGCCCTCCTACAGCTCATCCCAACATGTTGCTCAGTCATTGCTGCTCTTCCCTTGCCCAAGCATTGAGAGGCTGAATAGCAGGAATTGGCTTCCCTAGGTGCCAAACATTAGGAGTTCCCCAGAAGCCCCAGTTTTAGAGTGCTTCCTTCTTAGTCCATCTTAACTGCTGTTTATCAGGGAATCAGAGTCCCTAAGCAAAAGTATTTGCACTAGGCACTGGCAGCAGGAGTCACAAGCACATCGCTTGCTGCAGGTGAAAGCTAAAAACTGTGCAGTCAAATCCGAGAGCAAGACTCTAGATGATGGATATGACACAAAAAAAACTAGTTGCTTCGTTGCTTTACACTGCATGATATAAAGCAACTGTAAATGATTTTTATATCAGAAGCAGAACACCCAACCAGATAGGATGGTTACTGGGCAGCCCAAAGTGAATATTCAACATGTGAGCACACAGGTTTTCACTGAAAGTGACCTCAATACTGCACTTGTATGCCATTTCAAAGCAAAAAAATACACGAGTGCAATACTTTACACATACTTAAAGAGGCTGCCCTTTGTAATGTGTGCATAATGTAAGCAACGTGCTTTGGCAAATCAAAACAAAAATCACAGAATCACAGAACGGTTGATGTTGGAAGGGACCTCTGGAGATCATCTAGTCCAACCCCCCTGCTCAAGCAGGGTCACCTAGAGCACATTGCATGGGATCACGTCCAGGCAGGTTTTGAGCATCTCCAGAGAAAGACTCCACAACCTCTCTGGGCAACCTGTTCCAGTGCTCTGTCACCCTCACAGTGAAGAAGTTTTTCCTCATGTTCAGATGGAACTTCCTGTGTTTCAGTTTGTGCCCATTGCTTCGCGTCCTGTCGCTCGGCACCACTGAAAAGAGTCTGGTGCCATCCTCTCGACACCCTCCCTTCAGATACTTGTACACGTTGATAAGATCTCCTCTCAGCCTTCTCTTCTCCAAGCTAAACAGGCCCAGCTCTCTCAGTCTTTCCTCATAAGAGAGATGTTCCAGTCCCCTAATCATCTTTGTAGCCCTTCGCCGGACTTGCTCCAGTAGTGCCACATCCCTCCTGTACTGGGGAGCCCAGAACTGGACGCAGTACTCCAGATGGGGCCTCCCCAGGGCTGAGTAGAGGGGGAGAATCACCTCCCTCGACCTGCTGGCAACACTCTTCCTGATGCACCCCAGGATACCATTGGCCTTCTTGGCCACAAGGGCACATTGCTGACTCATGCTTAACTTGGCGTCCACCAGCACTCCCAGGTCCTTCTCAGCAGAGCTGCTTTCCAGCAGGTCAACTCCCAACCTGTACTGGTGCATGGGGTTATTCCTCCCTAGGTGCAGGACCCTGCACTTGCCTTTGTTGAACTTCATGAGGTTCCTCTCCGCCCACCTCTCCAGCCTGGCCAGGTCTCTCTGAATGGCAGCACAGCCCTCTGGTGTATCGGCCACTCCTCCCAGTTTTGTATCGTCAGCAAACTTGCTGAGGGTGCACTCTGTCCCTTCCTCCAGGTCACTGATGAAGAAGTTGAACAAGACTGGACCCAGTACTGACCCCTGGGGGACACCGCTAGCTACAGGCCTCCAACTAGACTCTGCGCCACTGATCACAACCCTCTGAGCTCTGCCATTCAGCCAGTTCTCAATCCACCTCACTGTCCACTCATCTAGCCCACACTTCCTGAGCTTGTCTATGAGGATGTTATGGGAGACAGTGTCAAAAGCCTTGCTGAAGTCTAGGTAGACAACATCCACTGCTCTCCCCTCATCTACCCAGCCAGTCATTCCATCATAGAAGGCTATCAGATTAGTTAAGCATGATTTACCCTTGGTGAAGCCATGCTGACTACTCCTGATCACTTTCTTGTCCTCCACATGCTTGGAGATGGCCTCCAGGATGAGCTGCTCCATCACCTTTCCAGGGATGGAGGTGAGGCTGACTGGCCTGTAGTTCCCTGGGTCCTCCTTCTTGCCCTTTTTGAAGACTGGGGTGACATTGGCTTTCTTCCAGTCCTCAGGCACCTCTCCTGTTCTCCATGACCTTTCAAAAATGATGGAGAGTGGCTTAGCAATAACGTCCGCCAGCTCCCTCAGCACTCGTGGGTGCATCCCATCGGGGCCCATGGATTTGTGGGTGTCAAGTTTGCTTAAATGATCTCTAACCCACTCCTCCTCCACCAAGGGAAAGTCTTCCTTTCTCCAGACTTTCTCTCTTGTCTCCAGGGTCTGGGGTTCCTGGGGGCTGGCCTGAGCAGTAAAGACTGAAGCAAAGAAGGCATTCAGTAACTCTGCCTTCTCTGCATCCTTCATCACCAGGGCACCCACCCCATTCAGCAAAGGGCCCACATTTTCCCTAGTCTTCCTCTTGCTCCTGATGTATTTGAAGAAGCCCTTCTTGCTGTCCTTGACATCTCTCGCCAGATTTAATTCCAAACGGGCCTTAGCCTTCCTTGTCACATCCCTGCATACTCTGACAATGTTTCTATAATCCTCCCAAGTGGCCTGTCCCCCTTTCCACTTTCTGTAGACTTCCTTCTTCTGGTTGAGTTTTGCCAGGAGCTCCTTGCTCATCCATGCAGGTCTCCTACCTCCTTTGCTTGACTTCCTACTCATAGGGATGCACCGCTCTTGAGCCTGGAGGAAGTGATGCTTGAATATTAACCAGCTCTCTTGAACGCCCCTTCCTTCTAGGGCCCTAACCCATGGGATTCCTCCAAGTAGGTCCCTGAAGAGGCCAAAGTTTGCTCTCCTAATGAATACATATCAAGTGCTTGCAAAATCTGGACTGGTGATTACAGTTTTGGGCAGGCAATTTGGCACAGACACATTTCTACTGATAAATAAAACTGTCATTTTGAAGGCAGATGTATATTGCACTTCGCCTGAGAATTTGCCTTCATTCTCCCACAAAATAGTCCATCAATGCATTAGCTCAATTGTAACCTTTTTTTTTTTATTACTAGATGGACATATTTCACGTGTGGATGAGATATAGCTGGCAGCTCGTTTTTCCCTTGCAGTCAGTTTGATCTCATCCAAACTATTAACATAATTGCGTTCCAAGACAGATTTGCCAGTGGATGTGAAGTCAGCTCCCACTGACTCAACTGAGGACAAAACTCAGCCCGTAAGCAACAAAATAAATGTCAAATGGTACAGCCATCAAGTACAGAGAGCTGCTTTCTCTCTGTAAGAAATAGGTATGGAGGCAATATATTTATGAGACCAAGCAATCTTTGTAATGTTCTCCTAATTTTTATCAACATTTCTACTATGTAGTTGCAATTCACTTCTGTATTGCTTGTTTTATTATAAAATGAGCCTCTATACTACAAACATATTTTCACAAGTACAGTAACTGGAACAAAATGAAGACATACTTTGTTTCCAGGAAAAATATGCATAATACTTACAGCAGTAAGCCTTTAAAGCAAGTCTTCTTCCAACAGGAAAGTGTCCCCCAGGCAGATTTTACTACTCTAATTTTAATAATGTTAGGCTGTTTTGTAAACCAGGGAAATGGCTGGCAAACACTTCTGCAAGATTTTATCTAGAACAAATAATGAGAGCAATTTCCCATTTTTCATTTATATTACCAAATTCCATAAAATCTTCACAATGAAAACTGAAGTTCATGCACTTCTTCAGGTCACAGTTTGTCTATCAAACTGTCTCTGTGTCAACATATACTACAGCTAGGTGTCCCAGCACCCCCAGTTTTAATTGGCCCTAATGGGACTCATCGAAAGAGAATGAAGTTTCTTTGTAACCGAGTATGTTCACAGTATAAATGATATACAACCAAAACTTGCAAATATTTTAGTACATTAAGTACCCTAAGTCTAAGCTGAAGATATAGAAACAAAAAAAAAAAATTGTTATCCATACACATAAAAATGAAAAGTCAATGTAATTTATATAAGCAACAACCAAAACAATCAGTTTAGAATTATCCAACTTCTTACTACTCTATAAACTTATCTGCTGAATACAAGCTTGACGGCTCCAGTCAGGCCAAACTTCAACAGCCTCCCTCAAGCAGCCCTCCTTAGGAATACTTTTACCTCAATTACGCTTCCGCAAGCCTGTAAGGTATTGATGGGCTTTCCTCAAGACGTACTATGTGCTATTTTTTGGTGCACTAAGTTTTGGGGGTTTTTTTAAGTTATATTCCAAAAATAAAAAACAATCAATCCACAGGCCAATATATATACAGATGTACTAATTCATTTCAGATTTATAGTGCCGTGCGTTTACTGAAGAGCTATGAATTTCTATATTATGTAAGAAAACTGATCTAAAGATTCTCTTTGCAGGCTTTATTTCACAGAGTATTAGCAACTGTTCTGAAAAAGGCATGAACACAGGAAAGCAAAAGCCTAAGTTTAACCACAGATATAATACAGTATCATCAGATAAATGTGTCATATTGAATACAGAAATTAAAGAGCTAAATAATATGACCATGTGCAATATTGCTAAAACATAACAGGCCAATCATTTAACATCTTTATAAATTTGGCTGAAAGGTAAACATTTAATAATGGACCCAAATCCATGCTTCGACAGTCAGGATGAAAATAATACATATAGTTAAGACAAATTTTGCTCTGTGCACCCAATGGCAGAATTTGTTAGCTTGTATTTTCTTCCACAACGAACATCTATGTTTAACTACAGGAATTCTTTTGAATGGCAACAAGAGGCGAGAAGAGCCTCTCTTACAAAACAATATATGTGCAGAAAAGAGAGGAGTCAAAGAACACAGAAGCAATATAGTCCTTGCTACAAGAAAACGTATTACTAAATTCTCTATCAGTTACCATTTAAGAAAAAAAATATGCTATACTGACAATGTAGTGTGTTCCTTAACCAAACCCAGTTGTTGGGTAAAATCAGGGACAGAACTCCACTGAAGACAACAAATTGCATGGGATTATAACAGAGCTGAATTTGACCCTTCCCGAAAAGGCTGTTCTTGCTTCTGCAAGAAGCAAAGTGTGAACAACGCAGTTACTTTGACTTTATAAACTTGCATCATATATACTTCAAGACAACATTTTGTATGCTATCTGATCAGTTGTTTTATATTTGGCAAAAATATTTTTTCAAATCTATAACCAAAAGCATAATTTTATTATTCTCCCTGAGCAATTTTAACTACATTATACAGTAATACCTATTTTGTTGTTATGATTAAAAGATGTACAGAAACTGATCTGACCATAAATATTCAAGCTTACAATGCTTAATTACTCACCAAATTTACTGTCCAATGATGCAGGTATCCTTAAAATTTAGTTTCTATCTTTTTCTGACACAGACTTTAAAAACCATATGTATATGTTTTATATGCACATATATTCATGTATGTTGCCCTCTGCACCATTGAAGTCCCTCTCCTTGGAGCTCAAAAGTCTAATAAAGGAGATGCATTTCTTCATTTATTACATGGCACTATTTGCCACATTTTTAAAATGGCCACATTTTTAACTGGGGACACTGACAATACTGCTGCATTAACAATCAACATTCCCCCAATATATTAGTTAAAATCTTACATTTCGTGCAACATTCCCAAAAGATGAGAAAGTCATTGGCTTCTCACCAGTGTCTCTCTTGAGAGCTGCAGCCAGAGGAACAGGAACCTCTTCTCCCTGTTCCTCTGAATGAAGAGGAAACATGGGAAAGCACAGCAAGCACAGAACTGACTCAGTAGCAATACAAAGGGCAAAATGGATTCGCCGGGGGGAAAGAGCACTGGGAATAACAGACTTGCCAACTTCCAGCTTTCCAAAACCAGGACCTAAATATCAAAAAGTTGCCCCCACAAAATGATACTGCAGCGTAGTCTCAGCCTCAGCCCCTTTCCTTCCACCTTCCTGCAGGCGGCTCACAGAAACCTCCACCTCGTCAGCCTCCCCAGGGCTGAGCCCCACATTGGGCAGGGATCAGCATGGGGAGCACTAGCCAGCAGCCCAGAGGAGCTCCGGTCAGGAAAGGCTTAGTTGCCTTTACAAGGAGGACTGAAGCAAGACGGCTACCAAATTCTAACAGTGCCAACCATTTCCTGTGAATCAGAAACTGTTTTTGTCTTGGATACATATGACGAAATAGGCCAAAAATTATTAAACACTGTCCCAATATCTCTTCTATTATAGAGAAAGACTATTAGGAAATGCTGTATAGAAAATTTCACTAAGTTTCCTTTGAGACAGCTGTAAATTTCTTCCATGTCAAATGTAGGTAAAGTGAAAAATATAGAAGCTATCATCTGAATGGAAAGTTTGGTGCTGTGGCTTTAATTTAATTTAGAGCTAAGATTCTGAATGTTTTGGTTTTTAATGGATATGTTAGCGAAAATATAGGGGAGACAACAAATAATAAAAGGAAAATGATTTTAAAATCCTCATCTGTACACAGAACAAGAAAGATGCATCATATATGGAATTACCACTTAATAGGATGTTTGTGACTTATGTTCCACCATATATATATATATTTTTTTAAGAGGCATACAAAAATTCTATATTACACTATTTTTATACTCTACAATAAAACTATATTTAGAACTTCAGCATGTATACCAATTCACATGATATACAGCCTTGAGGAAAAAACAGGAAAATAGTTATTGAACTGAATGCTGGTTTAAAAGACCTCATTTTAAATACACTTTGGTACTCTCTGTAAGGCACACTGTACTATTTTTCATTGTATTAAAAGAATTTACACCTACATGAAAATCCTGCACCATAGCATACTCCAGTTCTTTAACACTCCTTAATTCCTGTGGAAGTTTACATTCACAAACATCAATGCACCTACCCCTCCTCCCTAGCACAAAAAGTGCTTGAATGCACAAAAAGATGCCTGCATTACAACCTTCGGTCCCACGGTGCGAAAGGCTAGGCCTTTCTCCCTGCTACAGGGCTTTCTGACATTTGCTCCGCTGGCCTCTAGGAACTGTAACGAGTACCCTCCAGACTCAGGGGGGAGCTGCAGGATGTGTTCCCAAGCACGGCATGGCACGCGGCCAAAGGAGTAATTTAGCAGAGTTTTTGGCCAAGCAGGAAGGTGTTCCATTTCTTCTGCCATTCACTGAGACCCACAAGGAAACTGAGACAGGAAGTCAGACTTCCAGATAACAGGAGTGTTCCTAATGATGTACTTTGGCTCACAACTCGCAACAGTTCCTCTATGCTCGCCCTTGCTACAACATCTTCCTATATAATTTCTCACTCTAGATGGGGAGTAACAGAAAAAAGCATTTTAAATGAGTTTTCATTTGCATCCAATTCAAAGCGCCCAGTTAAAACTGCAATGACTACTATATCTGCTTCTGCATCATTTATGAACAGCAACTAATTGTTTTATTCCCGAGTAAACGTCTCAAGAAACACAAATCAATTAAAAAAAAATGAGGACACTACTTTATCATAAAAGAAAGAAATACCTTCATTGGTTGCTGTGGATCACTGCCCCGGGCAGAGCTCCCTACTGTACAGTCCACACCACAGCCCAGCTAACACAATCTAGGGCCAAGAACATCACTGATGCAGGTTCTTCTACATCTCATCTGCCTTACCTTGTGTGGCAGGAATGGAGATAAACGTAAATGAATGAACATGCTAGATAGTGTTATTGTAGCTATGGTGGTCCCAAGAGATGAAAAAATCAAGGTTTGCAAGGAAAGGCTATCTTTTCTTAGACCAGCCTAACAGAGAAAATGGAAATCTAACTTTGAGATACAGTCTTAATAAACCATAGCATTTTACTAGGCATTTTACAGCCAGTGAACAATCTAAAGCAGCATGCCAAAGTAGAAATAAAAGATCTGTGTTAGGACAATTCATCCATATTTATCTGAATGACATGTCGTAACAAAATACCACCAGGAGTTTTGATACGCCTATCATTGTTTTAATTAAAAGTTACTACCTTAGCAGTGTCTGAATACAGAGAGCGTTTTGATCTCCAGTCAAAATGCACTCAGAAGTTCATACTGGAAGCAGCCTATCTACAGCTGCACAGAGCTAAGCACAGGATAATTTACATCTCTTCTGCATCTCAATTTTCAACCTGGTTACTTGGGTTCCCCTGGTAGATGACCCATGCAGATGCCCGTTTATTCCAGATGACTAGTTTGAGTACCTAGCAATTACAAGTACCAGCCTGAAACACAGGCACCTTTGTGGCTTGTCAGACAAACAGGAAGAAGAACAAAATCCAAAACAGACTATGAAGACAGGAGGCAGGAATGCTGCACTGGCTGGCGGTGCGCTGGGGGAGCGACTGGTCCCACGCTGTAGCTGTGTCAGCGCAGGAGCACATGGGCACCTTTCTGAGATCCTGTCAGCACATGCACATGCTCCTTCGCAGTGGATGGCCAGCTGTTGAAAGCATTTATCTTGATATCAGAGCAGCCATAAAGAACTAAAAGGAATCAGAATCGATTAGCACAGAAGAATGAGGATGTTAATTTGTTTCTTTAGCACATGCAAGTGGCTTCAAAATCTTATCTAGATCCTTCCCGGTTTCTGTGGTATCTGCTCATCAGAAGGAGAACAGAAGAGAACTTCACTGATATGACCTAAAACATTTTAGGTCAATGAAGCCAAAGCAGAGTACATGATTCTCCTCCGTCTAAAAACTTATGTAGTTAGAAATTTGTATTATTATTTTTTTTTATTATTTTTTTTCCTTAAGGCCTTTAGCTTGAACTTGTTCATACTTAGGGAAGACACAGGAAAGGTTTAGATTTACAATCAGGTCTTCCCAAATAATTCAGGAAGCCTTTGACTTCCTATACATCCTTGGGACTAGCACGACTAGACCAAAGAATCATCATAAATATAGTATATGTGATAGAATTCTGTACCATACTCCAAATAAAACTAATGGGCATTTTTTTTCATCTCAAAAAAAACAAAATATAATTTTGTCCAAGTTAAAAAAAATCATTATGACTTTAGCTGGCTGTATGCACTATTGACTCTAATCACTGTAAAATAGCATGCATTTCTTTCTAGCACAGCTCTGACTCCCTCAAGACTTGCATATCTCCATAAATGCAGGTTTTTATCAGGGAGATGTCTCCATATTTTAGCGCTTTTCCATAACACAAAAAAGGACCTATGTTATAAGTTTTCTCTGACCCAAGTTTCACTGCAATAGATATAATGACTGTGAACCTAACACCATCAGTACTACAATTCACACTTAATTCGGCTGCTTCCAAGATAGAGATACTATGAATGAAAACTTCCAAAGAGCCCCAATCAAATCTCTGTATTTTCATCCATACTCCACGTGTGAAAAGGTTTCATCCCTAAGAATGCAGATAAAGGATGAAAAAAAAAGAAATACCTCTCCTGTCCTCTCTCAGCTCAACCTCTCCCATACTTCTTAAGTGTATCAGGGATCAAGGGATCTATGAGATATAAAAGGAAAACCTTTTCATGATGGGCAAAGATTTCTCTCCTTCATTTCCCTGCTAAACAATTCCAGAAAACTCCATGACTAAAGCCAAGTAAAGGACTTTCTTCAAACAAGAATCCTCAGTCTAGCCTCATTTGTCATCTGCAGTTTTCACTCAGGACATGATTAAAGTTTAAGAAACACACTCAGACAACAGCAGAAAGAAAGTAGAAGTTTGAGAAACACAAAAGCAGCCCACTATGTGGTTAAATGCAGGTTTTGCATTGAGTTAGACTATCCCATAAAGATACTTATGCCTATACTGCAATCTAGAGTTTTTTGCACTCAAGACAAACTACATGAAGTTTTAGGAAAAGATACACTTTTTCTGCTCTCTTTATTTTTAACTAATTTAACTAATTCTTCCAGTTACTAAATCAATGGAAATACTAGTATAGCTGTTCCTCCAAATTCCTTCCCCTGGTTTTCCAAGATCACCTTTGCTTCTAACAGCCCCTGCGTTACACTGAATCAGGAAATATTTTAATTTTGAGGTAATACAAATTAGTAAAGAGAGATTCAATGTTTGTCATGGTGCATGATTTGGCTGATATCATTAAAACTATATTGACACTAGTATCATATACCTGCAATATTTTGTCACAAATGGCTTATTTTTGACTTTTCATTTCTTGAAATTACACAGACAAGGAACTTCACGTGCAATTGCAACCACCATATTCATCAGTCTTTAGCCATTCATCACGTCGAACAACTAATAAAGTAGTCAGCTATGACAAGAAGAAACCTATCTCTAAAGATTGAGAAACATTTGCAGTAATCTAAATCCAATTTTATCCTGAGGCTTCTTATGAGGGGGCAGGGGAAAAAAAAAATCAGATGCTCTTGCAAGCTGCTGGATTTTTTTCACACCCCGGTCCAGCAAGAAAGAACCTGCAATCACAAGGTCACTGAATGTAAGATTTCATGATACTACTGCAATAGTGATGACAACTATAGAAATACTGGGGCAAAAATCCAACTGCCTTCACTAATGTGCTTGAAAAACATGCGAACACATGAATGCAAGTAAGTCACAGATGAAATACACAGGAGTAAATTAGTCAACTCTACACCTTATTACTTATTTACCTATAAATATTATCTCTAAAGTAACTGCAAGCATTCCTACTGTGTTCAATAGACTTTAGATTAGGCTCAATATACAGATAAACATGGTGTTTCCCAGCGTAAACAAAAAAATACGCCCACATAATCAGTATATGCAACTTTAAAGATCCTATACAGATACTTCTACATACCTCTGTGATTCAGTAATGCTTCCTTAGGTATTCAGACAAGCATGTATATTACTGACCTTACACATGTGTTTAAAGATAAGCATGTAAGTGCTCCATTGGATCCATACAAATCTATATACATTAGGTAAATGGGGTTTTTTTTGTGTTTGCACAAATTCATTTTCATGAAATACAGTTGTTTGATGCATGTATGGTCACAGTGGGCTTTGAATTTCATTCACTTCCCAAAATAGCCAAACTGCATTCATCTTTTGGGCATGCTACAAGGCCTGAGTTTCTGAAATAGCATTTGGGAAGGGCTGAGGAACAAAGGAACTGCAACCCTGGAGCATATCCAAGGTCCTGTCTCTGACAGCAGTCACTACCAGCTGCTTCAGAGAAAGAAACAAGAATCTGCAGTAGGTGGACAAGGATAATCTTGCCACACGTTAAGGCTCATCCTGGTTTCTAGCTGCTAAAGACTGGCTTAAACTCTGAAGCTTGAAGTTTAATATCCACTTGAAAATGCTATCACTGTTAATTATAAGAGGTCTGGATATTCCTGCTATCAATCTAAATGTTAAATCCCCTATCTTAACACTGCCTCAATAACGTCCTATAGCAGACTTTCAATCTAAAAGTTGTGTAAAAGAAAAAAAAAAAACCACATCTCAGTGTCTCAGTTCTGAATTCACCACTTTGCAATTTAACAAAACACTAAGAGCAGAAGCAAAAATCTTATTTTTTCTTGTACAATTTTGTATATTGTATGTGTTTATCATGTCCTTTCTCTTTAATTTTCTGTTTTTGAAGGTGGACTTTTTTTAATCCTTTTCCATTAAATAGTTTTCCAGTAACCTTAATTATTTCAGTGAACCTTTAGGGAATAAAACACATATCAGTATGAATCTGGTTCATTAGTTATTTATGGCTTTAGGCTTTTTTGTCTGAGGGTGTTTTTTTTAATATAAATTCCTTTTACAGCATGAAAGATTATATTGGTATTCAAAACAATGTCATTAAGGCATATCAGTAACAACTAAATAAGGATTCTAGAATTTAGTTCTGAATCCATTCTTTTTTAGCTGCATGCTTAGAGAAAGAAGAAGCAGCTTTTATGATGACAAGATAGGGTAAATAGACAGATTAAAGATCTTGGTATTAAAATGAAGATGACCACAAAAACGTGTGTAATATGTCTTTGTAATGACGCTGGCAGTTCTGGACTGGAACACACAATGCTCTTAGTCAGAAGAGGGCTAAGCAGATTGCCTGGACAGAAAATACCGAACTTATCAGTTATGTATATCTATATGTATATACACCTTTACAAGGGATGTACACAGTTAATTATAAATATGGAAACAGTTTTCAAGTAACTAAGCTTAAGCTTCCCCCCCCCCCCAAAAAAAAAAAAACAAGAAAAAAAAGAGGTAAGAGTACAATGATAGGAGAAATGTTGAGTAAGGGGTAAAAGTATATTTGGTGGTATAAGTAAAAAATGAAGATGCAGGCAAATTTGTTATAAAGACATTTTACCAGATGGAGAAATTGGGCAGTTCATCATCATGTTCTCACACCCGCAGAGTTGTTCTAAAACTACTCTTCATGAAAGCAAATATAATTGGCTGTGCAAGTTAAACTGTTTAAATAAATCTGGATATTATGTAAGGACCATCTGAAATGATTTTCCTCTCTTATCTGAGCACATCATCTGGAAAGATACAGAAACTCTGTGTCTTGGCCACTATTTCTAGAATTGATGTGCCCTGTTGAGAATTCCTTCTACTTTATTGCGGGAAGTGGTAAAATTTTAGATCTTCAGTGGGACAAGATTCCCATGACTTCAAGAATGCACCTAACATCTATTAAAATGTTAGACACCAATAAAATGTGCTCTTTTCTTTGGTAACAGTTAGAGGTGTTACTAGGGAGATGTTTAACTATTGCTACTAACATCAGAATAAAGTAATCCATATGTACAGCTCCTTAGATACTTTACTCTCAGCTGATGTACATGCCCCACCATTTCTTCCAAGATATTTAAACTACATAATATATTTTCCAATATCCAAGGACTACAATGTGGCTGAAGAGGTACTAGCACCTTTTAAGCACAGGAATCTCTTTGCCTTTTCAATTTTGTAGGAAAAAGGCTGAAATTCATCCAGGTAGCAAAATAGCTATTTTTCAAATCCAGATTCAGTTGCACTGAAAGTTTAAACATATTTCTTTTGCATTTTTGTGTCCTGATTTTGATGACTATTTGCTGATTAGATAAGAGTTTCAATATTCATCATTCCTTACTGTAATATTAAAAATTCAATACTTGGTCAATGACATAGTAGAATACTAATCCAGAGACCTCTGTTGGTCTGAATCCTGATGAGATGTACCTTTAGACTGACAGTGACAGTCACAGCAGAGCTGAACTTTATTCTGCTGGATTGCACCAACATTTTAAGCATGATTTATGGCTACTTTAAAATTAAAACTCCCATGTAACTTGCATAAAAAAATATATTTATGCTTAAATTCCTAGTGTTTCAAGTAACAGGAATCGTTGATAAGAACATTCATGTGTTTTAAATGACTAAAAGAACCCCTCAGACCAGGAATTGCATGAAATAAAATTCTGCAATTCATCAATGCCTATAAAATTTCAAAATCAATTTGTAGTCAGTTATTGGTCTTCTTGTCAATAGACTTCACCTCCATAAAGTATATATAGCAAAGAAGTTGGTTAAATACACACTACGCATCCCCTGATGCATCGTATTTCACATACCTCAAGAAAAGAAAATTAGGAGCTATTTTAGAATAAAATTGATTTTATGCTGTTTAGGTCTTGACAGTCACTGTTTTTAAATATTGAAGGAAAAACCCACAAACCTACATTTTGGAGTATTATTGCTCTGTAAGAGCTCTCTGATTATGCTCAAATATTCTCAAGCATCTGATACTCACAGATTTATTGTCACTCAAAATTTGCACTTGCAGGCCATTACTTGGGCAGAAATCCCAACAAAAAAAAAAAAGAGATTATCTGTATGAGTAAGAACTGCCTCTGCAGCAATCTGCAAGTGCAGCCACTCACTCAGGTTGCACACCTGCTCAGGGTTGCACACAGAAACTCCCCACATGTCCCTGGCCCTGCCTCTACATTTACATTCCCCATCTCAACCTGTCCTAGTCTATTATTATTCATACTAGCTTTATATTAAAGTACTTCTAGTACTGTTATTTCAATTGCTCAGCAAGGACAGTCTCCACTTCAGATCTTGATATTTATGGACACGCATCCAACAGCAACAGAAGGTTCATGTATGTGTTCCATACAAATATTTGTAGTTGGATACTTCAGGGTTTTCCATGAACTGTTTAATTGATCACCAACAGCCCACTAAGCAAGTAGATGCTATGCCCCTGAGACATGCTGGTCATGTACAGCCCAATCCTCCTCCATTTCCAGCTGTGGGCAGAGGTGGCCCATTTCTTTGCTTCAGAACTAGCAAAGAGAAACAAGGTATATGAGCCAGCATAACTTCTTGCAGCAGAGGATAATTCTACAGAAAGCCTGATGAGGAGCTAGAAGTTATACTTGGAGAGAATTGCCAACCTGCAAGCAAGAAAAGAACAGGTCAAGCACAAGAGGAGGACAAAGTGACTGGACAGACAGCACAGGGAAAAGCTGAAAGTCCATTCAGTGGAGAAGAATAACCAAGAAACAAGGAAGCTTTTCATAGGAACAGTGAAGTATGTTTAGAGATGATCCAGGAAAAAACCAGAAGACGAGTAAGGTGATGAAGAATAAACATACATTAAAAGATTAACTACTATCATTTGCTTTCTTTAGCAAAGAAAAAAAAACATTATCCTAGGAAGAGGGAGCTAAAAGTACCCAAAGACTTCCCTAGTCACACTTGCAGTTGTTACAGCTTTGCAGGGATGTACTAGGATGGTGAAGAG
This sequence comes from Apteryx mantelli, assembly GCF_036417845.1. NCBI lineage: Eukaryota > Metazoa > Chordata > Aves > Apterygiformes > Apterygidae > Apteryx > Apteryx mantelli. The sequence continues at coordinate 43,129,543 of NC_089982.1, read as the reverse complement.
AGGTTGTTTGTGATCATGAGTGGAAGGACCGGACTTCATTCAATAACAACTAGGACCAAGTAGACTAGACAGACCATAAGGAGGCTAAGAAAAGTCAGAAAAATATTATGAAATGCTGCCCATGCTACTGAAAGCTTTGAAATCCCAGAGCTTAGGTTTGCTCTGGAATATTCTGAGAATCATCTACCCTTCAGATATGCTAAAAATACAGAATGCTGTATAACCATAACATTTTCAACATTCTGTAAACCTATTTTTCATCAGTCTAAAGCTAGACTATAAAAACCTATTTCAGTTTAAGAATAAATATACATTCTATAAACAAAGCATAGAGATTTCTCCCCTTGTTTAGCTTGTTCATTGTTATTAAATTTAGAGTACCGCAATGCATCCAGAAGGAAAAAAAAAAGTCCATTTTCCTCCACAACATCCCCTGTGCCTGTGAAAGCCAGAAGTTGGCTCTTCCATTTTACAGCCCTTCTGTCAATACCCTGCACCACAGACGTGACCCTTTCTCTCCAAAAAAGAAGTGAAAGGAATTATGTCATAAGCCTATCAGCCTTGTTTTCCAGAGGGGCAGTAAGAATGACATAAGGCAGACATCCAGGTGTGGTCAATGTTTCCTAGCTTGCCTGGGGACCTGATTCCAAGCTCAATTAGATTTGTCAATTAGGCTTGTTTTGCCGTGATGTAATACTGCTCCTTGCAGGTCACTTGTTTGACACACTGGAAATATATTCAGAAACAGATCCCTACGGAAAGAAGTCTGGACATGAAACTGGGCCTTTTGAACGGAAGGATATTCACAAAGTTAGAATGGCAAATATATTTTTTCAGTATTGTTTTTCCACAGTTTCACTACTGAAATAATCTTTTCAGTAAAGAATTGAGGAGGAAAAGAACTTTATGTTCACACCAATCTGTTTTAAAAGTTTTTGAGATACCACACTAAAGGGCATTATGTAACACTTAAAATAATGGTGGAGAACTGTAAAAGGAAATATGATTTAAAAACTACATTTTTCAGTAGTCTAATTCACTCTAGAAGTTTATCGACAGCAGGATAGATGCTGTTTGGGACAGACCATTTCAGAAAGCCTGTTTCTGTTTCAGTTGCCTATACTGCACCCATTTACCACATGAATAGTCACAGCTTGGTCAATCTAGCAAGTGATATTAACAGTACATCCTCTATAATAATAGTAAACTGCACATTGTCTTTCAGAATGCACTGCATAACTGAAATATAAAGGCAAAAGATCTCAACTGCTTAAGTTACGCAACAGATTCAAATGTATAATGAGAAGTCTTAAGAACTTTCATATTATCAGATTGTGTATTGACATACTTACAGCCGAAAACACATGTATGCCAGAATACAGAATACAAAACTAAAAATATCCTAGAAGTATACAAGTGTTTTTTACAACAGTAATGAACAAAAGTTAGATTGCAGTTACAGATGACACTATATAATAATTATACTTAACATTTACCTTCAGCTTTTTCCTGTTCAGATACTTTACAGATACCATACATAACTAGGTTCCTCACCTGCGTGACGTAAGTACTAATACGTCTGTTACAGAAAATCAAAAAAAGTTTTTAAAAGGAGTGAAACCAAATGAGTTGCTTAGATTCTCACAAGAGTGAGAAATGAAAGCAATGAGGAAGATCTTACTGTTCATACTCTTCACTTATTCTCAAACAGGCACACATATATAAAACAGAATTTGTTCGTAGTCAAAGAACAGCAAGCTAATCAACTGCCAAGTTACCAACCTGTGAAGATAATTGTTCACCTTTATTACTACTCTTTTGACATTTATTTCTAACTTTACTGAAAAAACAAAATGAAGAGCTTCTATTCCAAGGCAAGCAGTTCATGCATAATTCAAAAAAAATCCCAACTAAATGTTTGCGTTAAAAAAAAAAAAAATCCAAATTCTAACTATTGTGAGAACGTAAACATTTCAGTGAAGTTCTCCTCAGGAAAAGTTTCCCCAGTGCAAGACAGAATTTCTGGTCCAAAGACCAAGACCCACAACAGTGAAAAACAACAGATCAAGGAATTCAAATTCAAACCTATTCTCCAAATATTTAATCATTTTTAGGAAGTGAAATGCCTAAAAGAAAGTAGTAAAAGAGACTAATGTCAGCATAGCCAGCAGTCTGGCAGCTGGACCAGTCCCCAGTAACGTGAATATGCAACAAAGCAGAGACTTGTTGTCTAATCTCCCACAGTTCAGGAGAATATCCTAACTGGGGGGAAGAAAAAATCCTATCTTTTCTTTTAAGCAAAGAAAACAAAAGCTTTCAAAAAACCTTTAATATCAGCTTAGTGCAAACTCCAAGCAATTACTGCAGGATGGGAAATCCTTTTTCTACCCATCTCACTAAGTATCTCAACAGATATCTTTGGTTCATTATAACCTGTTGTAAAAAAAGGGGGGGGGAGGGGAGAGGCACAAAAAACAATCTTGGGACTCCAGAGATAAATGTGAGTGCTATAATCTGAAAAGCTTGACAGTACCCATTTAAACCTAATTTGGCATTTTATTTTTTGGAGCAATACTCGATTTATACAAATGTTCATCTGTGCTCTTAGATTGTTTAAAGCCTAACATTGAAACGAATATGATATCCCCAGTTTCACATCTTCCGGCAAATTAGATCTTGGAAGATGAACTAAGAATGCCTTATACTTGAACTCCACAATGGTAAACACTGAGGGCAATATCCTGCAGAGAGACACAAGGAAATATCTGAGACATCAGAAGCACAGAAACTGCGTTACATCACATCCCGCTGTTACAGCATGCCAGGATACTTGTTAGAAGGAGAAGTGGCATGACCAAAAATTCATATGCAGGTTAAAGGTCTGCAGACAAACACACAGGAAACCGCACAGCTCATCAACTTAATCCGTGCAATGTCGATAGCTTCCTTACCAGCCCTCTTCTCCTGAGCACGGTCACAACAGCGTTTCCCCAGGCCCTCCTTCCACCGAGTCCCCTTGCTCTAAAGGTGCCTGCCTTTAGGACTGAACTTTGCTTTGTTGCATAAAACGGCTGCAGTTTTAGGTATAACCAGAGACTCCGGTTCCAGAAACAACTCATAACCTTACTGTGCATCTATCAGACTGTTATCTCTAGATTTCTATTTTCATGAAGGGAAACATTGTATTGTATCACATAAGAAAAGGTACTTTTTTGCCTCTGCGGCATTTTGCACCACACCATTTTCAGAAATTTTGTAAGCCGAAGGAACGTGACGATTCTAAGCACACTAGCAAAAAGGATCCCTTTCTTAATGTCTTCCTATGAGCTGTAATTCTTATGAGAATGTTAAAATACGCATGGAATACCTATAATGTCTTACAGGGTATTTCTCTGTTTCTGGTAAATTTATCCAGCTCTCCTAAAAGGCAGGGGAAGAGAGGGGAAAGGGACTTACCAAAAGATGTGGACACTGAAGATTGAATCAACAGAGCTATGACTATAAAGAGTTATCTATATAGAACTATAACTATATGTAATCTAGATCTGAGGCCTGGTGTACTGTCCTTTATGGCACAAGAACATTTTCTTATGTGGTCTATAGAATAAAAAATTAAGCAGCAAGCACTAATGACTAGAGAAAAGCAGAATGCAAATGACTTTTTAAATATATGTAAATCCATCTTGCATCAGCATATTTGGGGAACCTTAGTTGTGGTTGCTTTCAAAGCATTCAATTTGCTTACAAATTACAATAGGTTAAATTATCCTAGCAGGTCTATGAAGTCTGCTATGCAACTCTGGAGTTTTTGAAGTATGTTACTACGTAAAGCAATAGCTGACTTTGGGTGTTGCCTCATTTTGCCACGCTGCAGAAATTCACTTGTATCTGACTCCTAACTGTTATCAGCCTGAGTAGCTACAAAAAACACTTCTACAACCTCAGCTGCAGGCCCTGGAGATGCAGCAAAAGTGAGTGTTAATTATATCTAACATACAAATTTTGCATACAGTGAACACAATTTTAGAAGTATTATCTTATCTTGTTAACTTACACACGCTACCATACAGATTTAAGCGTGAACAACTCACACTTCTACGTACGAAGTCTGACTCTGTCCTTCTTTAGGGCTTCACTGTCGAAGTCATCCTAAGAGCAGGTATCAGTAAAATTACTCACAGGAGTCCTATATCCCCCCCGCCCCAGATGGTAAGACCTGACCTAACAAGAACACACAGCTAGGTTATGAACCTAAAAGAGACTGAGCACCCACAATTCCCATCAACTTTGATGGGAATTGCAGTTAGTCAATATACTTTCCACATCAAGACTAATGTAGCCTTTAAGGAAGGAAAAATAATTGGGAAATACTGTCGGAGGATCAGCTTCATTGATGTATAAAGCTTTCTAATTTTGATTAAAAATGATTAGTGCATGGTACACACCCAGTCTGCAGTGGTACGTAACATGCAGTCTCATTTCTGAAGAACTACCACACACTAAAATTAATGAATGTGCTCTTCAGCAAACAGAAAACTCTGGAAGTGATTACTAACGGGAACTACATACAACTAACCATCCACGTCAACCTGTCTCTCATCACAGTAGTATCCTAAGCACCTCACATATCAGTAGCAAGAATTTTATGGCTAATGTTTTGTAAAATATTTAAAGGGACCAAAAAGGATATCTCCTTTCTCTGAGCAAAGCCAAATGATGGCAGGGAACTGTCAACGCTAACCATATTCCACCGTTTCTTACAGTCATCTTTCTTTCATACATAAGTTTAAGACACTTACTGTCATGAATTATAATTTTTTTGTTACTTCCATTGTGAAGAAAGAAATACTTAAAAAATCCCACAGCAGACAAAGTAAATACATGTATTTCTCATTAAATAAAATGATATATATGAATCTTCCTAAATTACAGACCAGAAAGAAGAGCTCAAATTAATTATGGCAAGTTACTTATGTACATTTATTTGTGAGTGCTAATTGGAAAAAAAATAATGTTTTGTTCGCAGTTGCTTCTGCTCATTTTGAACTTGGGCATTCCTCAGTTGTAAGCAAGTAAGACCTAGCAATTCACACTTAGGAGCAAAATATTTTTGTGATTAGAAAAACATAGTGTCTGCATATTTGGCATATATGTTCACCACATTCTCCTCAATAAATTAAACAAAACCACACAGACATAGTGAACACAACCTTTGGCTGAACTAGTTTTCAAAATATAAAATAACTAATTAATGCAAAAGAGGCTGCTGGAAAACTTAAGTACTTATTTAACACTAGAGCTGTTGAGAATGGACCACCACCACTGTTGTTCATAACATATTTTGAAAAAAAAAAATACCTATGAGCAAGATGCACTTGTTTACTGAAATATCAGTGAATCTGGTTCCTCTGCAGCCAGTGAGGACTGACCGCCGTGAACTTTAGTGGACAGCCACTGTACCTGGCACGAAGGAGGCTGAGGTCCTCAGTCAGTAACATAAGACTTCTAGAAAAGAGCGCTCATCGGCTCTGCAACGTGACAAGGCGCTAACTTCACTCCTCCTATAAAATTTAGGAAGGGGCCGCAGACGCAACGCGGGGCACCACCGCGGCCGCCCCCACGGGCGGGACGGACACCGAACCGCAGCGAACACGGGCGCGCTAGCACCCGCGCAGGCGTGAAGTCGCGCGGCCCCCGGCCCTGTGGCTACCCAGACAAATACGCGCAGGGCCCCCGGGAGCGCGGTGCGCCGGGGCGGCAGGTTGGGGCGCAGGGAGGCAGGGACGGGGGGGCGCGGGGAGGAGCCGCACGGCCGCGGCGCCGCCCGCGGGGCGCTGCGAGGGGGGACGCGGCCGCGGAGCCTCCGAGGTGCCCGCGGAAACTTGCGAGTCGGCGGCAAGTTGGGGCATCCCCGGTCCGGCTCTGCCCTCCCTCGGGCAGGAGCGAGCCCCGCCGCGCACCGAGCCCCGCCAGGCAGGCAGCCAGCCGCGGGGCAGTGGGGGCAGGGAGGTAGGGATCCCTTCCTCGCCTCGCTGGAAGCGCCAGCAGAGCGGGAAGTCCCCGGAAAGCAGGTCCTTGCCCCAGGTGGCCGGGTAGCAGGTGAGCCCCGGGCTGCCCTCACGCACCCGCCACCAAAATAAAATAAAGCCGAGACAAAGTCACCATCTGGGGGAGGGGGTGGGGGAAGCTGTATCAGGCGTGGAAGTCACTTACCGGCTTTACAGGGATCCTTATAATCTATCGCCTCCGCTTTATCCTCCTCGGTGAAATCGTAAGTGTAGTCGTAATCGAGGCCAGAGCAGGAGGAAGGCTTCCCACAGAAAGTCCACCCAGCCAGCCACAGTGCCATCCTCCAGCAAAGCATTTTCATCCTCCCTCGGGCAGAGAGGTGGCGGAAGGGGTGCAGATGAATTAGGAGGACGGTTCAGCTGTCCACGCCGACTTGAAAAAGGAGGGTAAGGGATGGAGGAACCCCAGGGTTTTTTTGTTTGTTTGTTTGTTTTGTTTTTTTCCTTCTCCACCTAGAGGCTCCTCTGAGAGACTGTGCTCTCTAGGTAGCCCCAGCCAGACGGGTGCAACATAGAGAAAGGAGACTGAACGCCGCGGCCCCTCCTCGCCCCCACCCCCGCCACCTCGCAGGGGAGAAGTTGCCGGGTGTGTGGGTGGGCGCGGGGGTGGACTCAGGCCGGGAGATCCTGTCTGTCAGGGCGTCCCTTCGCCTCTGTCAAAGCCCAGCCAAACTTCCCGCGGGGGCGGCGGCGGCTGCTGCCCGCGCCCCGCTCCTCCGCGCCCGGCCCCGCTCCGCGCCCGCCTCCCGCCCGCCGCCGCCCCTGGTCCCGCTCCCGCTGCCGGAAGGTGGATCCGGGCTGCACATCAGCAAACTACCACGGGGAGAGGGGAAAAAGAAAGAAAGAAGGAAGGAAGGAAAGAAAGAAAACGGAGCGGGGGTGGGGGGGCAATTCGCACTAGAGCAAACCGCGGAGCCCTGGTGATGGGGGGCAGCAGCTATGCTGGAGGGAGCAGAGAGAAGGTGTAAGGGCTCCCCCCCCCCCCAACACTTACTCTAAGCTCTGGCCTTTTCCCCCCCAGCCCCCTTTAACTTACGAAAACCTTACAGGCAACTAACACACAGTCGTCAGCATCCTGCTTACTTATTCATACAGTCAGGGTCAGGATCCGGGCTGCTTCTGATCTGCTCCCTTGATAGTCTTATGGAAACACACGCGCATCCACTATATGCCTCTCTCTCCATATAGCTTTCTCTCTAGATAAGCAGTGCATGGCATTTAAACAACAAAAGAATCGAGATCAGATAAACAACACACAGATCAACTCTCGGCAGCCAAAGAGCTCGAGAGAATGGGTGATGAGGAGAAGGATGAGGAGAATTAACTGCAATTTAGGAGACGGGGAAATAAATCAGTGGCTGTGTATTTCTCCCGCTGCTGCGGCTGCTTTGCAGTGTTAGCCCCATGAGCTGACGGATGGGGGTTAAGGAGCGAGGGGGAGGGGGAAAGAGAAAAGTTTAAGCGTCCATAGTTTGTTTAAAACAGAGGAAGGCGATATAAAAGGTCCATAGCTCTCCAGAAGTTCAGCCAAGGAGCTGGGAACCGGTTCCAAAATGAAAGTAAGAACAAACAAACAAACAAAAACAATAAAATCAAGGCAAACGAAAAGTAAAATTGCAGCAGGCAGCAGCAACGCTGAGATCTTGCAGCCGGGCTTTGCTGTTCTCACGTGGATCCCCAGGAAAGTGGTGGAGGTTTATTTTCCAAGCGAAGTTTCCGCGGGAGCCACCGCCCCGCTCCGGGTATCCTACTTCGCACCGTTCCGCCTCAGCGCCGCGGCGCCCGGAGCTGCTGCGGGCTGCGCGGCGCCGGGTTTTGTTTTAAAGCCCGAGAACGGAACAACGCGCAAAGCTTCATTTCAGGCGATCAACCTGGAAGGAAGGGGGGGGGGGAGGAGGGGTGGAGACACGCGGTGCTGGAATAGAAGATCAAGCGAAAACAAAAATATATAGGTAGCGAAAGATCTCCCTCCCTCCTTCCCTGCCTGCCTGCCTCCTCCTCTCCCCCGAGACGGGCAGTTCCGATCCTGCAGAAACGCCTGAAACCGTTTCAGACCAAGGTGATACTTTCCCGTAGCAAACTCTACTCCTCCTCCTTTTACGAGTTTCCATGGAAAATGGCCATGGGGGGGGGGGGGAGACAAGGGGTGGGTAGCTGGGAGTTTCTGCTGCTCCCATTTCGCTGGGGTGTCACATTTAACACGGACTTTTGAAAGGACTGGCTGCGCCTTTCTTTCACATCCGAGCCCTCGCAGATGCACTCCTTCCGCAGCACTTCCCGGTCGCCGTCCCCCCGTCGCAGGGGTGGAAATCCGGAGATAGTCCCTTCCCCCGAGTGTGCCAAGAGCGCGGCGAGAGCCGGCGCAGCTCCGCGCCCGCCGCCGGGCAGAAGCGCGGCGCAGCGCCCGCCCTGCGCGGCCCCTTCCCTTCCCTTCCCTGCGCGGCTGCGGACCGCCCCGGCTGCCCCGCCGGCGGGGGCGCAGTGAGCGGCGCTTATGCAAACCGCTGGCAGGCACGGCCTGTTATTACCGCTATAGCGTGGGTCTGAGCTGCTTTAAAAAAAAAGGGGGGGGGCGGTTAAGGGGAGACAAGGAGTATGCCGTCGCATCCAGTGCTCAGCTGCCCTAAAGTCGTTCTTTCTGCCTGTGTCTTCCTTAAAACGAATGGCTGGTGTTGCTATACACAAGTACTCCCAGCAGTTCGTACCATTAAAACTGTAAAGGTGGGTTAAAATGAGTTAATAGCTGGTTAATAACAGAGCATATTAAACAGTCTAGCTTCAAGTGAGGCCAGTGCTTTTGAAGCACCCAAGTGTTGTGCCTCCTTCCGTTTAGTGTCCAGGTTGCATCCGCATCACCCCCCACTCCATCATGTTGCTCCAAGAGTGGAAAGCCAAAGAATGAACAGCTGCAACTAAAAGCATGGCAGCAGCCTTCAGCAATAACAGTTCTCTACTGCAGCAGTTCAGTTTGCTGTGTGTCACAAGGCCTGCAAAGCACACCACATAACAGATCACAGAAAAGCCTGAGAAACTTATAGCCTTTTCCTTTCCCCTTCTCCATAATGCGATTTCCATCACCAACAACTCTAACCGCTTGGAACCAACACCAAGGAAGTTACCAGAAACCCTTCCTGTCAAACCATCAGAGCAGGGGCTGGGCTTGAATGACTGCCTTTACGTGTACAGCGTGATGGGCTGTGTGCATTAACCAACACACTCTGCTGAAAAAGCTGGTTTGATCCAGTCAGAAACATAGCTTCTGTTATTTGCAAGGTCTACAAATTAGATATTTAATCTTACAGTATCCTTACTTGCTCATTGCACATGTTGAATCCCAAGATGGTCATCAAGCAGAACAGATTTTGTTATTCTGTTACTTCAGTCTTGTTTCATATAGATATTCCACATACACCTTTCTAAAGGTGTAATTTTTTTTCCTGCAGCTATGCACCTCAACAGAAAGAAGAGATGTTATCCTCAACCTAACAAACGTACATGTCTGTCAATAAGTAATACAGACTTTGCTGATTGCATTACAGCCACAGAAGAATGCACAATGTGTGACCCTAAACATGCCAGTCTCCCCAGTGAGATGATTATTAGACAGTTTTCTCTCTCTCTCTCTCTCTTCAGCAGGAGATTAACTTTCCCGGCAAGGTACGTGCTGACATCACCCTTAGCCTCCAGCTGACAATCTGCCCCCAACCCCAGCATCATCATCAGCATCAGAGCAGCACCAACTGCTAGCAGGCTTGAGGACAGCTGGCCTTGCAGAGCCCTGACTCACACAGGAAACAAACTCAAAAACACTAGATGGGAATGATGCATAAGTCTGTGCACATAAGCGCTGTAACAAGTAAATGTGTGCATAGGTCAGGGTAAAAACTGTTTGCTGCTTGTAATCCAGAGCAACTACACATTAAAATTGCTGCTTAGAATAAGTATTGCAGATCTGCAGAAACTGTTCTGCATTGCTTAGGTACTAATATTCCCAGTCACATTAGTAAAAACCTTTCCTCATTAACAGATTTTTTTCTTCCTGGTAGCTAAATAAATCGGTTGCAATGGGTTCCCCCCCAACAAACTTTTCCCAAGTAACCTTTTAAATATTCAATCTAGCTTCTTTCATGCTGCAAAATTTTAAAACATTTTAAATAGAAAATATTTTTTTCTTATCACACATTCCTGTCTACCATTCCAAAAAGCTCACAACTCTGATAATCCATCTGACAACACAGTCAATCAAAAATCCATCCTACAGCCGTTTCCAAAGAAACCAACACATAGCCAGAAAGACAGACTGCTTAAGCTGGAAGGAAACCAAAGGAACACAACAACAACCAGCTCCAAGCATTTTCCCTTTTCCTTTAAATTTCCTCATTTTGAGGTATAGTATGGGGACACAGATAAAGGAAAATGCAGTTATGTGAAAAAGCAAGTGGTGGTATTTTTTTTTTTTTTTTAAACAGAAAGCTGGAGGCTTTTCGGCTTTTCCCACACAACAAGAAGTTAAAAGTATGCAAGAAATACACAATCACAGAACTAAAAAAATGCATTTGAAAACGTCACTGCTCACACCTCCTCCTCGTTCTTTGGCTGTCTCCTGCTTAGGTCTCAGTCTTGTGTGGAGTTTTAGGTGGGTGGACACAATGGGCTTATTCATAAACATCAGGTTAAGTGCATGCCTAAGGCTTTGAAGGCTCAAGACCATGATGGCAAGCTCCTCGGGACAGGGACTTGGGGGATTTTTCCAGAGGTTAACACAGTGGAGTTCAGTGGGAGCTGATTACCTTCCTACTTTAATCTCCTGAAAGCCTCATTCCTTGTCTGTAAGGTACCTAGAACATTTCTGAAGCAAATAAAAGTATATTTAAGGAGTTCTTGATTCCCCACATTGTTATTCATTAGGGAAGTACTGAAGCTGAAACTACGTTGTGGCAAATAGTCTGTCTACAGTAACAGACAAACAGGCATATATGTAATCTTAGATATATACTGAGCAAACAATATAAATTAAACTTTTGAGGTCTAAAGTCAAGTAATCATGATCTTAAAAGCAATGAGCTTACCTGTGAAACCTTAAGTTTCTCCATTCTCCCCCACATCTACCCAATATTTTATGAAACAGTTGTTCATTGTATGTTCACATACTAATTTGTTTTTCCTACAGATTTCTGTGCTTAATTAACAAGAAACTCTTCAATATTAAGTTTTCTATTTTTCAAAAGCATGGCCCATACTTTATTCATTACACATTCATTCAGATCCTACTCTGAATAGAGCTGATTTCCTCATGGGCTTTTTAATGAAACTTATTGCTACAGCATTCATGTGCTTCAAAACTATTAGTTTAGTTTCATAATACACCCCTAAGATGAGATATTGTGAGAGGATATGAATATTGCACATGGAAAACCATTCTAGATTGCCTGGTTTAATACACTGTAGACCTGTGAGGACTGTGCATAAAGAGGATGGGGCTAGATTCTTCTCTGTGGTGCCCAGCAACAGGACATGAGGCAAACTGAAACACAGGCAGTTCCATCTGAACATGAGGAAAAACTTCTTCACTGTGAGGGTGACAGAGCACTGGAACAGGTTGCCCAGAGAGGTTGTGGAGTCTTTCTCTGGAGATGCTCAAAACCTGCTTGGACGCGATCCCATGCAACATGCTCTAGGTAACCCTGCTTGAGCAGAGGGGTTGGACTAGATGATCTCCAGAGGTCCCTTCCAACCTCAACCTTTCTGTGATTCTGTGACTTGGCATTATAGAAAGCATTAATTCTTCAAGGCCTGGTTTGCACTGGTTTCAGCTGCAGTAATTTTGCTCACTGAGTATCCAGTACAACTTCTAATCAAACCCTGAAGTTTAGACATCTGAATATGAGAAGCAAATAATTAGTAAGAAGCATAATATAAAAGCCTGAAATAGCTTTATAAAGGAACTCTGTTGCACAGGCAAGGGGCAAGACTCAAATCTTCAAGTCATTCAGCTCTCTGAAAAATTAAACCTCCATTTCTCTTCCTATATTTCCTTTTCTTCAACACTTCTTTCAATTTCTAGAATAAATGTGACTGGACTCCTGCCAATGACAGCCGCCATCATTAATGACACCCACATAATTCACATACTGGTATAAATCTTCTGCTCCTCCATGCAGTATCTGCTCTTAAACTAACAGCATAACTGTTTGCAATGGTAGGTAGCCCTGTGTTTGGACCAGCAGTGGAAAAGGTCCAAGTCTCTTCATCACTGGATACATATTGCTGACAGAAGAGGGACAGTGAATCTTGGGTCCCTATCCAACCTCTAGGAGAAGGTATTTTTTAATAGCGTAGTCCCATCTGCTTGTTTTCCATGTCCTTATTTTGCCTTATCTTGGTTTGTTCTTTCTAACCTGTCCTTCTCTTCACTCTCAGCTCTTCAACCTAGTTTTTTTTCTTGTCTAGCTAAAAGCTAGTCTCAGAGCCTCATCCCCATTCCAGCCATCCCAGTTGCACCCTTCCTTAATCTCATTCTGAGACTCTTCACTCAGGCACTCCCAGATCCACCTTCAGCTGTGTAATTTTTTTTTGTTTTCACTCCCTTTGTCCAACTAATCCTTTTATTAAGCCTTCTCATCTGATTTAACTTTCTGTTAGACTTCCTCCACCGTTCTTTACTCCAGATATACACCCAAGGTTGGTCTTGCTCCTTGACCGTATTTCCCAATTACGGAGTGATCTGAACTGTTTGCTCCTACATCTCTGCCCCAGCAGTTACAAGTCTTTGTCTGCAACCCTCCATCTCTTTCCTTCCAGTTACTTCTCAGGCCCAATTTCCTTATACAACCATTTCATTTTCCCAAAACACAGCCACTATTCCTACTGCTGATTTCTCCTAATCACTACCCACCTTACTGTTTCAGAAGCTCTATGCCAACTTTACCATCCTGCAAGATCGGTTCTTCCCTGTCTATTCAAAGTGGGCAGCCTCCCCCTCCCTGTCCCGTAGGGACTATAAGGTGCACTGAGCGCACAAAAGTATCACTTCTCCTCAGTGAAGTTCCAGATCTGAGCAAGGCACAGTTCAAAATGGATCACAAAATGTTGCTGCAGATGAAACACTCCAGTAAGGTTGCTGCTAAAACTTCATGATTTTTATATAAGACTCTTTTTCAAGGTTGATTGTGGCAATGTTCAAGTTCATAGTAACTTTAAAAGGAAAAAAAGGACACATTCCTGGATATAAGGGCCAACATCCTCCCTCTCTCTTTTCCACTCAAGTTTCCTACAGACTGAGCACACCAAAGCCCTTCCAAAAAACCACTGCTATAATTTTAATTAACAGCAAATCCATGTCTTTCTAGTTTCATTTTCAAGTATCTGGAAAATTTAAGCTAATGTTCTAAAATAAGGGTTAAAGAACAAGAAAGAAAAACTAAAAATTAGCTTGCAGCAGATACCCATCATGGAAAAATTCATACCAAATGCTTACAATTAGGCAAAGGTATATAAGTAACTTAAAACAGTATCTAGCAATGGACGGTGTCGGAGAATCTTAATAGATACCCTACCAGGCTCCATTTATAATGTTAAATGAGTTATCCTCTATTTTTAATACTTTAAGAATTGCAAAAGAGCAGCATAAAACTACATTGAGGATAAATGCTTGCATTAAAACGAGCAAACAACAACAAAAGCAGTGGAGCAATACTTAAATTAGAAACTGCTCTGTTTGCTCAGCATCTCCAATCCTCAACAGGCAATAAATCAATTTGCAATAGCCGTGGACAGCTATTTAAACAGAGGGCCAGAAGAGCTTAATTGTTAAAGAAATGTTCAAAGTTAGAAGGTTCAGTATATGAGGTCATATTAAGTATTCACTTGTCTGAAACCAGCTGCATTCTAAGTATGAGGAGCAATCCTGCCCTCCTCTTAAAAAACGTCTGTGAGCTCTGAGCTTAGATTGTACTTCAGAAGAGAAGCACAGACTGCCAGATGAAAACCTGACATCTGAACATTTGCCATTTTTATTTAGTTTAGTTTGCTTTATTATCTAACATGTAATACAGCAAAACAATTGTTTGTTTTGAGATGTGTAGTTTATTTTTTACAAGTTGGTAAAGCATTCAGGATTCAATTCTCAACTTTGTAAGAGACTGCTCCTTGTCAAAGTCTACAGAGAACTTGCATTCAACTTGCACAGGATCAAAACAGGATCACTTATCAGTGATCATTCTAGACATTGATAGCTGGTGAACATAGTTTGGGGGAATCATGCATGTAAGCATAGCAAACTATAATAATATTGATCTTCTCCCCTTATAAACCTTACTGTAGTCTTTAAAAATATTTATTTTTATTGCTAGATATATTAAATTCTGTAGTATGTTTTAAATTATAATTCTACTTCAATTAATAATCACTTCCTTATTCTAAAAATGCTATTACTAGGACTGAGTGCCAAACAGTCTTTTTATTAAATTTGAACTGAACATCTAATTGGCATTTAATTTTATTATGTATGCATGATATGTCACCTTCAAACAAGTATTAAAAATAATCCAAAGTAGTCCCTGAAATCTTAGTAACATCAAGAAAAAAGCCAGCCTCACATTTGTTCTCATTTCTGTCTATAAATTACTAAAAGCATATGCTTAATGCAGGCTCTATTAGCTACAAAATACAAAGCCCCAAATATTTTCTTCAAACAAATGCAATGCTAGCCACACTGAGACTTGTGATTGTTTCAACTGATATTAATTCCAGATCTTTTTCAATCTAAGACACCTCTGCAATCTTTATTTACAAGGAGTAAAACCAAGAGGTGTAATACCTTTGACGTTACTGAGGGTTTGAGGTTTTGTTTAATGAGTTGAGATGACATTCTAGCAGGCAAAGAGTGGTTTACTGCTTTGATGAAAAAACATGCTTTTGAGAATACCAATGGAAAATGATTAAAAGTCTGTTCACCATCTATAAACAAAGATTGTTATTAAACTGACTAGTAGATATACAGGGTTAATCCTATCCCCTGGTATTCAGCACACTGTCACATAGCTGGAAGTCAGTGGCTGATTTTTGACAGAAGAAAGCCTTTAATTAGCCTGATCTTAAGTGAACGCTGAGCATTTTGATCTTCCATTCATTCGTAGATGAAGCAGCTCAGCACTTGCAGAACAGGATTCACTGTTTTGAGCAGTGTGCTGCTCTGATGACAAAATCTCTATTTTAGTTTATCTCATAGTTTAGCACTTACGATAACCTCTTTGGAGGTTACAGCAGACAACATATAATGCTCTAAGAATGGAGGTAAGGAATCAAAGTAAATAGAGGAACTGTGCTGCAATTGGGTTTTCTAAATAGATACAATGTATTCTTTTAACTCCAGATCACCAAAAATAAACAGGACGTATCACCAACCCCCAGAAGAATGGCAATTGTCTTACAGAAAGCAGTAAGAAACCATGACACAAGCACTATCTATGACCACAATATTGTGCTATAGTGATTAGCCTCATGTTATTTGCAGTAATATTTACTTAGATTCTCTACATGGCAGGGATAATTTTGGAGAGAGCTAGATAATTTGAACACAACTAAATTATTTGCACTATTCTTATTAATCCTCCTTTGCTACAATAGACCTTTTTCCCAGGCTGTGCAGCATAAGCTTCCTTTAAAAGATACCAATACACCATACAGCAATAATTAATAACCTCTGGAGGATTCAGGCATTATATTGCAGCTCAAAGATGGATGCTCTTTCATTCACCAAAGGATAGTTTTGGGCAGCCACCAATCAATATTTGATGCAAATAATACATATTTTACAGTAATAATTACGCATATATATGTAGACAACACAATCTGAGCTTAACTTGCAGCCATTTTCATTCTTCATGGAGTTTTCCTTCAGAACAGTTACAGAACTAAGCCCGTTTTTAACTCCCCTACAAAGCTATACAAATTGCAATACTGGAGACAAAGATGACCGACTACAGATGATTACTGCCAACTGTGTGTGTACACACATGCATACATACACATACACAGTATAAATGACCCAAACCAAAGCCCGAGATCAAAACACTTCCAAAACTCAGCCAAAGTATGGAACGACTATTTTACATAAAACTTCCATCCTTCTAAGGAGCCAAACTGAAAACATATATTCATAGAGCAAAGGTAAAGGTGAGAGGTCCCAGGCCTCATTGATACATGAGCACTTCTGTACTGTATATGAAACAGGGTCTGGTCTCGCTGTGAAGGCAGTTTAGATTTGCTCTCTGCATGTGCAGCAAATCTGAAGACTCAGATTTAGTATACATGCTCCAGGCATCTAGCTTTCGGTTTCCTGTTCTCTGGCAGGGCTCTCTTTTTTGGAGTAGGAGCTGAAGCCTTTGCCCTGTGAATACAGAATTAAAACAGCATTGCACATCTGAATGTCTCAGTATCCGTGGGTATGGAATACAAGAATCAGAGCACGCATTGATACTTGTGTTTGGTATTATGTAGAACTGTCACAACAATTAAGAGGATTTTTTTTTTTTTAATACATGACTGTGAGCATATTTTGTGTGTTAAAATTTCCTGTACTTTCCAACAACTAAAAAAAATCCCCTTAGTCTACCATAAGCCAACTTGTATCTGTGTGGATACTGTTTTTCAACAGTAAGTGATATGAATTGCCGGTAGCAGCCTGCAGCACAAACATTGCAGGTAAATGGAACAAGACATCTCATCAAAATCTTTGTACTAAAAAAGAAAATCTGTAACAAACGTTTTGCAGAGGTTGCACCAAATACTAACAGTGAAAACAGTCAAATCTTCCTGATTTTAAGAGGTAACTCTACTGACATGATGGCTCAAGACTTCTAAATGATTCAAGTTGTCTTCAATTTGTGAAAATATCTTCTACTACTGTTTCCCCTTCCCAAGCCTATTTTTTCCTCTCTGTATATAAATACAGAGATGTATAAATACATATTTATATCAATATGCTGGAAAATTATTTTTGCTTACCTCTCCTTAGTAATCGACACTGTCCACTCTTTTATTCTGATCTTTATAAGAAATGATTATTTCAATTGATGCTGAATGCCAAACTATACTTACTGAATACAGTTTTTGATACTTGCATATTTCAGTTAGCTCAGAATAAGGCTGCTTGAGATACTTGAAGTGATTTCCCTTGTCTGCTCTAAATTCCCTCTACTTTAGTGAACAGATCATTTGCCAATGGTCTCTATCAATGAATTTGGATCTTGTTTCATTATAGCTTGTTCCATTTCCTTCTGTAATTTCTATCCTTACCATCGCCACTGTAGCAGAATATGTTTGTTTGGGATAATAAAGGCATGGGAACCTACATGAAGTTTCATTTAAGAGGAGCAGCAAGCTAAATGAGAAAGCTCTTTTGAAACCTAACCAGTGATAATATTTTAATAGCAGAACTTTCACAAGAAAAATTGTTAATGTAATCCTTCAGATAGTGTAGGGATAATTACGTTAATCAGATAATTTGCTAGAGCAGTGCTGACACACCAGTAGCAGCTCCAGGAGTAACTTCACTGTAGAAGAAGAAACTGGCATTTGTGAATAAAATTTATTCATTTCCAACAGTGAGAATTTAATGAGCATGACATAGAAAATAGTGTCTGGCCAAATCATCAGTTAATACCCAGATTAAATTCAGCAACAAAATGTACCAGCATTAGGCCTTTCTTGGGGCATACCTGCCACAATATATTTGATAATAACTGGTTGCTGTCTTCTTCCCAGACTTAAGCCCTGTATTCTGAACAAATCTCATTTCCACGAGAACCCAGGGCCACCAAGACAGAGGGCAGCATATGGCCTTAATGTCTTGCAATTTGCATGTTTTTCCCAAGGATTAACCTTCAGCTCACGAGTGATGCCATTGAAGCTCATTTGCAGAGAGGTTTGGCATCCTTGTCCTTGCTAGCAGATTTTGATTTTTTGACATCCTGCGACCCCTAGTGAGAGCCAAAGGCTGTCAACGGCAGCCGGCTCGGCCCCTCTGGCTCTGGGCGCCCCGGTCCAGGAGCTGGCAAGCACATACAGGCTCTTGCAAGGCATTGACCATTTCCAGGTCACAGGCAAAACATACCTTTAGGGATTTCCCTCTCCCCACATTAAGTATCTGAAAGGCTACTGTAGAAGCATATTAATATGCTGCCTCTATTAGTATTAAAACTAGTAGTATTAAAATGCACCGGTTATATTGCAACTTCATGAAAAGCTACTGTTTGTGTAAACCCTTGCCACAAGAGAAGGAAAGGCAAGAGAACATCTGTCTTCTACATACTATAAAAAATGAAGACCTGAAATTGCAGGTTATGCTTCAGTGAGCTTTTCTACTTAGCTGTGTGTATGCAGAATTCAAGGCCTATGCTTTTGCAAAGAATGATAATCTTTATTATGGAAATATTTGTGTGCTTGATGGTGTTAGGAAAACATGGGCGAGAAATTTGTTTCACAGCATTGAAAATTGCAGGCTAAGCTCTTCTACTATTGTAATCATGCTCAGGTCCACCAAATCAATAGAGTTTAGAACAATACTTTTGTTCCAAACAGGTACATGAATTAAAAGCTTTGCCTGAAAATGTAAACATGCAAAAATAGAAGAGGAAAGGGCATTTCTTATCTTGCTTCAATTCTCTTGATTCATTTTAACTTGATATTCCTATTTGTATGTAAAATTACTTTATGCACTTGGGCATAGTATACACACATATACTTTTAGGGTCACAGTTTTACTGTGAAAGGGACAAGACTGCTCTCTTCATTTCTACAATTTATTAGCAACAACAAGAAACACCCAACAGTCTACCTAGTGCTAAAATAAGGTAAACATGCCTGGATTTTAATACTGGTATTGTCTCATATAGAAATGAAAATATTTGTTAACTAGTCAAAATAGTTCACTGTTTTGATGGAAAGATCTTTATGAACTGACTAGTAAAGCATTGTTATCTTCCAGGTGATAGATTCTAGGATACGAAATGTACCTGATATTCAAAAGACACCTCTGAATATCTTGTGGTATGTTGGGTTCCAAAGTAGTAGTAATGGTCTAAAATGAAGGCTTTTTATTCAGCCTTTTACATCAAAACAATTATGACTTGCCTCTAATGGGTAGCATTTCCTTCTGATTTGTAGTCTATATGGTAAAAAACACTAAACTCAGAAGCTAGCTTTCCAGTCACTCACTCTTCCCAGTTTCCATTCTCTTATAACTGAGTTGGGTCCAAGCCATACTTGGACTCAAAACTAAATATTCAAAGACCTTCAAGAGTTAGGGTTTGGAAACCTACTCTTAAATTATTTGGGAGTTGAAATTCTCCTAGATGTTTGCATTATGGGGATATGGATAACATATTGGACAAGCACACAACTACAATCTCCCATTTTCCAAAGCTTTTTAGTCTGCTCAGTGCCTCCTGTCCCTCAATCACATTCCTAAATCCCCATTTTGGAGACGTATTTCCCGACATCAAGTCTACAATTTTTCCCTGAGAAAATGACAACTCTTCATTCTCTAGTGCAGGGAATTCATTGTTGGTTATACTTTTTCTATGTTTTAAATATCTATACAGCTGGAAGTTTTCTAACATCTTTGTACACTTTGAAGAAAGCAAGCAGCTCACCCTTATACAGCACTGGAGCAAATAGCACAGCTTGCACAGCCCATAGTAGTGCATTGGTGACAAATATGTCAATAAAAGAACCGTCTCTCCTACGTCATTTTTCCTTAATACATTTTTACCTTGCCCCACATATGGGCAATCTTTATTACATAGAGGTTTTTATTATAGTTCTGTTTGGTAGAAACTGCAAGACCCTGCAATACTAATATGATCCTATTGTGTCACAGCAATGGAGGAAAGGATGGAAACAGACCATGCATGGCAATAAACCAGATTCTGCACACCAATGAACACCACACTGATGACTTGGTTCATGGCTGTTAGGTCCATAGCCACATGAATCAATCTGCAAAAACTCTTCCTTTTGCAAGTGGAAGTGTATGTTATTACAGTCCCACCAGCTACATGTAGCACACCGTTTCTCTCTGCTGCTGTTTCTGTTATTGAATCGAGTGGTGCACTTCATCCCACTACCCACAGCCTTAGACAAAGCACCTGTACAAATCCCATTTTTCTCCAACTACTTCCCAGGGGACTCATTCAGATTTCTCTATGCATATCTACATGAGACAATGCCTGAAAATGAATGATATAGTTTTTAATGAATATGCTGTACACTCAAAATTTTACCTGCTTAACTAAGGACTCCCTTAAGCAGATGGTAAAGATTTACTTTAACAGTTGTAAAAGTTTGCCTTAAGTTATTTGTTCTTATACCAAATAATTCTGGAAATTCTCACAGAAAAATGCAAATTCTAAGTTGATATTTACATACATTCTCTGTAGGTGTCAGCATTGCTTTATATTGTTGTGGAGAACTATTTTTTTCTTCTCAAAGAATGGAAGAAAGAACAAACTCAGACTGGTCATATTTTCCAAATGAAAAGTAATTTTTTTGTTGTCCTGTTATCTTATACTAGCCATTTTAGACTGGGAGATTTTAAAATGTAGGTGCAACTAAAGGAAATGTACAGAAAAAGCCTAAATTGTTTCCCCTGTGTACCTGTTTTCTGGTTTAAAATCTTTTATTTCATTTATTTTCTGTATAATCTTATTGCTATAAAAAACAACATTCATGTTTCAGAAATATTTGCAAGTGTTACGAGGAGAGTGCAATTCAGTGATGCTGACTATACTTTGAATCTACCTTCTTTACACACACTGAAAAGGAAATACTGGACCAGAGGAAGTTCCTATTGGAAGTTTCTAGTGGAGTTCCTCAAAGATCCACTCCTAAGGCAAATCTTATTTAATACTTTCATTCATAGCCTTGCCATACAAAAAAGTATGCTGATGAGGTTTTTTGATAGCACATTGTTGAAAGGAATTGTCTCAACAACTATCACAGAAGGGGATCAGAATATCATACTGGAAATGAATGATCTTGGGAGCCACAGTTGTAGTAATAGGATGAAAATCAATTGTATGGACTGCAAGGTCATAAATGAAGGGTAACAGCAAGAATTTCTTTTGAGATCTCAGTGATAAGAAATGATTGATGAAGAGAGATATGGTGGGTTAAACAGTCAAACTGTTTAATTATTAATTAAACATAAATTAAAATAATTATCAACCTCCTATATGATACAGCTATGAAAGACAAATTTGATCCAAACATGTATCAGGCAAGACATTTCTAATAAAAAAGGGAGCAATACCAATGACAGCATACAAGATTTTGTACACAGGATCATTATTTGAACTGGTACATATAATCCTGATCATTCTTCTGTTCAGGGAAATAAAGAACCTCCTGTAAAGAGAGGCTCTCTTATGAAGAGAGGATTTTTAAAAAATGATGAGAAAAGGGGATATGTTAGCTTCCTATAAAAGTGGTGGGAAACAAATTAACAAAGATAGCATTGGCACAAGGAGAAAAAAGGGCACAAGCTGTCCATGAATTAAATGAAAATTAGGAGAGAGATTTTGACCCATGCATCCAGGAGGAATAACAGAGGTAGAGATTCCATCTCATTCCAAAATGGAGTTCAAAAGAGAAGACCTCATAACCTGCCTACTTGGTTTAAGTGTGCCAGAGTCTATTTTCCAGGGAGGTCCCAATAGCACAAATCTTTTGTTTGCATCACAAGTTTGAACCAAGGTTTGTCCTTGGTGCTATCCCATTATTTACTGATAAAGTCAAATGCTACTTACATCCATTGACTGCAGTTTTAGTAGGTCTATTTGTGAGTGGAATAGAACAGAGAAAGATGTTTTGCAGTAGTAGCCTCAGAATGTATTTATACTGGAATTATCCTTCTTTACTGCAGATGAGCACCTTGACTACACAGAGACTTCTCAGTGTGGCTGGCTTACAACCAATGTTTTCAAGTTACTGCATTTTAATTTATGCAGATGTCATTGTACATTTAAGTAAATTTTACCTGTGCAATCAAATACTTGCATAACATGCATTCTTTAGAAAGTGTTCTTTCTAAATATTTATGTATGAATTAATTATCTCTTCTCCCTCTTTCCCCACATCTAATAAATTTGTCTATAAAACATTAAGAGCTGCACCAGTTTATTTTTAGATCATCTCAAAAGTACTTAGGAGCTCCTATTAATGGCACAGTAGAACACCGAGTTTTCTATAACTCTGCAGCTGCAGAATCTTGTCTCCACAACAGATTTGCCCTTGGGCTCTAGAATAAACAAAAAGAGTATTTATAGCCCTTCTCATACAGATTTGATCATTCAAAAAGAAGGCAATGAATTGCACAGTACTTTCTATATCTCTAGGGTTGATACTAACAATACCATTAAGGGAAAGCTGATGTCACCTGACCTATCAGTCTGTTTTTGTACATCTCTGGGTACAAAAAGGTTAAGTGTTATTTTTGCATTCATTTATTTGAATGCACTTCTGTTCTCATGACAGATTAAGAAATACTCTTCTCCACCTGAATAACATAATTGATACAGAAAATAGGAAAAGTTGAAGTAGCACTTTCACAGGGTGTGTCCAAAGTAAAGTATTTTAAGGAAACAGAAAAAGCTCTGACAGTTTCAAATGACCCTTAGTTATTATTCCTTACTAAATAAGAGAAGCTGGAGATTAGGTAGACAAGCTCTAAGCTTTTTTTTTTTTTTTTTTTTAAGACTGAACCGGATTCTAACATAAGATTTATTAGCTTGAGAGGTTTAGAAGTGGCATGTGCTTGCACTGTAAGCCATAATCAAGACAGAACAACTTAAAATCAGTTAATCAGCGTCCCCCAACTGATTCTCTACTCTCTAGACCCAGTATTCTTGCTCTTGAGACCGTGATTTTCAGGCTATATCGTACACCACAGTACACAGTGCAGCCAGGCTTTTGTGAGAGTAGCCCTGGCTGGAAGTCTCACTGACTCAGCTGGATTTACTCCTCTGTTTCTCAGGGTACTCGCATTGCAGCAGCACTGACATTCCTCTTTCCATTTTGCTGAGTCTTCACACTTCCACACTGACAATCACAGCCACATCCTGACCCTCATCAACCTCTTTGGTTATTTAGTACTAACGAGCTGCAGATAAGGAGAAACGCCTGCATACACTAGAAGGACTTTGACTCTTGAACAGGGGTTCAAAATGTCTCAGTTGTAACGCCTGTCGCCATACTCATGCCCTCTGGCACAGTCTCATAAAACTCAGCTTTTATTATCCTGTACTAGGATTGATTGCTGTGAATAAAACCTCAAGTAAAAACATCCGATATGAGCTTATGATTTTACCTAGCTTCTATGATGAATAACTTCTTAAAAAGCAAGATAGCCTTTTATGGCTCTAAAAATACTAGAGTCTGTGCAGAACCAGTAGACCACTGCCAGAGTGACCGCCCTTTTCTTTGCCTCTCCCTTTAATGTTTGCCAGAAGAAACACCAAATCCAAAACCCAAGCACTCACAAAAAAAAGATTTTAATGTTCAAACCTTTAAAGCAAACTGCTAAAACACAGAATTAAATCATAGATTGGATAAGTTCACACATACAAAGAAATAGTTTTAGACTACTAAGGTATTGCCATTACTTCTCATGGCATCATAGCAAATACTCCCACATTCTCTTCATCTAAGTGATCAGCCATTTAGAAAATAGGAGTAGAATTTTAGGAATCTGATTACATTTGCTCTTCTGTAAAACAGCACAATAATTTTCAGTTCCGTTACTTCAAAACATGAGGACCAGAAACTGGTAATATGATCCACTTGAAAAGTTGGGAATCTCTCCAAAGCTATGGTATAGAAACCATATTTGTATAACTGAAGATAGAGTTTGAAGAGGTCATGGATAAGAAAACCTGCCTTTTTTGGCTTTAAGATATGAAAATTTAGGGAAAAACATATCTTAGCAATATTTCATCTAAGCAGACTGTCACTTGCTGTTCAAGTTCTGAGTACAGTGAGGATTTACTCTTCATTGATTAGGCTGTTATGAAGTAAAGTTACACAGGAACAGAGGCCAGTCTCTACCTTATTCTGGAATAAGGTAAAAATTAACTCCAGGTACTTCACTGTAGCATTAGCCAGACTGATGCCTAAGACAAGAATGTCAGAGGAAAAGGAAGGGACCTCCACACTGAGAATGTTTTAAATAAATTAGATGCAAGTTAAATATATGAAAAGCAATACACTGGTTTCTTTGGTCCCTGATTAAAAAAAAATCCCTTACAGCTCAATATATGCTAGATGGTTTGCAAAAGAAGGTTCTTCAGACATGGTTTGTGGCTACTGTAGCAGAAAACAACTGAGTGTCAAAGAAACACGGACTGTCATCTTAAATTAGGAAAACTGTAATTATGATATCAGGTAGTTCAAACTATATTATTCCATATCCATGTATAGTGAAGACTAATTTGTTATTTTTAATCACTTTTTCTAGTTTTCTAATTGACAACTAAATGCTAGACACATGCATACAGTGTAAGAATAGCTATGTTATCAATACATTAAATTACAGTGTTAAAAGTATTCAGAATATGAAGTATTGGAAGCACAAGATACTGTATGAGATACAACACCCTTGTAAGACAGTTCTTAATTACATGATTGCACACTGCATTTTCTCCAGAGTGTAAGAATGAACAGTGCTCACTGAATTCAACATTGTTCAATACTGGTAGTACAACATACAGACTCATGCCCCCAGGTTTCTAGAAAGTTAAGTGTCCACAGTGAATGGATACCTGAGAAAAGTTTTGCTTTTTAAACCAGCATCTCATACAATCTTTGCGGCAAAGGCAGTGACGTAATCTCATTCTCCAGAGCAACATACAGTTGCCTCAGCTACAAGACCACCTTTTCTTTTCTTGACATCTCAACTCATTCAAAACACACATCCCTGCTTCCCCAACAACTGAGATGAGTCCTGCAAACAGACTCTTTCACTGTGTTGTGCCAATTCATTCCAAGCACTGTTCATCCTGCACACTGAATGAGGCAGGGTCCTGTGGGAAAACAAAGAATGAGATCATGTAATTAAAGACTATTTCATAACATACAGGGGTATTGAACCACAATGGCCTCAGCAGCCTTAATTCTATTTCTTAAATCTTGAATTAAGATTACAAGTTATTGCAATGTTGTTTTCTGTATATAACCCACAACAAGCAAAGAAATTTTTTTTTAAATAACCAAAAGCCCCAAGCCTAAAACAACCACACGGAACCATACCAAATACTATATGGTACATAAGGACGCTTATCAACAGAACCAACTGGAGGGCAAAATAATATTGTTATTTTCATTGAACATTTATCTAGTCTCAATTTGCCTATCCATTATCCATTTCCCAGAGAGGTTTCAACTTAAATAAAATTTTGCAAGATTAAACTATTATCAAATCCTGCCTTGTGCTTCTTATCAGCTCACATGGTTGTTCACTCCAGCAGACTGCTGTGGAGCTCATCTATCCATATTCCCAGTTCTTCAACAGCCTAGCTGGCAAACAGATAGAGAGCCTAGAAACTCCACTCCCATCCTTGTGCTTCCTCAGCTCTCTGAGCTCTCAGTCAAGGTAATTTCATTCTAAAAGAAATTTAAGACGTTATGATAGCCCACATTTAAATGAGAAGAGTTTCTAAATCTTTCATAGAATGGACACACCAGTCTCCATCCAGCCTGCCAGCACAAGTTTCTGGAACACCCACTATCTATTTTCAAGCTGAGAGCCTGAATCACACAACGGGCATTCATCATTCTCTGATTCCTCCCATAAGCTACAAATACTGACAGTCTCATGGGGGACCAGGGGTAAAGGTGCTTTGAAAACAACAATAAAACCCCCTCAAAACCTCCAGAGAAACAAGTTGAAGGCTATCATACCTCATGCCTTCCTTCTCCACATACTCCTGCAAGAGTGGAGCTGCTTCACGATGGAGGATGGGCCAGGAACCAAGGGCAATCCCTGCACAGTTCATGTCTGCACCAGCTGGGGTGCAGTCTCAGCACCCAAACACAGCAGGCAGAGCCAGGTGCTGGTAACAGGGTCCACTGACAGCCCCAGGCAGGGCAAAGCCATGAACCAGGTCTAGGGTCCCACTTGGGCCTCTAGCTGCAGGAGCTGCAGGCAAGGCTACAATGTGAATCAGCGGGGTCCATCCAGGAGACAAGGATGGCACTAGGCCCAGCAACACAGGTCCATAGTCCAGCCAGGAGGCAGGACTGGAGGCAGACACATATCCGCCATAGGCCAGGAAGGGACTGAAACCCCAAGCCTGGGCTTAAATGGTGACCTGGGCTGTGGGCAGAGGGTGTGTGGTTGGGGGACCAGGTGAGGCTGCTCGGGGTCATTAAGGCCTATTGGTGTCCTCAGAGCAGGTGTTAGGGTTAGTGTTAGGGTTAAGATAAGCAGGGGCTGTAGAGCCTTAGCGTATTCGGCAGTTTGCAAATTCCAGACAAGGGAAGTGTGAACTCCTATGAAAAATTTCCTATTTGTTCTTTTTTTCCAGAAAATTCATTTGGTGCTTTGTGGCTAGTACTGCTTATTTAAATGATTTACTCTTCCTCTCTTTCTTTAGTCATATTTTGACTTATATCAGCTTCATTTGTTTGAAGCCATATCCTTCCTTTCCCTGTTCCTTTTGTTTGTCCCTTTTGTTCATATTTTATGTTTGTTAAAACATAAACTTCTGGAGACTGCAGTGTTGAACAAGTTCCTTAACTCTAGTTGAACTCATTAACATTGGGAACAAGAGTCAACAGAGCATAAAGGTTCTTTAAAACTTTTGTTCTTCACTCATGAAGATTTTTCCACCATAGGTGCTTAGAGCTCCATTTCCAAAAACTGTCTAAAAATTATATCCTGTAGTTCTTCAGGAACCTCAAAACTGGGAGGATCTAGAGAGAGCTTAAGATCCCCCTTTTGCTTCGGCAGTGAGTCTGATATTGCACCTTACAGACACAGCACAGAATTTCACCCAGTGACCTTATTTTAAATGTCTCTGAGACTCAATTAGCATGAGGAACATATATAGTTGTGGTGCATTTTTAATTTAATAATAAGGTCTAGCAATACTGAAAAGAATGGCTTGTTGAAATGTCCACATGTAAATCATATGAATGCAAGCACCTTCTGTAACTCAAGGCATTCTCAACTGAAGGATTCAGTGAAGAAATGTATGTTACTGCTTTTTAACAGCATTTTAAGCATCTTTTTATCCTGAGATCACAGAACACCTTGCAGACATTATTTAGTTAAAAGTCATCATACTTTTGTGAGGAAGACTTTTATCAGCTACTAAACAACGGTTATATCTAAGCTGAAACACATGTGGTAACTAGCAGAGCCAACACAAGAAAACAATGTGGTGCAAACAGTGAAAGAAGATGCCATAGTCAGTTGAAACTCAGGGCATGCCAAGGTGCTGCTTCATGAGTTCTGCCAGGACACCTTTTCTTAAAGAGGCTGCCACTTAAGCTTTCACATCAAGAAATGTGATCATGTCTCGGATCACTTCTGACACAAAAGGTAGCAGGCAATATTCTCGGTTGTGTTTTGGCTCCTTTTCCCTACTTAAGCAGTAGAAGTGTCTGTAAAGCAGTCAGAAATCTCCCAGTATGAAAGAATATCACTGGTGTAATGACTACCATAGGACACTGGACTCTAATTGCACTTAGAGTTCATTCAGAGCAGTACAGATATGTTGTGAGAAAACAAATACTCATAGTTGCACCAAAAGTCCTGCATGTTATAATGAGCAATTACATCCAATAACACAGTTGGCACGTGTCATTTTGGAGAACTGGGGTACTTGCTCTGCTAACTGTATCACCAGTGCTACTTGCTATGCTCTCATAGCTGTGCACGCTCAGATGCAGACACTCATGAGGTAGCTCCACTCGCACTCTGACCTAGCATTGCACAAGATTTTAAAGTCCCAAAGTTGTTCAGAGATTCAAGAGCTGACCCTCTCAACCTCTATAAGAAGCACATTTAAGCAGGTTTTACAAGCTTAACCACAGTCCCATGCTAGCGTGGTCTAAATGCTTTTCAGACCACAGAACGAACAAAATGGTGTCAGACTCTTCTCATGTGACTGTGTGGACATACTGGAGTCATCCAGCCAAGTACTAGAAAATCCAATCTTAATAAAATTGTTAAAACAAGCTGCTAAAGATGCAAGATGTGACTACTTACATGAAATATATTATGCTGTTTGGATAAGGGTGCTTGTCATAGCACTTATACACCTCTTAATTACTCCTCCAGTGGACTATTTCCAAAATAGTAATATTGCGTATTTTCATTGAAAAACAAGATACATAAAAAAGCACTCTGGTTTTTCTAAGCAAAAGGAAGACTAAAATTCATAAACATGTATCTTACGCTTCATTCAGCCAGTGCTAAATAGAACTTTTACACAGACTTTTCAAAAAATTCGTAGACTGTGAGACAAGTTCATTAATGTGCTGTAGCAGATTGGAAGCAATAGCACTTTTCATGCAGGGAAGATTTGGCCTACAGCAAGAAGAATTATCAGCTTCAGCACCGCTGGTTTTGCTAAAAGAGTTCTCTGATGCTACAGGATAGGACTAAAATCTCTAAAGAACAAGTGTTTTCCTGTTCTTCTTTCTGGTGCAAAGCCTGCTCTTAAGAAAATGTTCCACTAATTGAACTTTAATTCTAAGAGATCACTCACACAACCTCAAACGAATACCTAGAAATGAAATACTGAAACAGTTCAAAAAGTTAGTCACGCATTCATAAAGCACAGATTTTAATGATGAATGCTCAGAATAAAATGTTTTTGCTGGAAGAAAGTTAACGCATCGATTTCCTTGTCAGTGAAGTGCTCTCTTGACCAATTTGGAAACATAACAGATTTTATATTATGCTCATGTTTGCTTATATGTATTTTGACAATTATGAAAAGATTGAATTCATCGCTTCAACTCATCCTACGTATTTAAATTCATGAAATAGAATTTTCTTTAAAAACATGATTATTATAACAGTAGAAATAGCTGCTGAATGTGCACAATGTGTAAATCCCCTTCTCTCCTCCCCAAAGTCATTCAGTACTTGGAAGATGATGGTATGAAGTTTTGAAATGTTTGTCTGGGATTTGTACAGTCCACATTTTGGTTAGTAGCAGGTCCTAGAAAGTACAAACAGAATAGATAATTTTTTTCCATATATCAAAATATAATCTTACAAATTTAAATAGTAACAAACAATTGCCTTTTGGCTGAAACATAGCCATTTTTTATGTACAGGTACTGAATTTGAACTACTGTTTCAGAAAGTCAATAAGAAGTAGGATTTAAATAAATGTTCACCAGCTTTTATGACTGTAAATGTTTTGATGCAAAATCCCTGATACAATCAAAAATTATCAGTATTTAAACCATTTTTCTTGATTAAAGACTTCAGAAAAATAAGAGGTATCCTAGCAACTAGACATCAGAAGTTTTTGATGCAAACACCTCGCCCCCTCCGCTGTCTCACGTAATAAAAAGAGAATAATAAAATTCCAAACTCACAACCAAATCCTGACATAAAAGCTGAAAAATACAGCAGCTCAACAATATATAGTAGATTGGAGCTCATTTTCTTCCTGGCAGAAGTGTATGTTCAGACAACTTCCACAATACAGCTTTGTGATTGCAAGAGCAAGACAATGTGTTTTGTGCTGTTCCCTGTTTAGGTCTCTAACTGTGAAAATGTAAAACATTAGTGTATCAAGTTTCTTCTGATGACTTTTATTTTGTGTCCAACAAATATCCTTTTCTGGACTCTTTCCTTCTATAATGCATGCTGTCAAGAGCCCTGTTTGTGGTCCTCTCCTCAATATACTTCCTCCTAAAACAATACAAACTTTCATTAATATGAATCATGAGGATATTTGAGAACACAGCTCCCTGGAGCATCTGAAGAAAGTGCCAGAAATGGGCCACATGGCACAAGGCAATAAACTACAAAGCTATTTTATAAAGCCAGCTGTACAATAAAAACACATCCATTTAATGTCTACTCTCTTCCATGCTAAATATTTCCACTTTCTAAGCACTTCCTGATTCTACCAAATGAAACACTATCTCTAGCTTTATCATATATCGTCGATGCCTTTTTCTACAAAACCGTCAAAATCACTCTTGGTTTTGCATGTGCAACAAAGATTTTTTTGTCTGATATGATGTGTACTCGCTTACTATATTGGATACTTTCTGCCTGATTTTTATTTTGTTGCCATAAACCAGAGAACAATAAAGTGATCAATAGTAGCCAGAGTCCACAGGTGAAGTGTGGATCACAGCCCATTTCCTCTTCTGGGTTTGAGGATGTAAAGACCGAAAGGTAATGCGCTAAATGTCCTGCCCTGCAAATGGCATGCTGAAATGTGCACAGTAGTTTCAAATCTCTTCATTGACTCATTGTATAAAACAGAATGGCACAAAGCAAGTTAACTATATCGATACCAAATTGTGTGAAAGAGCAGAGAGACTGAGAGAGATCAGACCGGGACACAGAATGAGGGAACACACAACAAAACCCATAAGCACCGGTGGGCGGCAACGTCTTCCAAGTGAGTCAGCCGGGAGGAAAGTTCAGCTTCTAGGTAGATTTCCAGTCTAAATATCACAGCGTTAAGATAAAATACTATTAAATACTCTTCAATCCAGTGTACCCAGTAATTCCAGCAACCTTCTCAACAGCATGGCTTGCGGCTGAGCCTGCTCTAATGATTTGCCAGCTAGAGGCGTTCTCCCAGGCATTCTGCTGCGCGTGGCGGGCCTTGCACAGTGGATAGTCGGGGAGAAGAGTGCCTGCTGAAACTGCTGCGGTTATATCCGATAGCTGAAGGTTACTTGCAGCTCACATGCTTGGTCTGCCTGATTTGGAAAGGGCCCCAATCTCCCAGGAGAACATCATAATCCTCCAGTTATCAGGCACATTCAGTACCTCTGGTCAAAGCTGCTCCACCTTGGTTTAGAAAAGTACTACATACACAGATGGAGAGAAATAAACAGAAGATCAATATAAATTAAAATTAATAACAAGGAAAAAATGATAAAACTGAAAGGATCAAGAAAACACTGGCAGTGGCTGAAGAAACAAGAAAGTATTAAATAGTATAGATGGACAAAAGGGCGTATTTAGTGCATTGCTGTTCTATACCTGGAAAGGATGAGGTACTTGATCTTACAAGGAGAATGAACTTCTTCAGAATGGACCTGTAAGTATAGAATATGTTAAAAAAAATCTACTAACTAGAGTTAAATATTTTAAAATTCCACACAGTAGTCCCAGAAGAATGTCTGAGATGATTTCAACTGGATGTTTTTATTTTCTGACTGAGACTTTTTAATAACTTGGATAAACGTCAGAAAACTGGAATAGTACCAATATCCTTTTGCTGTTATTCAAAAGGTCATGCAAGATGAGTTGGGGAACAGAAGGACAAATAGTCTGACGTCAGTCCTGAGACAGAGAATTCAAACAGATAAGATGTTTCATTTTTATAAGGTATTATTCATACTATAATATAGCTATAGAATCATTCTTTCCTGATGAGCTTCTTCCCAGGAGAGCTCCATTTCAAAATGCCTCATAGCCACAGACTTAAGACACTTGCCTTGGAAGGTGGGAAAGCTCGCTTCTTCCCAGGCTGGGGGGGGGGGGGGGTATATGGACCGTACTCACACGCCCCCTTCCTTTATAAGGAAATTTTCATAAGAAAAATTTCAAATTTTTACACATCTGACAGTGTAGTTAGTCTGCACATCTCATCTTCAGGCAGTTGTATTATTGTTTAGGATTTTAGCACATCCTGCTTCCACCCTGATCAGCCATCAAAGAAAGTATAAAAAAATCTACCTAAGAGAGTGTAGTTGCGAACGTATGCACACACAGGTATACTACCCACACCACCACACCATCTCTCCTTTACCTTAATTCCTTTGCCTTCCTTAACGATACAAATTTTAGCAATGTAATTAGAGGTTCTTTATATTCTAATATAAGTCATAGGGTTTTTTTCTTGAGTTACACACTTAAATTACATTAAAGCTTTTCAAGTCCAGAATCTCATGTTACAGCAATACTACATTGAAATATATTGCGTATTAAATTATTACTATTTCTTTAGTTTATAAAGTTCCATACTGGCAGAGCACTTAACAGAAATGATACAGGCAAAAAACCAAATTATTAAAAATGAACATTTAAGTATGTCCATCAAATAATCAGTCCTGCTAACTTAAATGAATCAATTTGTGTTCCTGAAATAAAATAAAAGGCATGTTTTTAGAAAAAAAACTTTTATGGTAGCACTAAAATCTTTATCATTTCTAAAGAAATTGTATTCAATATTGACAAGTACCTAACGTTAAAGATGTGAAATTACTCAAAGGTTCACTTCCATAACGTTTGCATTAATTCTTTATATATGACTCTATGGAAAGTTTCAAACTTTGGACTCAAAAGTTCATCTTCTGAGACTAGGTGTTTAAAGGAATTTTCAAAAGCCTCTAGGCCCTCAATTTCACTGGAATCAAAGAGATTTAGGGACATATCTAAACTTCTGAGAGTATTTGGCCCCTGATCACGTTTTTTAATACACAAGAGTAAGATTTTATAAGCACTTAAATAGGTTAGAGTCACAAATCCCATGACTTTAAACCCAGATGGGAACCAAAGCATTTAAGTTTTCTTGGCTTCTGGAAGATCTTTCTATCCAAAGTCATTCCTGATTACAAGAACAGATCTTTCTAGAGGACTACAAGGTCATCAGTCCTTTATTTCAATTTATGCCTTTTAACAGTAAGGATCTGGACTTTTCTTTTTTTATATAAATGGAAACTTTTCATAAATTTTCAAACCTGAATCCTGTTACAATCACCAAACTATTATTCTTATTTAAGCTCAAAACCAACAGAAATAATGCTAAGAATTGATTTAATTGAAAACACACGTTAAAATGGTCATTCCAACAACTTTTTAAAATCTCGTTATTTTTAAAGTAACAATTTTTCACCACTGTGCACACATGAACCCTAGAAAAAGGACAGATTTTCTGAATTTAAAAATGCAACATGAGGAAACCAGAATAATAGCTGCATATACATGACATGAGATTTTAGATAGGTCTCTCATTATTTTAGGATGTGACCCTACCTCAGACCTGGAGCTGTCACTTCTCTTGGGGTGGAATTGCTCAGTCGTCCCACCTGAAGGTGACGCTTTAGCTACAGGTTGCTGGTACTAGTCACAGTTTTTCCAGCAGCAGTGGTTTACGTTTAGTACCTGGTCCCTCTGGGAGCAATGCCACTGGCACCTAGCAGCCTCCTTTGACCAAAGCATTAGCCATTGAGAAGTATTTACAAGAAAGTAGAACTGTAAAACAGCACATAACCTATTCACTCTCTATTGTTCCCCGTGGTTCATTATTCCCCAGAGGCTGGGGGAAAACTCCAATTGCTTCACATTGCACTGTGGGATCTATGTCCATGTCTCACATCCATCCCTGTCCACAAGAAGAGCAGACTCATAATTCCTTCCTGTATCCCTCTATCCTCTCTGTCTCCTTCCCTCTCTCCAGAGAGTCCATTTAACAGCGCACAGTGCCTTTGATCTCTGTATTCCCAACTGGAAGGAAACAGCTGTGTAACTTTGGCCGGGAAGCTGGGAGGGAATTGCATCTCCCATTCCTCCAAGATCTTGTCTGAGTTGCTTTCCTGCTTCTCGTCCAAACGCCTCCTGTTAGACAAGGCCAATACGCAAGTTATAATCACTTACCAGCTCATATACCACTATCACTTCCCCCCAAAATCAATCCCCTAGGCAAAAGTGAGGCTGGAAAGCAGAGAGCACCAGTTATTAAAATTCAGCTTCGCTTTGTATTAATGATGCTTTCTGGCTATGTTAACTCTGAAAAAGAAGAATGTTCTTGTAAAAAAGCCTCAAAGAAAACCAGACGGTGCCAAGCCCTTGCACTGGTATGCAAAACCTATATCACATACATATATTTCATAGAGATATATGTGTGTACACAAAGATAAAGGTAGAAATATTATAAGTAAATATAGACTTTGGCGTAGCTTTAACTGAACCCTCCTCACATCATGCAGCCAACCACTTGAAAAACTCAACAGGTGGTAGCCCTAAATGATTGTCATCTATGATCATCTGTTTAAAATATCTTTTGCTAGGAAAAGATAAAAAAGAACAAGACTTGATGAGTATAGCATCCTGCATTTGTTTGCTATTTGAAAGAGAAGCACCAGGAGTAGAGCTCTTCTTCTGACCAATAGATTGAAAATTTGTTTACTGCTTTGGGAGAAAAGAAAAAAAAAAGAAAAAAAAATTTAAGAAAAAAAAAATTTAAGAAATATACCAGTTGACATGTATTATCAATTAAAAAATATACTACCCTTCTATATTTGCCTTTTCCCTAGGAAAGCAGCAGCAATGGAATTCTTTTCTCTCTTTCCAGGTCAGGGAATTACTACCAAATGACTAGCAATATGTGACCAATATCTCGTACTCCAGTGACTATATTTCAGGCATCAGAATATCATTATTTTTGTCTGACTGGAGGTTAATGACCATGACATAATTAAACTCTAGAAAGTAGTACAGATGTAAAATTTGTGAACATGAATATAATATAAACAGGATTTTCTACATTATGTTTAAGGACAAATAAATTAAGAGTGCACTTTCAATAAATATTATTGTCTGGTATAGTCATTTACTTTTTACAAGAAGCATTAGTTTACAGTTCACTGGGAAACCTCAGGAAAGCAAGCAGATCAGGAGAAATCTCTTCTGATGAAAATAATGTATGCAAAAATTGCTGTTTCTCCAAAGAAAAGATAACCAGTTTCCCAAATGAATTCTTCCCCTCCTACCAGCACCATGTACTAACTCCCATGGAGAATTAAACTCAGGACCTTCAGAACAGATGGCAAAGGCCTTATCTGCTTTCCTGTCACAGCGTGGTGCAATATAGCTTTGTCTGACAATGCACTTACAGTGAAGAAAATGTTTCTTGACCTCTCTCAATTTACCCAGATCCACCAAACAAATGCTTTTTGAATTTAATAACAACTTTAACTTTGACTTTTACAAACTAATATACAGAATAACCTATGTTCTATATGAAACTTTAGATGCTAAATAGAGCAATGTTTTTAATTTAGTGCTCTTACAATTGTACATTTTTTTCCAATCTCAGCCACATTTTTCTCTGTGTTTAATTAAAAGAATATTAATTTTCAGCATTCATTTTATATTGTTTCAGTGTTCATTTTGTATCGCCTTCATGTCCTCTTTCCACATTTGTACTTTAATTACACCATAGCTTTGGCATTGCTTTAGCCTGTGCTATAAAATGAGCTCATTGTGAATTAGCAGATGAGTACAGCTCAGTTCTGACACCACCAATCCAACAGCTCCTTTTGCTCCATTAAATTGTGACCTGCCCACCTACAGAATCCTTACAGCAAAACAGGATAAAGTCT
This sequence comes from Apteryx mantelli, assembly GCF_036417845.1. Taxonomy (NCBI): domain Eukaryota; kingdom Metazoa; phylum Chordata; class Aves; order Apterygiformes; family Apterygidae; genus Apteryx; species Apteryx mantelli. Next base: position 43,093,877 of record NC_089982.1, on the reverse strand, counting down.
TCCCCCAAACTATAAAAAATATTCAGACATCAGAGCAAAAGCAGCTGTTACCCTGAACACTTTTATTTGAATGCACAGACTTAGAAGTTGATGCTGTTTTGGATATTATTATGTGTTTCAAGTTCCTATTAAAATTGCTTATTCATTGTTAGATGCTTTTAAAGATAATACAATTAACTATAGGGTGATTTTTAATATTAAACATGAAAGGAAAAAAAAAGATGAAAAAGTTTCGAAGTGTTAGGAAATGAGAGCCACTAACTGATGGTAGCTGTGATCTGATGGCTGCTGCAGGGCTCCATGATATGTGTTGCTGAGCTCGCTACAGTTTCTACTAAACCGATACTTATTTAATACTATTCTGTTTTTTTCTAGGATCCCTGTTAGAATTCCTAGGGAGCCAGAAAGAGACACGTTTCCTGCAGGGGAAAAAGAAAGAGAAAGGGAAGGAAAAAAAGAGAAAAAAAGAAAAAAAGGCAGATTTAAACATCTCTTTAAATTCACTTAAAATATTTACTCACTAATACTTCTAACAGTATTTTGCTCTTTGGATCACAGCAGCAACAGCAATGGAGCTGAAGCTTACAAAGCTTGTTCTAATTAACTCACACATGTTTTTTCCCATAGCAGCAACTACAATGAGACCATTCAGCTGTTTACAGACGAACTAAGGAGAGTGTACACCAGTAGGTGAGAAAGACCATGATGTGCAATTCACCTATATAACCACTGCCTTTGCCTCAAAGTAACTCTGTCATTAGCTGGAAAGAGAATAAGGTCCTCTTTACATGTAGCAAAATTCTCATTCTTCTCACGGCCTAAATATCTCCTGCAGCTACCCTGACCCATACCAGATCACGTCTGCTTCTTCTTCCTATATTGGTGTTGTACTGGTTTATTCTTGCAGCCAGGAGCCCTGCCTTTATTACCATGACTTTCTCTTACAGTCAGCAAGATTTCACACTCCAATAGAGGCTAATGCACACATTTACATAAGGGAAAAAAAAAAAGCAAATAATCTTAGTACCCAAATCCAGAGCTTGTCTTAGAAAAGATTTGTGGAAGACCCCTTTAGGGAGGTGTTCAATGTCCATGCCTGTCTTAACATGAGAAAAATAATTCTAGAGTTGATTGATATGGTTATGCCCCTGGTGTTTTCTTCAGTGTAGTGCAGAAATGCCCAAAATAATTTCAAATTAAATAGCTTGCAAATAGGAAGTAGTTTAGCAAAATAGTTTAGCCAGCCATGGCAGTCATCTACCTCTAAACAATTGTAGAGTTTTCATAAAATCTAAACACCTTGATCTGATTGACCAAAGACATTTGCCAAACAGCTAGCAAAGCTGCTGAGAAAATGAGGTTTTCAGGCCAGATCTGCCACTGCTGCTTCTGGGCATATGTTTTCCACTGTATGGCATCTGGGTGCAATCTGTGATCAGGGTGAAGAAAGGAGAGGAAGGTAGAAGATGAGATGGGATCATAAGCAGCAGCCTGCCACATAGTTATTTTTTCATATATTTTTTAGAATATATGTGATTGTTTGTGATGAATAATTTACCTTGGGAAAAAAGAATTAGCATAGATTATTATGGTACATCTAGGGCAAGCAAAGATATTTTTAGTTAAGAGCATAATTTAATATCTTGCTATTTGTTTGAATGTCCTCTTTGGTCTTGAATTAGTATTTGGTCCACCCTAAATACTACAAGTACTTTCCTCTTTGTGAAGCTTCTATTGTGTTTGTCCACAATAGAGAGGAAATGGGGGAAGAGAGAAAGAAGGCTAGCCACAAGGATGACCACAATGAGATTGGCCATTCTTTCAGTCCAGACACAGCTTATGGCTTGGAAACATATTGGCAAGATTATTTCCCCTTCTGTAATTTCCAAATTTCCAGCAGCACTCTGAGGTAAATCTTGTAGTGTTACATGTGGTGATATTGAACAAAAGAGAAAATGTTTCACAAGTAGCAAATCCCTACTTTCAAAGGCATATATGCATGTTCAGTCTGAAAAGAGTCAGGCAGCTCTTTAAAATCCTGAACTGATATTTTAGAATATTTCTTCGTTTTTAGCCCTGTATGCACAGATTTTGTTAGACATTTCCAAATCCTGTTTCTGTCTTTTCCGACTTCCAGCAGAGAAGAGCCTTAAGACATCCTTCTTTGTCCAATTATTTTCCCACTTCTCTTAAACATAAAGAAATTGTCTCTAATAATAAAGATTCTGTGAGGCAGAGGAAAAGGTCACATTAGAAAGTGGTGTAAAATTCAAGGCAAGCATGACTCTTCAGCACTCTTACAACTACTGCATTGATCCTTACTGGCTTTTTCCTTACAACCGGAAATGCAATCAATCATCACAGGAAATCACCCACAGATATATGTGCTGCCGGTAGATAAATAAAACATGCCTACCCTTTCCTTCTTTTTTAACTGCAGCAAAGATTTTACCTGGTCAGTGAATAAAACCTATGAACATTCTTACTGCTCTTCAACAAAAATTGTCATTGCGTTGTCTAGCAAAGGGGTGCACTAGGGCCTGTGTTCGTACAGCCTAGTATTAGAGACCAGAGTCAAACAGTCAACACCATGAAGGACGGGAAATTGGTTTTTTACAACCCATTGTTATCCTGAGCAGCTTCTTAAAAGCAGAATAAGCAACTGTATTACTGCAGGATTAGATCTGGCAGTATAGTAAATAAAATTATTTCACTAATAACTGAAAGTTTTTCTCAGAAACATGTTCAAGAATTATAATGAAGAAAAAGGAAGTGTGTTCAGCTCAAGCAACCGGTTTCAAACAGTTGCAGAGCTGACACTTCACTATGCTCAAGTGAGAAATGTGTTAAAAATCTCTCTAGTACCAGTGACTGGCCTACTCTGTCTACAACATCTTTGGAGCCTAAACATTGCTATAAGAATTGAAAACAATTATAAAAACAAGCAGGAAATATATGTTCCCTTTTACATATGGATACAATAAAGAGCAGTAACAAATCAAAAAAAAGTTTATTTTTATATTTTTAAAAGCCTGTATACAAGCACATTCACAGAACTGGGGGACACTAGTACAATGTGTGCAATAGCATCTATAGTATAATTAAAACTAATATTAAATTGCTGCACAATTTGCGATCCTATCCTAATGACAGTATAAGTAAAATGCTCATAATCATTTCAAAAGGTACCCTCTATGAGAAACTGTCCCCTTTATTATGGACAGATTTTAGAGATATATCACTACTTGGATGTTCAATTTGAAAACTTGAAAATAAGAGACAACTACATTAAATTAGTAAGGTACAAAATGAAATTATCCTTTTGATTATTTCAACTTCAGTAAGTACAATATTTCCACACTTTCCAATGTTTATCAGAAGTACTTTTGATTTAAACTGGATTCTCTTCCTTCTTATCATCATCATCAGAACTGATTATTCCAATCAGTTATACCTTCAGGACTTCACTGAAGAGGACAGGATTTAAAAATATTAGGGTAGAACTAATGATATTGCAAGTGTGAGCTGGTTTGCCTATCTTTTCTATCAGCGATGTCTTATGACAGAAAAGGGGATCTGACAGTCTCAGATTCTGTTTCGAGGGTTTTCTGCCTGCACTCCTAGTCACCACTAAAAATTGTAATGTTTAAGAAGGAAGTTAGAGGGACACAAAAAAATACGTATTTCCACATTTTTATTAATTTTAGGGTGCTGACCTACAGTTCTAAGGAAGGAATTTCCTCCCTTTCCAGTATTTCCAATTTTTGCCATTCTTCTAAATTTTTAAATGTTACCTCCAATTAATAGATGATAATTAACCGTCTAAGGAGAGATGCTGATTTCTGAAACCTGAAAAACAACTTAGAACATCGAAGTGTGATAAATAGAATAAAATCAGCCTTTATTAGATATGTACTGCATAGTACTACATACTAGATCTCATACTGCTCATCTGTGTTTTCTTTATGAAGAGCTTCATCAGAGCCTGGGATAACTCTCATCCAGGAAGCTACTACTTTTGTATTTGTGTTTCTGTTCCAGTCATTTAATAGGGAAAAAATAAAATTTAAAAAGCTAGCAGTGGCTACATGGAACAAATGAAACAGTCTCTCTTTGTGATCAAATTCTATTTTTAGAAATCATATCTTCAGCATTGTTTTCTGTAACCATAACAGACTTTGCTGCAAAAGGGAGAAGGATATGAGTGGAGCACCTGTAGGCACCAGCAGTAGATAGCCTAGCCAACAAGCCACATGGATCCCCAGCTGCTTTTTTAAATAGAAAGACAACTAGTAACCACATAAAATGGTCTGCCTATCCTCCTCCTTTTTCTCCTCCTCCTCTTCTAAAAATGTCAAGAAGAAAGCTTATTTCAATGATTCAATTCCATAGCCATCAAAAACAAAGCAAATATTTGATATCTCTTGTCTGCTTTATTTTGTTTTCATGTGTAATGCTGTGATTATCCTCTGAATATTTTAGAATGTCTGGGGATTTTAAGATATAGCAAGTTTTTTTTTTTCCTCATCCTAGGATCTTCTCCTGTGTCAAGAGTGGGTGAAATCTCAGCTCCATTCAAGTTACTGGAAACTTTTAAAAGAAAACAGGATGTCACATGTTTATATCAGAGAACATATCTTGCAAAGTTATTTTCATGAATAGCTCCAGGTACTAGAGAACTCCTACTATACCACCCCCCCACAACCAGCCATACACTTCTGTTAATTTTTCAGAAGTGAATAAAATTTCATTCTTTATATTTCTGTGAAAGAGGATCACTCTTTCATGGATGCCGTCATTTCAAAACTATATGCGTAACCTTAACACTTTGGAAAACACGTTGTGGTGGGGGTATCAGATCACCTGTCTGCATCTTATCTGTAACCAACGTTTCCTGAAACTCTCAGATCTTAGGTCAGCTCTAAGAGTTTGTCAAAAATGTAAGGGAAGTTTACTTATGTTTGTGGTGTAAACTTTAGCTTTTACTAGACAAGAGCAATTTAGTGAAAAAATTTCCCCCAAATCTAAACTGCTTTATATTTCTCTTTATAAAGGCTTCAAAATATGACTTTAACTGGGTTGATCTAGGTGTCACTGCTGTCTATTTTAGGCCAGGGGCTTCATTCTGTTGCACGGGCAACAGAAATAAACGTGTGACTCACTTTTTGGTTTGCTAGCTAAGTTTCCAAGTTGAACGGTTAACAAAAATAGTGTATTATCTTTTTCAGCCTTATCCATCTGAAAGGTATATGTGGCTATCACACAATTAACAGGTGACTCATAGCTTGGTTTTACCTCTCCTATTGAAGAAAGATTGTTTAACAGCCATAAAGCAATAGTTTCATTTCTAAGATCATATTAAGAAGCAGTGGCCTAGAAGAGTGATTCCTATCCCTATTACCAGAATCACTTAGTTTACAAACTAAGTGTTACGAAATAAGTGTTGTAGCACACTTTTGCACTTGCTCGTCTGCACTTTGCAAAAACTTAATTGAAGTTAAAAATTAATTCAGACTGAGGAGTATGTTACGTTAACAGTCATTGGTTTAGTAGGCTTCCTCCACAGAGAATGCACTGAATGGACAGAATCCCTTCAAAACATATTACTCTCTTAAAGCTCTGTTTTCTGTGTATGCAGTACAGTAGAGTTAAATCAAGCCGCTTCAGTGTTTATTGGATTAGCTATAATGATATGACTAACAAAATGCAACTCATCATTATACATTAGCAGCTCACACCCAGTATTAGTTATCTCAAATAGCGAAAGATGTGTCTGGAAAGTCTGCATGAAAGAAAACAAACATCTCTAATACAAGTTTTGGCATCGCATTTAATATGAAAATACATTTTAAATTGCTTTTAAAATGTTGGAAATTCCTGCCGACAAAGACACGTATTGTGCAGAGAAGCACATATTCCATCTGCTTGGGCAACATGGGGACCCTTTATGCTGAGTTAGATGGAATGTCTGGTTCCAGCTCCTTTCTGTGGTCAGGCTGCGCACCAACTCTGATGAAAAAAGAACAGAGCAATTTCTTTTTTTTTTTTTAAGAAAAATAAATGCAAAATTAGTCTCTGTGGCTCCCATCATGCATTAATTTCCTGTGTAAAGGCTGCTCTTGTTGTGAGAGTGAGCCACCGAGAAGGGTGATTTCAAGACTGGTCTGGGCAATTACTGACATGACAGGGCTTTTTACAGCTGCACATAGGCCTAGCAGCTAAGCAGGATTCCAGGTAACTCAAGAATGATGTACAGTATTCACAGAAAACTGATGTGAAAAAACAGATTAAGAAGGCCTTCCTGCCTTCTATATATAGATTAAGCTAGCAAGTCTATGCGGCCCAGCAGAGCAAGTCAAGAGCATAACCCGAAGGCAGGTAGGTGGAGAGTCTAAGCAGCAGTGAGAATCGCTGATGAAGCGGATGCAGGCCTGAAGCAAAGCCAGCTTAGATGGTCAAGGGCAGGGTGGAAATGATGCCTGCTAAGACTAGGGCTAGGAATGAAGGATCAGAACTTAAAACAAGGTGCTGAGCCCAAGGCATCTGCAATGCAAGCACCTGATGTCTGCCTGTGGATGCTGTGTTTTGAGGCAGTTGCTAATTAGTTTGTTGGCATACTCAGTAATTATTAGCTTTTGCCTGTTGTTTTCTTCCTTGCCCACATATAGACTTGTCACAAAGTGACACTGTTACAACAGCATTGCAGAAAGCATTCAGAGGTAGGAGCTTGTTCACTGATTGCAACTCACAGAAATTATATATGCCATCATAAATAATGTTTATACCTATGATCACAAAGCCTCCTGCTTAGGGACTGATATGCTGGAAATGTCATTATAAACAACAAAAAAGAGTGCCTCCTATAATGAAAATATGGAGTCATATCACGTTGCCTTGGAATGGCATAGAGACATGACATATAAATCCCCAAAGTATATACTTCAGCTGTTTGTATTACATTTCGATTAAAATTATGACCAAAATTCCTATTATAGCAATGTTATTTCCAACTGTCTTGCCATCTACTAATGTAAAATAAATGCCTCAAAAATAACAAATTTAATTACTAAAATAAAGTCTATGTATTTCAGATTTTCTGTAACATTTCCAAAGGCCAGAACTTGAGAACTTTACGACCTTTACATAATGGTGTCATAGACAGTTCACTGAAGAGATTTCATAGACCTCATAGCTATAAAATTAGTATCTCTAACTTATTAATGGGTCGACATAGTCTTTGACACCCTGCTGAGCTTGTTAGGTTACATGTTTATTTTTAGGTCTTCCTTTTGTTTTATATTCAGCTCATTCTCCTGTGGGGTTGCACAGCATACAGAAAAAGCTAGCATGTCTTGCAGAATAACAATGAAAATAGAACTAAATAGAAATAGTATTGTGTGTTTAGCCAGGAAAGCTCAAATCAAAATATTCCATTTTTAGCAATTCCCTTGGATTCACACCCAGTCTCTGCAGCTGCATGAAATCTGTGGCAATTGCCTAAAGCATCAAAAACCATTCAACCTCCATTTCTAATTTTCGTTCTTCTAACCCTAATTTTCTTAACCATAACACTATGGCCATTTCAGCAAGCCACATGTCTAGCACCATACAATCCCAAGTAGTATTGCCTGTAACAACACATTCCCATTTCCAGTTTAATTTAAAAAAATAATTATGGGGTCACAATAGAATTCCCCTCCGGGTTTACATAAGAAGTTTACAGACCTTCACCACAGTGGGGTTCCATAAGCTAAGTACTTTCCTAAAATCCTTTGATATCAGTGCCATTGTATTAGCTGAAGAGTCAAGTCTGTCTTCTGTGGAAGCATTTTAGGACAAATCAAAGTTTAAAAGCCATGTCAATGTTCAAAAGCCATGTCCTGTTCAGAATGCATGATGTCCTCAGGACCAAATAAAATATTTAGACCTATGTTTGCAAGGGGAAAAGATGGTATCCTCAACGAAGGGACAGAACTTCACCTTGTTCTCCTTTAAATGTGCTTGTCATTATCCCAGAAAATGTATTAATTATCCGTGCAAACATTTTTGTCTGAATGTAGGTGTAAAAGACAGACATATGCAGTGCAACTACAGTCTTTCCCCCAATAAAAGGCTGTTATATCTTCCATTGAGAAAAACTCTTCCAAGCACATATTTTTATCTAGTTATAGTAACAGGATAACATTTCAATATTAATCAATTACTCATTTTTATAATGAAGTTAAGAAAAAAGTAATGTTCAAATGAGAATATGAAACTAGTATATTTTTCAGGAGTTATCTTCCAGTTACTTAAACATGCTGCAGACTGAAAAGCATAACTTTCTTAAGTTTGAGGTCTGAATTTTAAAATATAGAAAAAACTGTTTGCTTGCTTTTTATCTTTGAAATAGATTTGTACTTCCTTCTGAAGTGTTCGATATATAACTGCTCTACTATAGAGCAGCACTGTGAGGTCGACTTTAGATATACAAAGGCTTTTTTCTCTCTGTGAAGATGGGAAGAGGAATCAAAAATACAAAGGAGAAAAGAGTTAGGAAAAAAGCCTGACTCTAAAGAAGAAAAGCTCCTGTTTTTCAAAGGATATCCCTTATGCTGACAATCTCCTATAGCTTGATCTTGCTAGTGTCAAGTCAAGACAACCAAGCTGGCCAAAGAAAACTCATCTGATACTGTATTTTAGCAGGTCATTGAGCATTTAGGGTGAAAAAGAGAGAGGCTGCGAAGCTAATCCAGATGAGATACCTAATCTATTGTTTATGTTTCAGTGTGATAAAGTCATTTCAGAATAACAGTAATAAAGAAAAGCAAGGAAGTTTAAAGAAGTGAAAGGACAGAGAAAAAGCAAGGGGGGAACTATTTGATTGTCATTTTGTTTTGGCAGATAACAATACAATGTTCAAAGGTTGTGAATCTTAATAAAATGTTTCCAAAACAATGAACTTTTGATATCAGTACTGCATATGTTGAAGGACATGCTAAGTAGTGGTAAAAGGGTATTCAAAGAAGGATGTCCCAGGCCATAAGTAGATTAACAAAAAATGGTAAAAATGTCAAAGGAAGCTATTATTTTGCTCTTATCTGAATATGGGGTGTAAATCATTCTCTCCATGTCACCCCTATGCTTTTAATTTTCACTTTTTCTAATTCAATTTAAACTTTAAGGAGAGATTCAGCAAATTCATCTACAGCCAGTAGATGACTGTAGCTGAAAGAAGGCCATATTAAGTCAGCTTCCAAAAAATTCCACAACTGATTTTTGCTAAGAAACATAATTTCTGTGTGTAACATCCTTACTCTTCCATAATGCTACAGAATTCCCTGTTTTGTATGCCTTGTCAAACATTTTTTACAAATTTTGACTTGTTCTGCTCACATAAAATGGATGTGTAAGGAATCCTGTTCTTTAAGTTCCGGTTCATTTATTAAGCATACAAGAGCTACAAGTAAGCTGCACCTCTCTAAATCAGTTCAGTTCCTTTGACTAATCACTACATTTTCACTTCTTATTGGAAAAGATAAACAAGAGGACTCTGCCTATCATTTACAGTCCATCATTTACAGACAGAAGTGCTTAAATGGGGACACATAAATGTATGAATAGGCTCTTATGAAATGTAAATTGATTATGAAAAGGAAAGAGTTTCTAAAATTCCCATTTAATTTAATTTCTAGAAGCAGCTCAGCAGTCTGTACAAAGCATCTGTCAGATTCAAAAAAAACTGAGTGTTCAGTATTCAGTCAATGAGGTCCAGGAAGTCTCCTGATCTCCTATTTGCCTGCTTTGCTTGGAACTTTATAGTCAATTATTTAAAATATATGCAGCAACTTGTACTGACAACAATTCTATTAAAATTAACATTTCTGAAGATAATTTTCTGAGATCATATTGGTGATGTTAGGTGAAGAGACCCCAATAATGATTTTCTTTGCAGAATCCAAGGATTCTAACTTTTGCAAATGAGAGCTGTACCATATCATACTTTTTAAAGATTAGTTATATTTTAGTTCTATAGTGTATTTGTCCCTAGCAAAAAACCCACATGGCCTAGCATCATAGATCAACAGCTGCAGTTGCAACATATCCAGTCCCTCAGTAGCATTTAGCCGTTTATACAGTACGTTTGTTGCACAGTTTAAATGTAATTTACTTTTAATGTTGTTTTACTTCAGACTTTCCCAGACACAGTGAAATTTTACTTCAATGGTTTTGCTGTTTTCTGCTTTTGCATACGTGGCAGATTCAGATGCAGAAGCATAAACCCTTCTGCAACGGATATTTTTTGTTGCTAGTTTTTCTGCTGCTGAAGAACATTTGAGTTCCAAGAGCTCCCTTGTTACTCTTCAGACACGGGTGAATACTGCAAAGTACTCAGAAATACGTATTATACTGAAAACCATGAATTCACCTCAGTGGTATTTATGACCTTTTGTATTTATTTTCAGAAAACATGTGAGTACTTGTTGGTCAAAATGCTTGTGGAAAACAAGAAGTCTCATGAGTACTTGTACAAAGGCTCACGCCTAGGAGTGTTCGTAAGGGCATTCCGAAACCTCTGATTTCCCTTCTTCAATCATCTGCTCACGGACCACAAATATTAGGCAGTGAACAGTGAGCTGAAACAGTTAGATGAAAATCTGAAATCTTAGCTGAAATGAATGGTTCAAACACATCCTTTGTTCAGTGGTTCCTGAATCATGGCCTGTAATCCATAATCGGTCCAGAGATTACTTTTTGATGTCCACAGAGAGTCAGCTAGTCATACAGTGCTGGTACTCTTATTTCATTCTCCGCATCACATTCAGATAAAGTAGGAATACAGATATCCCTGTCTCATAATTTTAACTTTAAATAGTTGTCATGCAAATGTTTTTCTGGGAGGGAACAAGACAATCTCTTAATTGGCGCTACACAATGAAATGGAAAACTTGTCATTAAGGGTGTAATACATTTTCTTCTCTCTGTTGAAAGCTCTCAAATATGTCTTGGTTTTACAAATAAATCTTGAAGAAAAAGCAGCTGCTATTATTGTCAGTTTGAGACAAATTTGCCCAGTGTATTTCTGAATGAAAACCTTTTCATCTTAACAAAGATTTTAAAAGTGACAAGATGACTAGAATTGGTTCAGGGAACTTGAATTAACCAGACAATTTAAATCATCCTTTTTATACTTTAAACACAGAATTCAGACTTTTCAAAAGATACATTTGACATCTGTTTTCCAATTCACCAACAAGTCCAGACAGTCAGTGTATTTTCCCCTATATATGCATATGTCAAGATAGAATTACTAACAATTTCAATGAAATTAGATATGTTGGGAGAAGACTGAAGCATGTAATTAAACTACAAAAGGAGAATACAAAATCCACTGTGTTCTAAAAGGGAGAATGCTCCGACTCAAATTCATGAAAAGAAAGAAATCCAGGACTGAAACTCAATCCGCATTATGTAAGGGTAACAAAACACACATAGCCCTGAAATTCATATTCCGAGCTGAGGTCCTACCAATGCTTACATGCTTAATTGCTATAGACAATGATTGTTATATATAAGGATTCAAAGGAGTACAAGGGCATAAGAGTAAAATAGAGAATAAGATGTCTTTGAATCAGTATCATTTTGGATAATGAGATTCAGTTCATAAAACACATTTGTGAATAATTTGCTCAGCTGTGGATATGTTTTGTGTATAGACAGACCCATTTGTATGTAAATATCCTCGTAAGCAAAGTCATCACATGGAGACATTTATAATACCTTACTTTCTTTGTTCATTGATTTTTTTTACTATGCTATGGTCAATATGGTCAATACATTTTTAGAGTCCAAACTATTGGCAGATGTTAATAAACTTTGAAACCCTCAATATGGATCTTATTTAGGAAAGAGAACATGATTATCAAATGTGAACGTCTTTTCTTTCCTTTTTTACTACTGCAAATTTAACAGTTAAAAATAATAAAAACCAAATATGCTTCCAGCAGAGATTTCATATTCATGACCGGTTTAGTATTCATTCAGCCCAACCCAACAGATATAGCCAAGCTATAATAAAAGTCATAACTTGGAAATGAGTCCAATTAAAGCTGACAGACCTTTTGACACTAGTGCCATAGCTCGATGCTGTTATATTTGTTATGTTTTTTATTGATTTCTAAACTGCTGAATTTGATTGACAGAAGAATTCTTTATTGCTTTTACTAATGAAACTTAGCTCTTCCCCAGAAAAGTGCCACACCCTTAGGAGATTTGGGACGACCAAGATTGCAAAAAAATTATTTTACTATTTAAAAACTCTGAACTTAAAAGTAAAAACCTTAAAATTCTGTATTCATATTTACAAAATGCTAACAAATCAAGCTATCATTTTGGCATATAAAAAGAGCAAATAGTAGCAGATACTTAACTGGCTATGTTTGGATAACATTCAAACATAACCAGTGATGAGTAGTATTCGATGAGTGTGCATCTAATCGTGAAACTGCATTGCAGCAAAAACTGGAAACCTAGTATGACTAAAATGAAAACTAATACAAATTTTTAATAAGGCCTTGAAGGGCAAATCCTCAGTAATTCCAATCTGCATATCTTCCATTTTCTTGTTCTCACAGTTTCCCAGACTGTAGCTATTTCAGTGGTGGTTATGGTATACCACTGTTCCCTATGCTGTGTGATCCTCCCTTCCAAATAATGCAAGAAAACAGGAAAAAGGAAACATTACTGTGACAATCCCATATTGGCAGAGGTTTCTTCAAAATAGGGTTTGTAAGATTCATTCTGTGGTTCAGACATTCCTCTATTACTAGGAAATATAAATCTCCTCTGTTTGAGGGGAGAATATATTATAAATTAGTTATCTTTCAAGAGACAGAAGAGGACTTTGGACACTCATTGCTCCAGATAAGGCAGAATCTTCCACTAAATAGGTCATTAAAACTAGGCAAATTTCTACTTAATACGTACCAAAAAAAAGGTTTTTGAATTTTTGTTTTTAAGTAGCAGACACTGAATTTTAACATACATACACACAAAAAAGACAAACTTATCCCTCCCACCTCTGTCCATATGTATTCATTTTCTCTTTCTCTGGACTGTTTTCCAACCCCTTGGGATGCTTTACAGTGAGTACATTCTTTAGTATATGAGTGGCACTAATAGGAGACCAGAAAAATGATTTCTTGTTATTAATTTAGAAATCAAGAACAGAAGTGTCCAATTACAATTCTGATCAATAATACTGATTTTAAGAGAATGCACTTCCATGGATTCCTATGAATTAACACTCAGGTGAGATAGAAGTTACTCATTATATGGGAGACTTTTTGTCTGGTTTTGATTTAAATAAGCTTTCCTAAAATTCAAGAAAATGTAGTAAAAGAATTCGAGAGTCACCAACGTTAGATTCACTGAATGATTCTATCTCAGCTTCAGAGCAAGGGTCATACAAGTGAGAACTCATTTATTATTTCTTTTCTGTTATATACTTCTTCCTTCTTTGATTGCACCAGGAAGGGTCAAGACATTCAAAGACTGGTGCACAATCACCTAAATACTAGGGGCTTTATATACACCTCTAATTTTCTTCATTACTACTATGAACAGGCTGAGGGAACCTAGATTATTACAAAAGACTAGAGATAAAAGTTATAATTCACCTTATGTATTAGTACAAACTACAAAATTTGTGGAGAACCTTCTTTTGCATCTGATTTCCCCTAAAGACTGTTCATTGAGCACACTGTTTTCTTCTACTATATGGAGCAACCCAAAATAAATACATGTCACTTAGCAATATGGAAGAATATTAAAAGGTTGAAAAACATCAGTGGTGAAATATAGCTCAATGTGCTCTTTCCTAAACTGCTTTTCATCTTTCCCTTTCCACAAGAAAGATTTGTTAATGTGGACATAAGGTTTATGAACTGTATTTCCTTATAGAAACAGAAAACAGTAAAAGCCATAAGGAAATCATAAATTAAGAGGACTTACACACTCAACTCAGTGCTAGACATGTCATCACAACACTCGTGCTTTAGGACATCAACTTAACATATCATCCTTCTCTTTATCCATTGCACACAATTCACTACAACATCATCACCCTGACAAGAACCATCATCATGATGGCCACTATTGTACAGTGGATAGCTTAGCTCAGCTTTGCGTATGGCCTGCCTATAATGCAGTGCTGTTACACAGGTAGTCCAACTTGCCCCTCTTCTCTTTCCTCCATCAGCTGCCAAATTTATCCTCCTGCACTTGCCAGGATGGGATACCAATGATCAAAATACAGATCCATGTCTCCTCCCCTTGGCTCTCCACCCCTATGTAAGTAAAGCAATAGGTTCTGGGTGTTTGGCTGAGAGGAGGTGTTCAGTTGCTCAGGCAGCATTTGCTCCTCAAACCCTTGTTTGCTTTCCCTTCCAGGGAAAATGTGACTGGTTTGATATTTGATAGCATAGTGGTTACACTCTGCTATCAATCACAGCATTGATAGTGCGGGCTTATGGAAATTTCCCAAGTCCCATTTCTGTGAATGGAAAAGAAGCTGAAAATGCACAGGAAGATGTCGGAAATGAGAATAACCTCACTGATGAAAAGATTGTCACTTCAAAGGAATCTGCGGGTCATTCCATCCACAAAGAAAAGTTCAGTAAATCCTGCCATATGAGGTTCACAAAAAGAATTGCACTCAGGGGTAGGTAGAAAGTGTGCAGAGACATACATGTACACAGAATGTAGATCTAATCCCTTCATTATATAAAATTAAAACCTGGATACCTTTATGTATGGGGCTATAAGTCAATTTAAAAATTTTTTAACCTCAAGCTTAAACCCACTCAAGCTTTATGTTACGATATTAGCAGAAACTCTGAATGGAATTATACTTTCTGAAGTCAGAATTGCCTGTGCCATATTTTTGTATACAACATATAAAAAAGTGCATAAAATTCTATTTTATTGATTTTTAAAACTTTTATGATTCTGATCTCCAGAGGTGCATTATAGCAAAAAGCGTAAGTAGAATAGAGAGTCAGGCAAATATGTTCTATATTACATTCTTGAACAGAACAGCTTTCTCTTGCCTAATCTTCCAACAAAATTTATGGTGAACATGTCAATTCATTTTGCATTAGTATACCATGTAAGGGTAACTCTGAAGACTATAATCACAGAAGAAGGAAGTAATAGAAAGGAATCATTTCAATTCACAATAGCTAGCCTTAATTTATTGTCAATTGTAGTGTTGGCCAATTATTGGAAAGGGGTGTCAGAGCAAGCCTGAATCCCACTGCAAGGCACAGTACATGTTCCTGTCCATTTTATTATTTAATAGGGAGAGTTTATTATAAGAAACAGAAAAATGTAAAATTGATTAGATTCACAGCAAAAGGAAGCATGCTAGAGCTATCAAAAATACAGTTCTTTCTATCCTATTTTCCAGTATTTGTTTGGCCTTGGAAAAGTTAGGAACATGATGAATCCTTAATATTTTGCTAGAAGAATGTGACATAATCCCAGTCTTTCTTAGTTTTTAACCTTCTTAGGAATGAGTGGCTTCACTGAGAATTCTTAGGGGAACAAAGATGAACACATGCAGCACAGATTGCTGAGGAAGGGCTTTGCAAGAATAATTCATAATGTCTGATTACTGTAAGGACTGCATACATTAAACGTACAGGAAAGCTGTAGCATCTCCTACACACCTGAAAGTTCTGAAATTTTAGAAAAGCAGTTTTAGAAAGTGAACATCATAGACAAACAGTATACAGAATCACTGTCATTTAGTGCCTAGCGGAGATTCTGGCAGCAGAATCCTAAATTGTATATCACAATTTCCACAAAATCTCAGAAACAAATCTGCCCCACACTGTATGACGCATCTTCCTTTTAAAACAATAAACCAAATAAACTCTAAATTGGCTGGAATTCTACGTTCTCTAATTAACCGGTGGCTATGGTCAAGTCCACGCATCTGACCCACCCAGAGCTGCGAACAGATGGCTAATAACAGTCTAGGAAATCCAAATGGTTCTGACAATTTGTCAGATTTCCAAGCTGTGGTGGCAAGTGCCCCCCTGACACCTGCTGCCACTCGAACTTAAAATCTTGAATTTTATTGACAATCAAAACTAAGGTAATTTTTTCCAATGCAGTTTTAGCAAAGGTCATTTCAGGTAGCTATTTAAAGCAATTCTTTGTCTAAATTAAGCATATGTATGTGCATGCTGGATGAGGAAGGGGAAAAAAACCACTGTGAATTATGAAGTTATATAACAATTTGGAAAATATTTCATATCCCAGACAGTTCACAATAGATTCCAAGAGAGACATGTTGGAGTTACAAATTAAAATGCTTTGGCATTTTTCCAGGCAATAATTTATCTTCCCTGGGTGAATCATTACATTTGTTTGGCTTAGATTACAGTGTAGGGTCATTAAAAAACATTCTGGTTCCTCCACCAGATTGCAATAGCTTGCATTTATCACAGCTGGAACCACACACAACATTAAAAAAAATCAGTTCAATATTAGCCAAAAATTGATGATGAAGGAAATTTTTATGATCAGTTCTTTGTGACTGTATTAAAAGAAAAGAAGTGTAGGCAACTTTTATGTTTGTTCAAACTTTATTAAAACAACAGCTTTATCTTCCCAAACCATAAGTGAAGCGTTTGCAGTGTTGGGGCTGACCCTGATCTTCTGTATATTCTCTGCTTAAAGGACATGAGCAGGAAATGGTCAGCTTAAGGACACAATGAAAGGAAACACAGCAGCAAAGGTTTCACTGATAACGTGATTTGAAGTCAGTGAGCAGATTCAGTCAGTCATCCAGCTGTTCGGGCCAAAGTCTATAGAGCACTCTGCTGACTCCTACAAGACTGTGTCACGAAAACGTGGAAGACTGACGCTTGACATGGGCAAGGCAGGGAAAGCAGAGTACTTTCACACCATCAGATTCTGTGGCTCAGTTATTTCATGCCAGAATCAAGAAAAATTATGCTGCTTTAGGAATATTTGTTTTTTTAAGATTTAACTGGGCCAGATAGAAATAGGATGCTGATGTGAGGGTGTATTCATATGTCAATGCTTCAGTATCACTAGCTGTAAAGGAGTTCAGGTCAGAGCCAGAATTGCAAAGTATTCCACGCCCACAGTTAAGGACAGATTTTTTTTTTTAGGAGACAATTTTTTAGAAGACATCAGTGTTTTGTATGCTGAATCTGAGAGTGTGATTACACAAAAACTTATACCAGTCAACAATCAGAGAGAAGTCTTTCCTGAGTGTAGCAAGGAAGAGAAAGATATCAGAAGTCTTGGATGGTGTACTTCTATACTAAACTTAATAAGCCCAGTTTAATCAATTTCTGATCTTGGACTGCAGTAATAATTTGTAATTTGCTTGGAAAAGTACTGTGTCCTCCATAGTTTTCAAGGCATGTTAAACCAGAAGGAAAACAGCCTAACATTTTTTAAGACCTTAAAAATCTAACACTTTCTTAAATCTAGCTTAACAATCATTTCAGAAGGCAATCACTGCCAGGTTGGTCAAGAACTTTAAAAGTTTCCATAGGAATTTGCAATTTATCAAACCAACATGTAGGTTTTAATGACAGTGATGCTGACTAGATTTCTTCATTTGCAGAACAGACTTTTTGATCAAAAGCAGAGAGCCTTACCCAAAATAGTTCATAGCCTCATTGGATGGGTTTTGGGTGACTCAGGTTTCAAACTCCATCTACTGCCCAGCTTGAATTTCCCTGTTCTGTAAGAGCTGTTCAATTTTGTCCATTTTATATATACATAATTCCAATATTAAGAAAGATAGAAAAGACAAATATTATATTCTAGAGGAAAGAGTCTTGAGCATGGATCCCCACATGCCAAGAAAGTTCTCTTCCCAACAGCCAATTAGTTATGCCAGAATGAATATATACTTAAAAGAAATTTTAAAAGGTCATGTGTGTGTTCCACTACAGAATTGTATATTTTAAACCTCAAATACTTTTGCAAATAGAATTCTTGTTTTCTAGCCAACCCTTCTCTCAAAAGTCATTTCTTAAGCAGCCTTGTAAAATGAATTGAAAGTGAATAGAGTTTTACTTTCCTCTAGTCATTCGCTCTGTACTGAGTGTTCAGAGCTTCAATAGTCTTTTATAACTCTGGGGATCTTCATGAAAAATGGTACTAATGCTATATGTGTTCTGTGGGGTTCTCCAAGTACTAATATTAATAAATAAATGAGCTATTTACTCACACAGGTTTTCTACCTATCCAGGCAAGAAGCTTTAATATGCTGGCCAAAACAAGATCACCACCTGTGACAAACAACGTTGTTTTTATACCATAAATACATCTAGACTGTGTGTGTGCATGCTCAAGAAAGAGAAAACTGGGTTCCAGACAATCAGATGCATAAAATTAGAAGTTACATTAATAATATACCTTCTGGAGTCACTGAATTAGGTAATCCCCAGCACAGTCAAGAGCCTTTTTCCTCTTCTACCTGAATTTTTAAAAAGGAAGAGGTAAGTTTTCAAAGCTCAGGGAGGACCACTTGCTGTAGTCAATTGCTTTTGAATTAGCCATCATTCAGATTAGTATTTACCAACATGAACAAGAAAATACATGATATATCTCTCTTGAATGGCTTAAGACAGTCCCAGAGCTCTGATTAATGACCTGATTAATGATCAGAATACCATATGTGTCATTGCAAATGTACCATCTTGACAACAGCAGGAATACCCACTGCTACTAGCATATAAGATAGCTGGACCAGTATGGTGAAGAGTACCCTCAGCTCTGTGAAAACTCTGATCTTGAATTGCAGCTCTGCAATCACTCAATCCAATAATCAGGTGAGTGGTCTACGTGGCCTGATTGTACTCCTGTTAATATGATTTATCTTACATTTAGTTTAGGCCTCACTGCTATTGAAACTGTAGAAAAAGAAGTTCCTGAAGCAACTAGGAAGAGCAGAATATGAGTTGACAATTAATTGTTTTTTTAATTACATTGTAAGAACAATAAGGCACACGGGTGGACCTAACCTGTGTATGGTTTCCCCAGTGAAGATGAGGTTGGCCAATGGACAGCCTTCCCCCAGAGGAAGACCACAGGAAGTCTGAGGAAGACTGACTTATGATATTTAGAAAGAGAAATACTGGACAGATTCCATATTATGAGTGTTGTTCAACACATGCAATACAAGGAGAAGTAGTTTGGCAACATTCTTTAAAGATCTCTTGCTCCTAGAGATGGAAGGTTAGGTGGATAGCATGAGACAGCTGCATCCTTTACTGTAGGAGACTTTCACAATTCATTTAGGTTTTGCCTTAAGTGCCAAATTCTCAGCTCTGCTCTTGAATCCATCTGTCATCATTTCCTCCCATGAGCTTTCCATTCCTTTCACTTTGTATCATCTGCCAGTATGCATCGTCATTTCTCCTAGTACAGCTTTTACAGTGCACCGAGTTCCCTGTTATCAGGAGAGTTAAAGCTAAATATTTATTTGAAACAATCAAATTCAAACAGAGTAAAGAGTGGTGTTCTCAACTTTTCTTTTTTATTTGTCCTTTTAGATTACCAGTTCTTGAAGGAACTTTTCATTTGCTTGACACAACTTTCAATAAAACCATGCTTCAAAAGCCTTGTTGTGATTACCTCTCAACATGAGTGAGGATCTTTACCTTACAAATAGTATTATCGCCTTTGTAGATGAAAACATAACATGTTCACACATAGGTCTGGGCAGGTAACTTTGATAAATGGTCCATTTACCAAGAATATGTAGTTTTGTTTGTCCCAGATTATTAATCTGTTTAGACCTAATCTGTTGAAAATTTTCAGCTAGAAAAGCTTTGTTTTTATAGAAGCTAGCTTTCTGGAGGAAAGAGGGAGAAAGTCTCTCTCCCTCTAGCTATTGGATAAGAGATGCTGGAGTAAATGCTCTGGCTGTGGGTGAGGATCAGGATTCAGTGTTCATCCCTGCCTGGGAAGATTCAATTTCCATTAATTTTCCTTTGACTTGTGCTAGTGGCTGCAGGGGTTGCAGGTGATTTCAGTCTCTTCAGAAAATAGCACCCATGTTTGTCTAAGTAACTAGCCATCCTGTGAAGCACATAAATCCAAGCACCACATCCAGGAGCTGAGGAGCACCACAGACATATGTGTATCTGAGTATTCATAGCTTTAATGGAGATTTGAAGAGTCTGTGCAGGAGGGACTGAGAAAAGCTCACATCAGAATGCCTGACAGCAGGTAGCTGGGTGGAAGCTGTGATACAAATTATTTCCTTGGATCAGGCATGAAGTGATGAAGGCACTGAGCTGGCAAAGGTGAATTTTTGTTATTTATGTGAACATTTATTCACCAGAGTGGTATAAATACAGTCACCAGAGGAGCTAGAACAGCATTTCTGGCTCCCAGTCAGCGCCATCAGCTTCATCCTCTTACATTTCATGCTATTAGTATAGTAGTCATATATACAGTATAGCTCTGTAAATGTAACAAATGAGAGCAGTTCCCCAACTTTTCTAACTAACAGCCCATTTTCTTGGCTCAGTATGCTGTTTCTGGTGGATTTCTCTCAGGCTTGCAACACTGCAAACAACTATGCCCCCAGGCTGCTGAGATAGCTGAAATATTCAGTACTTCACATAGGATGGGCCTGTCTAACATGAGTCCTTTTCCCCAGAGAACAGTTTGTCCACAGGTCAGGGCTACAAATCTAGCCCCTCTGCTTCTAGGTTCATCTATGATAATATTCTGCTATATTTCTGGTACACTACCATAAAGAACAAAAAAGATAAAGCCCCACTTGTGTACAGGACCTCAGTAAAATACTGTATAGAAAAGCAAAACAATTTTCTCACTGTTCTAAAGTTTCCCTATATAGCCTTCAGCCTCCATTCACTCCAGCTATGATTTGGCTCCTAACAAGGAGTTCAAGCCCCACAAGCCAAGTCTTCAAGATAGATTTTCAAAGGAACACAGTTCAAATAAATATTTGGCCTAACCAATCGTTTTCTTCACAGGCAAGCCTACAGCTGCAAAAGACTATTTTGACACTTGTATACAAACTCCCAGACCTACTGATTCAGGCAAGCAGTAGTTTCAGACCAGGTTCTTGTTTCCTAAAGCTCTCCAGTGCCTCTCACTTTAAGCCCTCTTCCTGGACCTAACTGTCAGCAAAAGTGTAATAGCGGGAGGTTAATTATGCCATATTCCACATCCTTCCTGGCTGTAGCTTAATTAACACTCATTTCTCAAACTCTTTAATAAGAATTGTTTTTCATGTACTCTGGATAACTATTCCAAATAGCACACTCAGGTTACCAGTTTGAGCAAGTATAGTAAGCATAATTTTTTTGCATAGCTTACCACTGAAACCCTTTCAACAGCCACAGAATCCATGGCTTTTACCAGACTTACTTGTACAACTTTCAGTGTTGATTTTTCTTATAAGTGCACCCTGGATTTGTTGTTGTTTATGCAGCAGCTCTAACTCTTTCCAAAACAGTCCTTCTTTATACCACTTTACTTGTTTCTCCCTGTCTCTGAGGTAAAGTTGGTTTCCCAGTACAGGAAAAAAATTCATTTTTCCCATGAAACCCTCTGAAACACCCTGTTGTTCAAGTGACAGGGTCAGAAACTAGAAGGGCATGCATAAACAAGGATCCTGCTTTTCAAGAGTTACTTACCAGAGCTCCACTGATGTATCAAGTGTACACAAATACGTGGCATTCACTGTATCCTGCATTTTTTTTCCCCCATTTCTTTTATATACGTGATTCTTTCCTTCACAGAAGTGAAGTGTTTCTTCTTTTACTGTTTTTACAATTCTTTTTTTCTCCAGTAGCTTATGGCAAGCTTAAACTCTTCTGTTTTGTTCATGTACAAAAGGCTTTTCATTCACCTTAGTTGTCTGCCACTCATCATGTACACCCTTTTTGTGAGATCCAAGGCTTTATGGACTTTTAACCCAACTCTAGATGCTCTTTTCTTTAGCACCCTTATAAGTGTGTCTTTTCTAAACTAATACCTAGGCATAAGTGATAGTTCACAAACTCTTCTAGTGAGAGCTTTCTTCCGTATGCCCCAAATTTTCCTAATTTACCCATGACTTTTTTGAGTTTTTTCTGGCACTGTGCTGGCTTATGTCACTTTAAGTGCCCCATTTAAAAGAAAAGGCTATCCTACTTGCTTTTGGTTGGTAGTCAGCTCATCCTTCACTGAAACTGTGTCCACTTGCACCTACAAAGCATTCATCCATGTTAGTGTCCTTCTTGTTCATGTTGTATATTACCACGTTTATAAAATGCATTCATTGCATTTCTTTTTCCAGATGTCTGACACTGCATAACTCATGTTGGTTGCCATGCTCAATACAATCCGGTCCCAGAGAAAGCTTAGTTCAGCTTCGCGTTGTGAACTCCTTTGCTAGCCGCACTTCTCTTCACATAGGCATAAACTCTGAATAGAACTTCTCTTTTCAACCCTTTCAAAATGTCTCTTGCATATTCCGCTTTGCCTTCTTACCCAGAGTACAGTATTATGGCTTCACACTTTATCTGCCTGAGTTAACAGAAAAGTATTAAATAGACTAAAACTCTACAAAACAATGCTACAATAAATATTATCCTTCTGCATAACATTCATTGCTTGAACATATGGAATCAAGTATTCTTTGAGCTTGCCTCAGTTGTCTTGTGCTTTACCAAAGTGTTTCAGTTAAAGTAGACTTTTAATTTCTCCATTTCCCACATGAGATATTTTCTTAATCTCTATCCTCTTGCTAACATCTGTTTTTCCACAACTGCTCCCTCAGAACTTAAGGTGCTTGCAAGAGAGGCTTTTCTATACCTTGTAACTTCACCAGAATACTTTATTGAAGTCCATGCACTAGATTTCAAGAGATTATACAAATGTTTTCTTCTTCATTAAAAAAAAAACCCCTGAAGTTCTCTTGTTTGTGAAGAAAAACTTGAAAACATAAACCCTACTCATACAAAACATGAAGGAAAATTCAGAGAACTGAAACTGTAGTATCTGTTAAAAAATCTCTATTTTTAAACCTGCGTCTTGATTTCTTAACACTTAGAGTAAGTATACAGGCTCACTGGCACACCAGCTAGCCACTGCTACAAGGAAAACTGAGGTAGCCATGACTTTTTCATCTCCATTGTGGAGAGAGAAGGACGTGGATCTCAGTGCAAGTGTCCCAGTCAGACTTAACTGCTGCACCAGGCTTTGCAAAGGGGCTGCACATGGAGATGATACAGAAGCTTATGCTCCAGCAGCTGCATTCTGCCTTCTAAGTTGTGTATCACACAGAGAGACTATTAAACTGATGCTGCAGAAACCTGTGGTGACTGCTGGCAAGTTTATGGGTAAGGTTTAAACTGCTGTTTTTAACACAAAGTAGGCCTCAGAGGTTTCGGATGTGATTACTTAAGAGACCTATCTTGACAGTTGATTCTGTTGTATCAGTGGTCAGCAGAGGAACTCAAGTTAATAGCCTAGTCATACAAGCAGGACTCACTTGGCAGAAGGAGATCTGGTGGACAGCCTTGAACTCTGGAACTTCTTCTTCAACTGTAAAATGGAGATAATAATACTCCTTTACCTCCCAAAAGGGTGCTTAGGTTAAATTCATTATTAGCCATTTTCAGCATTGCTTCTGTTTATGTTTCCAAGGTAATGAATAGGGATGGGCTGGAAATCCCTTAACAATAAAACTTTTGGAGCTTAAAGGGCAATGGGAGTTAAGGGGTCACAGCACTTGTGGCAGGCACTATAGTTATTGCAAAATCTGGTAGATAACTCCCAGACCAATCAATTCTCATCAACACAGTAATAACATTTCTCTGGTGCAGATTCAGACACCTACAAAGACCGCACAGAGATACTTCATCTTGGCTTGTAGAGAACTGATCATAATATTGAGGCTGATAAAAAAAAATACCCTCAAAACTGTGTGGTACATTGCATAAACAGGCGATTATCATCAATTGCATCCTTGCAGCCAAGAGTGCTTTAGCAGGCCAGGACTGCATCCATGTCCAAGCTGGTAGCAATGGGATTTCCTGGAAATTCCATCAGTCATTAAAAGACAGCTCTCACATTTATTTCAAAGTTAGAGCAAGAGCTCAATAAAGACCCCTCCTCTGACATTACCTTGCACAGGAGCCTCAAGCTTCACCCTGCAGATATATTCCTTCACTGCCTAACAAGCTCACCAGAAACCTCTACTGTGTCTGCCCAAGGTCAGACCTAGGTCAGGCTGCATGTGAGACTTCATGCAGCTCAGAAGTTGCTAGTAAGGAATTTTCATTTCTTCATGCTACCAATAAATATAACATCCAAATGTTGAGTTTACTCTGGGTCTCACAGAAGTGTCAGTCAAGCTCTCTTCTGCAAATGTATAGCCTTGCGCTGGTGAAAGGATGGCAGATTTGTGGAATCAGCAAAATCCATCTTGGCTCTTTGCCTTGAAATCCTGGTGTCTGAATGAGAGGAGGAGGCAGAAGGAGTAAACACTGTATAATACAAAGTGTTCTCGGCCTCTCTCTAGGACAAAACTTTTTGTTCTGTACTGCTGCATTTATTCAATGCATATTTAATTCCTTCAGTTTCAGCAGATGCTCAAAACCCTGCTAAGGATGACAGCTACAATACGCTATGTTCTTGATGTATATGCCTCTGGGATTTAGGTGGTGTTTTTTCCTGGTAATATTCCAAGTTGGATGGCTAGTTCAAAGAATTGAAGAGAAAATAAAAAACTTTTTCCACATTTGAATGTCAGCTGAAATCTATAGAGAGCAAAAGTTCTTATATCTTCTATTCCTTGCTTCCCAATGACTTAAAAAAGAACTATTGGTCTTAGTCATACCTAGTACACACAGCAATACCTGCAGTATATTCTTCCCATTTGTCAAGTATATTCAGAACACAAAAGAAGTTAATAAGCTAAAGAAGCAGCATATCTCACACAAAAATGTGTGTTAGTAAAACTCTTAAATGAGCCTCCTGGTACTGGGTGGGCCAGGGGCTCCCTTAGTAGCACAGACTGCTTTTTGCATTGGCACACCATGTCAGGAAATCCCATTTCCTCGCTTCAGAGAACTGAAGCAAGGGATTGCCAACATACTAGATTACACGGTTTCTACTCTGTCAGACAAGATCTCTTTTTTTGAAGAAAGAAAGGTTGCTTAAGGTGCTACCTAGAAAGGTCCTAAACTGGGACTGACGTGACCACTTACCCCCACTTTACAAATGCAGTTTTTTTATGATAAAACCCATCACTTCCAGTTTTAAATAGCAACCACTTGTATCCAGACATTAGAGATATTATAAGTATAAATAAATAGTAATTTTGTTCATATTTATGAAGACTAACTGTGGTCTCTCAGTTCTGGCAAGCTGTCAGTGTAGCCATCTGTTTTACAAAGTTTGTGCATCTTTCTGGAAATAGATAGCCCAAAGATAAAATGTACTAGAGGAGCATTTTTCTTTGAACCACCTGCTGTGCATGAAGAACAGTCAGATTTCGACAGGACAGATGCTTTAAACTCCATCTAGGCCCAAAGTCAGCCCATATAAATATGGAAAACAAACCTAAATTCGTTTAGCTTATACTTTCTTACAGCTCAGCTCCTGAAGCTTACTTACAAACTTATTACATAACACACACATATAAATATACAGAGACTGTAGTAGGGTCTGAAGCCCAGAGCCAGGTCACACCTAGTTTGTGTGATCATATACAAACTTCTGCTTCAAAGAGCTTATATATTCAAAAAACAAACATAATACCTTAAATACATAAACAAGCAAGCCAGGATGAAGACAGAAGGAACCTGATACAAAATTCTAATAACAGATGTGCAGTTTGCAGGCTATCAGTAAGAACTGACATAATCCTTCTGAGGCATGGTGGGAGATGCAGCAAACCAATCCACTACCGGGAGTACAAAAAGAAGTGACTAAAAATTATTTTTAAAGAGAATTTCTTGCACCTTCTGTTTGGGCTTGTCTCTGCTGCCCTATCTTAACAGTATGTTGCTCCTCAAATGTCTCTCTGATTTCAGTCTAGTTTATTCAAGCTTAACATGACTGCACGCCACATCAGTCTGAATTGTAATACATGTTCCCACAATAAATACATTAGCATGTGAATTGAACCATGTACTCCCAAAGAACTATAAATAATAGAAGTACCTAGTACTGGTGGGCTGGGTCTTGGCATCTCGAAGCACCTGGCCAGGGCATGGCTAGATCTAGATTTTGTCTTTCTTAACATATTGACCAGCACAGTTGAAACAGTAA
Source organism: Apteryx mantelli (assembly GCF_036417845.1). Taxonomy (NCBI): domain Eukaryota; kingdom Metazoa; phylum Chordata; class Aves; order Apterygiformes; family Apterygidae; genus Apteryx; species Apteryx mantelli. Next base: position 43,067,540 of record NC_089982.1, on the reverse strand, counting down.
CAGCCTGTGTGAGGGGGTACACGTCCTTTGCTTTTCTAAAATGTTTTTGGGTGGATTTGCAACCGTTCATGCAACGTAATCTGCCTCTACTGAGGTTTGAATGTCAAGTAGTTGCTGTCAGGGTGGAAGTAGGTGTGCTCCAGATCACTAAAGCAAAACGGAAACCCCACCTAGTTTGTAATTGTTTTATTGTATTACCAAAACCTAAAAGATTAACTGTACAGCTCTGGTTTTCCTAAGCCTGTACTCACAGGAGTGATTTCATTAAAGCAGGTTTTAAAGGAGAGTATTCCTGACAATACCTGAGAACTGGAGATGGCCTTGCACCAGACTGGAAACCAAACTGACACTAGCCAAAATGACAGTTTCACTGTTAGAATGGTAAAGTTAAGAAATACAAGGAGTATCAGTGGTTATGCAAATCTTCCTCCTTTTAATGAGATTTTTGTGTCAGTGTTAACAACATACTGGCACATACTATTGTACTATTATCTTATTCTCTGCAAAGTTCTGCGTAGCTATGTCTTTTTTTCCCCGATGTCTTTTGGATTGCACTTTGTACACAGGAGTCCTAGTCAGAAAGTATGGCCACTGTTTCAGTATACTTTCTAACTGATATTTTTCCACTTCGGCACAAGGTAAGGAGGAAAAATAGCCCCCCAGTACATGTTGCTGGCCTGAAAATAAGACTTTCATGAATTACTGAGCAGTGGAACATATAATAAAGAGAGCAGCATCTCATCCTTACTCAAAAAGTGCTGTTAAACAAAGGACCGTAGTATGGGGTCCTCCACCATAAGTATTGTACCCTTAGGCCTGGAAAAGAACTGAAACACCACAAAGTGCAGGAAACATTAAAAAGAAAGTACAGAAAGTAGAATACTACATACCAGAACATGATAGGAGATTGCACACCCAGACCAATGATGCTCACACAGACTGCCAACAGCTCTCAGGATTAAGCCATGTCAAAAGCAGCCGTGCAGAGCCCTTGCAGCTAAGCAATATCCCATCACAAAAACAGAGGAACCCACACTCTGCAACTCATGGTGCTCAAGTCCATGGCAGGTGCTCATCTCTCCAGCAATATCCCCATAGTGTTCATTTCAATGAAGGCTGAAAGGCTATACAGGGACTTTAATATGAGAAAATCACCTCCTCTTTCTTTTTACATTTGATCCGTTTGTAGCATCTAAGGGAGAAAACGGTGCAGAATATGACTGCTTTGATTTAAGGACACTTGTTTGAAGCAGTTCCTGCTGCATTGTTTTGCTTCAGCCATCAGCTAGAGGATGCCAGAAAGATTCTGCTATCCCTCTCTGTCTCCAGGATCTGCAGCTGACTTCTTGTAGGCCTGTCCCAAACTGAATTCAAATCAGTGGGAGACTTCCATAGTTTTATGTGTTTTTCTACATCAAGTCCTTTGTGATCTTGGACTTCTGGCACAGTTGGGAATTAGGATTCAAACTCCTTTTTCATGCCCTTTTGAAAAATCTTTCCCTAAATGGTGGTTTCTAAACCCATAAGGTAGAGGAAAAATGTTCAGTTCCAATGCATGGAACTACAGATGGAAATTGCTAAGTATTAATAGCACTGAAAATTTCTTTTCTTATGAAATTCAAACTCAGTGACCTCCAGGATCTCTCAGCTGCACATCTGAAGCCCTGGTAAATAAGTATCTACCACAAAAATTCCATTTTATGCTTTATTTTCAGATATGATCTACTCTCCTTCCCAATTTGAATTGCAGAAATATCAAAATCTCTGGCCCAATGACAGCAAGCAGCCATGCTGGTGCAACAAAGTTATGAGGCTATCAGCAATAATTCAGGCTGGGTGGCAATATTAGACCATGTAGGACCAGGTCTGATATTGCTTCATTTTTAAAGTTGGATTTCAAATCATCACATCAGCATTAATTCAGTCTTCATTATAGCTCTGCTTCTTCCTTTTTCTTTGCCAGCTTCACAGTTCTCCTGCTGATCTGAAGTGTTGGACTCCTGCAATTTTGGAATTTTGGGTTCCCTTTGCAATTGTAGACCTTGCAGATCCACAGTATAGCCCTGTGTAGGGAATGTAGTAAAACAGTGGGCAGCAGCTATTCATAACTTACTGAATCAGACTCCTGCCAAATACCACTTGTGAATATATGGTCAGCCTTTTAGTGGGTGGAAAATTACATTTCCCCCAGCACTTGTTTGAAATATGTGTTTATTTGACATTACTCCACAGGTTACCATTCAGATATATATATTAGAACTGGAGAATTATGCAAAAGTCTTGGCAAGTACTGTAAGTTAATCAGAAAAATCGGCCTTTAAAATTGTTTTGCTAAAAAGGCAAAACATTGCAAATCTTTTGTACTGATGCCACTCTGAAACCCATATCTGGAGCAGAAAGCATGTTTTGCAAACAAATATTTTCTGCTGAGTAGTAATCACTGAAAGCATAAGACCAAAAAGTTCAAACTCCTACCGCATCATTAAAAATCTACATATTTCTGCCATGCTACTAACCCCTAAATGCTCACTAGATGTGGTTTTGCAACCATGCATCTAAAGGAGACTGAAAACTAGTTCTGAATCTCATGTCGCTTAACTAAGCATACAAAACAGGGATTTTTCCAATCCTTTCATAAAGGCTACAAAAGCAGATGGGAAGATGAGGAAATGGCCAGCCATCCCCTGGAAAGGGAAATAAAAGACAATATGTTGTTCACTAATAGATGGATAATAGGCCAAGCTCTCTTATAAAAGGTTTCTTGTTAAAATTTTGGTTCCTATGCATACAGAAATATCTTAAAATTAAAATGATTTGCACACTATTATCCTAGAAGATAGAGAGCCTCAGCTTGAACAAACTTAGGATTTCTCAACTAGACAAAAGGCAATAAATCCAAAGGTTTTATTTCCTTCAAAAACATTTTCATTTCATTAATAAGATAGAGGGTTTTTACAGAACAAAGCACACAAGTTCAAAGCAATGTACTTTTAATAGTATATTCAGTGTGTCTTTTTCAGCCACCCAACACTAGCTGACTGGATGAGAAGCTAGACCTTTAGGGTGCTTTCACTATAGCAAACTGGTTATCATATTGTGAAGAGGTTTGTTTTACACAAGGCTGAGGAGTTAAAAATCAGATACTGAATGCAGTGGATCTCAGTCAGGCTCTTTTAGTTTTCCAGGGGATAGCTGACCAGTATGAGAGCAGAAAGGATATATTCTGCGTATTGTAAATATTCATGTGCTGTCACAGAGTGACCATGACTTTTTTACATAATAATTTTATTTTAAAAACTATACACAATGTGTGGGATCTCTACTCTTTCTGATGAAATATGTATGCAAATAGGCACAAAGAGTAAATACTGCAGTGTGAAGAGTTGAACTTAAATGTAGCTGACTCCATCCCACACAACTGTGGCCATTCAAAGGAAAGCTAAGAGTACAAGTATGAAACCATTGGTTCCCTCATCGTACACATTTACAGCCTTTATGTTTAAACTGGCTATCTTGTGTTTCTCTCAGTTTTCTTTCTGGTATTGTGCTATATCCAGGACAGCTTTGTACAGCTGATTAGAGCAGGAAAACCAAAAAAATCCGATTCACCATTGACATGGTGAGCATCCACTACTTCATGCTGTCCTCCCATATGCACATTCCCCACCAGTAGTAAGTGAAATGAACTGATTAGTTCTTGCTAGAAGGCTGTTTTGCTACTACCTAAGAACATGAAGATGGGCTGTTACCCCCAACCAACTGGCTGATTCTCTCTTTACAGTGTGGTGATCAGAGAATGCATGCAGAGTAACTACTCTGTAATTACTACAGGGTACCTGATGTGTTGTAAACTTACATCCTGACTAGATTTTAACTTTCTCATTTGCTCACAGCTCCAGAATTCACACCATATTGTAAGCAACTCCTTCTACTCCTTTCTTTTTAAAAAATACATGTATATATAAACCTTTATTTTAAATTTTTATTTAATTTTAAAAAGCAGTACTTTTCTGGTGAAAATACAATACATTTAAAACACAAAGAAAACCCATTCCTACCAGATAGCTAGTGGGATATGTCAAAATGAATAACTTTAAAGGAGATGGAAACTGAGAAACAAGACAAAGGAAACAGGTACTAGAATATTTCATTTAATGACTATATGACAAGTCCATCGTAGATCATTATTTATAGGTCACTTTCCTGTCAGCTGTAGGATTTCTGGCCCTAATCATGAGAGTCAACACAGACTTCCGAATAAAAACTTTCAACATGATAGAGATAATTCTGAGCAGGACAATAGATGCATATGACCATGCTTTGCTTCCTTTCTTATATCAAAAATGACAAGATATTTCCCTATTAATTCCTTGGCATTAATAGCATTATTTGCTCCTATCACAAACCGCAAGCAGAAGATGTTTCATTAGCAAGATCCTGAGCCTCATTGAAGGTGAAAATGTTGGAGTCAGCAAGAAGTTTAAAGGAACTTAATTTTTAAATATATAATTTTATTATAATGCTTTGTTTCTGCTCCTTGCAAACTTGGAAAATTATTTGCCTCTCTTATCAGTTTTTGCTCTTCAGCAGACACAGAATTCATTTTCCCTTCATCTATCTTCATTTCAAATTAAGAAGGAAAAAAAGGCTTTCTTTTGTTAGTTGTTTTGTTTGATGTGAAGACACCTTAAAATATCAGACTGCCTCAGGAATATGAACTAGTCAGGGGACAAACTGGCTGATAGTTCTGTTCTAGTGTGAAATTATACAAAGAGTGCTGGTGGCAGGGAGCTGGATTTTGAGAAGACTTTTACTCCAGTGTTTGGACTGAAAAATGAAAACATCCTGGGTCAGCCTGAAACAAAAGAATAAACAAAGAAAAAAAAGTTTTTCCCTAGAGAATCAAAAAAATATTGTTTAAGATCATAATAAAAATGTTCCAGAACCTTCCCCCAGACCCCAATGGAGACATTTTAAACCTGTTTTCAAAAGTAAAAGGCAAGAAATTTGAAGATGAAAAACAGATTCCCATAAATCAAATCAAGAAGGCAGCCCACCTTTCCCTGCCCTAAATAAAAGTGAAGTTTGTTACTTTCATTGGTGGGTTATACCACCTTCTCCTTTTCAGCCTCAGAAAACTTTCAACTTCCCAGTTCCCTGTGGCGACAAGCAGTTTTGCAGGACCATAGCTGGTTAGAGATTGCTTGTGAAATATGGATTCTCCAAATGTTGCTCATCTAGGACAGTTTAAAATAAAATATTTCATTCCTTTCTCAGAGCTAGGTTTGAAGAAGGCTTGAGCAACCTCCTATCTCCAGCATGCCCTAAACACCATGGTACTATCTAAGGGGTAGTAGATCTCTTTTAGTCACTCCTGTCAAAGCTGTTTCTTTTTTTATATAAATATACCCACTAGCTGGACTGCAGATAGAAAGAGACACTAAAAAGAGAGAATAGAAAAGTGCCTTCAATTCTGACAATTCAGACAAAGGCATCTGCCAGTATACTTGTATTAGGATTTGCTCATTTCAAAAATCAATAAAACAGGTTTGCTTTGTTCATTTGCTCTTTGTAGCATAGCTATAGATTTGGATTCATTTGACACCCCTTATATTGCAATATATATTCCCTCCTACTGACAACATCTCGAGGCCACTGAGGATACTCTTCTGCCTGTGCTCTGGTGGTAATTTTGCATGACTCCTGAAAACAACAACTCTTAGAATCCCTCTTTAATCACAAGTGGCATAATTCAGTGGAGAGTTTACAGGTTTGTTTGACAGTTAATAATATTTTTCTAATTTCGATGTTTTAATATTAAGATTCATGTCTTTTTTGTTTTGAAAGCACTTTGAGAACGTGCAAGGGAGTAAAATTACACAATGAAATAAACCATACAGAAGTTTTCATACTAAGCTCTCTAGTAAAAGTCCTTTTATGTTTATTATCTTCCATAAATTCTGTAATAAGAATTCTGCAAAACAGAGCCAAAAAATAGTTAAAGGAAATGTACCGTTTCCACATGATAGTGGTGCTAAATTCAGATGTTCTGACAGGCCAGCAAACGACCCTGCTAACTGCCCTGTAAACCCTCTCTTGCAACTGATAACTTCCAAAAACATTTGCAGGACCTGTGCTAATGGTCAAGTCAATATTAATTTACATCCATAGGCCTTTTCTTAAAAAGCGTGCAAAATCCTAAAAGTTGCAGAAGTGCAAGAAGTATTAGAAACTACCTAGAATCCAGCTCTTTATGTTTGAACCAAATCATTGTAAACTAATAGAACAAAAGAAATTAAATGATTTCTTGAACTGAGGCTGTTTGCCGACCTTAGTGCTTGGAATCAGCATTGTTATACAGTGACTAATAAGGATATCTGTAAAATTGCTGGCAGACCTTTACCTCCCAACTAGTAATTCTGCTCAGAAATTACAAAATAGACAATTTCTGACAGTAGCAAAACATTTGGACATGAACAAATACTAGGCAACAATTATACTATAATTTTTGACAGCAGACCTGTGTTGCTCAGGGATAGGAAGAGGAATGTTCCTTAGCCAGCAGGTGCCTTTTAAAAGCTCTTATTCAGGCACAATTCTGTGCTTTTACTGTGAGTTTCTTTCACTTACAGCATGTTGTTTTACTCTACCAAATTAAAGTGTAACTTTCTTAAATCCATATATGGTCATAAAAGAAGTGCTTTACTGGTATAGTGTATTCTTAGCAAATATCCTTTGTTTGAAAAAAGAAATCCATCCTATATATTGAAGAAAACACACACTGAAAAATAAGACCTGAGAGTTGGCTGTAGTTTTTCTTCTAAGCCATTCCCTCAAAGGGCCAATGCTTATTTTGTTGTTCTGCCTTCGTATCCAACATGAGAAATGCTGATGAGAAACCAGAGCTGATGTGCAATTATCTGGTCTCTGCACACATCAGATTTATTTCTAAGTTACAATTATAAGTGCTTGGTATTGTAAGCTTGATAATTGTTGAAACTTGACAGACCAGGAGGAAACATCAGATTCAAATACTCAAACAGAATAAAGTTTCACATAAATAAGTGACAGAAATTTAAGCACAGTTTATTCAGGAGAAGGGTTTGACCACACAAGCACTTGAACATAACAATAGATACTTGTTTATTTTAAAGATTTATTTAAAGCTTTGGCTTTAGTAATCACCAAAAGAAAATCCTAATAGCCATCAAAGACTACAATGAAAAATGATCATGTAGAACATGAAAGTTGTATATTTGTATTAACTGTTTCCTCTGGAAAATCATATTAGATGTAAAAGTTTTTTAAATGAAAGGAAGGATTTAACAATGTTGACGCAAGCTTTATTAATTCATTAAATGGTAATTTCAAACAAGACTTTTCCTCACAAAGTATTATTAAAATGCATATAAGATAGTAAAAGGTGATTCAACGGCCAAGAACAAGAGAGGCTTGATTTCTCTAACTTAAAAATACTATATACAAAGTATTTACTGTAAAATATATTTACTACTTAATAGATCAAATACTTACACCACTCCCCCCCACTCTGGAAAATGTCCAGGCAACATGGAAATGCTCTCCAGGATATACCATCATCTAAAATAATGATCTACAATGACTGAATTATTTTTCAGTGCAGCTGATGATCAACATTCATTCCAAGTTATAATCACATTGGAAAATACACATTGTGCATTATTTGCCTGTCTTCATGATAATAAACTGTCTCCTAAAACCAGCAGAAAATCCTAGCACACAAGGTAGGACATCACTGTGATTCCTAACTACAGCTATTTCCAAGGCAAGCAGGCAAAAATAACTGAATTCTTCATGCAGTTTGAGAAAGCCCTTTCTATTTCAGTTAATTATCCCTCCACAGCAGTGCACCAGTAAGGAAAAGTATGGTATTTACCAACTTGCACTCTATGGCCCTCATATTGATGAAAATAATTTTACTTGGGAAATCACTTAAAAGCATGGTTTTACTTTCAAGAACATGCTTTAATATGATTTAAACCTCTTGCCTCCTACAGGAATTAATTATATATTTAATGCTATCTTAAACCAGACCTAACTATCTAAAACATCCCTACCCTTTAGATATAATTTCTCAGTAGCGAATAATAAAATCTTTCTTTTTTCTACCTGGCTGTTTTCTGGAGACAATAAATAGTTTCAGTTTCTATGTGGAAAGTGAAAAGGCTAAATTCCCCACCAACAGTTTCCAAATGGGCATCTTATCCAATATTATCAGTCAACCCTGCCCATGATAGCCATTAAACACATGTTCTATTTGTCAGGACTCTAGTGCAGAATCCTAAAAATTTAAGGGAAAATGGAAAAGGAAGAAAAACAGCACCCTCTCCAGTGGTCTAGACTGGATTTTTGATGAATGGTGTTCAGGTATGTCTAGCAATAAAATAATATCTCATCTTATCTGTCTATCCTTCTAGGAGAGTTTAGCCTGCTAACAGGCTGAAGGAAATTTCCAAAGTTGGGGAAAAAGTTTGACTGGATGTGAATGTATGTGCAGAGCCTTCTAATTAACAGAAGAATAGGGGGAGAGAAGAACTGGGAGCAACTGTCCAGGGAAAGCAAAGATGCTCTAAAAACAGAATTTCTGAAAACAGCAGCTTGAGATGTTTACAGAGACCTAGGGAAGATTTAACATGCTGTAGATGGGGAATGAAGAAAAGGACAATATTTATATATTCAACTATAGTCAACTACTTAGTCTTGAGAATATTCAAGCTAATGGTATGTTTGTTGGACTTTTTAAATATAATGAACTTCATTAGCCTGTTTTAGCTTTTTTGGCAATGGACTCAGCAAGAAAGAAATTCCCCGCTTTCTCCTTTTTTTCCAGAGAATTTCTATTTCTGGTTCTTCCTGATCCAATTTATATTGAGGTCGCTTTCTCAGAAGCACAATGTTGAATTCCTAATGCTAGATGGAAAGGCTGATGATTTCATGAAATTATTAACAAAGTCTTATCTCTCTTTTAAACTTAAATTTAGAAACATACTTTCAAATACTGACAGTACTGATGGGTAGGACTGGTGAATACAGAAAATAAAACACAGACTTGGTGCGGCAGGTATATTGCAAGAGAACTGTTACTGATTTTATTCTCTGTCCTAAATGCAAAAGAGCTTAGAGCCAAAAGCAAACTATTCTCCATAAGTATAATTTGTAGTGAGAATCTCTGTTCAGTAGGAGATAAAGAATATCAAAATAAAACATCAGTCCAACAAGTTTTTTCAGACACATTTTATTTAAATTAAATTTTAGACAGATTTAAAATAACAGCTTGAGCTGAAAGCAAATGTTTTGATCTGGGCACCACTGAAAGTTTTATGGTCCCCTTAGGTTTACTAATAATGACAGAAGCTTTTTGTTTTCTGGATCAAAGCCAGTATGTATTTTTTAAGAAATTGATTTTTTTTGTTCCATAACAAAGATTTTCTCCATCTGGGAAAAAAAATGAATGTTGTATACATTAGTGTCAAATTCAAGGCTGCATAGACAAGATTAATTTGTTAGAGAGAAAGTAATAACACATGTAAAGCCATCAAAGCTGAACAGTAGTGGAGATAACACACAAGGTCATTCATCACATTTTCCTTTGCAATTACATCGCTGTACAGTACCTTGCTACCACATGCACAGCTAGCTGCAAATATGATTCCTGGTTGTATGACGGACAAAAATTCAAGATTCTCAGCTGTAGTATGTGGGGAGCTTTATGGTCTTATTACAGTTTAGGAGTAAAGCTGAGCTCCGACTTCAGTGGATATTCTCATGGGTGTCAGCGGGAATTGTGCCTGCTAATGCCAAAGCCTCCTATGGGCCAGGGACACATGTCAGAGAAGCACTTGTATCCATGAATCAAAAAACCCAGGGGAGCTTTAGCTGAACGTGTTGTGCAGGAAGGGACTCTGCTGGAAAGGTCTTAAAGTGAGAACACCAAACCAGCTAAATCGTACTGCTTACCACATACTCCGATAGTACTTAAGATAGTAAAATAACAACTTATTTAAATAATCAGCTGATCTTTTTCTTGTTCCAATGTTCTTTCAGCCTTCTTTTTAAGAAACTCAGGGGGGGTTGACCACTTAAGCACAATTTACTTTTTAGAAGCAGATTATTCGCTGTGCCATATCTACAGCATTTCATAAGATTCTTGTCTGCAGCAAAACGGCTCCACATTTTACAGTAGCTTTTTGCCAAGGAGCACCTATCTTCTATAGTAGGAAAAGACATTATTACCTTCAGTCGTCCCATAGCCCAGCCATGCATACAGATAGTGGTTCATACCTGCACCGAGAGTCCTTCTGGTTACAGGTGAGAATCCCTGTCATAGGAGTCTCGTAGTGTTCAGGGAAGGGTCCTGCGGCTACGTTCAATTCCAAACTCAGAGTATAATTCCACAGCAGGATTTCTCCAGCAGTAATGCCGCTGTAAGAACTTTCCAACTTTCCACCCTTTATTTCTCCATCCTTGGCTACTTGTTTCTTCCTTCCGCCCTACAACTTGCTGCTCCTCATTTGTGATGAAGCAATTGCACACCACACCGTGCTGTAAAGCACATCACTGAAACAATCCAGGCAAAATTAACAACCCTCCAATCTCATTTTTATTCTTCTTCAGTTGAAGGTCTGTTCACATAACTTTTAATAATTGAATATAAATGGGTTTTCTAGCATAATTTTCTCATTATAGAGTCTTCACCTAAAACTCACCATCTCTTTACCTCTGAGAAATGCAGCCAAACTTATCAGATCAATTCAGGTGAAGGATTATTGCAGTTTTGTTTCTGGTGGTATAGTGTGAGCCACAAGAGGTTAGAATATACCACAAAGGCTGAAAGAACAGGGCGGGCATGAGAAGAAACCTTGTAGAGTGGAAATAAGGTTTAACAGTATCTATTCATGCTGAAAAGAGAGTTCAATGGCAAGAACATTCTTTTATTTTAAAATACAAGAAGGTCAGGATCTAAACAGAGCGTAGCAAGGGTGTAGCTGAAATTACTAGAAAACTGAGAGGAGGCTCATGTGGCATTGATATTCCTGTAGTTATTTATTTTAATCTGTAATGCAATTAATGCATTTTTTAAGTTTTTCCTGGTTGAAATGTGATAAATAAAAATGGTGGTCTTAGATCATACTTATTTCTCCTACAGGAGACTTCACTTCTGACCTCACAGCTCATGGAAGAAATTAACATAATTTGTGTAAGATGTTACCCCTCGAAAGGGTATTTGTATGGTTTGAATCCAATACGAACATACTGCTGTCTGAGGAGTGATATATTTGAGCAGCTGCATAATGCATTGGGATATATTTGATCATGGACTTTAAGGACGCTATGGCAAAGCATCAGTTAAAAAAAGTGACTTCATCTCAATCTCTGTCAATTTACCACTTCCACAACTTTTATAGCAGAGATTTGTGATTTTACATCTGCTAACTAGTTTCAATCCCCTGTCCAATGTAACTCAGTGCCTTTGCTCTGAAATGATGCAGGAAATGCTCCGGTTGCATTCTGGTAAGCAGTTCAGCTTGTGCTAGTTCTTTTACTTGTCTACAAGTCCAGCTTGTAATTTTTTGAAAGGCACTTAAAATTGTTTATATTCTTCCTTCCCATAAACATAGGTGATAACTATTAGATCTGCAATTATGTGGAGAAACTTGTCTTGTATTTTCACAGAATAATGAGACAGACTTACAAAAGCATTTCTTTCAAAGAACTAAGATCACTTAAATGATAACTGGATTTGAATTAGACCACTCATTTGAATCTAAGCAGTAACCAAACACAATCTGGTATGTGATCGGTAATTTCAGGTGCCAGTGAACAAATGCTCCTGTTGCATAGCCACATTTAACAGCCAAAGTGTGTCTTCTTGGGAAACTTAAAGAAGTGCTCCTTGATGGGCTGAAAACATTATAATCTACACCATGATTATGTGTATAATATTGAACTACACCAAATCTGATCCTTTAGAGAACCCTACTAGGAACTGCCCCACGTGTTGGTACATCCTCATTAGTAACCGCACTAGAGAGTCTCAGGAAATAATTTAATGCTTGAGGGTTTTTAAGTTCTGTTAGTGATATTTGAGCTTCTAACTCTCAGCAAATAGAATCCCAGGTTACCCGCTACATTATTTTGCCCAGGATTTACATCAGACTAGCCAATCTGTTCTTTCCTCTTCTCCCATTTTAGACATTAGAATCACTCTGGGATTTCCCATCTCTGGGAAAGTTTCCCTTGTTTTACTAAGATTTGTAGAAAATAAACAAAGAAACACTCCTGGCTTGTAGTACTTCTGTTAGGTCTTGTAACATGTCTGAGAGTTTGTTATCCGGGTCTATTGATCTGGGGAAAAAATAGCAGATGATGTTTCATATCCCCCTCTACCACAGGAGGTAAATTTTTGAATCTTTCTATAATGTAATCCTCCTCTGTTAATTTATGATAGCTATATCTCAAGCTTAGTTCCAAATACAGAATAGAAATACCTACTGATTTTTTTGGCTGTTCTATACTGATAGTTATGATTTTACCATCCGCATCTAGAAATGGAACTGACTCTTATTTTTGTTCTACGTTTTTTTAAATGTCTTCTGATTGTTGTAGTATCTTTAAGTGTCTTAATAGCCAGGCACATTTTTAAACCTGTAAGTTATATTCATTGTCATTAATTATTTCTATTCACTGGAAAACTTGTTTTATTTTGTATTATTGCTCTAAAACTTCCTTGTAACCAGGTTATTTTCTGACCTGCATAACTTTTTAATGTATATGAAATCATGGCTTTTTGAGCATGCAGGCAGCAGTCTAATCAGTTGCCAGTTTCCATTAAGACAACTTCTTTTAAATTTATGTTCCCTGTCACTTACAGCAACATTGCTTTAAGTTTGGGGAAACTGGTCCATTTAAAGCTCAAAAAATATACCCATTATAGGCTGATGCCACAGTCTGGTTTGTATGAAATGTAATCACTAGTATTTAGGCAACTGCTACTTTTAAGTCAGTGATTAACTCCTCATCATCTTCCAAGTGAGGTCCAATGTTTGGTGACACCCTGGTGGGCATAGATTTTTCTGTTTTGAGGAATAATTTCCATGTATTTATAGAATATCTAAGTAATCTCAGTTTCTCACTAGTAACGGGACCATAATGCATCACCTAAATTGAATCCACTCTTCAGAGGGGCTAGCTGGAAATTTTCCAAGAGAAAAAAAAGGACTTAAAATCCAGTTTTTCAGGACTAAAGTATTTTGCTCTGAATACCTAAGGATCACTAGATTCAGGGCTCTGGTAAACCTTTGCTTAGAGTGCTAGTGGGCTGCTCAAGAGCTCTGAGTGTCTGTGACCAGACAGACCTTTTGCAATGTGCTGCAGTTCACCTGGTCACTGCTCACCTCTGAAGGGCACCAGCTGGCTTGCACTGCTATTACCATATAGGGCCCAGGCCCAGGTTTATTTTAAATGGGAATTACAGCACAGGGATTAAAGGAGCAGTGTGTGGCACAGCAGCATGTGTCACTAAGGCCCTGCAACAGGAACAAGCGTGCAGCTGGGCAGGAGTGCATCTTCTTGTTTTTTTTCTTTTTTTTTCTTTCTTTCTTTTTTTTTTTTTTAACAGGGCTATTATGCTCGGGGCTGCCGGTTGTAGAGCTAAGATTCAGAGTATGGAAAACCCCAGGACCAGACAAAGATGCTCTGTAGCTCTAGTGAGAAATTTCTGTTAATAGTGGACATGCTATAAATTCTGCTAGCATGAAGTATCCAAAGACTAGAGGTGAAACATTTTAGGACCTCCTGTTCCTACTGCTCTTTGGAAATGACATTCACAGAGTTAAACCAGATGAGCTTGCCGATTTTATAGTGTAATTGCAGCGCATGGCTGGATAGCAAGAGTGTATAAGGAGCAACTTTCCTTTAGGAAACACCATGCTCTGATGTTTCAAAACAAAGTTTTCTTGGAACTTTTGGCTCATTTTGACCAGAAATTAGAAGATTCCTGGCATCCATCCAATCCTGGCTGAAAACATCTGAGTAAAATTTTAATGGACTAGAAACCATGCTTTACATCTCTTGACATGACAGCAAGATTTGAGAAGCTTACTTGTTCTTTCCCCAGAGCATTGATGGTAGATATTTCAGAATCAATTCTTTTCTATTTTCTAGTGACAAGTTTTGAGGGTCCCCTCTTAAGCAGCAAAGCCTGGGACATGTACTTTAAATCCCCCTACTTGTTGAATCTCAGTTTTGTCACAAAGGCAAAACTGTGATTTCACAGATTGCCTTGCTGCCTCAGAGTCCAGAAGCTATGCTGTTTGTTGTTTAGTTGTTCAGTCAGAGACACATTTTGAACCTAGATAAAATGTAGTCTGCGGAAATTCATTGTCCATAATGTATATACAGATACCTTGTGATCAACTGCTGAGTTGTCATTTTCTAGTTCATAACCTGATACTGGCATGGTGAGGCATCACTAATAAAAAAGAATGTAATTCTTTAAGAGCATAAAACTCCTTCCTTATACAAAATAGGAAAAGCCTGGACATTTCTGATTTGGAAAGATGACCATCTCTTTCATCCAAGATGTAAAGAGTACCTAAATTAGTGTTTACTAGTGAGGTATATGAAATAGGAATATTTAATTGAGAAGTGTTGTCAAGGCATTACTTAAGGAATTGCATGCATTCTTATTAGATATAAACAGTTAGTGCAAAAATAGTTAGGTATAACTTTAGAATGGTACATACTTTTTTCCTGAGTCATCTACATTCACAAATGAACTCTTACACTTGCATACCCATAGCAGAATAGCAAGTAGACATTTGAATGTTTGCTGAGCTAGCTTGACATGTGAATCTGAGTCTTTGCATGTGCAATTCATTTACATTACCTCAGATTTTCGAGGGAGAATTATTCAGGGAAAAAAAAACCTGACCTCACTGAAGATAGACTGAAAAATATACTTTAGACAATCATTTTGGTTACTTGGGAATACATTAACAATACCATAATGTTCAGATATTGCTCAGATGGCGCAGGGTTACTGAACCAGTATGTAAGGCCTTACAATAAAGAAAAGAGTTACTGTCTGTCTGACCTAGAAGCAGAAGCTCCTTTAGACTGAATAGACTGTAAAAGTTCTCTTTTACCAAGTTACACAGGCACAGATGACTTGACATCTGGTTAGTGAATGACAGCCAAAGAATACTGTACTAAGGGACTTCAGTGTGGAGTGCAGTTAAAATGTACAGAACACTGATCTTGGACGTGGAGCTGGACCTGCAGGGGAAGACGGCTGTGGTGGAACCTGAAGAACTCTGTGAAAACAAAAAACAAAATTCTCCAATATCTCATTGAAAATAATGTCCATTTTGCAGAGCAAAATAAGAGAGTGAAAATCTTTTCTCCTCCCAGTAATGCAGCTAACTCCACTTCGAAAGTTGCACCAAGTGTCCGTACACCGCATTAATAGGCTGCTCAAAAAGAGATACAGGATGAATTACATTGCTCCTTGTGGTCTTCCCTTGGGGGGCAAGGGGGAGAATAAAAAAAGCTTGTCTTTGACAATTTTGAGACTGTCTGGCAGAAACATATTTGAATTATTTATCTCTTTGTTCAATCCTGCTATCAAGTCAGATACCATCTATTTAATGGCTCAGAAGCCATTATTTGGCCAGGTTTTCAGTCACAGAAGTCATTTCATTTCTTGGGTGTTCTATACGGTACACTGAACTTAACTAAATTTAACTGTGGGGTAAACAAGAGTAAAATCTGTTTGTAACTGTTAGTGACAGGCACTAAACGTAGGTCAAATTAGCAGCTGGTGTAAATTCCTATAGCTTAAGAGATACAACTGGAACTATATTACTACCAGTACATTCTGGTCCTTGAAGAATTGGACCCAACAGCACTAAGAAGGTGACCAAGCTAAGCTCATAGCTGGTGATCTTAAAATGGTTCCTGTTCATCTACAGCTCATTAAGTTATTGTAACACAATTTAGCGCCATCTTGCAAATTTTCAAAGCTGTGTAATAAAACAATAGTTTGAAAGATTTTCCAAAATACTGAAAACACGAATGTTTTAATATGGAACCTTTCAGTTTGTGCTGTTCCCCCCTTCCATTTGACACTAACTGCAGTAACATTAATAATGTTCATATTTTCCCCTTTCCCTTAGTCTTTTCAAAATATCTCCATATTTTTAAGTACACAGGGGCAAAGTTTCAAAACTTTTTTTTCTTGTTCCCATTCTTATTTTTCTAAACTTGACAAAGTTTTCAAAATCTAGAATAAAGGACAATATATACATGGAAGTCTCAGCTGACATCGATTTTTTTTTTTATGGCACAGCCAAATGAGAGAAAAAGGGAAAACAAAAATCAAAACTGGAGCTTCAAAATGCAAGAGAAACTTTTCTTACATTTTATTGTAGTTTCCCATAAAAATGAATTGAAAGCAGTATTTATCAAGGGAGAAGATATTTCCAAAAAAGCCTATACTGTTCCATGAGAAAAATGCTGTTACATTTTTAACCAAATCTAACTTAGCCTGAAGTATTCCTTATCTAACAGGAAAAGACTCCTGAGATGATATAAAAACCAACCTAATCCACCATCAGAATTAAAAATGACTGTGCCAGGGTCAAAATGCTATGCTAATCCAAAAAATGACTATGTGAGGAAGGCGCTGGTCAGTTGGGTAGCTGATCAAACTGAGCAGCTGATCTACCTTTTGAATTTAAGCTCTCACTTACTTAAACCAATGATTAGACAAAACAACACCATTTAATGTTTCCTTAATTGCAACAGAAAGCAGTAAATTTCCTTCTGGTTGTGCTTCAACAGAATGGCTATCTAAATTCTAATGGCAACATCTTTATGGCTGAGGGCATGTGAACGAAAAGAGACATTTTGAATTTCAGACACCAGCCTCGGTTGCACTGCTGGCAGTTAAGAAAATACCCATCTCTTCGCTTGTAAACTGAGCACTGTGAACCTGCAAGGCATCTGAATTTCAAACACAGAGAAACATTATACCATTTTTATAGGCATTTAGTCTAGAACTTCAGTTTGTGACAAGTCTGCCCTGCAATGAAATAATTACACTGGGTTTTGTTCAAGAGAAAGGGTATAGAATTTTAACATTTAATTTTCTATGAAACGGGATATAGATATATCACATGGGTACCATTCTGATCAATTATTTTCTAACTGAACATCTTAAGTACACATAGCACTTCACAAACATGATACAGATCCTGCCCTGATGACCTTGCAATTTAGTTTCTGGTGTAAATCATTTCAAATTTGTCAAGAAAAAAGCAAGAAAAGCAGTTTCTGTAGTCACTGATTGATCTAAAAATAGCATTATCAAGCAAAGAAAAAGGCCATCCTATCTTGCCAGCCTAGGACCAAATTGAGGCAATACTAAACTCACTTTCTTTCTCTTCACAATTCAGTTGTTAAAAATGAGAACTGTATACAAAAAGGGTATTTCTTGCCCCCATTTGTACAGTAGATTTAAATTGAATCTTTGGGGAAAAAGGACATTGCCACAGTGCAGAGAGCCATCTGCATCTCTGGAACTATTTATACAAATAAAGACAGAGAGCATAAGCCACCATCCACCTCTTCTGCTCAAAACCACTGCTGCTGTTGCTTAAGATGACGAGATAAATGCTTAACAACACGCTTGCCTTCTTTATAACAGATGGGGGGAAAATTGTGTTTTCCAAACGCATGATCATGAGCTTCAGAGGCGACCACGTTGTCCAAACAGACCATCTTAAAGGAAACTGACTTTTTTTTCTATAGCAATGTTTAACTCGTATCTACAAATGAAAACAATAACTTTCTATTCTCACAGATGCTGAGACCTTTGCCAACCATCTATAAGGATGGCAGCCAAACCCAGCAATAGCAATAGCCCTATATTTTCAGACAGAATGTTTTTCTAAACAAAAATGCCAGGTCCTTGAAAATGAACTGTTTCCCAGAATGTGTCAATTCCAACAAAATTCCTAAGAAAACCAGGCAGGTCCCATCAGAAATGTACCTGGTTTCTATCTAGCTTGCCAGATAAATTCCTCCACAATTCCTCTGGCAAATTGCTAGAGACTTGAAAGCCTGAAAACCAACTCCCAGCCTCGGGGCTTCAGAGCTGCTCAGCAAACGGACTTTCTAATGCTACAGCTGCTCGGAAGCCCCAGCTTCAGACCCTCCCTTTGCTGCTGCTGTTTTCCCAGAATTGTCAGGAGCCTGTAAAAGAACCAGAAAAAGTTACGATTTCTTTAGATGAAAATTTTGAAGCTTCTACGCCACATGAAATGCATCACTCTGTTTTAGAATGATTTTGTATATGTGGGGGTATAATTGTTAGTCTTCCAAAAAATTGGGATTCCCATTCTGATCTAACTTAGACTTCTAAAAAATTCTCAGAAGGATTGGAAATGCCTAAAATTTACCTCCATAAAGGGAAAAATCCCCAATTTCTACATTAAAAAATCTGAAATCTGTCAATTGCAGAAATCCTTGAGCCTGGAAGACTTCAGATGCAGGATCTCAGAGCACTAAAGGCCTCAGAGAGATATAAAAGTTGCATCCAAAATTTGGTCATGCTTCAATGCATTATAAATGTCTCTTGTTACTCAAAATAACAATGGAACAGAGTTTTTTGGCATAAATCCAGATTGAAGCTGCAATAAAAAGTCAATGTTTTTATAATACCCTGTCAATTCTTGATAAGCACATTACTCAGGGATTCTTGACAATGTGTAGGAACATAGAAATATGAGATTAATTCAATGCACATTTTATTTTTAATCACTGCCCAACTGTAAAGTTGTTTTATATATGCAGTATATCATAGCAGTTTTCTGTATAGACGATCCAGTCCCTTTTGCTTCAGGAAAGGTTACATAGTGCACTCTGTGGGATATAAATTGAATGTGCAGCAAGACAAAAATAAAAGGATCGATATTATCATTTCCCACAGATTTACGAGGATTTAAAAGTAACAGTTCTTTCAAAACTGGAACAGACTTTAATAGCTTAGAGCTAAATGCCTACAAGTTATTTGAAACCTTGCTGGTTTGTGAATATTGATCCAATATAATTTTTGCATGTGTTTTTATGAATAATGTATAAACGCCTTGAGCTGCAGTTAGGTGCTTCTGATCAAGACAAACAAATCTATGAAATACATTTAAAGCAGACAGGATGCTGAAGTACAAGGATAGCTCCAAGTGTGATCTAAGCTTGGGAATGTAATGCAAATGGAAAAAATTGACACAAAAACTGTTTGTTTTATATGTGATGTCTATAAAAAAGTGTTAGCAAAGCATCTAAAGATATTTAGATGAGCATTAGGGTTTTTGAATCCCATTACCTCTCTCTTTTGAGAGGTAAGGACAAAGCATTCAGATACTAGTGTTCTGAGAAACTCTCAGTGACACAGTCATGAGAACTCCATCCATGATGATGACCCCAATACCTGCCTTCAAAGAGTATGTTTATAAGAATTAAAATTTTCAATAAACCCCAGAAGACTTGTACCATTTTAAGCATTCCTGCACCTAGTCAAAATGCAGAATGACTAATCTACTAAGCATTAGAACTGGGAATGCCCTGCCCTGCCCTGAGTGTATCTGCACCACGCAATACAGTACTATGGGAGACCACCTGAGCCAGGTTGGTACCAGAAGTATATCTTGGTGTTCCTGTCTCACAGATGTTTCTTATGCAGGCTCATTACCTTTGGCTGCCCACCACATTAACATGGCTAGATTGTTGCATTATGTTGTGGGGCCAAATGCTTCGTGCCAAACTGGATGCTGTGGTATCTATTACATGTTTAAGACTAAATGGCAAGTGAAATTAAGTGAACTTAAATTTTCCCAGGCATGTGAAGCAAAAAAGGAACAAGGCAGAATCCCACAGCTGCTGTCCCAGAAACCATTGTTCGGCTGTTGCTTGGGCCTGTTGTTATCTAAATTCTGTAGTAGCTTTGGGGTACATATGCACTGTCCTATTAGTGTATCACATGCAATGGTCCTACTCCCACAGCCCGCCATACTACATATCAATTATTTGGCATCTGGACTCCACTTGAGGGCTCCCTCCCAACTGCATTCATTGTGTGCGCTGAGTGCCAGAGACCATAATTCTGCCCAACAGGTTTCCAGTGCTAGAACCAGTCCTGTACCTATAGGCTTGCTTGTAGGAGAATTTCTGAGCAGCAGATTGAGAAGATAGCAACAGAGTCGGCAGAGGCAAGCTAAATAATGCTGCATCAGGTCTAAAACTGAAAGCCATCTATTGGGGAATAGAGGGCAAGAGACCTATGCTACGAAGTGGTACATCTCAGTATTTCCAGGAAGTCCTTGTAGAGATGCAACTTCTGACTGTCCATGATCCTCTGTGCTGGGGCTAGAGCTCCACATGTCAATGCTAGAGCCCAAAAGCCAGGCCTCTCTCTGGGCATTTCACCCCTGAACCAGAGGAGATGTTTTTCCATGGGTAGAACTTCACGTCCCATCACCCTGCTCCCCCAAAACAGGTCCAAGGAAAACTGATGGCCAAGAGCATTGCCCCTCTCAAGTCTGGATCCTGTGGGTGTCTGGACATGAGGTAAGAGGGTGAGCAAGGAAAGGGAAGAGAGACAGAGACAGAGAACATGAGCATGCACATACGAATAAGAAATACTTACTGACCATAGAGTGAGTCAGGAGATGGACATAGTACCCCAGAGTGCAAAGAACCCCACCTTTAGAGAAAGGAAATTTCAGAAGCTCATAGGCAACAATTTTGTGCCATGTTTGTCTGCGATCAGCAGGCAGATGTAGCATAAAACTACGATAGGCTTGGCTGTGATGAGCAAATCATATAATGCACATTTGAAGCACTGAGCACTGTACACACACCTGAGCATGCAGGCTCACTCTTTTCACAATTTCCCCAGGATGGACAAGACGCCATGGCAACACTTTCAAAATACTGCCACACATGCTATGATTATGAACCCCTCTTCACACATTGTGTGAGCATCAGCAGTGTTGGTGAGGGGGTGACATGTCAGACATTTGGTTTTTTTTCCATTCGGTTAGACAGGCCTGCCCTTAGGACCACTTCTTTTCATTTGTTTCATTTTTAATATCAAAGTTGGCCCTTATTGCTTTTTAATAAATACAGATACAAGAAAGGAGAGATTTTGCTAGCTGAAGATTATTGGAGTCTGAAAATATGTACAGTGTCTTCAGGAAAATGAAACTTTGCTTATCCACTGGGAGAGGTCTCCTGCTCAACAAACCTAGCTGTAGGATCGGAAGATCAGCTTGTTGCCAGCCTAATCCTGGGGCAGGAGTCACTTCATGAGTGAAGTTTCCGTCATGAAATTTGGTCAATAGATTAAGCTGCCAACATTTTCTAGGGATAACGTTGCTAGCCCTCATGCTGTGTGGGTGCAGCTAACTTCCTAGGCTTGTCTTCCACCATGGAAGCCTGGCTCATGGCTGGCAAGGGATCCAGACAACACCACAGTTACCTGTAAGGCACCATCCTCCTCTGCTACTACCGATGTGGGGCTTTCAGGACTCCCTGGGCATGCCCACAGCCTTGCCCACCTCTGGAGGGCTCAGCAGGCCCTGGAGATACATACACCAAACACCTCCTTGAGCATTTGCTGTTCTGGTCAGCCAACTGAAGGGGAGGTCCAGCTGAGGTTCACCTAAGCACCCCAGTGGTTGCTGTAAGACTGTGGCATCAAGGGAAGAAAAGGATAGATTTCTTTCTTGCAATGAAAAAGGATACTGAATTTCACTGATGGCTGTGTCCTTTATGAGGGAAGAGACCTCAGCCAGAAACCTATTCCTCACGTACCTCTGCCATGATTTGACTAATATCCTTCTGTGACTGGTCTCCTCATACACTAATCCTTTGGAAACTGTATTTCTTGAGATTTCAAATTTCATTTTATTAGTTTTCATTCAGTTTGGGCAGATTCAACATTTGTGTGTTCCTTCAAAGGAAAAAAAAAAAAGCGGATGGGAAAATCATTGTCACTCTCTTTGCCAATTGAAGTGTTTTCAAATGAAATTTTAAATCAAAACTAAAACCTTTAGCTACAAGAGAATTCAGGTTATATAAATACAAATGCAACTTGAATCATGGAACATGCTATTTTAGGTCCTAAATCACAGGATTTTAATTACAAACAACACAAGACTCACATATGACAGATTTCACCCCAAAGGAACTACTAAAGACCAATTTTTAAACCTCTCTGAGAAAAATAATATGCAATAGCAATTCAGACAAGCCTCTAACTAGCCAATGAACTTTTTCTATATATTCTTTTGCAGCAGCACCCATTGGCCAGAATCACTATTGGCCACACTCTAACTGTCAAAATGATTATGTACTAGTGGAAGAATATGCCAATTATAATAGCTTGAGTAGGTCTAGAAACCATTAGTAAGCCCTATCTTATATCAAACACACACATGCTATTAAAAGAATGATCAAGTTAGGAAGTGGTAAATAACCATCTTCTGAAAGTGCAATACCACACACACCCAAGTGAACTTGAAATCTAGCTTTCGTTTCAGCAAGCTTTCCACTAAGGAGATGAAGTTTTGATGAGGTTAAGTTTTGTGAAAGTATATAGATAACCATATAGGCCTACCACATTTGTTTGTTTCTCCTAACGAGCTTATCTCTTCACACTGCAGAGACATCCTTTTCTGTGATTTATTGTTTGTTTTGTGTTCCAGAAAAATGCATCTACTCCCAACATGCTTGATTGCTAGCTTGTAAACTTCAGAACATTATATTTTATGAAATGTAGATATAGAGAAAAGAATTTTGAATTAACAACTGGGAAACCTACCAGGTATTTCTCATTAGCAGCTTTAGCAAAGAGGGAAATGGAAATATGGTTTCTGTTCCATATTTATTTCTTCATGAGAAACTTCTAATAAGAGTAGCCTCTACCATATATTTGCCCTGATACTCTTGCTAGAGAAAGAAGTATGTTTTAGGCTGTTTTGGTTTGAATGTATTGTTATATGATTTGTTGCATATTTTCAATTGATAAAGCAAGATAAAAGGATAGTGTTTCCACTTAAGACGTAAGATTAGACGGTTTGTGATTTTCTTCTTTCAGTTACAAGGAACTAACTGAAGAGTGATGTAGTGAAATATAGGCTGGCAGCTCACTGACTGGTCCATGTATTGACTGCATGTTTCACAACACAGATGATTGAAAAGGAATTATTTTTAGACTCACAGACAAGAGGTCTGGTGATGGAGGGGTCATGTTTTATCACCGTTCTTGTGTATGTCCCTCCAGAGAGATTTCCACCTGTCACCTGTACTGCTTGCTTGACCTCTGTGGACACAGTAGTGTCTTATCAACAGCAGCTGCTGCAGAGAAACCCTGGAGATGGAGAGTGGATTTTACTTACACCTTTTGCAAACCACTGTCTCCCTGTGAACTCTTTGCAGGCACTAGCATCCAGGTGGGACTGCTGCTCCAGCAGTGCTGATTTCACAGCTGTGCAGCAGCCAGTGAGGAAAGTAAGGCAGGACGCTCTAAATGTTGCCCTCTGCTTAGTGTTTGAGGTAGTTTTTTGCTGCCTTTGCTTTTCTCTACTGGAAATGTAGAGCACAACTTCAACAAGGCCTGAGGTGAGTGATTTTTTATTAGCCTACTTTTGTCCGCATTAAGAAAATTTTAAAAGCCATTTTGTGTTAAACCTAGGGAGGATGGTCTGTAATGGCAGGCTGACCAGTGCCGCTTGAATTTGGGGCTTTTAGCTTTAAAGACACTGTGCTTCAGGATTCGTGTTTTGAAGCATGACTATTTGCACAAGTGCTCCTAATAAAACTCTAGTTCCAAATTCATAATAGCAGCTAATAAATTCATAACATAACATTTACTTTATTTTTCGATGCTTTCTACAGAGCATTATTTCTATAAACCTACTTGTAAGCAGTTCTCACAGAGGCACATATGAGAAAGAAAACAGGCACATGTAATTATGGAGAAACACCTGAAAAAAATGCCAAATACTATCAATCACAGCCCAGCGGGCCTGTGTGTGGGTGAAGGTAGCAGAAAAAGAGGTGCTGCTGAAGCCATTTTGTTTCACTGAGACAGAACACACAGTTACTGGCTGCAAGACTGTGCAGATGGGATTCCTTAATGGGAAAACCTGCATTGACATCGTATTCAGGCACCAGAGTGCAGCAAATTTCTCAAAAAAAAAAAAAAAAAGTTTTAAAAAGGAGGTTCAATGCACCATTTTATTTAGATTTTAAAGTTTTGGGGTTTTAAGTAGAAGACAGGAAACTGTTGCACTTCCTATTATTTGCTTCTTCTAATCATGCACCATATCACTGTAGAAAAAGGATACAAAGATGCACTAAGGAATTTTTCACTTTTCTTTCCTTTTCTTTTTATTACGTCTCTAGTAAAATATGATATCAATCGTACAATAAGCTTCTCTCTCTCAGAAGTGCTATTAAATGTACTAGGGGTAGGAAACACACATCAGACACCCTCTGGTATTTCTACAGAAGTAAATGAATACTGAAGTAGTACCACAGAGCATTAGAAGGGATAAGCTAACAGTTTAAGCAAGCTTCTGAATGTTTTTTGGGTTTGGGTCTCTTTTCCTCACCTAATCTGTGTCAATGATACTAACTGAAAACAGATCCACAAATATTTACCATGTAAAGCAGAAACACATGCAAGATAGTTCAGAAAGCTCCATTCAGCAATCCAATATTTGTTTTATTCAGTTCAACACCGATACACTGGGATCAGTGCCAAGGTTCTGGAGGCTGTTGAATGAATCCCAAAGTGTCCTTTTCCGCTATGTTCTGAATCCCCATTAGTATAGTTCACTACAACAATAAACCTCACCTTCTTCTCACCCATCTTTCTCCCTGTGGAGCAATACACACTTTACTTAAGAACAGTCATCTACAGAGAAACATGTTGATAATACATTCCCAACAGAAAGCTATTATATTATAACAGGGACAAAATAATTAACCTTAGTCATCTGAGATGGAAACAACACTGCAAACATGTATAACAGACTGCAGATATATTTCAAAACAACAGCAAACCCATCGCTTCAGTAGGACTGTAGGACTGTTCCCAAGAGTAGAATTTCACACAATGACTATAATAGTAGAAAACCCAAGGCTGATGTGGTTTCCTGAGTTTCAGACAATATTTGTAAAACTGATGTCATTACTAGAACTGGACAGTTCTAGTAAAAATGGTTTTACAAGCAGATTTCATATGCACACAGAGGCTGATCTATTTTAGATAGGACAGAGGCAGATCTATTCTAGCTACTGGGCACAAAAGAAGCGATGAGCTGACAAGTAGCCTGCGGGCAGGGATTGCCCTCTCCCTGGTCTAGACATCCAGAAGGCATAAGGCTTCTCCGATGTTACCACTCCTGTAATAAGTTCAGAATTCCTGCTGAAATTTATATATTTGCATGCTACAAATAAGTACAGTTCATCCACCCCAGTATGTTATTTTGCTATCTTTACTCGTACTACTCAAACACTATTTGTAAAACTACTTGACCAGTAGATACAAACTGTCATAAATCAAACATTCCACAAAATCTGCATTCTTTATAATAAAGAGAAACTTCCCCCCACCCATTCCCCACTTTCATTTACAATTTTTTAGCTTCTTTCCTTTGAGAACATGTGAGCTCCGGTACTCTCATGCCCCTTGTGAGTTCACTATCCAATTACCTATCATCACCCAGCAGTGATTCACACCCTGAAGTTAGATTTAGTAGTTTGAAAATTGACTTCCAGCATAGTTCAAATGAAATAGGTCAAAGGGACACATCACTGGCAACTCTGAGAGCACAGATGTTTAACAGAGACAAGTTTAAATTTCATTCTGGCAGTAGTTTAGCCTTTGAACTCACAAAGAGCTTAGCATGTTTAGCAACAGAGTATCCACGACAAATTAATTTTCATCAGTTTGTTTGAGTCAGTAATACTTAAACCAAGAGCAGTGTTATTTTAAAGCAGCAAAAAATTACTTTAAAAAAGTAAAATAGGAAATTAGTATTTTAGTCTCTGTGGAATATTCCATAGAGCAAATCAAGTAAGGATGGAAGAAAGCACTTGTAGTGATTTCTATCTTTGGAATGCTTAATATTAAGATAATTCCATACCTCTCCTAGTACAGGATTTAAGTACCTGCTTACGTTTCTCAGATGAAGAAATTAGGCAGAAATATGCCTTTGTCAGGAAAGAAATTAATACAAAGTTGAAAATTAGAACATAGATCCAAACATAACTGTTAGCCACACTGAATATTTCTACTATGATAGTATCACAAATCCAAAGTATGGAAGATGCCACTAAATAAATACAGAAATTGCACTATGAGAACATAGAGCCTTCTACATCTTTTTGGATCCTAAAATTTTATAAACTCATTATAACACCTACCATCTTCCTTAATCTTATCCATTCCTTAATCTTGCGGCTAAGGAATAGGGCTGGAGTCTGAGAGACCTAGATCTTACTCCAGATGATCACACCAAGTTCTCTGGTGACTATGGCAGGTCACCTTGTACGTTTGTCACCCATAAATTGCTTATCTCATCAAACTGTTATAGAGCTAGATCAATTTATGTTTGTGAAGCATATTGAGTTTCTGTGTGGAAGCGTTATGAGCCAAAGCCTTCTAAGATGCAGTTTAGAGGACCAAGACAAGTTAATAAAAAAGGAGGGGAGCAAAAATGAGGGAAACAAAGTCTTCTCTCCAGAGGAGCTTTTAGCCTACTGTAACAGACTTCACAAATGTTGACCTCTTCAATAAACTCAAATAAAAAGCAAGGGATCTTTTTACACTTGTAAAAGTTCAAGGTAATATAAATTATTCTGTGTTTAAAAGGTCTGGTTTACATAATACAGGAAGGCTGCCATTACCTTACTTTCTCCAATTAAAAACATATTATAATGTAATTTACATGAGATCAAAAAGACTATAGCTTTGTTTGGAAAGATTTAAACAAAATTACAAAGGCTGTTGTTGTACATTATGGGAAAAGTAGAGGACTTACAGCTTGCTACATAGAAATTACTTTTGAATGGTTTTCATTTTGCTTTTAAACACCATTACATGAAAAATTATTATAGTTTCCAGTGGAAATCGCACATGTGTAAGAATATAAAAATAGGCTCTCAGCCTACTTATATTTTTTGCATAGTTCTTTTCTGAGGACAAAGAAAGGAAAATATTGAGTATATTTACTAAACATACCCAGACTTGGATGATCTATTTTAGATGATTATTATTTTGTGATGTACATACAGGAAAACACATTAATGTGATTAAAAGTGATTCACTTTCCGAAATTTTGGGGGGGAGGATGAAAGGCAAGAGAAAACTTCATTAGATAGCAACATCACCTGTACAATGTCCATCACTAATGCAAGTTTGAATTAAAGCTGTTGGAATAGTAATTTGGAAAGTAAGACACTTTCATAGAAAATACAGATCAAACTCTGACTCACTGAATAGTGGAGCAATTCTAATCGAAGAAACAGCAATGTTACATTAGTTTAAAATCCAAAAATTGTATTCAGATACCTACTCTGGCCTAACAAGCGGACAAGTTACAAGATACAAACATTTCTTATGCCTTATCTTGTGAAAGGCAAGTTCCCCTTTGATTGCAAGCAAAAAATTGAGGCATCAGCTTGACAAAAAGCAAAACTGTTTCAATATTTCCTATTTTGCTTTGATAGTCCTCCAAAACTCTCCTCCAAAAACTCACATATTTTCTAACATCCTGGAAGTGCATTATCTAGTTTGGGGGACTGGAGGAAGGGGAGGGGGAGGAGGAAGATTTGGCAAGTAAAGTTTGATCAGCTGTTGTGTAGGATGTACTATAAACATAAATATGTAGCCAGTAGCAAATACGCTAGTCAGTGAATTATGTGGCCTTGGAATAAAGTGTCCAAGCACAAACTAGACCCTGCTTCTCCATATGATGTCTCAATCTTCAGTTTCTTATCACCAGATACAGTGATACTGTATGAAGAAATCCGATGGGATGGACAGAAGGGTATTCGATTCAAAGTTTTCAAAGACGCAGTGTTTTTTGCTTTCACATGGAGCTTTTCAATGGGAGATTTTTTCATTCTGCTTTTAATTGCAATAAACAAAATATTCCTTTTCAATTTTTGTATTGAAATGGCACCAGATTTGCTGAAAGTGTTAAGCATTCTGTGTTCATAAGAAGAGGTGGAAGTTTGATATTTTCCTGAGTTTCTCCCCTTTTGTGGGTTAATTGCAATATGAAACACAGAGGCCTCGTGGTAGTAGTTAATTTCTGATCAGTATTAATTTAACATGTATCTTATTTCACAGGATGTTAATGTAAACCTCAGGGTGCAATTATATCATTTTAAACAGTTTTCTTAAAACCAGATACTATTTAAACAAAAGAATATTAAACATCAAAATTAAACTAAACAGAACAGTTAAAGAATATTAAGAAAAATTATATGGAGACCAACAGGGTTCTGATCCAGTTAAAACTAAATGCTGTGGCCTCCAACCAATAAAAACTCCTTGGACTGTATAATTTTAATGAGTACTCTGTATTCAGATTAACTCTGTTTTTTCCCTACAGCCCAAACTAATCATGGCACATCATTACCACTTTTCTTAACATGAGTGCTATGATGCCCCCAATATGAAAATCAAACTCTTGGAAGTAAAAACGCTCACAGAGTTCACATGTCATTGTCTCTTTAAGATGTGGTTTCAAATTCCATCATGCGAATGACAAAATTATAAATATTAAAATAAAACAATAAAGTATTTTCCTATCCCCCGTTATATACCTGGGAGGCAATGAAAAAGCTGAACTTCATCAGTGTCAAAGAAAATTTAGACCACACAGCACCACGTGTCCTTTGATTTCTACACACATAGTAGTCAAGTATACCATACCAAAAAGGCAACTGAAATAAGCTAAACATATCACAGTATCATTAAATATGTATAATGATAGACAAGAAGAAAAACAGTAAAACCAACCACTCTAAAGAAATACTTGTAGTCATGTGAATAAATTATCTACTCATTGACCTAGTTAGTTTCTAGTCAGGAAATTCACTCATATCCAAAGGGAAAAACACAAAAAATAGAACTTTGGAAATATACTCGGAACATTTTTCAGTCCCACAGCATCTTTCATCTCATGATCTTTTACTAACATTAATCATCCATGTAAATGCTATCATTCTCTTTTATATGGGAGAAAATAGGCACAAAGACACTACAGGCTAGGTTGTGAACAGTAAATACAGCCCCAAGTATCCAAACTCTGTGACTGAACTCTCTCAAACAGGAATAAAGCAAGAATTGTTTTCTCACAGTTAAAATGCGCTTGGGAGGGGGTCATTCTCTGAAGTTTCTACTGATACCTCTGTGGATAGTTGTCTCTTTTTAGTGAAGAATGGTTAGTGTAGCCACTTGCTACGCAACCAGTCCATTTTTGTGTTGTACTGGCTCAGTCCTAACTCCTCTCCCCAACTGGTTAGAGGGTGGCTTCTAACAGATATGCAGGTCCCTACACAAGTGCCACAGAAAACTGGGAGAGCAAATGTCCTTCTAGCAATTTAGAAGGGTTAAACTGCACAGATATGTGAGTAACTTGGGGGGTGGAGAGAGGATTCTTCTAACATGGTAAATATCTAAGGAGGCAGAAAGGGGGAAGCTAACATGTTTGACATCAAAATAAAACACATGAGAAGAAGAAACAGACAATAAGAATGAATATAGCTATTTGAAAATAGCTCTGTGTCACTTCAGTTGATGTACATTAGCTAAAAGTTTGACAAAGTGTAAATAATATCAGGTAAAATTACATTTAGAAACTTGAACTCCTCTGATTACTGTAAACTACATTTCTTTCCTTTTATAACATTGCCTCTCCCAAAATGATTGAATTAAGTGCTGTATTTCTGATTTTTGCAAACAAGATCAATGAGATAAGAAGGAGGACTTAAAATGTAAATATCTGAGTATAATATTTAATAATGTTGGCATGTTTATAAAATATCATTACTAGTTGAAAGCACTGATCAAAATGTAACTTGATTTTTCACAGAGATTTTGAGGAAAGAGAGAATTTGTTTGAAGTAGGCTACGGTTGGAAAACCTTGTAGCTTGAATCAAAAAATTATATAAAACAATTTGGGATCATTTAAAACTCCACTGTTGAAATATCCTTTGGAGGTAAGAAGCAGAGAGGGAAGTATGAGAAGAAAAGCAAAGTGTTAGAGAGGAGTTTGTTCAAGCTTAATCTATATGACAGACCCAAATCAGATGCCAACATAATAGATTAGAAAGAAAGCGGGCTGATTAGATAAATAGATCAGTAGATCATTTAAACTCAGAATGAGGTGAAATCTTCCCAATTTATGTTACTAAGAAAGAAAATCGTTTGCCTTGGCAAAAGCCTGACAGAAATTACTATAACAGCAATACAGATAAGCTAATATAACTCCACTTTCAAGAGAAAAGATAAGAGCAAATCTTGAGTCCTTTCAGTTGAAGGCAAAATTGTTATTAAATGGTATCACAGCTTCTCACCAAGGACATTAAATGAGAAGAAACACCAACATCTAGAGCAGATCTAATCTGGCATGCCGTTCACTTTCTGACTCATTTCACCTTTTTAAAACCCAGGCATTCAGAGCTGAGTAGGAGCTGGAGAAATTCTAGATGAGAGCTTCAATATCACTTGAGGATTTGTTTTTAATTTCCAGCTATTTGGCAGCCCTTGGAGTCCACAGCCCTTTGCCAGATGCCCAGGTTACTCATACAATGTTGGGGAGGAGTCAGATGTCTGAAAACGCTATAGGGCAATGCTCTGCTCAACCTGCTGTCTTGAAACTTGACAAAGTGCAAAGGAAAACAAAGTGTTTTAAATCTCGCTACCGACTTCGGGTTGGAAGAACGTGGAAGACATACTCCAAAAGAAAACTCCTTGATTACTATCATATTTGTGTGATTAAGTAGTAATTATCATGAATCAAGGGCTGAGCAAATGATAGGGTTTTATTAGTTCAGGCACTGAACTAGAAAATATCATGTGGCAAACGTGGTCACGTTGAAACCAAATCAATATTTTTGTTAAGCTCAACTTAAAAAATTAAGAAACAGAATTCATCTTCCATGAATTCAATACTACGTACAGACAGAAATATTTTTCAGATTTTAAATATCATTTTTCTTTGTTAGAATTTGAGTTCATTTCAAATAAAAAATGTCATTTCAAACCAAACATTTCAAAGACTGTAATCCAAAAAAGCGGAATTAAACATAAAGGCTTAACTAAAGGTTTTACAGAAACATAAAAGTTTACATAGTTACAAACACAAAAGTTTTACATAAACATAAAGGTTTTAGTGTCCTTATACATTATCTATGTTTTTTAATTTAGGGCTCACTGGCCTAAATTCACATATATTCTTGCATCTTGCAAGACATTCTCTCTTTTGCACAAATGGAGCACTTACCAAAACAAACAAAAATCATGCTACTCCAGTCAGGATATCAGCATCCCTCTATGGGACTCGCAATTTCAAGTTAGCTCTATTCAACATGTTATATTTGCATACATCAGGAGTTCAAGTCTAATTCTGACTCAACTTTCATCTACAACAAAATACCCATGGAATACCCATGGACTTCAGCAAGACCACAGCATCATCCTTTTACTTAGTGAATTATTTAAACATCTACATTTCCATCGTTTGTCTTGCTGTGTTGAGATAATGCAGCATTACACTGTAAAACCCTCTATCAATTTTAAATCCTTTGTAGCCTGAGTTCTCAAATGTACACATTGCTGCTAGTTTATGTTCAATAAACTAGCTCACAGAAAACATTAGCTACTATTTATACACAAATAATCAGAACAAAATTGCCATACTGTTTGGATAGCAGAAGTATATGAATTTTGACCAACCTTTTCTGGAACTATGCAAATGCAACACATCATTGATTATTTTTGAACACAATTTGTCCCTCAGTTCTGCGATTTATATCAGACCATGACCAGCAGTGTATCTCTTCACAATGCATTTGAAGTACTTGATTTGAATTAGAGCATTAAAATTGGGAGGGACTTTTATATTTAAAACCTGCTTAATTTATCAGTAATTACATTAAAAATTATGTCTGAAAATGACCCTGTATCACTGAAGGCAACTTCGGAAGCTCCCTGAATCCTTTACCTTACAGCCCCTGAAAAGCAATTTGAATATACAGTAACTAAACCTGAAAATAGTTTTATGGACCTATTCAGTTCTTTTTCAGGATGATTTTAGGTATCTAATACTTACGGTCTTTGTAACCAAAGTAACAAGAAGGTCCCTCAGGGACTTCCCAGTTGCAGTGCTATCTGGATAGGCTTTTACAAGGCGCTCGATTGATTGCTGAAAACACAGGTCCCCAGTACCATTTGAGATGCAATGGAGTATCCTGCCCAGCTCCTGGATGCTGGTTTGAAAGGGTCCCCTGGCCTCCCAGAGGTCCCGTGTCAATCTGCCAGTGCTGGTATGAATGTTTCAGATACATCAGAGCAGCCCAAATGGCACTAAACAGCTAAGTTTAGGCAAAATTGACTGAGCCCTAGGATTCTTGCAGACATGAAATAAGCATTTCAGCAGCCAGACAGCTGGAGAGCTTCCTAGATATTACAGCTAACAAGATGCTAGAAATAAGATACATGAATAGGGAATTTAGCTAGAAATTGAGAAAGATTTTACTGGAAATGCTAGCCAGATTTGTCAGTTTAAGACAGGCAGCTGTCTTTTAGAGTTGGGTTAGAGTGGAAATCGTAACCTCATTGAGATCAACAGCAAAACCCCTGTGACTTTAATAAGGCCAGAACATTACCTAGCTCCTTTAGCACAGGCTTCATTATACATGATTTCCTTTGACACTATCATTTCAATTTAATATCACTTTGGAAACGCTTTTCATAACAATTTATGGCAGAATACAAACTATAAATTAATGTAATCCAAGCCTTCACTATCTACAGTAAATTACTCAAGCCTTTCCCAAATCAGAGTTTTATCCCGAAAACAAATGTTAACTTCTGACCTTTATAATTTCAGTCTTTAAAACTCTGGTAGGACAAGGCATCCTTAAGAAAATATACTTCTTTCATCTCCATGTGGTGGTGTTACATAGCTTTTCCTGAACAAATTGGCAACTTCTGACTCACTCATATTTATGAGAAAGACTCTGAGGAGGCAACTTCTAACACTGGTTCTCAGCATTATATTTCCTTCGCTACTGAAAATAAGGAAGTATATTACGTAAGAAAACAACAAAAGATGAATAACTTATTGCCCTTTTGGGTAGTCTGGGATATTTACAAATCTGCATCCTTGCTGACGCAGTGAAAATACAAACTAGTAATCCCAGGAGACTTGCTGTCCCTAGGGCAGTATTGCTTTTAATTTTTTAATTATTATTATTTATCTAGTCATGGGAGAATTGCAGACTGGAAAAACTTGCTTTGGTTAATCTATCTTCCACCCAGACGGCAGCAGATAACATGTACAGTGAGACTTCTGAGATGTATGCCTCACTTTCTGGAGGCCTGTCAGCTGTTGTGTGTGCAGCAACATTAGTGAAAAGATTCAGACATCATTTTGTTTCCTGTGCCCTCCTCTGATATTACTCAGTATTTCTTTGCTAGGGGAGCATGTTCATTCCTGGCCATTGAAGGAGAGCTCCAGGCAGGGCTCTGGCACCAACTCCGGCTGCGAGCTGCTGAGTTTCCCTCCTTCTGCCGATGTTGCCTTCTCGTGATAGCGGTTAGTATTTTGCAGACAAACAAACAGAATTTGAGATTTTATTTAAAACAAAACAAAGCAAAAATAACTCATCCACTCCCTGCCAATCCTAGACTTCACAGTTAAAGAGAAAAATCCAAAAGTAATGAAATCCAGGGACAAAAAACAGGAGACAATAAAGAGACCAAAATATTTTTATAGTAAAGGTCGTCTGATTTTTAAGCAACTTAAATAGTTTTGGAATGAAACTGATGCATTGGGTTTAAACACTTGTGTTAACAATACAATCCTCTTTAATATTAGGCAGAACATTGTAGCCAACCCTTCTGCAGGAAAATCAGAAAAAAATCAGTTCATCTTCCTTATAAAGTGACAGGAAGAAACAAGTGGCACTGACTGCCCAAAATCATGTCTTTCTGTCCAGTTCTACCACAATTATCAAACAGTCTTTCTATATCTGAGTTTATTCACCTAAATAATGGTTATAATACCTGTGTGAGATGAAAAGGTTATTGAGAGTCATGCGTATGTTTTAAAGTGCTCTTAGAGTTTTATACACAATATTGTATAAATTTTTGCCTTATGATAGGTATTTCAGAAAGTCTGCAAAGGATAAAAAGCTGTGATAATGCTAGCAACAATAATTTCAGTTTTGTTCATTTCAATGACACAGTTTTCCGCTGAAGGACTGAATCTCCTGTGCATGTTTGCTTTTATAGACCTCAGATTAGAGTTTCATTTTAAACTTCACATCTGCAGGTTGCATAAATCGTTCATTTACTTTTCTACTAAGATAAAATTATAGTGAATCCTGGATAAAAGTACACAGGCCTTTTAGAACTGGCAGTTCCCAATTATTTTTTAACAAAATCAAATGCAGAGAAAAATGCCTGTCCAAATAACTGAATCTTACTGACTAGCTCTACGCCAAAGAAATTGCAATGACCTTTTCTATTTGGTACGCAGTAATAACCTGAAATTACCCAGAATAACTAGAATTGCTTATTATTCTTATCACATCACAGACAGGATTTTAATTTTTGTTACTTGTTTGCGTTCCACATATATGCAAGGCCTTTTTAACCAACAGCACAGCTCACTCCTATCCTGCTGTCTCAGAATTGATAAAGAAGCCTACCAAGCTATTTATTAAGCGCAAGGATTTTACTAAACCTTAAAGTGCTATTACGAAGAACTAGTGATAAGCCAAAACTTCAAATTCTGAGAATGGTTTTAATTTCCTTCAAAATTTGAAGTATTCAGGCCACTAAGGATATAATAGTTATTCACAAAGTTGGCTTTAGAGGAAAAGTAGAAACCATTAATATTGGAAATGTATTCAGATCTTCTGAAGAGTTATGTTTCAGAAACATCTCTGACAGCGCATCTTTTTTATAGAGTTACTGTGCATACTTCAAACAAGAGCTGATCCAGTCAGTGGAAAGAAAAAAAAAAAAGGAAAATAAAAGCCCTAAAATTGCTATTTCTGTCACTACCAAATGAACTGGGGATCCCATTTGACTGTGCTATATAGACTCTGTTCAAAACCTTCACTAAGCAAATTTCTCCTTAATAAAGGTACAATCTAAAAATAACAGATGACACACCTGAGAAATTCCATGCACCCAAATTAATCCATATTCCCAGTAATACCCACTAAGATATATTCAAACATATGCTGTAACCCACTTTTTATTCATATATTTAAAAGTAAATTTTAATATTTTCCTTATATTTCTCCTGTTTATGCAGCTACAATATTTTTGATGTCCAGCTTACAGGAGAAAGTGAACACTGCCAGAAGAAAAATCAAAAAGAACCTTAAATAATTTTGAAAAGTCAGGGTAGAAATATCATTTCTGAGCTTTTCTTTTCAAAATAGATGGAATATTAACATGTGGAACGATATTAACATGTAGAGTACACTGTTTGATATGAAATTTAATATTAATGAATGTTAATGATGTTTTTTCCACTGTCAAGAGACAAAAATACAGAAATAAAAAAATATTAATGCCTTTGGCTTTTATTTTCTTTCCCATTACTTTAACTGTTTCTTTCTAAAGTTGTTTCTATTCACACTTTACACAAATATTATTTGGATCTCATGCTCACTATTCTAGAATAAATAATGAACCTGCATATATCATCATTTTGATCAGACACAAACAGCATATGATCAAGGAGTACGGATCTATGAGATGGTTTCTATATACTACAGATTTTTCATAAGAATAAACCGAGGGTAGCCAAAAAGTTTTCTTATCTTCTTCAGAATGAGTGAGTATGAGGGAAGTCTTGGAAAGAATCAGATGATTAAATATTATAAATTAATGAATTCCTTGTAAAACCAGGCTCATAGAGAGGGATGGAAACTACCCTTACGACAAACCTGGCAACTTCTGACTACTGCAACTCACAGTGCTTCACTTTAGTACACATACAACAAAAAAAAAAGCATAGAAGAGTTTGGGATTTGGGGTCAGAACTTGTTATATCAAGTCAAAAATATGTTGAGCAATCAACACAAAAATGTGAATCAGGAAATGTTGACATGTAAATTGATCACAGTGAATAAATTGCCAAAATATGCAAAGTATGACAGATCAGTTCAGTTAATGCCCATCTAGTAGTTCCAACGATGTATGCAAAAGCCATCTCTAAAACTTCTAGTACTAGCATCAGACTGGTCAGAGGTCAACAATATTTCAGCACAAAATATAACTTCACTAGAAACTATAGTTACTAGCCCTCTGCTCAGTTGTTTTCAATTTCCTCATCGAAACAATGAAACTGAATACCTTAATGTTTCCATTGCTTCATTTTGGATGTCACTGCACAGTCTATTTCATTTATTCATTTACTATAACTTTTTAAAATATTACATTTCCCCTCAAATTTACTCACTGCTTTAAGTTACACTACTTTATTATTGCTAGAAAATATCACAATTCACTCATTTTGCAGAGGATTTGGGTTTCCCTTACACCTCGATGATTAGCACTTGTACAACATTACAGTATATAGTATTAATGTTTCTGCTATGGCATTCTTCTTGCAACTGTACTGATCTTACTTCCCTTATCTGCCATCTAGCCATGCCTTCAAATACCCTCATGTTTGACCATTCCTGTCACTTCTTAGGGCTTTTCTTTAGAGTTCTCCTGCTGTTTTGGTGTTCAGAACCAGATATATTCTCATACATATTATCACATCTAATTATACAGGAATGACTACCACCTTATTGTTGCAGCCAGATAAATCCTGTCTTTTCTCACCACATTAAAAGTTCAGATTTTATATGGACTTTAAGCTCTATGTTGTATCATGAGTTTTTCTTTGACCAGAAATATTTCCACCATTTTCATACTACCAACAAATTGTCAAATTTCCTAGATCTAATTGTATAACTTCCTAGTGCTCCAGGTTGTTTGCCAGTAAAATCATCTAATTCTCGTACTACCTCACTAAGAAAACTACTGCCCAGAACATTACTAATTTCACTGACTTCACAATAATAAACTTTCATTAGCATGATAGATTTATAAAGTGTGTTAGCCTGTAGATAGTGCCAATGAAGATCAACCACATGAGATTTCTAGTCTGTAAATCATTTCACTCTCTCTCTTGTTTCTGCTTTTTGTGATACTTGGAGAATTATGTGATGCTGTGCTGCATTGTTAGCATACTGACAATCAGTGATGCAATTACAAGTATTAAATTCGAATTAGCACAGTGAAAATATTTAGACTGCAAAATATACAGTCCCACTATCCAGCATACTGACTCCTACTATAACTAATGGGTTCCCCCCAGAAATGAAGGGAAACGCAAAGAAACTTTTTTGGAAAAGTTAGTGCTAGCTGGACAGGTGGCATTGAAATCAAACAATACCAAAAAATTCATTTCCAAAAAAAAAAAAAAAAAGTTTTGCTGCTACACGTATGAATCCATTTGGAGTAAGCTGGAAGGAGCTAGCTGGCGGGAGCGCAGCCACTGATGGGCTGAGCCCCTGTAAAGCCCATTCCCACTATGGAAGATTTAGAGGGAGGTGCCTGCTCCACTTTTGACAGAGTCACTTTGCTTTAGCAGAAACCTCTAGCAATCTAAAAAGATTTATTTAGTCTGGATGAAGGTGTATTTTGACATGGGCGTATTTTCTTTTTAGCTGACAGCCATAGGATTGTGGCTTGCAATGGAGCTTTCCGTATGGTGTGCTTATTTTAATCACATAAGAAACGTCAAGATTTATTTTGCAAAGTGTAGCTACTCTATCTTTCACCTTCATTGAATTTCACTCTGCTTCGGTATGATAACCGGGTGTCACCTTTCCAGTTGTATTTTCTGGTTGAAGCGTAGGTGGCCTCCTGGATTAGATAGCAGCTACTGATATCTCAGAGCACCAGCCCCTGCTGCATCAGGTGCACTTCACTCCCGAGGAGCACTGATGGGAGAGATAACACACAGCAATGCGCTCAACCAAATCAGCTCCGTGGGGCTTATTAGCCTGGTCCCCCTGGAAATGGCAAGGAGCCTGGCAGCGGGATAAAGTAGCAGCGGCAGAGGGAGGCCACCTCCACTGAGGGGACCACTAGCAAGTGGCCCTGAGGCCTGAGATATACTGGGGGAGCAACCAGTTGCTCATACAGGGTCCGTCTGGCTCCCAAATCTTCTGCCACCTTTTCTTCTGTTTTCTGCATTGCTGGTTCCAGAATCAAACAGGTAACATGATCTTAAAACTATTTTTGCAGGGTTAGACTTGATTGCCTGGAGAAAAATAAAACCAGCCCTCTCTTTCTCTGTTGGTTAAATTGCTACAAACCACTAAAACCAGTTTAAGCAAGCAGTTAGAAGTGACTAAAATCCCAATCTTGATCTTTTTCTTTGCCTCCCCCCTCCCCAAATATTCAGACCGTTCCTGTTTCTAATTTCCAGATGTGAACAACTGGATTAAATTCTATGGAGAGCTTTTAGAAAATCATAACAAGGCAGTAGGTCACGGTCTTCACAGCATAGAGGAAAAAATGCTACAGCCACGTTTCTGAGACCAAGCAACATGGCTGCAGCAGCTGCAAGGTCACAGAGCCTGAAACAGAACCATGAAAAGAAACCACGGCCACAAGAACAGCAGCAGCAATGACTCGTAATTTTTTTTTCCATCACAGCAACTGGAAAACAGCACTCCTTTCTGTAAGTAATGCTGTATTGTTATACCACCGCAACTG
Source organism: Apteryx mantelli (assembly GCF_036417845.1). Lineage (NCBI taxonomy): Eukaryota > Metazoa > Chordata > Aves > Apterygiformes > Apterygidae > Apteryx > Apteryx mantelli. Next base: position 43,028,391 of record NC_089982.1, on the reverse strand, counting down.
TTTGTTATACCACCAGTTTGGGAGTGAAAAGGCTTTCCCACCTCTTTAACAAATTTTTGGTCTTTGAACGAAAACCACTGAGGAGATTCAAGAGAGCAATTAATGCTGTCTGAAACTCATGAGGACTGTTTACTGTGATAGTCTGTTTTGCAAAAGAAAGTGTTGTGGCTGAATGAACAAAGTAAACAGAAAGTACTGGAAAAGTTACCAGAAACATCAAAACCTGTTTTCCCTCATCAGCTTAGATTCGTTCTGCCAGTTCCGCAAAAAGTAGTAAAATTGTAAGAGAAGAGTCAGCCTACACAATTGCTAGAGAAAGCCTGATCTTTCTCTCCCCACTTCTTTTCAAGAGGTTAGATAAAGCGTGACGGATGCAGAAAATTGTCTTTGGGCATCAGTAACCTTTTGAGGAAACATAGTTCTTCTCCAATTAAAGACAGAAAATAGCAGTTCACCTATTTAAGCTTTTTCCTTAGCGATTTTTCTTCCATTTAAAATGCTGGAGGTTTTCTTAGTATTTCTCTAGGAGTCAGAAATCCTCTGCTGAACTTTTAAATTCTTAAAATGTAATTCAAATGTAATGTTAGTTACCCACATTCCAGGTCAATACACAGATCACAAATCACCTCTGGCAGCCAGACTCACTAGTATCTTATGCCCCTATCATGATCTAAGGAGTCATTAATACTTTTTTAAAATTGGATTTCTAAAATATTTTATTCATTTTGCTATATGCTTAACCTCATTAGAACGCTCAGTGTTCAGAAATCTTAGATCATATAAAACTGACAAGAGTTTACTTGCTGAAAACCAATACCTCTGTTACTAAATGAAGATGATTCACTGTCCACAACATTTTCAGGAATGTTTGAACCTTGATTCACCAACTTGTTCCGACTGTGCATGACTCACGCTTCACCTTAAGATGATCAAGGTTTGCCAGGGTACAAGATCAGGAAAATTGTCATGTGGCAAAGTGATATGCTGAGCCTCAAGCAAGTGATGGAAATGAAGCAAAGCCTATGATTTATTTCCATTTTCATGGTAACAAATCAGAACTGCATGTATATGTTGGCAGGTAAATTAAATGGAAACCAATAGCTACGGGGCAAAACTGAGCATTCTGCTGCAAAGGGCTATGTACAGCTTTTCCAGCATTAGAGTTCAGTCTTTAACCTTTGCCTGATAAAGCTGGCTTATTTCTTAAATACTTAGGCAAGCAATATGACAATGAGATATAAAAGGAATCCCTTTTTAATTGTAAAAATTATTGTACAGTGTTACACTTTTCTGATTTACTACTCAAAATAAGAAGAAACCCTGAATATGATCTAAGGGCATCAATGCAAGAGCAGCAAGTTTAGTGCTTAGCTTAGTTCGCTGAAGCTGGAAGGGAAAGGCACCTATTAATTCTTTAGTTCTTAATGGAAATCAAACTGAGATTTAGGGAAATATAGCCCCATGCAGAGAAAATCTCAAGTGTCATCAAGAACATGAGAAAAAAGGAATACCTTTTTGGCAGAAAGCTCTCTTATAACACAAAGAATCACTACCCACAGAACCCTGTTTAGAGGTATTTAAACAATCAACATTGATTTAAAACTGTGTTTAAATGTGAATTATATACTAGATACATAGGTTATTGTTTTACCCTCTAGCAAAAATTTAAATTCTTGTAAGACTAGTGGTACCATTCAACCTGTAAATGTAATGGCTGCATTTATGTGTAAAGGTACCAGCCAGTCTTCTATCATCATCTTTGTCATTCTTTAACCTTTGGAAGGTGTATTCTGAGGATACAGCCATGATACTTCCCTGCCATTGTGATTTACTTCCTAAATTTGAGAAGTACTTTCCAAAGTATTTTCAGGAGTGCCTTTACAACCAGTATGACACTTGGGAGAGACTTCAGGGGTAGTAGTGGCATGCAGATACCACAGGCATCAGTTCAAGCTTAAGGTTAGTGTCAAATTTCTCTTTGATATGGATGTTAATCTTAAAATCAACCTCATGCAAAGCCACTAGGGGAGCATGAAAAAGTCTTTCAGTTGACCGCAAGATTAGTATCACTCTGGCCTTGCTTTCTTAGTAATGCACTGTTTCACTAACTGGTATGCTTTGATTCATACTAAGAAGCTTGTCCTCACACTTTTTCTTCTTGCATTAACTTTTCACCTGCTCTGCTTTCTGCACATGACAGTAGTTGAATAAGCAAAAATATTTTCTTCATTTTAGTATTTTTATTAGGCAAATGGAAGAATGTCATATGGAATTCTGAATGCTTGTGGTTAGGCTCTGGCAGATGTTTTGAGTTCTCAGACCAAAGAACTTATAGCAAGGTCATTAAAGGAACCGTAGATTTTAATGCAACTTGCTTCCACAGGTTTGATACATGGAAACTTTATAATAACATTAGAAAGTTAACCTTTCTTGGCTCTCTTTATTCTTAGAAAAAAAGTTTCAGCTGCAGATCAATGAAAATCAAACTTAAATGAAGCTGACCAGCAGCAAGGTATGCTTTGGATCAGTGACACAAAGAGAGGTTATTTTGATTTGCAGCTCTATGAAGAGTCAGCAGGAATCTTTCCTCTGACTCTCAATTGCTCTGTTTTATCAGGTATTGTTCTAATTCTCCAGCTGCAAAACTCCTTTAGAAATTTTCAGTGATAAGGAAGCCCTAATATATGTATCACACGCAAATTAATGAGACTCAAGCTAAATGTAAAACAAGTTGTTCTGTGCCCAGATTTCTATAATGTGGAACTGTCTGAAATTCAATAAGGTATAAATGTAAAAGCACTGTAATATTTGGTAGCTATATAGCTATGACAGTTATCAATTCTTGTGTGACTTGTATTTAATATTAGTGAAGCTATTTGCATATCTGAAGTACTAACTTGGAAGATTAGGACCTTACTTTCCATCCAAGTTTGTTTTATACTGGCAGACTTGGATGTTGTTAGCACTGCAGCCACAGTGCGCAGGCTACATCTGCATTAGCAGCCCTACAGGAGGTGCAGTCCAACAGGAGCACAGCTGTAGAGCAGAGTGGTTGGTGCTGAGGACCCTACGTTATATGTCTTTTGGGGTGGGGGACGGCACATCCATTTGCATTAGCTCTGTTCCAGTCTCCAGGTCTGAATACCCACTGGCAGTTTGAGCAGATTTCTAATTAGTTAGAGCAGTAGATTAGTTAGAGCAATAGATTTCTAATTTCTTTTCTCCGGAAGAGAATTCATTTTGTCTGTCCTGAGACCAATCTCCAATGCAAAACGGAGTACAGGAAGCGATGATGATCAGATTTGCCTCAATAGCACATGCATGCACTAAGCTAAATTACTAATGTGGATGCACCTTAGCTAAATCTCAAAGAACCTTTGTCATGAAAGTAGTCAATAAATGGTTTTAGTTTGAACCAACATTTCATTCTGTTTAAATCCACTCGACTTAGGCTGCACTTTTCAAGACATACATTAAAAAAAAAAATCTCCTGCATCAAATCTTTTTGTGTTCAATTACACCATTTTCAAAAACAGTAATGGAAAAAGTAACAATTACCCACCTAGAAAAGGAAAAATTAATCTTAACATTGATATATTACTGCATTGCTAGTGACAGGCCATTCAAAAACAGATAGTGAGAAATATCAGTTTCAGTTCAAACTGTTAAAAAATTTAGGAAAACAGGTTGTATTTTAGGTCCTGATTCCATGTATAGACTCAGCTCAAGCCACTTTAACATGATACCTTTGAGATCTGAAACATCTTCCCTTTTTCTCAGGCTAACTAAATAATGGAAAAGTACATGCTGCACAGATGCAGATCCTCATACTTTTTCTTTTTTTTTTTAATCACTTCCTGGATAGAAAACTACTAGGACCTACCAGCTACCTTGGAGCAAACCACAGTGTAATGTGAGCGAAAAAGAAAAAATAAAACTCTTAGCTACTGATACAACATTGGATATCAATATTAAATAGGAAGTTAAACAAATCTCATCACTTTATTCTTCCAGTTATCTACAGGATGGAAGCTGTGAGCACAAGTTGAATCAAGAAGATGATTAAACTGTATATTTTTGGCCATAAAAATAATTAACTTTGTATTTGCTCACCAGTTATTCTTTAATTTAAACCAATAAAAATGAGGATGATAATTAAACGCTACTTACCACTTTCCTGAAAAACTCTTCAAGACTAACAATACATTAAACCTTTAGGAAGTACTTAGCATACAGAAATTTACCAGCTGAAACAATATCAAGCCAGTATTTGGTCACCTCTTAATATTCTCTCCTAGATAAATTATTATTTTTACCTAGTATTTTTGTAGAATTTCTTACAGCTAAAACATAAGTGGCATTATCCTGATGTGCTGCAATCCAAGTTAGAGATCTGTAACTAATGAAAATACTGTGCTACTATTCAGTGCTTAAGCTGAAGCTGTGGTTCAAAGTCTGACCTCTAACAATAGGATCTTCAAGTTAAGCTTTCAGACTAGCTGATCAGAATCAAACATCAAATCTGCTTCAAGAGCATTAATCTTAAATTGTCTTTCTCCTTAGAATGAAACACCAGCATGTTTTAAGGGTGAAGAGATCTGATTGTAATCATCTTAACCCAAACCCTTCTTTCCTGGGGAAAGAAAAAAAAAAAAAAAACAGTGTCTAATAGCTGCTGTTACAGGCACACACATGCCTTAAAGCAGTGTCAAAAATGTCAGAAAAATGTTGAGTTTCCACTGGAGTGAATTTGTAAAAATAAATATACTGTCATGTTTACTTTGGATTTAGTCTCACACACTAACAATGTAACCACCACCAGTATACCCACGAATGCCAACTGGAATGAAAAGGCCTTTTAACAGCAGTGTTTTGGATAAGTCATTTTCTGCAGGAAGAGAGATTCTGCTCACTGTTAGCTTTCCAACAAGAGCAAAACGTCCTTCTTCCTTTAAACTTGGTCAGTCAGCTAGTCTCCCTGTACTCAGCAGACAGCTGGATTGCAATATTGAAGAAAGGTAGGAAAAGGATCCATTGGCAACTATTATTTATCAAAACAGTGAGACGAACGTGGATGAAATGGAACGTGGCCACCAGGTTAAAAAGTAAACCACCAACTAGATGTGCAGCTCCACTGCAGCACCAAGTACAGAGGGGATGGGTTTACCATTGAATTTCCTATCAGTGTTTAAACAAAAGAAATGAAGAAGGAAATAGGGTGGCAATCGTATCTCTAGCAAACACAATATGATCTCAGTCCTACAAAGTACCTGACTGAAAACATGAAACTGAGAGAATTTCACAGAAGTAAGAAAATTAGAGGTAAAGTTGCTTCTGTTCCAGTTTTTGCTGTATTTCTATTCCTTTCATCACTACCATTAAATGGCTTGATGGTCATGCAAGTATAGCTGGTCTTCCTCAGATGTCCATCTTTTTATTTTCATGCACCTTTACTAGAAACTACCAACACAAGAAAGTAATAAATGAATGTACTTGCCATCAGGGAGAATAAATAGAATTGTCTTGAATTGCAGAAATTACAAAGCAGAAGGGATATGTAAACAGCAAGCATTAAGTAAATATTTTGCGTACTTAATTTTTCATTGATGCTCTCTGTTCAGTTATGCTTGTGTAAATGAATTATATGAGAAGTTTCCTTCCTAGATATGCCTGTTAAAAAAAATAATTATTTTTACTTGTGGAAATTTTCAAACCAAACTAGAATTTCAGCTTGACCTTTTTTTTTTTTTGAAACTGACAAAAAAAAATCAAATTACATTTTTTTAATGTAGTTAAATTATTTTTTTAATTTTGTGATTTCTTTCAGATGTACGAAAGGCTTGATGTAATGATGTTTTTTCAGCAGGAATCCTTCTTACGCAAAAATATTTTGACCATTTCTAATAAGATGTTAAGCTTTATAAGCTATAAAAAATGAAATTAATGAATAATGCTGTGGGAGGCTACGGTATTATTTATTATTGAGCGCACTGGAACAGCTTTATATTCTTCATGTGAAAGTGTATACAAATACTCTTGGTGGGATTCATATATTCAAAGACTGGACAAAATTTAGATCCATACTTGAAAAATCTCAAATATGCTCATTTTAAACTTGATTCACTATAGAATTAAATTCTTCTGTTCTTGGGACCTCTATCCATCTACAACTCGTAATCTCCTGCCCCTGACACTTGGACACTTGCAGCTAACTCTCAGGAGGAGCCACCCCTTCCACGTGTGAGCAGGACCGAGCACCTTGGATTAGAGTCACTGCACTACGGACAGTAAATTCTGACACAGAGCCAGAGCTCTGGACTAATGTCCTGATTCTATTTATATGATAACAACATATAACAGCAAAGGAAATCATAGAAAAATATCTGACCATTTTCCATATTTCTTTTCTTCTTCCACCCCTAATATCATCCAGCCCAGTCATTTCTTCTTCATTCGATATCAATTACTTTCAGAGTTGGGTTTCAAAAGCGGGAAGGATTTTTTTGAACTAGATATATGCCAAAGCAATCAAAAACTCTCAAGACTATAGTGGGTGCCTTTTACCAAAGTACAAGAGAGACATGTTTTTCATACTTGACAGGAGGAAAATTATTAAACTTTCTCTCCGTCTGAGGTTTTAGATGTTCCAAATACTTGAAGTGTAGGAGGATAGCATATATTAGTACATAATATCATATAGGATAATATCTTTGAAATAAAATCAACTCATATGAGGTATTCAGCATTTCTGAAGCAGTTATAAAATTGGCGGTGCAACAAACCAGAATCTCACAAAACAGGGAGACACGCGCCTGGGATTTGCTGCAATTGAATGCTCTGATGTGGCTTCCCTTTTGATTAGCACACAAGAAACTTGTTCAGATTGGTTGTGAATCCAGAAACGGGCAGAGAACATCATCACCATAATACCAACATGCATACGGTAGCGCAGCCATCAAGACCATGCCCACATACTGAAATACATGACTTTACCATTACAGCTTGGACATCCTTGCAGCGAGGCAGGGGGAATACTCATACCACACAAAGGAAAAGGAAAGCAATATGTTTATCTACCGGGCTATATCCTGATTTCACTCTAAGGTTCATGTTGTTTCCCACCAATCTTTGGTACTAAACCACTGCCATTACCTATTTCTCCCATTCTCTCTCTTTCTTATTTCACTTTTAACCTTTTGCTAGAAGAAATTGGGTGTAATTACCCAGCTGAATTTTAATCTTGCCAGACATAGCTATGGTCAGATTGCAAAAAGAAAGCAATGGCAAATAACTGGAAATGAAATGTTTGCCACCAGTTAACTGATAAAGAATAATAGCTCATTGCCCATGAAAGTCAATCACCTGATTTACGGCCCATACAAATAATGTTGTTGGGGTTTTTTTCTTTTTTTTATATTTCCTTCTATTCTTTTACTCTCCCAATCTGTATGTCCATCTCTTGAGGACAAATGGTAAAATCTGGGAGCACAAAGCTTTAAGTAAAAAGACTTTTTTATGCCTATCCCGCCTGCCAAGAGCAATTAACAACATAAAACACAACATCTAGAAAAAATATTTTTCTTATTAAAAAGTATATTGAGTGGTCTCAGCTGAAAAATGACTAGAATAAACATTTGTTCCTTCAACTGTTTATGTCTCCTCTTCATAACATACAAGCAAAATAAAATTTTGAAAATACTTTCTTGGTTAATGGCATACAAATAATAAAATTAACCTCCTAATAAAAAAACCTGAAAAAAAATTGTAAATTTTGTTGGGAAAAGTTTCTGATTCTTAACAAGGAAAGATCCATTTTTATATTTTTGCAATAACTCCCTGGTGCATTTCACTCTGAAAGATCTTCTGAGGAGTTAGACTTTTTATGGAAGTTGCATCATAGTCAGCCTCAGCTTATTACCAAAAGCTCCAGGTGAATACTGCTATGCCCATTCAAATGGAGTCACTATACAATGAGGAAAAAATGGAAGAGAGAAAAATGAGACACAAGATCTCTTTTCCCTTTTTTGTGACAGGAACACATCACTTAGTACACGTATACATCATTCTAAGTCATAATAGCATCAATAGATGTACAAAATTAAAGTGAGACACATGCTTAAGAACCCTCTTGAAATAAACTCATAGTTAACACCTATGTTTAGAAACTGCAACATAATACTACACTCTTTTTTCTGAAAATACTTCCTAAGTAAATTATACAAGCATTTTCTGTTAAACGTTTTTATTTCTCAAAGAATCAATGCTTGATGCTGCTATATAAAAATTGCAATTCTTGCTTTAAGTGGGGCTTCTCTTAGAAAAGCGGGAGACAAAGCACGAATCAGAGTTTTTCAGTAATGAAGATAGATTCCTCCATTTTCTTTTTTCTGTGCTATAATGTATTATTAAACACTTCGAAGTATTGCTGATGGAACATACTATAATAATAGCGTGGTTGGAAAAGAGTTCTACTTCTTTTTCAGGATAATTTATTCCAGATTGGGCCAGCTGGAAAGCTTTTCAAAGACTGTCAGCACCATTAGCTCTTTTCTTTTGAGGCAAAAGCAAGGCTATTGGATGTGTATTGATTTGATGTCATTCCGAGACAGTACAACATTTGGAAGCTGGAGAGAATTGTATATGTGGGTGAACCAGAAAAAAAAAAAAAAAAAACAATACAGAAAATGTATCCAGGCTCTGAAAGCAATTTGGTCTGGGATTCCTTATCAGCACTTTTGATTTCATTCTTTTTTTCATTCAGGTCCACTGATACTCAACAAAACAAAATGAATGAGACCCTAATGTCATTTATATTATATTCATTTATTTTATTCATTTATTTGATATGTGGTCTCTTGTGTATTTAGAAGTATAAAATTTACATTACAGAAATAATCAGCTACAATTCACATGAAAAAAAATTATGCATTTATCTTCCAATCTAAATAAGAATTTACGTAAGGGCTCATTATGTTTTGGGGGTTTGGTTGTTGGTCACTACATACCCATTATCATCCTTAAGTGTGGAATTACTGATATGTCCAGGGTCAGCGAACAGCCTGTTGTGGCATGTCTGCATTAATCTCATCTAGATGTATATTGGTGGTATTTTTGATAGGCAATCAGTTACAAGTCTCAGAGGACTGAGACACATTGCACTGAAACATACACACTTTATAAAGAAAAATGTGGTTGAAAAATAATGCTTTGTGGGGTTTACTCTAGCTTGAATTATTTTGTGGATCCATTTTAAATCCCATCCACAAACAGCTGTAACCACAACTGAGATCCTTCTTTCCTTGAAGGAGAAGGTACCCTTACTCACTGACAGGAAGATGAAGCCTTTCATTAGGTCACAGAGTTGTTGGTAAGCTAGTCAAGTACGTAAGATGAAAACTGGTCTGCAAATTGACTTTTAAATCGCAAGGGCGGGGAGGTACTTTGTAATTTAAGTCACCTGTCCGAATAAAATATTGTTTAGGGATATCGCCCAGAATATGCCTTTTCTGCCACCACAGAAGCAGTACCATCCAGTTTGAGGCCAGGTTTTTCCAAGAGAGGAAATGGAGAAACACAACAAGTTGTAAGCTGTAAAGTTCTCTGTCATGGAAGAAGAGAGTGGCATGCCTAACTCCCCAAAATCTCAAGGGATTTCGTGACAAATCAGATCCCTGTTTAGAGAAATAAGTCTGATTCATGTGACCATTGATGCCATGTCAGGAAAGACAAATGGTTGTAATAAATATTCATCAGTGTTTCTATTATAATTTTGCCTTTAAAAAGTTACATCAGTGTCATCACAGGCATTTATTTGATCAGCAGAATGTGGCCTGTATGAGGAAGATGAACTCTCCTTATTCGCAGATGGATGAGCTGTCAGGACATTCTCAGTCCTATCATAAATGACAGCTTGATTTGTTCATCTTTAAAGTTAAGCAAGAAGTTCAGAGTTTTGGCAGATGAAAGACAGCATGATGGGCACTTTACATTAAGAATGCATGCAAAAGAGCCATATTAAAAATTCAGCCTGAAATAGGGACACAAATCTGACAAAAATACTCCTGGTACATTTTTCCCCAGAGGTTAGAGATATCAGATTTTGAAAACCAGTCAAAACTAGATGTTTATGATTGCTCTGACTGTTTATTTAACTTTCAAAAGTGCTTGCTAAATATACCCTAGAGTTGAATTTACTTCTTTACCTGCTTTCTTGGAGAGTCAGCTTTCTTATTTTAAATCAAATTTACCTTTCCTTTCCATTTTACAGTAAAAGGCCATGACTGCTGTCATGCATATCAATAAATTCATACACAGATTTTCAGATGGGCTTCAAAACTGGTACACAATATTGTGTGGCTTTAACTGATTTAAGCATTTTGCTGAACTTCTCAAAAAGGAAAGTTCTGCACCTTTTATGCCACTTCTGTGAAGGTTTTAGAAAGGTAAAGAAAGTTATCTTATGGCCTCTGTGGCTGAGAAATTCATAACTGGATAATAACCATGTAGGACCAAATTTTTCTGATCTGACTGCCCATTAGACCTACATATTCATCCATTTTGCATGTCTCAGCACCCATAGGCATGAAAAAGGGTGTGAGTCAAAGCCCATTGACCTCAATAGGTGTTTTCCATTGACTGAAATAGTTCAGGATAAGACTCAGAACAAGCACTTACTCATTCTTTTACCAATTTTGCAGGTGCAAAGGTAGAAAGCCAAATCAGATTGCCAGGTTCGAAAAGATGGTCCCTTAGGACTATAGTTTTAAGTTATGTTTTTTCATATACATATTTAATGAGCACCTATTTTGTACTTTAAGCTTACATTTCCATAGTTAGAGCACAGACCAATTTTTAAGCTTCAATAACACTTTATGAATTGTTTACTATTTATACAGTACCATACACCTCAAACAAATAGAAGGAAAATGGAGTATGACTTTATTGAAAAGCTGTGTCATTGATGTAAACAATTTCACTATGGTTTCTGCTCTTAATCTAAAGTTAGATCAGAAAGATAAGAATCAGAAAGTATGCCTTGGGAGGTAAGTGCTAAAGGAGAGAGAGACTATACTTTGGGCTGAAGGGTGGGCAATTTCCCAGAAAAACATCAAAGAAAGCCAGCAGCAGAAAATAATACTGGTTTAAATCACACTTAATATCACAGCAATTACAAAGTACAAATTAGCAAATATACAGCAATTTTTGCCATGAGTTATCTTAATCACTAAATTAACAGTTTACTCATTTTTCATATCCATGTAGTGAGATAGTATTACACTTTGGGATTGTAATCTTAAACAACCTGCTCTAATAACTATGATCTTTTGAAAATATAATCCATTTCTATTATTCATATAATTTTTAGTACTTAAACATGCTGAGGATTTTTTTTTTTAATCTATTGCCTCAGAATTTCAACTACACTCAATGGGAGCCATTTTATATATTAAATAATCTTTGATATGCTTTGACAGAGTCATACTGGATCATATATACCTTCTACCTCAATAAAAAAGAAGCATACTTAGATGAAGTCGATTATAGAAACTAGGTCAACATCAGCCAGTGGCATTGCAAAAACCAGAAACATGTGAGTACTTTGGTCTTCCAAATGGTTGTTCCCTAAAGCAAGCGGACTGAAATATAATTAATAAACTATTTGTTTCACCACACTGCCATTAATAATGTATTCCCATGAACAGAAATAAACTACTATAACTATGTTATAACATGTTCTGTCTTTTCATCCTAACTGGAGGATTATGCAAAAAATAAGAGAGAGAATGATTTAATAAAACAGCATTGCTTAAACTTTAGATAAATCCTCATGGGGAGTCAGGTAGATACTTGGCAGAGCTAAATATCAGTGAGGAAAAGAAAGAAAACTCCCTATGAGTGGGAAATTAGACAGACATCTATATTCATTCACGAGCTTGTAAGCTGTCTTGTACAACAAAACTAATTTCAAAAGTTCTCTTGGTAGTTCTGTAAATGATTAAACAGTAATTAGCTATTATTTTCTGGGAAAAAAAAACATAACATTTTTTAAAGTTAAAGATCACATGAATGAGCTAGTGCCCTTCTGACAGCAGATTATTAACCCTCAACAAAACCAGTTCCTGATATATGTTCAAAAGCAGTATCATCATATTTCTCTTGTAAACTTTGAAAAAAAATCCCAAACAAAGCAAAAAATAATTTTGTACTTGGGGAGGTGGGGGGGGAGGAGGAGTACTCACTTTTTCTGACCACTTATGGGCAAATGAGTTCATTATGCACATGTACAATCACATGTTTGGCACAAGAAATTACTAGAGTACAAATACTCATTTCATTAGCTTATCACATTGTGTAATTTGTTTTCCAATGCATGCTTCTGGTTATTATTAATACTAAATAAATCAAAAGTCCTGTTCTGTGAAAGTTTCACAGCTGGCCCTTCATAAATCTAAAACGTCAATAGCTATCAAGTATTGTAGATACGCCTTACAGAGAACATTCCAACTGTTTTGGTCATACTGTACTTTTTGTTTCAGAAATATGGTTTTAATAGGGTTCTGCTAGGGAAAACTTCAAGTGGTAAGGCTTTAATTTTAAACTCAGACCTTAAATTACAAAGCAAATGTGGGAAAATAGGTGGAATCTGTGCTGCTAAACACTCCCCATAAAATTCACACCCCTGAGAATATTTCTAGTACCACAAAAAACATTCTCACAAGCAAAATAATGTTTCTTTGTTCCACACTAATCAAAAGTCTCCAAGAGAGCAGATTTTATAGATGAAGGAAAAAAAAAAATCTTTGAAAGAGAAAAACATCAGCCAATCCATAAATCAAACAACACTGTGGCATTATGGATAGGAAGAGTCACCCTAATTGCTCACATACTACAAAAAAGGGGATAGAGGTCCTCTAAAGGTTACATGGGCCCAGCTTTAAACTTTGTTCTATCTTCTGTCAAACAAACTTCACATGTGCCTATTTTCAGAACATGGTTTTCAGCTTTTCGGAACACTCTTCATGTCCAAAATTTGAGTCAGTAGCAAGACTGCTATTTTTGCTCTGGAATCTTTTTTTTTTTTCCTGATCACAAAATTTTAAAAAACAAGGCTGGAAGGGAAATTAAAAGGTCGTTAAACCATCTGTCTTCACCAAGGCAAGATCAAACTGCATGTCTGTTCTTTCTGACAGATATTTCTGTAACTTCTCCATTCAAGCCCTTAGTAATGAAATATTTTCCTAATAATCTGTCCCAATGCTTATTTAACCTTGTATTTAGCAGACACATTTTGCTAAAATCTAACAGAAACCTTTCATGCTGCAGTTAAAGTTCACTTATTCTTGATTTATCCACAGTAGACAGCTTAAGGAGAAACATTTTACATATTTGAAAATTTAACCTGCTGCCTTCTTGTCTTCCCTAGACTAAACAAAGACTAAACTAGCCCAGTACTTTCCCAGTTTTCTGTGCTGGCTGCTTAGACCATCTCAAAAGAGCCTGTGCCTCCTGTAAATGCAGTGCCCCGAGGTTGACACAGCAAACCAGCTCTGAGGCTTTGGCACCTCTCGGCAGAAACTCTTACTTACCCTGTCACACCTACAGCATTCCCCTTGATAGGTTTCTATGCAATGCCGGTTGTTTTCACAAAATCATTGAACCAGGCTCCATTTGCGATCAATAAAAACCTAACTGAATTGCTGCCACGGACAGTGGTCCTCTGTCTCGTGTGTGATTTTTCCCACATAGGTGGAGAACTTTGTGCTTGTTGTAGAAGTGTGCCCTGGAGGAGAGAAGCAATCAAATGGTACCTCCAGCTCTAAAGCTTTTCCCAAATTCTAACCCACTCCTTGAAAGTGCTTGCAGGCTTTGCCTGGAGGATGTCGTCTACAAATATAAAAAGTGTGCTCTCTAACCTGTTATCCAACTTCCTAGTTAAAATAATTAATTGACAGTGGACCGTTGAAAGTTGCTGAGTATGGTCAATTCTGAATTCATCTTGCAATGGTTTCAGCTAGACTGTATTTCCTTTTTTAATGAAAATATCAATGGCTCTGCTAATGTCATAATATGGTATTTAATACCTTTTCTCTACTGACAATGGCCAGGCCTGAGTGGAAATTAAATAGACTTGATGTATTTTTTATAAATCAGTGTTGACTGAAACTTAGCTCCTTTTTTCTTTCTTTTGCAAGTACTTACAAATAGTTGGCTTGGTTTTTAGTTCCAGTATTTTTCCATGAATCAGAGCAAAGCTGACTCATCTAGAATAATGCCTTTTCAATTTCTTTAAAGATAGTCACCAGCTTCATCTTTTTGTACCCTTCTGGAGTAATATCCAATGTCCCTGTGTCAAAGAAACCTATTCAGTTTCTCTTCTGTAAGTACTAACAAACCCTCTGCTATGGAAATTAACCTAGCCCTGTTAGATCATGTCAAAAAAGAAATTATTATTTAACTTCTCACTTAAATCAAAATTAAATATATGGGTATGATTCTATACATTATAGATAGTTGCACATCCCATTAATAATTTATTTTAAAATCTGTAAGTAAGATAGAAGAAGAAAAAGGATAATAAGAAAAAAAGAACTAAAACTAAAAGAAGAAATCAAAGGGAAAATAAATGGATAGACTAAGAAATAAATTCTAAAATAACCCATTTAGACAACAGCCAACAAAAATAGCCTAAGTCACCTGATTGCAGAGGGGAAAAAAATCAGCATAACAAAAAAAAAAAAGAAAAGAAAAGACAGATGAGAGTAAGGAGAGCAAAAAGAGTAGGTATTATGAAATCTTGACTTAAAGTGGCTTTTAAGACATAACCATAATCAGGATTTATTCTTTAGGATAAAACTATTAATGCAAATGCTCAAAGTTGATTTAAAAATAATTTGAACAACTTCAAAAGTACTTAGTTTTTGGTATGTAGTTTAGGCTAGTATATTATTTCTCATTTGGATCAGAATAAGACAAATTCCTGAAATTCACGGAGTTTCATCAACACAGAGAAGAGAAAGAAAAAAACAGATTTAAGGATACCAAGGTCACTCTTCCTTATGTTCCTTGGCCACACACTGCTTCTGCATCCCTTACACCAGCATAGCTGGCAGAAATATTCTGCTTAGCTTCTCATTAAGCAAAAGACTACTATTGGTTTACAGATCCTTTTTCCGCTGGAGAAGCAAGCCCTATATTTGTTATTTGGGGGGGGGGGAGGTCCCCCTCTTTACTGCAGCCATATTTAAAAGAGAGGGAATTTTTACCTGGAATGAAGGAGTTTGTCTGATTTACACTTTTGTTTAACACATCATATGCAATAGAAAGTTGACACATGCATGTATATATAATTATGCATAGATATCCCTGACTTTTATGTATGTCAGGCACTGTATATGCCTTGTAGTGTCATCTTATGTTCTTCCACTCAAATGTTCTGTGTTCCCTATAGATCCACAAATCATTGCCATAACATTTGTCTTACAATCTGCTATTTTTCAGTGTTTTTTTCCACATGCCTCCCAGTGTTTCATGGAAATTTCCAGTAGTCCTGAAACAGTCTTTAGTATAGTCCCCTAATCATTGTACTTTGCAGACCTTTAATGACTTTGCTGCTGGTACTTTGAAGATGATCCAGTGACTTTTGCAGAGTATCTGAACAGTGGGATACAGGAACCCTTGGAGCGGTGGTAATAACCTTTGTGAAGATAGGACTGTACCATCCTCATTTCCTAATATAGCAGCACCAATCAGAGCATCAAACCCTCCCAGGTTTGTTTTATTTTCTCTGACAAATAAAAAAGAACAGATAGAATACAAAGGGTGTGGAAAGGGAACTCGTAAAGATCTGTTAAGGAAATAAAACAAAAAATTGGAAAATAGAGATCATAAGGACAAACTGAAGTTCTCAGCTTGTTAATACTACATGGTTCTATCTCTGACACCAACAAATATAAAAGTACTGTTTGCAGAGTACAATTAGTCTTCTATGGTGAGCAACCTGATCAGCAAGCACCCAGTAAAACTAACAAAAGTCAGGTTTTCAAGAAAGAAGTAAATAAGGCAATAGGGAGGATATGAACTTGCTGACACTGACATTCTGTGTCCAGCACTCCTTTTGGTTCAGCCAAAAGGCTATTTGAAGACAAATAGTAAATGCATAAAGCCAAGCAGTAAGTGTCATGTCACAGTGCTGTTATGTTGTTTTTTGTGTGAAACAAAATCCTTTGCAAATGCTCGTGACACTTCAGAAATCCTTTATGAAGAATTTGTTTTTAAACAACACTTAGAGATGGAGGAATTAAATCACACTGAACTGAAACAATATAAGGTCACAGAGCAAGTCAGTGAAGTGAGAAGTCAGCCAGTCAGCTCCCCGGCTCCTGTTTTATGCAATGGTTATCTAAGATACTTCAGAGTGATATGAATAAGAGTATCACATAGGAGTAAAGATTAAAAGGACACTTTCAATCCTCGCGTAATGCTCATTTCCCAGGTTCTTACATATTCACATTTGCCTTTTTCCAACTGTACTAGCTTCACTGTTTAGATCCAATACTGACAACCCAAGGTGCAGGAAGAAAGGGGGAGGGGGCGGAAAAAGGGCTTCAGGGCTATCTGTGGAAGCTTTTTAGGTGGGTGTTAACATACTCAATACTTGGGAAATTATTTGCAAAACTGAATGTAATGCAGATAAACCAAAAACCAAACAGTGAAATTACATTAATTCAACTCTGAAAAAGAAGCAATTACCTTTAAAAAGAGAAGCTGAATATAGCAACTTTCTTTTATCTTCCTACTCATTAAAAAAATGTATAATTTGACATGCTGAAAATGCTGGCTTTCTGATAAAATAGGAGAAGTATGACACTGGTCATTGCGGAAGCAGTTTCCATAGCAACAGTTACCATGCCAGTTGAACAACAAAGCACCAGCACAATTCGGGAAGAACGCACCATGTGCAATACAGGACGGTATCCCTCAAAGTTTGCAGTCTAATTAGTCCTCACTTGCAAAAATGAAGATGCTTGAAGTCAATTACATGTGCATCAGCCTACAAGGCTAAAACTCAAGTAATTTGAAGTGTAGAAAATTGCTCTAAGTTGCACGTTCAGTTATGTGGATACGTGATTCAATGTACATACAGGATAGGTAGATGCTGGCAAGGGGTGCAGAAGACCCATTTATGCTACACATGTTTCAGTCTCTTCACACTGGACTAGCAGCGGAGTCTGCCTCTTTGGATGGTACCCCCATGAGCAGTTTGAGAGCAGCTGGTGCACTCCAGAAGCAAACTTCTTCCTTTATTTTCACCCAAAAAGAATCTAATTCATGTGCCCCAGAAACTGAACCAAAGCACAGTGAAAGAAGCTGACCATCAGGAGATTCACTTTGGCAGGATTCCTTTGACCCAGACAGAAAGGGTAACGTAGACACACCACTAAAATCCTGTCGAGATGAAGATCAAACTGGAGTAAGGTCACCCGAAAGCCCCTTTAATAGAGTATTGGAAACACTGTGACAAAAATCTCAAAACTCTGTAGTGGCGACCCACAATCGATTTAAGGTGATAAAAACAGTGATGAATTTATGTGGTAAGCATACTGAAGCCAACAAATGCTAGAGGGCTGCCTGATGCACCTTCTACTCTATTTCTCCAATTTCAGACTCTCTTGAGCATTCAGCTTGGTGCCTAAGGGAGACAACTCATTTTGCTGCTATAAACTTTTGATGAAAGTTGGTTCCTGTACTCAGAATAAACTAACAGAATACAGAGACTGTGATTACAAGTCTTCTTAAGGGAATTATTCAGACCGCAATTTCTCAAAACTTATTAGCCCCGCAGTCTGTGTCAAAGAGTTGGATGAAAGCAAAACTTCTTTTCTGTGTTCCTTTAAACATAATTGCTTGTTTTTTTAAGGATCAGTGTAAACTCGGGTGTGTCTGAAAATTTAATTCTGAAGAATGGGGTCAAGACAGGAAGATAAGAATCAGATTTGCCTGTACACATTTTCTGCACTATACAATCTATGTCAGCTCCCCCATCAGAATAATTTCACTGCAGACAGACACTGTACAGCATTAGAAAACATCTAATTATGCCAGTTATGGAAAATCACTAGAAGCTAACCATCTTTTGGAGTAGGTGGGGCCTCCTACATCTGAACCACATTAAGTAGGATGAGACGGACTTTAGCAATCTGCTCTCCAAGTCTAGTCTTTGGAACTATCATCTATCCCCTTTTATGGGAGCTAAAAAATTGATGGGCCAATTTCCTCAGGGAGATAAGTGGGAAAATAGTTCTCTGCTTCCATCAAGCTTTAACAAAATGAACGTCTTTCCCACTTTAAAGGGGGAAAAAGAAACAACTAATCATCACATTTAGATTATAAAGCATTGTAATGAATGTTTATAGTTTATTAAACTGTTGTGAGGAAATAGCATGCTATTTATAAAGCACAAGATTTTTATAAATACAGAGATCTGGCAGTCATCATAAGCAATCATTTCCCTTTTCTTCCCATTTCTGGCCCTGACACTTCGAGGTGCCAAATGCTCTGGCATCTTGTGGAAAACTTGCACAACTTTCACAATTAGATCTTCAAGGATCAGACTGAATGGTAATTGGCAAGTAATCCTCCTCCTAAGCTACTGGGAAGCTGCAATGTTGTTCCACAGAGCCTATTTCATCTCAGCAGCAGCACACCAGATACTCCCTACCATCACTTACAGTGTACCTTCTGGCTTTGCCAGTGTCTCATGCGCTCCTGCACTCTTCACCCTGCTAATCTGAGAGTCTGGGGAACTGGGAAGCCACCTTGACGACCACAGACCTGGTGTTCTCTCCTTCCTCTCTGTACAGGAAAAAGAAAAAGGGTTTATTGCTCCAATGGATACCTCAGTAACTGCTGAGACAGGGCTCCAGATTCCTCTCCTTGGAGATAGGAGAGAAGATATTTAAACAGACATTTAAAACAACAACACCAACAACAACATTATCTGCTCTCTAATGCAATACAGAAGGCCTGCTAGTTCCTCTGGTTTCCTCAAAGCTTACATTTTAGTTCAAGAGAGGGAAGGGATTCCAGGCTTTGTTTTTCCCTGCGCCAGAAGCACAGGTGTGTGGAAATCAACTTTCCTGTTAGAAAAGAAGCAATCTGTGGGACAAAGCAGGCAAAGGAAAAAATATACTACACACAAAATATTTAATGTTTCTAGGAAACTGAAAGTGACAGTATCAATTCAGATAGCAACTTCTCTTTGTAAAGTAACACCCTTTAATAGCAAAGGAATAGGAGTATTGGCTTTACAATGCAGGGGAGGAAAGAAAAAAAGGCTTTACATATTCTGTTGTCCAAGGGAAAAATGTCATCTTGGTTTCTTCAAAGGTCATCCTTACAGAGCTTGTTATCAACAGACAGCTTTCTAAAAATAATGCAGCAAGGAGGATCACTATCAGAGACAGGTAGAAAATAACCCCGACATTAGTCTATCCTGCTCAGAAAGTCTAAGTGTGCTAAATTTATTGTGCCATTGGAAGTGGTGAGGGTTTTGTTTTTTTTAATTAAGCAATACCATATTGAGAATGTGATAAACCTGAATCTAAAAGGGGCTTGTATTTGCCAGTTTTCATTCTGTATGAATAATTGCTTCTATCTGCATAAGAGTCAAAATCTGTAATGATTAACTTGCTTGGCTTCACTATTAAGAATCCTTCTCTCCCTCTCACTGAGATTTTAAATAAAATCAAGTCCAGAAAACAAGGGAAAAAATATGAAGGGACTAGTAGTGCCCTTGCCTCTCAGGTGCTGATATTTTGATAACTACAATATGTTTACTGTTGACTGAAAATTTTCTATTGAAAAGTCTGATCTTTTGTAAGAAGCTACATACCTTCAGCTCCTGCCAATTTCGGTTGAATTTTATGATATGTGTACTAACAAATCCATAGTAGGCAAACAACAGCTACACAGACACAATTGTGAGAATGGTTGAAGAAGCCAGGCAGATAAGCTACTGAAACACAGATTAACTCCTGTTTATCTGGGCTATAGCTGATTCCAACAGCTGCTAGTCACAGACCTCTCATATACTGCCTTCACTGAAGTTATGTTTCTCAGCCTGCTTTCCATTAAAAACAAAAACAAACCAAAAAAAACCCACTTATTTAGTTGTAAATGGAAACCATTGTGACAACACACTATGGATTAATCCTAGGATTAATTTCAGAAGGTAAAAATCAATCTTTCAATTAAAAGGATTGAGAACTGCAAGGGTATTTTACCTGTTATACACAAAGGCAGCAAGTTAAAATCCAAATGCTAGGTAGCCTGACAGCTAAGAAAAGACTGTTGTAAAACTTCACATTTGTTGTTGCTCCAAGGCAAAAGATATCTGATTTTCAAATAAAAGAACTGTATTAAAAATGACATAGTCAATATAGTCTATAACCTCTGCAGGGATAATAACACTGTGTTCGAACTCACAGTGGAGGGAAAGACCCTTCTAGGTGTCACAAGCAAGCTTCTTCACACATAAAGCATATAGTTCATCTATCTAGAATGCAAAATTTTACACTTCTATTTTATCACCTCCTAAATACCATTCAGGCAGGCTCCTATTATGAATTCCAGTAAGTACAAAGCTGCTATCTTCTTAAAGAAGTATGTGTTGTATATACATAGGAATTGCATGCACAAAGGTACATTTTTAATATACGTAAGTCACTTCCTTGGTTTGTGTATTTTTGTGAAGTTAAGATTTTGTATGCCTTGTCTGGCGTTAAGTAAATAAAGCTCGTGGATAAATATTCTAGCAATGATACCATCTTTTTTTACAATATCAGTTACCAAGACGTGGATTACCTAGTCCACCTTTACACAAATACAGCTGAAAAAAATATCGGGCTTATTGTGCAAGTTTCCACTTCTACAAATTGTAGATCTGAATTAGATGGTAGCTTCCATACCTTTCTTGACAGAAAATTTTGAAATCTGAGTATTTTCATGTCAGTTTTGAGCAGTCTGTGTGATTAAAGATCTTTTCTAACTCCCAGTGAGATAGTGCAGTTTCTCAAACTTGATAGCTAGGTTGAATCTAAAGGGGAAGAAGCTCATAGGATGTTTCTAAGCATACTAATGAAATAATTTTTTGATGCAACTCCTGTTAGATTTTTGCTGCTTTTGTATCTTTTCTAGATCTTCAGATTCAGGGTTTGGGTGCTTTGGGGGGGAGGGGGGGATTTTCTTCCTCAAATTATTTCCTAGCAACCATCCTTTCTTTTGGAGATGTATCATAGCTTCTGGAGAAATATTTAACTGCAGCATTACTAACTTGCACCATTATTATCTGTGAGAATATCACAGACCACCAATATGCCCTAGGCTAAAACATGATTTGTTTTCCAGCATCAGGTTATAGTTGTCACAAACACAGCTTTAAAGGGTTCCCCTGAACACTTGCAGAATCTATGAGATTCTACTGAAAAAAAAAATCAAAGGAAATCTTCATTGTAATATCCAGTTCCTGCTGTGAAAGATCTGCAAAACATGCTGTGCAGAACTGACATAGATGAAATCTCTCTGAAGAAGCATTTACTAGTTCAGCCTTTGAGCCCTTCATGTCCCATGAGCTTCAAATAAATTAACTACAGCATTTTCCTTCACTATTTTTGATCTTTGGAGAGCTTTATCTCAGGAGCAGGCTGTGTCAAAGGAGCCAACTCTTGAAAATAGCCTATTTTGTATCAGCTCTTAGAGGATTAAGAGTTTGTTTGTTAACAAGATTTTTTTTAAAAACACACATGCACACTCAGAAATAACATTTGATTGGAAAAATAATTCAAATGCTGAAAGGCAAATTGCCCATAAATTCAAGTAGAAAAATAAACGAGGTCCTGAAGGTAGTTTCCATGGAATCAGTGAAAGATACTGATGTAGGAAATAAAACTCTGTTCTAAAAAGTAAAGTCATTTTACCCAAGGGCATTGTAGACTTAGCTGGTGCCAAAGAGTGTCAGGAGGTGATGACCACACCGTTCTAGGAAGTCCTGAGTAAGGACAAGGTATCAAGTGGTAAGACTCTTGGTGTGACAGAAATGTTTAAGACTGTATTGGCTCTTTATTCCCGTGAATCACAGAGTTGATTTGTTATCAGCATTAACAGCCTTTCTCCCTAAGAGAGGGGGAAGATACAGGAAGCATATGCTCCAGGCTATTTATGAAGATGTTGCCAGAAACGGGTGTAACATTCTGAACATGGTGACCTGCACCTTTAGATTATAATTGTACATGAAGTCATAACTAGACAGAAAGGACCTATAAGAGGTGCACTGAATGGAAACTCTTATTCCATCAGGAAGAGAATAACCCAGCATATTGCTGCTCTTGTACTCCACCTTTTAGTTCCTTTTGTCAGGAACAACTATACTCTGCTCAAACTTCTGTTTTATCTATTGTAATGACAAACATCTCATCTAGCAACACAGTTAATATTTACTCTAGAGATAGCTGCATATCTCTGAGAATGACGGATTTAAGAACTGCACTGCTAGTTTCTGTGTCAATGGCAGCTGCCCATACTTATTTTCAGACATTTATGGACTATTTACCCATTTATGACATGATTCAGAATAAACTATCAGCAAATTTGTACCAATTTCTTCATAACTTATTCTAGCTGAAATAAGCAAGCTGAGGTGAGGCTGCTGAAATGCAATAACATTTAAGATCCAGTTCACATTCTTCTGAGCTATATCAGACACACAAAACTCTTTCAATATAATATTCACTACCAGTTGCTTTTTTCTTTGCTCTTGATCTCCTCAGATCTGCTTCCTCCCTTCCCCCTAAGGTCACTAGAGCTGCAAGTATTTCATGCCTATGATTATGTTTTCTCTGGGTTTATTTTCTATATTATAGATATATATATATCTTCTATCTGTATCCTGTTCAGATAATAGAACTGACTATTTTACTAAATCAGGTTAATCTAGTGATGTTGATGCAGATTCATCTAATTATGAACTATGAATGGCTTTCAACAACCAAATGCTAACATTTAGGTTCTTATAAACATCCTCATTTTTTTCCTTAGCTTTCAGAACAAGACAAGAAAAAAGAGTGGATAGAAAACCTTAAAGGGTATAAAAGACTTACTAGAAACTAGAACTAGAAACATTTTAATAAATCTATAACAAATCTTTGATAAAACTACAAACATTTCTGGATGAATTTGTCACAATTTATATGCTTATTATACAGCTCTGGAATTCTCATTCATTTGATTTTCCATAGAAAACTCTTATCCTACAAAAATTATCTTGAGGTACCAGTCAAAATCCATGAGCTGTTACACATCAGAAGTGGCTGAGGTTTTTTGCCAGATTGGATGATCAGCTGGCACTGCTGTCTCATCATATGGACTTCTGCATAGGAAAGCAGTTTTTCTTTGCACAAAGACATTAAACAAGAGTTTCAGACATAAAACCACAAATAGCACTGATGTGCCATTTAGCAAGAAGGAGCTCTATGTTAAGTCCTTCATTCCAGTTACTTATTATGGAAGAAACAGATGGGATTTAATTTTTGCCTAACTGTTATGAACCATGAATAACTCCTTAGTAAATGCTGAGGGAGTACAAAGATATAACAAAACAGTCTGGAGACCAAAATATAAAATATGATTCAATGTGCAGAATAAATGGAACTGTCACCTGATTTATTGATTCCACCATCACTTCCTCACACATAATAGGCCACCAGATTGCAAAAATCTGGAACTTAGCTGCTTTACGTTTTCTGGCATGAACATTTCAATCCAATTAAAAGTCCTGATTCAAAGCCACTGAAATCAATCAGTACATCTCCTTTGATGTCAAAGGCTTCACTGGCCCTAAGAAATCTGATCTTCAGATCTTTGTATCTGAAAGACTATTCTTTCAGACAGTGCTTGCCTTTAACTTGGGTTTTCTTTCTTGCTTTTCATACTGTTCTGCCACATCTACCATTTCTTTCAAGGCTCTCCTCTAATTTAACATACGAACTTTCTGGTTTACTTCTAGTTGCTGAAACCCATCCTCCACAGTAACCATATTTTCTTTTGGGGATGTATCATAGCTTCTGGAGAAATATTTAATTGCAGCGTTATTGCATGCTTTCCATATTACCTGTGAGAACTAGTTGCATTAAATGTGGTTTATATTTTCAGTCATATAAAAGGGGGGTCGGGGGAATCCTAAGCTAAAAAATATGTTCATAGTCTGTTTTCTCCATGCTCAGCCCTTCTCTCTCTGAAGCCAGCTGGAGGTTTGCCACTGATTTAAACAGGAGATTGATAGGGCTTGAAATCAACTCTTTCGAGACATGCCCCCATTTTTTTTAAACAGTATCCTGATTATTTTCCATCATTTTCTTCTACCATTCTAGAGTACAATATAAATCAGAGAAATTTCTCTTTGTTGTTTGTCACATGTTTTCCTGGAAAATTCATAGTGGGGATTTAATGGAAGAACATCAGCAACACGTGTATACACGTTTTTCTTTTGAACTCACGTCTAAGGTGGTCTTCAGTACTCTATGATTTTTCCTGTTGTATGCAAAGTGACTCATTCGGGCTTTGGCACTGTTCACTATTTTCCTGCTGTTTGGAGAAAGAAAAAAAAAAAGCGAGTGTGAAGAGGCCTCTGCAGACTGGCTCCATCTGCACTTCCTCACCGACTCCTGAGCTGCCAGA
This sequence comes from Apteryx mantelli, assembly GCF_036417845.1. Taxonomy (NCBI): domain Eukaryota; kingdom Metazoa; phylum Chordata; class Aves; order Apterygiformes; family Apterygidae; genus Apteryx; species Apteryx mantelli. The sequence goes on along the minus strand of NC_089982.1, from coordinate 43,003,662 downwards.
ATATCAAGGACAGCCAGCGCTCCCCGCTCTCCAGCATCGCTCCCGCATCAGGGGCCATTGTCTCCCTCCACACTATTCTTATTTCAGGTTGTCACTCAATGGAGACATTGCTTGTATGGTTGCTTCACGAGTGCTAGGTCGTTCTGCCCTCAGAAGCAGTGTTTATAGCTTCACCCCAACCTTTTGCAAAGGGTGGCTGGCTGACACTGCTGTTGGCTTCAGTTAAAGGATAATTTTTTTTTACAAGCTCTCCTTTTACGTAGTTACTGCTAGTTGTGGGGGGGGGGTTGGGGTTTTTTTTATTTTTTAATATCCCCTCATCACTCCGTGCTATGCTGTGAGGCTAACATAGCCACCTCCACCACTATAAAGGAGATCAGTTCCTTTATAAATTAAAAGATACATAACAGCTGAGGACTGAAGGAGCCAGGAGCGGAAGTTTCTGTTAAGCTACAAAAGGGCTTCTGTGGGTAGTAGGCAATCAGAGCAAAGGAGCTTGTAGCATTGCTGTATGGATCATTAGCTAATTATAGGTCTTAATCATTTGCATATTGCAGAAAATAGCCACGCTGCAAATCAGATCCACTTAGCCCTTTTACAGACTGGTACAAAACTGAGAAGTAATTGTAAGGGTGGTTTATAATTGTAATTGTCTCTTTAATCTTGTGGTACCACTGCATGTGATGATATTCTAAAAATAAATTTCATACTTGTGACAACTTTAATATTATGAGGGAAGACAAAATGCAGATGTTCCTGAAGTTAAGGAATTTATAAACAAATGTACAGAATATTAAAAAGAGAGATTAAAAAGAATTTAACCATCAGCAATAACCTACAAGAATAATAACCCTGACAACCTAAGCTGAATGTTTGAAATGCATTGGTACAATTTCAGAACTGCTATTACAAAAATAAATAAATAAATCTTTCTCAAACTATGCTACATCCATCAACCTCTCTCAGTATAAAAGGCTCACACTTGGCTCACAGGTGCCAGGCCATCGCACAGGCCAGCAGTTGGAGTCCTTCACCCAAGGACTTTCAGCTGCTGTGGAGCACTCATTATGCCTGATTTAGTTCCGACACTTACACATACTCATACAGTATATACTCATACACATGCACAAAGAAAAAAAATACACAAATTCATATGACATTAAATATAAAAAATAATCATAAAGAATGTAATTCAATTCCTATACCGAGAGATTCTCAGGAGACTCAGTTATGATGCTCTAAATGGGTTTTGGAGATCTGTCCATGAATGCCCTCATCCAACACCTAGCCGAGTCAGTGGGAATTCTTCCACTCATCTGAGAGGATTTTTGGAATGGGGATCAGATTAAGTCACTTGTGTGAAAATCTCACTCAGATCATTCTGAATTGCCTTCTCTTGATGTAATTTTTCCCCCTTTATTTTTGTTAAAGAAGTCATTTCTGCTCAGTAGAGTTTTGTACCTTATTCTCTATTTACCATGGAGACACGAGACGACTATTAAAATAATGCTAAAAATAGTTTGATCCCTACCACAGGGGTCTTTGTCACTACCGAGTATAAGAAAGGCAAGATAAAGCAGCAAGTATCCATGGATCAGTCAGAAAATCCTGCTGTGAACACCCACCTGACAGCAGGTCTGTATGACAGCAATTGTCTTCATGGTCACTAAGATGACGCCACATGTCCTTACAGCAATCAGAGCCTGCAGTGAACCCCCCCCACACACTTTTTTATGCAAAAGAACCATTGTGCAAAATAAAGTATGCTCCAGAGCTAAGGAATAAAAAAAAGGAAAAAAAAAGCATGGACACATTCAGTAGGTGCCTTTCCTTGAACCATGCGTCACAAATGCAAAGAGATGGGCGTGTGGTTCTGCAATATTTAAGACCACTTTGTTGAACACAAGTCCTATAAACAGAGGAAAGCGTACAGAATAATACAAAGGAGACAGACTGCTGATTTTCCAGAAGTGGGAAGTATTTTGCACTTAAAGCAACGTCCAGGACCCTGTAGTGTAAAGGGCCTGTGCCCAAAACCCCTCTGCTCTATGCTGCATGTATCAAGCTGAGCCAGATGATGTTTCCGTCTTTATAAAAGCTGTCAATTTGCTTTACTGAACCGTCCACTTCCATCTTCCCCCACTTTTACTGCAGCTAAAGAGGTAATCAAGGCATGCATTGGTTTGCATATACAAACCACCTAGGCTGTGCACTCAGTGCCTCTTGTATAGAGATTCTTTGCATTTCCTGACTGCCATATCCACTCATTTTTCATCATGTATTTACATGTTTAGTGTTTTGTGGCAGGAACCATCTGTTTGCTCTGTAGAATAGCTAATGAAATGGGTATCCCTTCCCTTACTGAGGCATCTGGTTGCTGCTTCACTATTAATAACAACAACAAAGGAGAAGAAATCTTACTTTTCATTTTTAAATAGAAAATAAATGGTTTTTGGGGGTTTTTTTGAAAAGATTCTAAGGAAAAAAATAACAAACCTTTGCAGAATGGTAATAGAAAGCTCACTGCAAAAAAAAAGCATTTTTACCTCCTCTATAAGCGTGTTTACATGCTCACATGATTGGACACTGCATATATAATATCCAGCAGGTGGCAAGGATCCAAGCTGAAGAATACCAAAAATTAAACTCTATATGGCCCCTTCCTTTCACATGAATATCTTTGTAACACGTGTCTTATGAATAATTTTCAGTAATAAAGAGGCACTGCATTCCTGAGGAAGACACGATTTTTTTTATGTTTAAAGTGACTAGTGGTCTGTAATAGGACAGATATTTGAATAGTATAACGTAGTTAGAGGACTGGGGAGTGGGGAGGAAAATGTGTTTATAAAAATAAGGAGTCTAGAGGCAACATTTCTGGTCCAAATAACTTGTCCCAGTGTATTTACAAAGTCTAGCTGATGCACTAGAATTAGATTAACACAACATTGCTCATTTCCAAGTGCAAAGGCTGCGTGCAGAAAATGCTTGATGACAATGCTAAGAGGGAACTTGCTGAAGCAGTAAGACACAGATGGCCAGAATTCAGGTCTGAAACACCACAGGAGTCGAGCTGTACTGGGGCTGAGATGAGATTTCCCTGCATGCTGATCTGCTCTGCAAAGGACAAAGAGTGATTGTGTCTACTCTGGAGAAAAAAGGAAATGTTAGAACAGCTATGTGCAGCAGATTTAGGGATGGAGATGTGCCAGAAGAAGGTTCAAAACTTGTTTCTCTTGCCAATAATGAGCAAGCAGATTGAACATTTTAACATATAGATATCATTCTAAATGTAGTTAAAAATAAATTAAAAAAAAATCTTGGAATACAATCAATAAATCATTTGGTGCTGCTGGAATTATACTATTAGAGCTTTGGGTATTCTTCCCAAAGTAATAGTATGTCTATATGAAGGTTAAAAAAAAAAAAAAGTTTTGCTCTCACTCGATATGAACAAGATTTGCAGATTGTTTTAAAATAGAGGAAATTGTGAAGCAAGGGTGCGGTTAAACACTAGGGAAATAGAAATTGTCTCGTTGGTTTTATTATTAAAAAATTGTATTATATTGAGGCAAGTCATTCAATTTTCTGTGGATTGGTTCTCTATCTACTTCATACTGAGATTAGAATATTATTTCCTCTCTTCTGCTTTTGGGATCATAATTCTAACAAGAGGCATGCTTATAAGCCTGTCATTGCTAGTAGATGAATTGGGTGGCAGGGGAGGGGGGTGGGGGGAGGAAAAAGTACTTTAGACAGAAAGAAGCGAGCCTAGCAATATATTGGGACTCGTTTTAACACATTGATACAAACAGTTATTACCATATGGACCCATCTATGGTATCTCTAAATATTGTACTGGATGTAGCTGTAACATGTTTATTCTCACAGTAGGTGGAATTGCTCAGCTGGCATGAGGCATTGTAGGTAATATAAAGCAAAAATAATTCTGGATTACAGATATTTATACTGAAGATCTAAAAGATCTCCTGAAATCAAAGTTGATGAGCAAGTTTGCCCAGTCATAAATCTTGAATGCAAGGATCTATTTAAGTACAATTGCTGCCACTTCAGAGCTGCAGGTATTGCCCTTTGATGTCATTCTATGGTATTGTACTCTGTTTTTCAACTACGATCAGCAAAATAAGGTCTGAGGCATGCAAAGGAGAAACCATGTGTTTACTTTGAAACAGAGAAGTAGAGACAACACAAAGTGTTTGAACAGCACTTTCTAAGTAGTGGTCTGTTACACCTGTCATCAGCACATTTCAGATGTGTTCCTGAGCAGGGAAAGATGGTGCACAAGTCCCAAGTTATTCACACACAAGATATCAGAAGCACCTTCATCAAGTAATTTTTAAATGAGTGACGTATCAATGTTTAATCTTTCAACCTGCTTTGGAGAGAGGAAACTGTTTTTGTTCCATAAGCAGACATCCAAGAGGCATTTTAAAAAAAGTTTTGAATGACACAAGTTTTCTGTAAGTTTATCATCAGTTTTTGTCTAGAAGCTATTCAAAAAGCAATGAAATAGTTTATAAAAAGCACTACTCAAAATTACCTGAAACTCACTACTGTACTATAGTCAAAAAACTTCTATCACTAAACTGAAGTCTGTGTTCAGATAGCTATTCTGGGTGCTGCCGATTATTGGCATTTCATGACAGAAACTTACATAAATTAAGTTCTTGGCTTTATGGAATTAGATTGAAGACAGCCATAATGAAATACGAAATCAGCTTTATAATCCGTATTAGATTGCAGAATCTTGCAATTATCTTGTTCAACATGCTGAGCTTTCCAATACTAGACCATAGAATACATTGGGGACAGTCAGCATTATAATCAGATATCCAGGCACGTAATTCCAGATGTTAACAGTACCTATGGGCCTTTGATGATCTGGGCTTTAGAAGTCCTTTAAAGCCCAGCAAGACTTATAACTTTGAATCAGTGTCTTATCAGTAGCAGCACATGCTCAGCTACCTGAAGTCTCTGCTTGAGCCCTAGTTAACAAACATAAGCATAGAAAAGTAATATAAATGAGATTTAATTACCTATATATCTATCTATCTCAGCTATAGTCCTAGTAGTTATTATTCAGTTGGCAATGTAGAAAAACTCTGTGAAAGGAACAAAATAAATAATTACACACCTAATATGGTTAAAAACACCTAAAGCTTTTGTTAGTGTAAAAAAATAACTGTCTGGGTTCACAGGGTTGCCCTGCGAGATGTTACTCTGGTCCAGTACTTGCTCTGTCTGTCTGTCTCCCTCTCACACACACACAAACTCAGTGCTGTGCTTGGCTACCAGAAGGTCCTCCTGTCCCTAGGGCTGTCCATCTCAATGTCCTTGGCAAATACAGCTCCAGCAAGCTCCGTGTTCAGACTATTGTGTGCACTGACTCCCTGCTTTGCTTTTTATTGCTTCTAGGTTAGGTATGTACTGTGATCTCCCTCTAAGAAAATAGCCATCAAAATCTGTATCTAGTATTAAGCACTTTTGTCAAAATGAAGAATATATGTGGATAGGCAAGTAGAAGCCAGTCATAAAACACGAAAGAAGTATATGTAATAACACAGTGTTAATAAGATGCTGACTGGGCACTTTGATTTTTTTCAAATAATACCTCAGTCAAAAAGCACAAGTTCTTCAGGTGGGGAGAAGTAACTATGTTATTGTATGGATTGTAGTTATGATAGTTAGACAAGTGTATCTAATCACTGATCCTAAAAGCAGTAATGCAAAATATGTGTATTTTTGCTGTGGTTAATTGTGCAGTGTCCTTGGTGCTCAAACTGGCTAAAACAATTGCACAAAACTGCAAGTGCTATGACAGCTAAGAATTAAATTATAGTTAACACGAAATAATCCAATGCTACTCTAAAGCCAGGGTTGCTAAAATAGCAACCTTTAAATCCTTTTTATGTGGTTTATATGGGGCGGGTTTAGTTGTGGCAAACCTCAGCAGAGCCAGCTGCTTGCCTCTGCTGTGGCAGACCCCGAGTCCCCCCCAGATATGCCGGGAATGAGAAGCCTCACCACGGTTTGTCCCAGGGGTGCCACATCACAGCTGTCAGGAGGAGTAGGGCGAGTCTCTTTTTCAGAGGATAGAGAGGAGACACAACCCAAAAACAGCTAGCCTGCCCTGATACACAACCCAACAACAGAGGAGAGAGGCAAAGTCAAGCTGCTGGGTGGCTGCTACCGAGCAGGGAGGCCAGGGCCTCTGATGCCATTCTGGCAGCATTTGCCCATGACACCAATGCAACTGGGACTGGAAAGCGCTTCCCGTGCAGGATTCAGGGTTCATGGAGCAGCCCGGCACCCATCGGCTTCACTCCTGAAAAGCGAAACCAGGTGCCAGAGACAGAAACTTATTTTGCCTCTAATTACTGTTAGAAAAGTCAGCTGCATTAGTCCCTCTCATAAGTCTTTCAGTAGGGGTGCTGAATTCTCCCTGGCTGTAAGCTCGCATGCACCAAGTGCATCCTGTTACCAATATTGAGCTTAAAAGGTACTGTGGTGCAGATTACTTTTGTTATGAGACCCTAAACCTAAGTCCAGGTGTTAGGCATGCTTCACAAAAATAATTCTGGGAGTTGCTGCCCTCAGAAATAGAAGTTCAGCCAGTAAAAAATTCTTGTTTTCTATCTCCAACCGCTTCACAAAAAATAATTATAAACAGTTCATAGTGACATGACTATGGACAATTGAATTTTAGGAGTATAAGGATCCAGAACAGAATCCAAGATTCCATCTGATCATAGATCACTACTTCCAGAATGATGCAATCTAATGAAGAAAAGGATATACACCACTGAATGTGGCTATACTATTGAAAGCGTGACAAGACAAGGATAATACCACTTTTTCCACTATTCTTAAAGCCTTCCTTTAAACAGTTCCAGCTCTGAAGATTCTAAACACTTTGTTCCAAAAGCACTTAACCATAATATTTTTATTTCCACCTTTTTCTGAGATTCAAATTTTTTCTACAGAAAACCATACAGTGGTGGTGTATGTACAAACCAAGCTTCTATATCTAGTCTCCAGATTTCCTTACTGCTTCACAATGTGTGTGGATTACTTATAGTCTGCAGCTTTCAAGTATTCGCAGACATGGCTCAGGGGCTAAAAATATCTTGAAGACATATTCATCAGTACATGGTAAAACCGACAGTTTAGGACAAGCTGCCTGATGATAGAATTTGAACAGACTGAGAGAGCAGTGTTTTCAGCAGGAAGACTGAAGTCATTCTGTTACTGAAGTTAGAGTATTGAATTTGAAATATCTGTGTTGTAGTGAACCCAGTCAGTCCTTTTCAGCTGTCCTTCCGTCACCTTTAAAGGAACATTTAGGTAATGAAAGAAATTGACCAAAATAAAAAACATACCAACAGGCTAAGCATATAAAATTGAGTGTGTTTCTGGCTGACAAGCTATTCTTCCTTAAGCAAGGATGAAGGAACATTGTCTTGTTTTCACCCTTGCCAAAAGACCCTATTCAGAATAATACACAATCTTTCTAGAACATCACAGTCCATCAACAAATAATAGACATACTGCTCCGAGCCATGCTAATTCACGAGTTGACATTTGGATCTTTATTTATAAACATGCAATTGACAGTATAGGATTTTTTCTTAACCAGTTCTGCCTCTTGTTTGAAGTTTTGCCCTAGCTCATTGACCAAGTGAGTAAAATTATTATTAATAAACCACCACATTCTGTTGGCTAGCCCCTGGCAAGCTTGTATTTTTCAGTGTTACTGTTCTCCAAGTTCCCATCTTTCCATGATTATTTTGCTCCCCTGCAATCTTTCTTACTTTCTTCTGGATACCCTGGGAAATGTCTGGATTCTGCATGATTAAAGTTAATGGGAGCTTTGCCATCAACTTCAGTGAACACGGGATCAAGCTCTGTGCCAAATTCCATAAGCCTTCTATGTAAGCCACAACACCTGTTTTCTTTCTCCTCCTATGCCCCATTTCTCTTCATTGCACATTCTTCTCTGCTCTGACACCTATTAATCTATGCATTCCATCCAATCCATCATATTCATCTTTCTTCACTAGTTACGTACATTGTTGTGGTTCTATGCCTGGAATTAGCAGGAGAGTGTGAACTCACTTATAAAAGTGCTGCTTTTTGTACTGCCAAAGTAATGTCAGTACATCACAGAGCACAGGTCCAAAATGGTATGCAATATCTTTTCATGCATCTTGATCTGATTTTAAATTTTACTGCCACTCCCACTTGGAAAATCATCACCCTATGTATTTATTTCTAAAATTTTCTTATACCCAAGTGTTAAATCTTTGCCATTGTTCAGTTTGTTGAATTCTGGCCTTCTCCTTACTAGCAAATATAATGAATGTACTTTATTATTTCTGCCAAAATGTTTCAATAATCAAAAGCAAGCAATTCTCCATTCCCTGTGCTAAAGCCCTCCCTGGGTTTTTTGGTTTCAGTCCTCCCAAGTTTAATTAAAAAAAAAAAAAAAGTGCCTTTCAAAAACACCTATTGAGACAAGCAGAGCAAGTGAAATTATCTTAGGAAAGTGTAGAACTTCAGCTTTAGATTAATAGTCACTATGGAGTCTGAAAGCAAAGGCGATCATTTGGGAACGATCACTTGGGTCAGCAATCTCAAATACAGATTAATCATGGGGGGCGAGGGGGAAGTTTGGGAATGGCTGGTTCCTTATTGAATCAAGACCTACTGCTCTGTCTCTTTAGCATATCCTGTCATTTGTTAAGACCTTTCATTAGTTGTGTGAATGTAATCCACTACTTCATCTCCAATAAGCGTGACAGCCCAAGCAGCAGGTGAAGAACATCCTTTATTCATCTCCTTCCGACTTTGACTTTATTAGAGTGATACATCATTCAGGATTCAAATTAACGTCTATCCTAAGAGACATATTGTATGGCTTGATGTTTACTCTAAAGTGTTCTTTGAGTTTGCTGTCTACAGAAACAAAGTATACTGCCATTATTAGAAAATTTATCTTCCCCTACTGGAGACTGTTCTGTGAAACCCAAACTTCTACTCCTGGTAGTTTATAAGACATAATTTTTTTCCCTACTTTTTTCTTGGGAAAAATAAAGCCTGAGCAGCTGTAGTACTAAGTAATAGTATAATATTGTATGTTCATTCAAAACGTAGCTGAACACACAATCCAGAGTGTAAGTGCTAAATGCTCACTGCTTACTGACTGCTTTTATTAGAAGTTATGACATTATCTAAGAGAGACAATGACATGAAATATTTCATAATAATATCATAGCAGTTGACCTTTATGTCTTTATTACTAGCCCCTAAATACAAAATTAAGCAGCTTAATCAAATCCAACATCAGCACCAGACTGCTGAGATCCCTTGGTAAAGTAACCTGAACTGGTGTGTCAAAGAGAAATCATATGGCAGTCTTGTTATCACTGCTGTATTACACTTCATTTTTAATTAGCTGACCAATGACCTTTCTCATTAAATTATTGTTTCTTCTTCTGAGCAAAATCAGACTCAAGACTTACAGAAGCAAAGTAGTTCTGAAGCACTTGAACCAGGGGTAAAGGTTAAAAAAAAAAAAGAGAGCGAGAGAGAGAGAGAGAGAGAAAGATGGATTCTTTTAAATTGTCACCTGGTAGACAGAAGAGCGAAGTACTAAAGCAGACCCCTCAAAATGTGGAAAATGGAATACTTTAGTCAGCAGCACAAGCGGACTGGAGGAGTGCAAGTGACAACAGCGCCGCTTGTAACGATTCCTGTTGCCTTTCACAAACTATCAGAACTCCTATACCTCATTATTCAGATCTCAGAAGCATTCACTATAGGTGCCTTGATTTGGGTACGCATATTATTCTGACTGTACTGTTTTTATTTCCTTATCCTTACTTCTCCTATTATACATTATGTATCATATATTAGGCACCTGATTCTTTTCCTTTAAAAATATCCTTAAAATTAAGTATATGTTTAAGCACTCAGGGGAATTTAAGTGTGTATTGTGTAGCATTGAAGTTATTTTACAGGTACTGAGATTAGGGTACCTATATTTTTCGATTCTGATATTTTATCCAAATAAATCCTTTACAGTCAATGATTAAACTTGGGGCGGGGGAGTCCTACCTATAAGTAGGAAAAAAATAACCCAATACTCCAAACATTTACTTTCTTATTACTCAGTCTTGAAATAGACTGAAAGATTCAGTTTTAGATATTGTTAAACAATGGACAGAAAGATCAACCTCAGGGTATGCTTTATTCCCCTGTCATTGTGCTGTAAAATAGTACTTCTTGAAATATTTCTCATGCAAGTTTCTTTCTATTTTGAGGGCCTGTTCTGTACAGATATCAATATCAGTGTAATTGATACTCTGTCAGACCCCTACCCCACATACACGCACACGCTATGAACTGGAAAGTTTACAGCAGCAAAATTTACTTCAGCATCAACCGAACTGTACAAAACCCACTTGCACATCAATGGAACTACCCACTGTGCATTGGTTTTGTGTAGACAGGGAGTGCATCAGCTGATAATCTAATGAGGATGGATTGCATAAATAGTTCCACAAAGAGCAAATGTGCATAGATAGGGCAATAAATTGGAATGATTGATGGGACAAGCACCATGGTAAGATCAAAAGCAGGAGGCTGCAGCAAGCTTTTTTAATCACCAGACCTCACACTGCCATTAACCACTTCCCGTAAATGCTCCCTCAGCATTCTGGATGGGAGATTTTCCACGTCTTTTTGCTGTAGACCATTCAAGTTCAGTAGGATACAACCTCCTGCAGCACAGGAACCCACCAAGTGAAGTGCAAACAGGAGCGCTCTCAAGATGCCATCCACTCGAGTGAGGCACCTTTGCACGCTGCTGCACAAGGGTTTGGCCACCCTGGCTTCCCCCAGCTTGTCTGCTGCACACAGCCTTGCCTTTCACAGTACAGATCATGAGCCAAGACTTGGATTGCACCTTTGTGGGGAGCTGGGTGACATGAGCTGACCCCCCCCCCCAACCCTGCAGTGCTGTAGCATCCTTGACTGTTTCATAAAACACCACAGTGACTTTGCCAGATGAGTTCAGTATCTGGAAGGAGCACAGACTACCTGCATGCCTCCCCTCACCATCCTGTTATTATGCTTACAATGCCTGCCACTATATCTTGGTTTTGTTGTGTTGTTTTTTTTTTTTTTTATGTTTCCAGTTTCTCCCTTTGCCTTGAAAAGCTACTCATTCTCCTTTTGATCCCCTCACTTATCACCTGTTCCACCCCAAAACTCACCATCCCTGTTATTTCCTTCATCCCCCAAATTTCTCCAAACCTTTATCCTTTCCACACTAATACACCTTTACCAATTTATCCCCTTACTTTCTTCTCTGCATCTGCTCAAGTTTGCAGCATCACTGCATCTTATCACCCCTCAGAAACTTCCTCCTAAACCTGAGCTCCTCTTCCCAGGTCCCCTCCATCACTTCATCTTCCCCAGTGTTTGATTCTTTAGCAGCAGTTGGCTGCTGCAGCAGCTGCCTTTTTCTTGCCTATCTAATTATTGCAATAAATCTGTAAGAGATGTCAAAAGAGAGTGCTGAAATGCAATAAGTAGCAAGTTCAAAAGTACTCGCTCCTTTTCCTCCACAAGATAGAAAGGTGGACAGTTGAATTACACTGAGCTTTGCAGATGCTCCAGTGATCAAATGATCTCCTCCAGTTCTAAAAACTTCCATAATCCTAATGATTATGCCACCAAAGTCACAAACTAGAGCTTCTCAGGGAAAAAAAAAAAATTCCTTTCACCTAATTTATTCACACTATGTCATAATTTTATCAGCATTAACACTTTATTGTTTATTTTTACCATCTCTAATCCTTTTCTTTGCATTTTTATGTCTTTCCATTGAAAGAATTAACAAGCATGATGAATGTGCCACTTCAAAGGCCATCTTAGCTTTACTTCTTCAGTGTTTTCACAGCCAAAAGAGACCTTTTTTTGTTTGTTTGCTTTGTCCCAGAGAGATAACCTATCAAGCAACCATTCATTAGGGGGAGGATGAGGAAATCAAACACGCAACATAAACATGATGCATTTTTCAACATCTTACAACTATTTTTTTTAAAAAAGAATAAACACACATATATTAAAGGAATTTTACACTGAAGAACAAGAGACATTTTGGGAGTAGGTTTTTTTTTTTTTTGTAGTCTTAGGGCATAAAGATTAAAATAGATTCTCAGTGAGATTAAGATAAACTTGCGTGCCTGGTTCACTTTGAAAACATAGCCATTTTTGTCAGGTCAGGTCAAACTTTAAAAAAAAAAAAAAATCCTTTTGAAGCAAATTTTCAAGAAAGTGTTCATCATAGCCCACATCGCATCTGACCATTAGAATGCTGTTACTAGTACCTGAGGATCTGATAATTCTTAAAGAACATATTCACAAGGTAGTCTCATTGAACAAGCTGAGATGTGAAGGCAAACATAAATGCTTGAAGAAATAATCGTTCAGAAAAGGGTTGCAGGATTTTCTGAGACGTGCAGATCAAATAACTGGAAATGAGGGGAAGAAAATTACTACTACTTTTTTGAATTTATATTGTTTTTAAGATAGTAACCATATCTCTTTTCTCTTTGAGGATTTCAATGAGAAAAGTCTAGAAGACAAAGTAGCTTAAGAGCTTTGCGGGTCACCTTAGGCACTATGGGCATTTCTTACCAACTTGGCCAAGATTTGCTTTAACCCCATAGTTAACCCAGAAAACAGAAAAAAAGATAGGAAAGTCGCCCACTCTGAACAGTCTAACTAGCCAGATGCAAAAGATTTGCAATGGGATTTATTTGTACAACTGGTTTCCCTTTCTGAAATTGAATCCCATAATTAACAAAAATCCTTATGGGGAAGGCTTTGAACCTAGAGGAAGGGAGCTGCATCACCAACTCAAAGACTTCATCAGCCAGTGTAAATCCAACCTAAACACAAAACAAATTCATGCTACTGGAATCATTGCCACAGCTTGACTATATGACTAAATTGCAACAAAGTACAGAAAAAGAAAATTCACATCAGATATACTACAATGCTTCACATAACAAGGTGTGAACAGGAACATAATGACAACAAAATCTCAGCTGGAAATTGCAAAACAGTAATGGGCTGAGGTTCTGAAAATGCAGCAGAGCCTGAACTGACTTCCGCTCTACTGCAAGACAGATATTTAAACATTTCAGTCATCCATAACTTAAGAGATGCTTTTTAATTTTGATTTGTGTTTGGGAATTTGTGATCAAAGAGGGACACATGAAAGTAGTTTTTGGTTTTATCTCAGAAGTCAGTCATTCTGGAAACAAGACTGCTCACCAGCAAAGCATGTTTTCATTCTTTATTTTCCCCTTGCTTGAGCAGGCTGCTCTGCAGAATTCACCAGTAAGAATTGTGAAAATTACTTCTATGGAAGACTTGTACCTTGAGGCTAAATCAAATACACTGAGCTTTCACTCCTTACCTAATATGCATTCTTTATGTGTTAAAATAAAATAACATATGGAATGGCTCCTGCTTTTTTCAACACCTGGAACTGTGTGGTGCCTTATAAAGCACAGAAGTTATCTGATATATATAATATTCTGACTACATAAAACTGTATTCCCAGAATCAGAGTAAAACACTAGATCTGCACAGGTTGCCTTGCTTTTCTACACTCAAATGAAGACTGCTCCTCATTTGTGAAAGAAAATTAGTTTCATTAAATCAATCTCTTTAATAGGTTAATCTCCTGTTCTATATGCAGGTGTGAATTTGTTAGTCTGAGATAGACATCTTTCACCCAAGGCTGCTAACCTTATGCCTCAAAGGGATCACTCACTCAGAAACCAAAAGGACAAACACCTTTTTGTCAAAGTGTCAAATCAAAGCATAAATCAAACAACAGATGTTCAAAATACCTCTTCTAACCATCTGTGGTTAAAGTACAAAGAAATATATTTAATAAGCTTCAAAAATGCATGTTTGTGACTTGCTGATAATATCGCATAATAAAATGTCTCGAGTGCAAGATGCCCCATGGTATGTGCAGCACTAGGAATGGAGGAATTTATCCTGGGATCCCTTCGGCAATCAAAGGCTCCAGAACGATTTCATGGAGAATTTTCAACTGACTTTTATCTAAGGCCATACTGCCTGGTTAGGGGAGGCATTTTCCATAAATTAATGACTTAATTCAGTTTTCACTTTTGCTTTCTGTTTCACTTGAAAAGAAAACCCTGAGGCCAGCAATACTGAGGTACAGTGCTAACCAATAGTGGACTGCTTTCAGGGGTAGCTCCACTGCTGACCTTGACTGCAAGTGCAGCTTCTTGTTAAAAAAGAGGATATGCAAGGAAACCTGTCTCTGGAGCTTTCATCACATTAGGAAACAAGAATGAGGAGATGCAGTCAGCATAAGTGCATGACAATAATTAGTTGCTGGAATTCAGGATTAAGCATTCCTGTAGTTTTTATTGTGTACACTTATGTTCAGATACTCTGTTGAGAAAACAAATAATCAGTTGAACTTCTGATAGGAACATGGATGTAAAGAAATAGCAATAACAATCAACCCTTACAGGAGAAAACAAGTTTAAGTAAGTGTCTTAGTTTCCTGCAAGCCAATATATAAGTTCTGGATCCCTGCAGCTAGGATCCATACAGAAGCAATGAGGGAGGAAGGAAAAGGTAGCTAAAAAAAGCAGATGGGTGGACAGAACGGAAATAATAAACAGTGAGAGAGAGAGACTGCTATAAAGGGGAAAACACTAGAAGAATTAATGGGGAGATAGAAAATGAAGACCTGAGAAATAAAGCTGAGCAATTACGCAGCATGTAGAAAGATACTTGACAGGGTACATTCTTGAGGGACATGTGGGATTACTGGTTGCCTCAGGTAGAGCAGCTCCTCATACCTAGACACCAGAACCATGGAAGAACACCATCTGGAGCGCCTCTCTACTCCTTCATTGACTGAAAATTCAAAACAGAATTTCACTAACTAAGGAGCATTTCATACTGAAGATGCAGTAAAGAAAGCTTCAAAGAGTATGAATTAAAATAAAACTTAGATTAAAAGTTCAGCATGTTATGACTGAGCTATTAACTTTCTTTCTGGCTTATAATCCAAGAACTGCAATACAGTGATTTCCCTCTCTGATTCGTCATGCTAGGAAAACATTTTCCCAGTACAGAATTAATTAGAAGTTCTGCTATGAGCTCAAGACAGCAGATCTCCCCTAAATTTTGTTTTAGTTGTATGTGAAAATAAGGAAAACAGTAGATGAAGAACTTCTCAGTATATTATACAGCATTACTGAACATTCAGATATGTTAAACCTTTTTATACTAGCTACACTTGAATAAGACAATCACCTGAACAGACAAATATGCGAAATCCAGTGCACGCTAAGTCAAATATTATTACAGGCTTTTCTAGCTCTGGGCTAAATCCAGAAAACCACAAAAAAGCCTGAAGAAAAGGTGGATCTGGAATATACATGCAGCAAAGCTTCCTTGTGTCCTGTGCTATTACACAGGCTTTGCTCATCGGAAAAAGAGGAAGTGCAAATGGAACATCTGCAATGTCTAAAGTATTCTAAAGGGAATATACGGGAAGGATGTTACAAAGCTATTTGAGCTAGTGTCAAACATGGATAAGAGATGCAAAACCAGATGAAGGACAGTAAACCACATGCTAACAGAGTTCAACATATGAAAAATTATAAAGCAATATAACAAATATATATGCAACTCTGAAAGTTATTAAACAAGTAGGAACAAGCAAGAATCAAACTCAGTGGACCTCTGTTAATCTAAACTTGTCCTATAGTTTTCCCCAGTATTAGAAGATTTGTTCACAACAAGAGTAGAACAGTTAAGGTAAAAGTTATCACTTTGAAAGAGTTGCAGCACCTACCTGAAAGAATTTTTTGTTGAAATCTGTAATAGTCTCTTTATGCAGGTATTATACTGCCATCTCGTGTGTGCTGTGTATATTGCAAAAAAACAAGGAAACAGGCTCGCAGAAGTACATCGTGCAGCTGAAGTCTCCCTCACCTGTCGATCTCAATGCATTTTATTTTGCAAAAAAAAAAGATTTCCTCCAGGTTGCTCAATCCCAAGAAACACACGATTTGTATTATAAAGAAATTCAGTACCGTAAAGAAAGTATTATTTTAAAAGCAGATATTCAACTGAGTCCCATTCTGTGGTATTCACTGGGTATATCTACCAAAAATTTTAGGAATTTCAACTGTTTTCATGCACTGAGGGGTGTCCTGGATTCCATGTTCCTCATCCAGAGGGGACGTGAGCCCTCACCCCAAACGAACATCATCACCACCAGGCTCTGCAGCAAAACCGGGTTGATGAGAAGGGAACAATCCCAGACTTTCTCATCCCACTTTGTATAACTAATTAAACAGTTGCTGAGCAAAAGGACCAGAGCTCAGCTGCACCACATCCCACCCCCATGAAGAGACACAATCTTTCATGAACACTCTGGCAGAAGACCGACTGTCCCACACATCAGCTGCAGTGGCACAGTCCCACTCTGCTCTGTGAGCCGCTCCTCAGGCAGCCGAACCAGAGCCTCCCAGGTCACCTCCAAGAGGGAATCAGGGTTTCCCACAAGCAGGGCAGCCTTAGCGCAGCAGTGCCATGTGGCTCAGGGAGCTCCCATGTGTGATCACTGTCTTTCCCTGCTTTCCTGTGTAAGAGGTACAGCTGGACCTAATTAACAGCTGTGACTACTCCTGGACCCAAGGCATGCAGAAGTTAAATATATAAATATATATATAAATATATACATGATATATACTACTTGCAAGACCGTGTGCTGAGCAATGCCCCCACCATGCGTTTGAATATGTATGTGGGCCTCAACCCAGTTTAAAAAATTGGGCTTTTAAACCAAGACCTCTGAAGCATTTATTTCTCAAACTTTTCTGGTAAGAGTTATCTTTTTTTGAAAGAGTTCTTTCAAAGTACGAAGTGGCCAAAATCCATAACACAAATGTTAACTTACGATATACTCCTGATTACAGAGGAACAAGTATATGCCCCAGCATTGTATTCAAGGGCTTCCAGCTGGCCACTCCAGCACTGAGTGATCCCACCTTCCCATCAAGCCCTTCTTTGCAGTGAAAGCTGAAGAGGAAAAGAGAGAAAATGGTTTCACACTTACCCTATCTGTCAGTTTGCCAGAGGGAGGAACAGGCTTTCCACTGGAAAGAAAGAATAGGAAAGAATCCTTAATATGATCAAAAAGGGAAGTAATATCTGTAAAATATGCCTTTGCTTTCAAAGTCAGCCTTCCCAGCTATGGAACTGAAGAAGCTACTTTAAGCCCCAACATCAGTTACAAATACCAGATTTTATGAGAACTCACTACAGCTGCTCTTTTTAGTGCCACACCATTTTAACAACATATCAAGGGCCTGATGTTATGCATAGTCAGTGGATTTTATCTTCTTTTTGGCGGCTCTTAGGGTTTGAATTACTAGTTCTTATTAACACATTTGCTTTATTTGTTTGTTTTAATGCATTTATCATTTGATACTGCAGGGGGTGCAGTATCAATAAATGTATTTAATAGCCTGTAGCCTTTTGTTTAGCTGTTACATTATACATTTGTATTTGTTATTACTGAAGTTAATATTCAAAATACATCCTTTTTCTTCCAAAATCAGTATTGGCTTGTTATTGACCCACACATATTATTCACACTGCACTTCAGGATGCAAACACACATGTAGTCCATAAACAGCTGAGCTAGAGGAGGAGGGTAGCAAGCTCCCTCATTCATTTCAGTCTAAAAGAGCCAAGTTAGCAAAGACCAAATTTTCAAGCTAACCAATATCATTTTAAGTGAAACTCTACAGTGGCTTTATCAAGAGATCAGAGAGATAAGTAACTTATAGTAAGGAGGGTGATGATGAACAATTAGTGCTGATAACTCCTCTCTTTAGTACAGCTGATTTAGGCATCATGCCAAAGGAAAGGTAGCAAGTGTGAACTGAGTTCCAGGCTAATTATAATTCTTTTACTCCAGATATGTTGATCACTAATTCAGCAAGATACTGATGCCTGTATGTACCACTAATCATGTAAATACTCCCATTCACTTTAATAAGGCTGCTCAAGAACAGAAGTGAGACAAGTACTTCAGTATCTTGCTGAATTAAATCTTTAATAAATGTAGAGATACAAAACTAGTGAGAGATTTTAGTGTACCCCTTCTATCCCACTCTTGTGCACTGCCTCCCTCATTCTGTCAGCATCCTTAACCTTCTTCCAGCCCTAAAATCACAAATCTCCATAGGCATCTGTAGCATCATCTAAGTTAGGTCAGGCATACCTGTAGCCATTCAGCTTTTGGTCAGAAAAAGCTGCCATTGCTATAGCTAGGGCTAGGTAATTTTCCCATTTGTTGAAATAAAAACATTTGCAAATGATTAGCTGATTGTTGACTTACTACCTGATTAGCTAGTAGAATAAATTGATGTTTTCTTTAGATGCATGAAGATACGTAAAGAATGTAATTCTTTCTATGATAATAAGTATCTGCCTTATTTTTGCTAAAAGAAAAAATATTTTTTAATTAAAAAAAACTGTTCCAAACAGAGGATATTATATATAAATTGATCTTTTTCTAATGATTTCTAGTGATTTTTTTGATCCAAAGAGGAAATAACAAGATGCTTTCATTAAAATTCAAGAGAGAAAGAATTCCTATGGTTAGATGGCTGATAATGTAGAGATTTCAACAGCATCCTAATGACAGGCCTCAATTTATTTATTTGGCAATACAGGAAGATATTGCAAGACTATTCGGTCTTTAACTTATAAAACAGCTTTCCATTTGAACTGTACGAGCATGGGAAAGATGTTAATCTAAGGAGCTATAGAAGGGTCAAGGGACTTCTAAAGAGACTACCGATTTCTGAGTTAGAGCGTAAGATGAAACCCATACCAAGTGCATGTATGTGTGCTGGTCTTGAAAGTTTGCTTTTAAGTACGAATCACCAGCTGAAGTCAAGCAAGATGATTCTCAGGCTGTTCAAACTATAACTTAACAAGAAAGACTTTGATGATCATATGCTCGCACAAAAAATTTTACAGCAAGAGTATACTGACAAACATGATTTCTTGTCATTCATCTCACAGAACTGTTTCCCAAAGGCCGTTGTCAGTTACTGAGCTACATCTGCCACAGTGGATGGCAAAGTTTCCACTGAATTTAGCTGTGAGGGATGTAAGTCCTTAACTGGAAGAATAGGATTTTACATTCTTGTCCTAAAAATGACATCTTCCATTTAAGTTGCTGCAGTGTTTTGCATGTTTTCTATTTCTCTTTTAATAAAGAAAGCAGTAAAATAATGGAGGCAAAATGATAATATAGAGAGGAAAAACTGAATGGAATTTCCTATGGGAGAGCTAGGCTTTTTTTACCAAAAAGTGCAGCTATCTGTTCAGAGTCAATCTAATATCCAGATGTACCCAGAACTCAGCACTTCCAAATATTTCAGGTATGTGAATTTTCAGAACATGACACATTATGCCAAAAATGCACACAGGAGAGGAAACAGGTAATTGTGAGGGAAATGTGCAGTAGCAGCCAATGCCAAACTGCCATTGCTCAGTGTGTAAAAGCTGGGAAAGAGGATCTTTGTGGTGGAAAGAAAAGGGACACAAGGTCATTTTCTGCTCCCAAGGATGGCATTTAAATCCAGAATAATTCCACTGAAGTCAATGGTTTTAAATACAGAGTGGAAAATAAAATCTGGCTGTTATTCCTTGTTACAATGCTCTTAAGCACAAAGGGAGGGGGAGAGTCAGTTCAGCACATCTTTGCTTTAGGGCTCTCCTGTCTAGGGGCAGTTGGGATCAGGTCTGAATAGGTACTTAAATATTTGAGTTTGTGGACTCACAAACAGTGTTGGATTAAGGGAAGATTTGGAGGATGGTCACCTCCTAAACCAAAATTTGTCTGTCCCATTTCTCTAACAGAGGATGCCACCCGGCAGGAGTGGTTTGACCCACAAGGTGTTTCCTACTTCACAGAATTCCCAGGTGAAAACACATTAATACTGTGATCTTGGCAACAACAGGTAGCACAGATGTCTGGAGCCTGTTTAAAATTTTGGTCATCAACTACTAATTAAAGGGCATTTAGCACATTTAAATAGTTCTCTGTTTTATGTTTAGATTCCCCAGATGCTAAGCATCCAATTTTGTAGGGTTGGGGTTTTTTTTCAGCTTTTCAGTTCAAGTCTTCCAAATACTAAAAGCTTTGACTGGAAAAAAGTCATTGTGAGGAAGGGCTTGCACAATTAGATTTTTATCTTTTGTTTTTTCTGATCTGCAATTTTCTAAAAGAAAAATATTGGAAAACATTCACTGGAAAAATATGAGGTTTTTTATTATTTTAGGTTTCTGAGTGTATTTCAGACCAAAGAAAAAAGTGAGTTCATATTTAAGTATCTGTTGATTCCTCAAATAAATAATAATGTTGTATCTTTCTTATGGTTTGTAGCCCCATATTACTGTTTTTTTCATTTCCCAACCCTAGGTAGAAAGCCAAAATATTTGACTAGCTAAAGAAAGGCACATTTTAGTCTAGGACGATAAATTTCTCTTTGTCAATCCTCCATGGTCATGCAGGAATCTAATTCAAGCTGAATCTTCTCTGTTTATACACTTCTCTGATTCTGCAAGCAGAAAGTAATTGAGGTACTTTCCTTGGACTTGCAACACAGATGAGAGTTGCAAGATTATAAGAGATGGGCCTTTCATCTCCACAACACTAGTTTCCATCTTGTCTCTTCTCTTTGTATCCCCTCTTTGTAACCTCATGGTAAACAAATGATATACATTACAAAGAGACGGGGAAAACATTATAGAAATAAGCAAAATGAATGTGAGCTATTGCCTCAATGTATTTCAGCAAGTTACTGCTTGGCCACACAGCACAGATTCACAGCTGGTATACACTGATATGCCTCCGCTAGCTCCCCTACAGCAATGCCAGTTACTGCTGCTGTGGACCTTCAGCCTAACCTCAGCATCCTAAGGTTTCATAGCACATTTCCAACATACTAACTTGAAGAAATATCTTGGAGACATCAAAGGAAAGTACATGCTTGTGTTGACAGGATCTCAGTAACAGTAATTGTGACCCTGACATTAGAAGTACAGCTTAGAAGTATTAGTTATTTAACTGAGCACAGGGAAAAGTTGGGAGGAAGAACATATTGAACAGAATCCCTTTCTAAACTTTTTCTCCCCTAATAATCTACTCAGCTGTGAAAATCTGTAATATAATTATCTGATGTCCTCGGAGAAGAAGTTGTTTAAGATTAAAAGTGTGGTGCAGCTTGGTTATCTTCCTTGACTGTATGTTCAGAGTTGCCATAAGCATGCATATTTCAAGCTCTCAACCTCTGCCGTGGTCAAGAAAGAGCTGCTTTGGGTGTGCCTCAGTACAGTCAGGTGCTTAGCTGTTTGCCTGCGGTCTATGAAGCTTATCCTAATATTGCCTCTCATAACGGAGTATGATTCTGATTCTAAGATTAAGACTCTTCAGGTCTTTATCCAAGACTATCATACAAGAAAGCAGTAACTTAAACTATCTGAACTGATGAGTTAATCAAGTGTTCAAGTTAATGGGGTAGGGATTAGGATAGGTCAAACAAAGCCATTTCATGAGACCATCCTCTCTTTTAGAAAAAATATGCCTTGCAAGGGAAAATGAGAAATGGAATATGAATAAAAACATGAGGTCCCCAGTCCTGAAGTCTGAGTCACCTACAGTTGACAGTAATATGCTAAGAAAAATGGCAGATCTTGTGCTTCCCACTGGTTAAGTGAGAGAAAAGGTTGTTAATTTATTACTGGTCAACAAATACAAAGATCTGAGATAACCCCTACTGCTGCTGTTTGTTAAAAGGATATGCAAAGAAAACACTTAGAGTGAAGTACTGAAATTCAGGGATGATGAAATACATATGTGTACATATTGTATGTATATTGTACATATATTAATAAAAAAATATATTCATGACCTTAATTTTTGTTTCCATTTTTTACTGCTTTTTTATGGTTTAATCAGTATCCACCAAAGTATACATTTGTCCAGTAATGTATAAGTTATCATGCAGTTGTTTGCACTAATAGAATTAATAGTATGAGGACCTGTGAATAAATGGAAGCAGAAAAGGAACTGAACTGCAGTTTTTGATTACACCTTTTTAACCCCATCTGTGCTCTTTCACTCTGAAGAAGTCCTTTACCTCACTCATCCCTCTCCCCAAGAAAAAAAGATCAACTATGTATCAATGAAACATATTCTTTGTCAGAGTGTCCTTCTGCTAGAAGCCAGCAGCAAAATGAAACATTTTCAAAAGGTCAATCCACTTCGGTAATTTATTTTATTGCGATAACTCCTTAAAATGTCCCAAGATAATTTCCCTTAAAAGGTTATTTAAGAAAAACCCACTGCACATGCATCTTCACAATGCAGCAATTCAAATTAAATATTAGGGTGTATATCTTCAAAATTTGGATGAATATTGGACACAACTGCTCGTTATTCTGTTATATTCCAACTGTGAGAAGCAGTTTTAGCAAAACTGAATGCTTGAAAAGGAGAAAAGCAACACTTGAAAAATATCGTGCTGGAAGAATTTCACTTCTCTGTAAATAAAAAAGATTTGTTAGCACTGGAACAGTTTCTTAGAAATTCAAGGAGAAGAATTGCTCAGTGAAGGTCTGCCTGGACATACAAAATAAAGACTATTCTTTGCCTTCAGCAATTTCTGTCCGAAGGCCCAGAATAATGAGGCTGTTTATTCAAAAGGAAAAAACAGTGCATGTTTTGTGACCATATTACCCTCTATTATCAACACCATCTTAGCTTCATCTCTTAGATAACAAATTTAGCAGTACCACAATCTATTTGATATGTACTGACCTGGAATCCTGTGTCTTCAACAGCACATAGATCTTCAAGGATTTTAGCAGGCATCTCATAGTCAGGAATACTGGAATGAAAAAAGGAGACTGTGCAGAAAGAACAACTAAAAACTTCTGAAGAGGGGGAGGAATTATGCCTGGCTTTGACTTCACATCCCTCCCAATGAAAGTAGCTGGATTTGAGAGTAATGGAGACTTGCGATACAAGCAATTTTCCTGAATGTTATGGGAGCCAAAGTTGCTGACATTGTAAACGTTCTACAAGTAAGCCAGGCTGTAGTTAGTAAATTCTAGGAATACTGTAATTCTGGGAAAAATGAAACCCCTATAAGACTGAAGGAGGAGAGAAAGTCCTCTTAAGTGTTTTCATTGATGTTAATGTCAAACACATTATTACAGCATTTCAGCAGGTTCTGTTATATGACATCTGATAGGCATGTTTTAAAATACAGTTTAAAGTCAAGGCTAAAATCTAACTTGTTTTTTGTTCAGAGTGTAGATGGTAAGGGAACCCAAAAGCAGACATACATAGAAAATCAATACCCACACGTTTTTAATGGCATAGAGATACTGCCCACAGAAGCCGAGACTGAATTCTCAAAATCTAGTAATTAATGCATCCAAAATTGTTTTTAGAATGATGACACAAAAGCTCCAGGGGAGTGTGATCTTCTAATACCTCAGGAAATAATTAATCCAAATAAGACAATCACCTTAGAGGGTGTATCCATGAAGAACAGAGGACTGGTTCAGCCAAACATCATAAATGTGTCTTTTAGAAAGACGTTGGTCTTATTTAAAAAATCTATGATGTGATGAAAAAATCTACTATACAGTTACAAGAACTATTGAAAAAGTGAATAAACCTCACTGAGAAAATATTAAACATTACTTCTTCTGAATTTGCCTAGCTTCATCTGCCAACCTTTTGATCTTGTTATGGTTCTCTTTGCTAGATTGTGGGTCCAGTTATGTGGATACATTAATGAAAACTATCAAACCAGAAAAATGTTTTAAATATAACATTATACCCTAAAATCTCAATTTTTTTAATGGACATGTTTAAAAATGAAAGACTCAAGTGGAAGCAGAATTGTTTGTTTTCAAAATGTTACCATTTACCTATTAATAACCCTTTTTATGATTTTTCATTCTATAATTTTTAAAGGCATCTAAGACGGGCAAAAAGTTTTATCTAAAGTCAACAGTGTTGTTAAACAAATAGTTACTGCAATTTTTTTACAATCATTTTATTTGTAATTATTGTATTTCTGTTTTGGAATTCACAGTATTTTCTATTTTTATCTTGGTTTCAATTTTCTCAAATTTAAAATAAGGTCTGTGAGATAAATTCATTTTGAAACTGTCTGTGACTACATCTACAAATTTAACTGCTGTGCTGAAACAAAGTTCCACTGGGTAAAAAATTCATTCTTCTGTGACATTTGTTCAACTGTCTTATATGTGGGGTTTTTTTGTTTTTTTTTGCACTTTATTTTCCAGGCAACTATTTATCTAAGAATTTTTAATTTAATATGCCAGCAACTTATGTAATCCTATAACTAATAGTACTGAATAGTTTTCACATTAATTTGAATTTATCTTGGCGTTTTGTAATGCCTCCAGTACACTGGCCAACAGATATTCACTGACTTAATTTAGAATGTCCTCCGAATCTTGTTTCTTTTCAGTGGAAATCCCCTGCAAGCTATGTCTAACTTTTGAGACATTACAAGAATGATCAGAAGATTCTGCAAATGTTTAACATCTTGCATATTACCATATACACAGAGAGGCATCTGATGTTGAAACTTGTCAATTGGAAATGTGCAACTGGAAAGCAAAAGACAGGATCTGGTTTTATTTGGATGAGAATGTATCATGCGTCATATAATGAAGTTCAGAATGAGTTTCTTCTCATTTAGTCTTCCAGTTTCCTGAAGAAGGCACAAGAAAAGACTCCCTTCAGAAGTCTCTTTTGCAGAATTCCTACTACAATAGCTAATAGGATTTTTAGGGCAAAATGCAGTAAAAGATTCAAGTCTACAGGCTTCAACACAATGCATGAAGGGAATCTGGTGCATCAGGCAGGGGGCAGAAGAGCCAGCACGCTGAGCCAGGAGCCCCCTTGGTCATTTCCACATAGCCACCGACTACATTAGAATTATGTTACCTACTTTAAAATATTCCTGGGAGCAGTGGCTTCCCATGCTTTCCCTGCCTCTTTGGTAAGCTGGCTGCCAGGTCTCCCCTCTGAGGGGCACCTGCTTTGCCCTCTGCCCTCCAGAGCTACCTGGCCACATAACCCAAGGGGCCACTTGGGACTCACATGTCTAATTCATAAAGCCATGTTCCCTTCATGGTCAATGTAATAGCTCCCCACAAGGGTGTCTGAGCAATTAGGTGCCCAAAATAGTCTAGAAAGGACACTGTAGATTCTTGCCCTGTCCCTTACCTCCGCATGCATTTAGGTATATTCACACAATGCATCCAAAAGCTAAACTTTGCAACATTTAAATCTTTTCTTTGCAGATAAGACCTTTCTGGGACCTATGTTTTTATAATCTAAACATATGCAGGCGCTGTTGTTCTTCAGACTGCCTCCCAACAACTTTCATCACAGTCATTAAGACCTAATACCACCAGGATCTGAGTGATTGCCTCTCACCTGCCACACAACAACAACCAGTGCTGTGCAGCACAGTCCCATTTCAGTGCAGTCCTGCTCCCAGGGCTGCTGCAGTGTTTTATCCAATGCTTCTTGAAACTGAAAAGCATTCCAGCCCCTTGAATAAGGAACACAAAGCTGATTTGCTTATATGTGTGTATATAAGGATAAATATCACAGTCAGAATACACCTTAAAATAAATTATTGGGATCTGAATGGGAGAGAAGGAGTTAAGTAACCTAAGTTTACTGCAATTCCTTTTCAGATTGAGTTTCTGAAACCAAGTCTAACCTTTGGGATCCAGAAGCACTTCCCAGCCTCCAAGTCTGGATGCCTGCCATGATCTGACGCGAAGTCGGGGCATAGGCCAGATCCTTCCTCCTACACCATCGGGGAGATGCAGCAGTTGTCTACCTCCATGGGAAGATACCACAGCACACCAGGCAAAAGTGAGCTATTGTATTGCTCTGGTTAAGTTCCCATTCTGGAGAACTGAGGGTTCGGGACGTCAGGACACACCATAGGGCACCTGCTGCATGGTGCAAATGTAAACTTAGGGCCTTTAGACACAAGAGTGCCCTGTAAGCTGGTCCTGATGGGTCTTGGCACAAGCCTTGAGCTGCTCAGGCTGCGTTAGTTTTTGACACTCCCAGCAAGAGAACTGCAGGCAGCCA
This sequence comes from Apteryx mantelli, assembly GCF_036417845.1. Taxonomy (NCBI): domain Eukaryota; kingdom Metazoa; phylum Chordata; class Aves; order Apterygiformes; family Apterygidae; genus Apteryx; species Apteryx mantelli. The sequence continues at coordinate 42,977,309 of NC_089982.1, read as the reverse complement.
AGGAAAGTCCCATGAGCAGATATTTAGTGAGCTGAAGGGAGGCAAAACAAACCGTAATATTGTACTGCTCTTGGCAGCCAAGTCCCTTCTTGAATCTTGTCCATAGTTTCTGAAACGTGTTTAATTTACCTTTTGAGCTAGAGGTGTTGGAATGTGGAAGAGGGATGTTGACTCTGCACACTTGGATACCAGAGTATGCGCCTCAGAGGACTGGAGAACAGAAATCTCAAATTATTGGATTGTATTGCAATGGTGTTATCTCCTTTATTGTTACAGTGTTATCATCAGGTCAGAAGTTCATCTAGCACAGTATTTTGTCTCTGATTATGGCCCTGATCACATCCTTCGTGGTGGATGTAACAAAAATGTCCCCCTGATTTATCCTCCTATCTTCTAGCGACCAGTGGTTCAGAGGCTTATTGAGCTGTAATGTGCCACTAGTCATGTTAATCTCCATTATTTCTACTTTTGCTCTTGCAGTAACCCTTAAACAAGGGTTATTTCACTTTGTGAAAATTTACTTAATTTCTTCTTTATTATTTTGCATTTTTCTTCTGGAAAAAGTAAGGAACAAGTACTGCTAAGCCAAAATGAGCAGCCTTGGCAACAGATAGCTTCAATTAATCAGATCCCAGACTGAGGGTCTGACAAAAACCCCAGTGATGCTAATGGGAATCTTTCCAGAGTAGCTTTAGCTGAAGCCTTAAAGCTACGGACATACTGCACTCCTAGGATCCCTTAGGCCCATAATCTTATTCAGAACTTTACTGAAGAAAAATTAGCATAAAAATCTAGAAACTTTACTTATTTCACAATACTAAACGGCTTCCAGCACATTCCCAGATGCCAAATTCCCTCAACATTCCCAATGCAGGAGCCAAACTCTTCAGCTTCTATCTTTGACAATTTCCACTGTTGCACAGAGGGCTGTGTGATTACAAAAATCTGTGGTGGCTTAACTTAATACAAAGTAGGGCAAAGCTAAAATAACATACAAGTCTTAACCGTTAATTCAGGGAAAATCTAGCACTGTGATAAATGGTATCTAATTAAAGACATGTTTAAGTCATTGCTGAAATACGATACCTAGGACTCAGAGAGGCAAAACAAAAGAGAAGAGTAGAAGAAAGATCAACACTGCAAGACCATTTAACTTAATTATTATAGCTCCCATTATTGCTGTTAGTAAAAGTAAACAGCAGTTGTATCTAGAGCTTTCATTTTTTATAGTGCCTATTCCAATGCCTGCTATATTGCTTAAAACCTTAGCTCCTGGAGGTGCAGGATTACATCAGCTTCTCGGTTGTCGCTTTCTTCTCCTCCAAAAGCAGACTTTAAAAGTGGAAACTTAACACAAGCTCACTCAAAACCCTCAGAAGCCAAGAGACAAAGAATCCCACTGGGCTTTTATACCATGACTTTCAGAAAAAGTCTTGGGTGTGTTTGTTTTCTGGGTTTAATTATAGAAATCAGAAATACTGGAATAGAGACAGTGTCGATGGCCAACCTTCTGAGCCACGCTAGCAAGCAGTAAGTTATTCCCAGCTACATAGCAGGTAATACCTGCAAGAAGATATTCAGAATTGGCCCTTTGCAAGATCCAAGGAGTCAGAAAGCAAGGGTGGGAGTGATGTTTCTGGGTCTTGCATTTCCGGTGCCTTCAAGCTACAAGTAGGAAACATGTCACCCTCTGCTGGAGTAGGTTTATTGGGAAGTTTTAGGAGACAGCTCTGACTCTTAGAGACCAGCTCCTAAAAACAAACTGCTGCTGCTCTACGAGCTTCACTGTCCTGAGTCAAACAAAGCTCAGATATGGGAGAGAATCAGGTTCATGGTAACTACACTGTCTGACCTTACATTTCTCCTCTAAACTTAAACTCTTCTGTCGTCCTTCACTGAATCCTCTTTCCTGTAATGGACTATTTATCAAATGCTAGAACTGATAAAATACCACAGAATAAGAAATCTGTAGCAATTCTACTTTCCTCCCCTTCTTATGCACCACCTTTAGTTGTAATTTACATTTTAATTGATGTCATTGTCAGCTCAGAAATAGCCACGATTATGTTTCAACTCAGACATATCAAGGAGAACACCACCACCTAGGAAAAAGGAAACATAGTCTAGATGCAGTGCTTTTATTTCATGCACTTCATTATTATAATCCTGGCCACTGGAGTTATAATTACAGGAATGTGTAGGACCACCCAGTTTTGCTATGAACTGTGTTTACTAATCCTAAGGATTAATGTGGAAAAAGAATAGAATTGTAAATACTATGAAAGGGAAAGACTCATGAAAGTATACACTGTCCCCACTGATGCTGTACGAATGTAGAGCATCTCAATCCCATCCATGTAGACTTGAAAATCTGCATGGGAAAAATGTAAAACATATAATCCAAAAGAAGGCTGTTCCGGCACAAAGTTAAGGGGCTACAGATTGCTCTCAGTGGGATAAAGGCACTAATCCCAGTGTTGATTCTCTGTTCATGTAACAAATCAATTGGCACACACATCTCACTGAGGAGGTTTATGGCATACTTTACAGACCTGCACATCCAAAAAGTGTTTTGAACCTGTAAATTATTCACACGTTTTACGTTTTAAATAAACCTGTAGATTTATTGTACAATAGTACATCACGTGCCTTTTTAACAAAAAGCTCAGCATCACACAACACTTTAATCTTCCATTTAAACATACACAGTCCTACAACACAGTTCAAGTCAGCTAGAAAAGCTACATAATGAATTATTTATTGAGAGTTCTGGCTATGCTGTTCTTAAAAATGTTTACCTACAGCGAGAACAGTGACAGTGGTTCTGGTGTTGTAACATTTAATTACTGTAACCTGTCTCATCACAATAAGAGCAAGCTAATAGTGTTTTCCAAAGAAAAAAAGAGATCATTTATGGGACGCTACATGTAATCACTAATGCATGAAATAGTAAGCTAGAGAATCTTATATATGTAATATAAGTAAAGATTAGAAATCTGTTATGAGATCAGTTTGATGTAATGTCTGCACTAACTATGCCAGAGAATCTACCACCAAGGTGGTGGATGCATGACAAGATTTGCACAATGTAATAACATTGTTTGGACTGAAATTGTAAGGTTTGGAAGTTTGCAGAGCAGGGTGATCTGTACAAATATACACTTGCCTTATTACACCAATTTACAGGTCAGAAACTCTCCTGTAGCCATTTACCCACATGCCAGCAGTCTCTTTTTTTGGTTAATTTTTATACTATTTGTTTTGATTTCATCTGGTTCAGTTGAAAATAGTATCATTACTTCCAGGCATACAGACTGTGTTTTGTTCTTACTCTTTCAAGTTGCCATGTAGCAAACAACTGAGTGGGTATAATCAGGCATCCTTTATCTGTGCACGTTCTTTTCCATAGCCAGGCACAAGTTATTATCAAGACATACATATAGATATGATTCTTTGTTTGCCATGGGTGTTCTTCATCAGGATGGAGATTCAAAGGTCAACATTGTACAATGATTCACAGCAAGCAAAGTTCCCCTAAAGTTTGGAAATCAATACCTACTGCTTAGATACTCATCTACACGTTGAATAGTAAATTCTTAATCTGCCAAGAGAAAGGTTATTCCATCTTATTGTTGTTCAATTTACCAACGCGCATTAAACCTTGAGCCTTTTACTTTAAAAGGTCAAGTTCTATTTTTATTAAAGAATTCCAAATTCTCAAAAAACAGTATTATCAGTAGATTTTTAAATACCCAAAGGAGGTAAACTTGGATCCTACTCCTAAACATGTGATTTTTCACTTAAGGAGGGAGTGTGATGGTGCATTGTCGGTTGGTTCTGAACGGTACTAAACTCCTACAACATTAACTAAAATCATATGTCAATTAAAACACAGATTTCCTTCATCTGTTTCTTTAGTATCACTGTCAATATCAAACACCTGATCTCGAATTAAAATAGACCAGCAATAATGTCTAAGCTTTCAAACATACGCATAGCTGCTATAAAGTAGTATACCTGCAGTGATTTCAACAGAATTATATCAAACTTGCACCGGCTAAAGATTTGACAGCTCATGTGTATTCTCTGACTCCTGCAAGTTTCACTTGTGTTAGACAAAATATTAAAGAAAGTTAATTCAAAAATACTAAAAAAGGGAGGCTGAAAGATCTTTTTGAATCAAAATTGCTTATCTTTTTAGCTTCAAATACTTTGGTAAAATTTCACCACACTGATGAAATTTCCATGTATCTATCTTCTAGTTTTAGATATGACTAACCAGAAGAAGAAACAGAGTTGAAACAAAACCATTCTTGCCTTGTGAGGCTAATTGCCTGTCCTCAGCATGTTTCCTGTTCATTTTCTAAACTGTGAAGTTTTGGTAGCTTTCAGTGAACATATGAACTTTCAGCTGCTTATCTAGACAACACTAACACATTTAAAGATTGCTGAAAAAGTAGTTAGATAATTAGAACAGACCACCTGAAACGATTATTTTTTTCTTGCTGTAAAACATGAACAAAAGCAGCATATTAACAAAATGTACAAGCTTTTCTTCTTCATCCATTCAGAATTTTTAATTTGGTTGATAAGTAATGAAAAATAACTAAAATGTAGCCTTGAAGTATCATTAGCAGATTAAGGAATAAAGGTCTGTTATTCCCTGGATTCATTTCATGCCATCTTTAATGAAAGCACTTATGCAGATTCTTTCCACTTACTAACATGAAGTCAGAAGCTTATGTTTCTTACATATTTAAATAGCCTCAACACCAGAGACGTACAAAATGTTGTACTGAATTTTAATCCTTGTAAAACATTATTACACCACCACACTGTTATTATAAATCTTTTCAATAACATTCATTACATAATTCAGTAAGGAGCACTGTCTACTACTATGTACTGTCAAATATTTCTGGCAGTACTGGGAACTGACTACAGCGTATTTCTTTTTTAAAATCAAGAGTTAACCTACATATTCTGAACTTGTAAATGATACAGAAGGGATTGTACTTCCGTATAGGTTGCAGAGACATTCACTCATTTTTTCTGCTCATTTTATATATAAGAGTAAATTTTCTATAACAATATGAAAGAAAATTAATAACTTATTTATCTAGCTCAGAGTCTAATAGTTATTTTTAATCATATTAATCAAAAGATGTCTGAAAAAAAATCAAAGTTAATTACTGTGAAGTGCACAATATCTAAAATATAGGGACTTTCCACAGTACATTATACTAAGTCAACATATAATAGATTAAAAGCTGTAAAGCCAAAATCTTCAATTAAAAATTTAGTGTTTCTGACATCATCTTCCACCATTCCATCAACTCTTCTTTCTCCTCTTCTTTTCTTTCAGACAATGACTCCAGTTCAAAATCAACCTGAGTAACAGAAAGAATCAAAAACATTGGTAAGCATATGCAGAGAGAGAAGTGTAGGTTTTTAGAGTCACTTACTGAAAGAAGGTATTTCACATACGCATGGGGCTAGGGAAAGTACCTTCCATTTTAGGCTAGTGTTTTTCCAAAGATTGTTTTAATGTGCAATATTTGTATACCAGTACAATAAACGTATCTAAAAACGCAGATAGCTATTGTAGTAAAATTTCCAAAGGAAGCCAGACATCTGTCCAGTCCTTAGCTTGTATAAACACTTTAAAATATATGGGCCTAGATAATTAGGAATTGAATAATAGGCTAAATCTTTTAGCATATATTAAAATGTATTATCAGTGTGTTGCTAACACCTAGCAATGCAGACCTCCAGCATATCAAAATATGCTTTCTATTTTATGCCATTAGAAAAATCCAGGGAGCTTTTCTAACAGATGGCTCATTAGTATGGACATGATGTGCTAGTATAATTCATCCTAGTGTATGATATACACTAGAGAAAGGAACATCTATTTTAATTTTTAAGTGTGGAATCCACACCTGTGTGGAGGATGAACTGAGAATGCTTCTGAACTCTTAAATACAGCCTAAGTCTTATTCATCAAATATACTGAGTATCCACACAGTACAGAGCTCCCTCACTATCCACCTGCACAGAGCTAAACACAGTTTTTAACCTATGCAGGTAGTCACTTGACAATTTAGATTAAAAACATCAAGTCTCAACGAAAACCTCAACATCTCTTAATTTTATGTCATACTATGTAGAGAGATTCTGTAATCTTCTATCTGATTTGCTATTAATACATAAATAAAAACAAGTACAATTATCTCAATATTATCTTTCTCTGTGTCATCACCAGACCAATAGCAGATGAAACAAGTGTAAAATGGGAGTATTCTTAGTGGTTTACGCAACAAGTACTAGAAGAGTAGGTTTCCAGTCTGTTTTCTAAATTAGCATATACTGGCATTTACCATGAGTAGCAGTGTACTTTCAGAATATACATATACCATAAAGGAAAAAAATATGAGACTTTTATTTTTTTATAAGAGAAGATCAACCAACACACATGTGAGCACTTACCACAACCGCAGGGCTAAAGGGAACAGCTACCTTCTTAGTTATTGCTAGGTAACCCGGTGCTGAAGCTGTAAGTTTGTAATTTCCAGGCACGAGCAGCCTCCAGTAATCGCCATCCTTGGCTGTAGAGAAGCAGAAAAAAATCAATTAAAAGAAGTATGCATAAAACTAATTATGCAAATAAGGAAAAGGGACTGTATGCCTTGTTCAGCATCTTTCTTATTCCTGTCAGCCCTTTTCTTTTGTCTGTCTGAAAGGATTCTTCTGTAAGTGCTATAAAAATATAACATCACAGATTTTCTTCTCTTCAGGTAACCAAAAGTTAGATTTAAACTCTGAACTTGTGCTGTACCCCCTCCATGAAAGATTCTGCCTTTTCAGGTTGAAGGCTCTCTAGCACATGGAAGAAAAGGACAGTCTGGGACATTATTCTACTTTAGAAGCACTCCACTAGCCAAGGTACTAGCTAGCTCCTTTTAAGTGTTTGAATTTCAGTTTGCCATGCAACATCTTTTATGTCCCTCAGTATTCTGAAAATCCAAATGTAAATAAACTTTGCTGTAATCAAGTTTAAATAAACAGCACCATCCTTCTCAGGTTACTTTGCAGAGAAAGGCTTAAATAATTATTTCATGAGATATTTCACATATTTCACCTGTGAACTATCAATATCTGCAAATTCCAGTATCCTGGCAATGTCTGAGGCTTTTTTTTCCATTTAGCTACAGGAATAAATGAAAGCTTGATCCACTGAGGTCAAAGAAAGGTTCCTAGTTACTGAGTGTTACTGCAGAGAATCTTTTCCTGTCGCAGAATAAAAACGCATGACCCTATACTCTAGAAATGGCCCTTTACCATTTTCACAGAGAATCAGATCCTCTGTGTGCTATAAGTTGCCAACTGTCTAATACAAACAGGCTAATATTGTGAAGTTCTCTATCTCCTCCTTATACACAGAATTTCAGAAGATTTTACAAGATCTATTCTAAAGATCAGTCAGCAGTGCCATTTAAAACTCTTGGCCATGCTATTACTGCTAGTTCCCTAAATGTTTTTCAGCACTTCTGCAGCTATGCAGGGACATTAGAAGCGTCCAAGCACAGAGGGAAGTATTATTTAAATGTCTGCAATTCACATGGTCAGCAAATATCAATAGTCAGTCCATTTCAGAAATCTCTGATTTAAAGAATTTTGGCTTCAAACTAAGTTGTTCCCCGACCTTTTTCTTTGTAAAAGACAAAATAAAAATACTGCTGTAGAGCTATGATAATGACTGTTCTACTACCCGGCACTAAAACAAAGCTGAATTTGAAGTCATGAACAAAGAGGCAGGAAAAAAAGCCAAAACACATTTATCCTTCTTTCTGAACGTGCTAAAATTTGAGTGCTTATCTTCTCAGTGTTTTGACAATACATGACTTCCAGGCTGATATGCACACAGTGATGTGAGAGGATTCATGACTAGATGCTTTTCTGTACCATAAGAGCATGAAGTGTAATATCATCTGTATCAATCTCCAGTACCTCAAAGTATCTCTTTTCACCACTTATTCCCTCTTCATAAACCCTGTCTATTTATTCCCAGCCTTTATGCTTTGTTCCCTTTTTACATACAGTGAAAGAAGATGGCTCATGTTATTATGGGCTATTCTCCTGGTTGGTAGAAATGCTGCCCTCTTTGCAGGTGATGTGAGAATAAATACAAGTGGAAGCTAACTGGCGGGCCGATCAGTCCTGTATCACAGTATTCTCTGCCTCTGTAACACTATAGAGAGACATATTGGTGGGAAAATGACCATAATGTAAGGTCATGCACAAAGCATTGGCATTTTATTATTGTTTTTCTAACCAGTATCTTGTACAAATACAAAATTGCCATTCAAAATGAGAACGCATACGTCTATAGTGAGGACTTCAAGCTGGCACTGTGCAAACTACCTTTAAATTTACCTCTAGAACAAGGTGCAACAACAGTGAAGAGGTGACACACAACTTTCTATAAACACCAACACAATATTTTTAGAAGGGCAGTTCTGAAAGAAAAAGTATGTCACATAATTGTAAACAGCAGATAGAATTTATCTTCACAGAATGAAATTACGTAAACTGAAAATCTGTCAAGAATTTACATACCAAAGGTATGATTGCATCATAAGTAATATAAGAGATTTGGACTGCAATTTCGCTTTTATACTCAAAATGGCACTGCAAACAGGACATTAAATCCTGCCAGAGCTGTGAAACACTACCTGCACCCCAAATCAGAAGGCAAGCTAAGCATGAGTCACCAACAGCCATAAGAAATGATTCACAACACAGACCCGTCACATCCCAACAACCAGTCTTTAGCTCCTTTGAAAGCAAAATAGAATAGGAAGATTCATGAAATCCCGCAGGTAACAATCTTCCTGAGACACCACATGTTTTCCTAGCTTCAAAATTTGCTCACCGAAGTAAGCTTCAGCTAACAAGATCTGCAATGGTCTGACTCTAGCACTTCTTGTTTTCTTGAAGTACAACACTCACCTGATGTAATATCATGGCTTATTCCCTCAACAGAGATTGTAGCATTTGCTATTGGATTGCCCTGAAGATCTTTAACAAACCCCTTCACTCCTCGATGAATCTAAAAAGTAAATGAATAAAGTTAGCAACACATGGGAAATGATTGAACAATTCTTAAGAAAAGGTGGATGTTTCAGCCAGCGAAGTATCTATGGATGTATCTAATGATGTATGTTATAGATCCCACAGTTCACATGCTGACAACTATCAAGGATAATTATTAAACATCTTAATGGAAAGAGCAGTGACTGAGTCAAAAGAATTCAGCCGTTAGTTATACTAATTTCTTCACACTATGCAAACATTTCTCAGAAATATGCAGCAAACCAGGACAGAAATGAACGCTCACTTGAAACTCTCTGTTACTGAGAATTAATGAATGTTTTGAAAAGTTTTGAAAGGCAGCCTGAAAAACAACTTTTTTAGTTTCTTCAACTAATTGAAGAATTTAGGGCTAATAAAGGACATAATTGCTTAGAAGTCAAACATGAACAAGGTTAAATTTAAGCACTTGGACTTCCATAGGCAATCGAGAACTCGGTGTGAGATGCCTAAGCTCTCTGTGTTGTGGACCTCAACCCAGGTCTTTGAGCTGGGTCATTTAGTCACAGCGCTCCCCACACGGCCTGCGAGAGAAAGGCTATGATGGGTCATGTCCTAATTCCTTCTTGTCTCTCAGCAACACACTCCAGGCTACAGAAGGACATGCATTGGCCTCTTGGGATCGCTTAAAACTCTCTCCGTTCAGTTTTAAAGTGAACAGGACTCCCTGCTTTCTTTAGGTTTGAAGGAGGAATAGCAATTGGTCTAACATTTAACGTGAACTATCAAAACACTTGGGGAGCAGGGACCAAATTCAGAATCACTTCCTGTTTTGTCCCCAGTAAGCACCAGCATTACCTAATCCTTCTCTGCCTAGCATATATAAAATTAAAGCCCTGATCTGACTGCAGTGTGTGGGGGGACCAGTCCTGCTGGTGTTTCTTTTGCATGCTCTGAAAGCAGACTGATCTCCTCAGAGGAGATTGCCTGAGGAAGAGCTACCTTCCGACAGAGGTAGGTATCGACCTCTCAGCACTGGGGAGAACTGAGAAGTTTTGAACCTGCGCAAACACACATCTTATTCGGGGTTGGAAATTAAGCAGGGAAGTGTTGTGGAGTTAAGGCACCTCCCTGACTCTATGGCCTTTGAAAAGAAGACTTCAGGATCACAAATCTTATTCTGAGATTCCTGAGTTCATATACGTTCACTTTTAAGAACCTATATGATGTATTCAGCTGCTATAATTGAGTTCACTGGATTCCTCTAATTTACACCGTGGGACATGCCTGGCAGACATCAGCTTAGAAAAGCAGAAAATCCATATTTGCACTGTCCTCAACAAACACAGCAGAGCTGGACCATAGAACTGGACCTCTTATTCTGTAAGATGGTAAAAAGCAATGCCAGATAAACCATCTGAACTTAGAGGATAAAGCTGGCAGCTCCACAGGAACAAAGGAAGTTGGCAAATTAAGCTCTCACACATTAACAGCTATGAAAATACAGTGACACCATAGTTTTCAGTGAGTTAGAGAAAATTAACCCCTGTGCAAAGGAGCTAAACAAGTGCTGGATAGCAGAGAGAGGAAGCCCATAATAAATGGGTAAAAACCTACAGTGCAGATAACACCTTTTCCTCAGCCCACATATAACTTACTAACCAAACTGTGTAACTTACACATTTCAAATATTCTATGTGGCCAACTAAAGCATTCCTGCATAAATAAATCCTTTAAGAAATGCATTTATTACTTGACCAGCTTTTCTAACAATGTATGTTTCTGATTTCACAGTCCCAGGTGTGCACCTGTTAATGATATCAGATCTATTCATAATCTTTCACTACAACATACAGGTTTCATAAATCCCAAACTCCCACACTGTTTGGAAACATGTTTTCAGTTCTGTCTGTTACATGGCATTAAATGCTTAAAAAATCAGATCTATTTCAGGAGTCTTAACTTCTAACAACCCATTAGAACAAGGTTAACTAAACCCATGACTGTGCTTCAGACTTCTAACCTGATTCCGTATTATTTTTAATGGAATCTTTCACTTTAATCACATTAGATGGCTCCATACTTAATTTCAGCGGCTGATGCAATCACAGAGCAGGGGAGTATCTACAAAACCAGGATTAGAGTTCTCCCCTGGTGTTAAAATGAACTGCCAGGCAGCTGTAATCTAAACTAGTCATCTAGGCTCCCTGTACATCCAGAGTGATTCATTCCACGTTTTGTAAACATACTTTCCTATCTGTAGAGGGCAATCCATCTCCTCTTAGCATACGTATCAGTGCTGGTGGAATGAATTCTACTCTGGAGATGTGCATTTCTTTTCATTGAGGGAGCTGATATAAATCATTTAAATTAAATATCTATAACAGCTTAAGTAAAGTGAGATTAATCCATCTTCTCCTTTATTTTCCTCTCTTTTTCCATATCTTTAAAAGATCACCCAAGATTTATCACCTCAGAGATGTATAAGGATTATAAAGCAGCAACTGGATTAATAAGAGATTTTGAACTAGATGTTTATACAACACAATGTTTAGAACTTTCACATACAACAACATGATGTTTTGCCATCCTCTTTTTTTGTTACCTGCTCAATGTAATTGATAAGGGAGTTCTTGTTGTCTTCCCAGTAGCCCTTCAGAGTTTCTTCAGGTGGGAATTTTTCACAGCTAAGCTCCACTGTGATTTCAAAGCAATTGCTGCTGAGGTAATTGAAATCCTGCATTCCTGCAATTCCAGAAAAGAGTTGGTGATGTATTTAATATTGTTCTGAAGTACATGGAGCAAACAGGGACATGTGAGATGCTGGTCATATTAAGAAAAATGTACCTATAAATACAATTGGTGCAGTTCTATTTCATCAGCTTAGGTCTGAACACAGCGGTGTTAAATCAGAGCTACCAACAAGACAATTAATCCCAAAAAACACTTTCACCCCAGAGACAATTTAGAAAGGACTTCATTGTAATATTGCACCTGGCCTATATATTCACATCTAACATATGTTTTTGGATACCTGACATAGAAATTTTTTTTTTTCTCTTGAGAAACTGAACATTATTTCCAATTATGACTCAATTATTTCCAGATGAAAGTAAAAAGTGATCACTTTGTAAGGCATGGTATATGACAATATGAAACACGATAAAGTGAAATATGATAAATAAGTACTGGACAGCCTTCCATGCATTAACTGTCATTATTAACGCAACTTTAATCATAGGAATTTAAAAATATATATAGTATAATCACCACTAGGAATAAAAACTTCATGGGAAAGATGTACTCTTCTGCACTGCTGAGCCCCTTCTCTGACTACATGGAAATATTGCCTATGTTCTCAAATGAGTCAGCTGATGTCCAAAATGGTTTCCGGTTTTGTGAGTGGACCAACCAGCTAAAGGGGGATGGGGCTGTCCCCATGAGGGTTTTAAATATATTCTTCAGAAAAGCTGGTCTAGAATTACCTCTTCCCTTCCCAGTTGACCCACCTAGCAGAGTCAGTGGAATCTCAGATGGAGGGCTGAAAAGAAAAAGGCTATCAAGCATTTTGAGCAACCCAATGGAAGTCACTGAAGGATTTAAAAGTGCTCCAAATTCATTTAACCCTATGTCCCCCCATGCAAGCTACACATGAGACCTAATGCAATCACTTTACCCAAGCACTGGCCTTGTGCATAGCAACATCCAGGGAGCTGATGTCATATTCAAAAAAGAATGCAGAGGGCAGTGAACAGATTGAGTCAAGTGGGATTTTGCCAACACATTAGGGTGAATAGTCCATTTCCTGCCAACCAGGCAACTAGACTCCTAATTACTGATAGAAACCAGGACTTTTCATATTCCCAAAGGATTGTTTTCATTTTTAAGCCTTTTTAGATGCCTGAAAAATCACGACGTAGAAGGCAAAGGTGCTCCTGGGAGGGAAGGGTTTGATGTCCCACCAGGCAGAAAGCAAGATGGACCATTTGCCACAGCAAGAGAGCAGCAAAGTCATGAATAAAATCTTGACAGCAGTGCTGACTGTCAGGCATCTGTTCCAGACACTAGATAATGTTGTTTTTCTTGATTCTTGTCTTTCTTCTAAAACAAAGAAAGAATCCATGAAGAGGAGAACTGGGAGCTGAAGGATGATGTAATTTTACTGTGATGCCAGCAACTCTGCTGCCCCAGTTCTCAGGAAGACTGTTTGGTGTTTTCCTCCCCACTATCTCCCCTGCCTCCCAAAGCAAGGTGATAGCAGGGACGCCCAAGTTTCTCAAGGACAGAATAAAGAAGGAATATAGTTTTCTGTTTTGTGCACAATGGCCATATCTTAGAGTTTGCTTCCCAGCTCTTGCTTTGGTCCAGGGTTCATATGCATTGCTCCCGAAAAAGATTCAGTCTGCATCACTGACCTGCAGGTCTGCATCTCTGGAATGGTGAAGGGGGTGAAGATAGCCTAGTTCTAAACTGTGGCCTACCCATGTCTGTAATTTGGAAAGCATCTGGCTGGCTACAATTTGCATTCTTTAACTACCTGTTAAGCATGGTGATAAGCTGGAATATGCAAGAACTCAATACATTTCAAAAGATGTATTCAAAATCACAAGCGCCCTGTTGCCTTGGCCAAGCCCTCGAACTGAGCTATTCCCTCTTTCTTGTTACGCACATGGGATCTATCACATGCATGCACACCCCTACACTCCCAAAACCTCTCCTTTTAACAAAAGATAGTGCAAAAGTTATTTTCTATACTTCAGCAGGGATCACCCTCTGAAGATCAGAAAGGTTTAGTACACTTCAGATATAAGTGAAATTCTGAGTGCCTTTCACTGCTGATTATGAGTAGGATTTTTTTTCAGAACTGAGCAACACAATTGCACTGTTCCGTAATTCTGAAGGACTACAGTTTCTCCGTGTTGATACTTACAAAAATAAGCTCAGAATTTGGGAGAAAAAAGATATCTTCAACTTAAAAAAAGGAACTCCAACCTTCACAAAGCAAGTGAAGCCCAAAGGAGTCCCCCAGCATCTAAATTACTTAGATTTTGAATTACAAGTTACAACATTAAGCTCATTCAACTTCTACGTATATAGAGACAATAATCTCTAGCAGGACAGGATGAACTCGAGCCCTGTGAGTAATGAGGAGAGCACGTGCCTCCTACATGACTTGTATTAAATCCTAAAAAAAGTCCTTAACAATGATTCTAAAACTGGTAACTTCAAATGTAACAATTCAAGCTAGGAATGAACTAATTGAGTGCCAAGAGCGATTCACAGTCTGGATCTACAGGATCTGAAACTAAAAAAACACTTAAACAATAGCCTAGTTACACAGCAATGTAAGCTGCTCTTAAATGCTATTTTTGTAATGACATATGAGTCTGATTAGACTCAGGTGACTCTGTAATGACAGGACAAGGAGAACAGGCATGTAGCTAGTTAGTAATTAATTACTATCTGCTGTTCTCATTTATATTTCCAAACAGATATTCCACATAAAAGGTACATTAAAAGAACATTATTAGTACTGAAAAGTCATGCACTCAACTGCTAAGGAAATACCAGAATTAAAGTTGTCTGTGCAAATTCAATTTGGCTTTCTTGTGCATAAGCGAAATCATTAATTACATGCTGATTGGGAGAAGACCTGTGTTAAAAATAGCACTGAGTCAGTATACAGGCTCATTTGTTCCCAGGCTCTGGTGGCTGAAAGGGCCTTTCCTGAACAGAGAAGAACCTCTTCACCTTTGCTTGCTCCTCTCTGAAAAACCTGCAAGTATCAACTAATTACAGATGACAGCTGATACAAAACAAGTGTAACAGGCATCACAGCCACGGATTTAGCACAAAGATCCCATAGGAGAGCTGAATGCCCCTCTCTGTGCCCCTGTTCCACAGAAGAAAGGAACTATTTAGCAGATAATGGTGAGAAAATCTCCTCCCAGAAAGGTGAATTAACAAACAGAAGCAGGTGGCAAATGTTCCTTATATATTGTCTGCTCTCTCTATCCCAAAACCCCAAAGCATGAATGGAGAATTGCTACCTTGACTAGGGCTAGAGATGTTTGATGAGGAAATCTTGAGACTTTACAAGGAGGGAAAGGACAGAACATGAATTCAATGGAAAGTACATCCTTAATTCTAGTTTGAGACAAGAGTTGCTACCAGGCATTTCTGCTGCCAAACATTCAGTCTTCCTACTGTAAACATCAGGCACTTCAGAAAACCACATGCAGGAGCAACCTATATTCATATGAGAGAGCTACCCTGCATACTAACTTCATCAATATCCCTCCATACTGATGAAGACTGCTACCACCCCACCATGTACTGCTGTCTCTAACAGAAGGTAGAAGTCCCTGTGGGAAAATGATGGGGACAAAGAAATTTGTAGGATGCAGCACAACTGGGAGCACCATAAGCTCGGGAGAGTGACAGCAACTCTAATAATTTATTAGAAAGAAAAGCTGACCCCTCATAGGTCACAGCACTGGGTCTGATGAGGCACTGTCAAAGAGGGAGTCCAGGAGACCTCCCTTAGCTCAGCTGTCCCTCACTCCTTCCTTTTCCTTTCCCTCGCCTCTGCTCTGCCCAAGCACTGCACTCCTTTCTACACCAAATACAGTTTCATTACGCACTCTACCTATTTCCTATCTCTATGCCCTATCACAAACCTCCAGTTTTTCTCATCTCTATAAAGTTGAGGCAAGTCCCCTTCTATTTTGCCTCCACCCAGTCCAGGGAGCTCACACAGGGAGACAAGTCTAACCTGTAGACCACATCCCATACTAGGACCCAGAATAGCCTACAGCATCCCAAAGGTGCAAAGGCAGAGAAGATCCACCTTAGCTCAGAACCAGATCAGACACTGTGTAGACGAGGTCTTCAGAGAGTTTTCCTTGTAAACTCTGATACAATGAAATACTTTTCCAAAATCAATACAAATTGCATTTCAACAGCTTATACCACTAACTTTGAGTGCATTGTCATATAGATAGCAGAAGGTCACCAGTACAAAAGGTTACTTAATTGCCACATCTCAGTTTCCTGATGCAAAGCACAGGGCAAAAAGATTTTTTGAGAAAAAAGCTTACAAGAAAACTTTAACTGGAACTAAATAATGTGTAGTTACTTTCCTTAGCACTAGACATGGAAACAACAGAACTATTTTGGCTGAATTATTTTTGGTTTTTTAAGTCATACCATGGCAAATACTACCATGGAGGTTTTGTTCAACAGTTACAGCCTGCCAGCTGATTTTTACATTTGAAAGAATAGAATCATGCTGTATGGCCCTAAGTCTACTGTTATCTCACTATTTTTTATTAGGTGCAGGATCCTAGTATACTAGGACCATAGATCCTAGCTAGAACAAGGATTCTTTTCCCCTAACCTACTTCCGTTCTAATTGGCACATTGTACAAATACATGGGAAAAAGAAAAGTCTCACTTGGGGTATTCATTGTCTAACTTAAAATAAGATGCAAAAAGCAGGAAATAATTCACTCTTTCTAACAAATTTTTCCAATCAAAAAAGTGCCATTGGCATGTGCAGTCTAGTCAGAATCAAAAGATGTCATCAGAACAATGGAAATACTGATTTTGATAGCATTTTCCTGAGGAAAAAAACTGAAAAAATTATACCCATGTTTTTGCAGTTAAAATTTAACATTTTATTAAGATAATTTTTGGACTGAAATGAAACTAATTTTAACTATTAAAGCTTTCAATATTTTATTTATATTCAGATTTTTTTTCAAATCATGCAAACTCAGTTTTTCAAGGTTTTTTTAATGGATCCAAACTGAAGTCCGTTGAAAGCTTCACACAAAGGGAAATTTTTGCTTTTCAGTCATATTCAGAAATGTTGAAATTTTGCCTTACACCCAGCTCAGTAGTACCACCATAGAGGAAATACACTGCCTCTGTGAAGCCTGGGGATAACAACTATAAAAATAAGCAGATAATTGCTGCCTGTGTGAGCACTACCATTAGTTGTTCTGTTCCTAAGCTCTTAGCACTGGCTTCATTATGCTCCTTTTAAAGGCGGTAGTAAAACCCCCTTTACTGTAACAGAGCAGAGTTAGGCTATCACTTAGGCTAAGACTTTGGGAGATTCCTACTCATTAAGTGCACAGATAAAAATGTAAAATTCATTCAGAGACTGCTATTTGAGTATTAAGATGAAAGCAAACAACGGTATTGGTATGCATCAAGCACTAATTAAGTAAGGAAGTGTAAAGATGCAAGTATCTTCATGGCTCAATTTTGTTCCCATTGAAATCAAAGCTCCCATTGTCTACAGCCTTGCCGAACCAGGCCCCTCATCATCTTTCAAGGTCGGAGGCTTTCATTATTGAGGTTATAATGAACAGTTAGTAGCCTGCTATCTCTTATCAGGTTTTGTTATGAGATTTTTTATTTTTTACTTAAGCTCTCATCACGTTAACATAGCAATCACTGGCCCGCCATTAAACACATTTGTAATAACCTGAACCCTGAATGGAGAAACATTATAGAAAAAGCAGTAAAAGAGGAATATTTTAAACTGGCATCATGATCATCTTTATGGAATTTTATTCATGTACTGCGGTGAGTCATCAGCCTTTGATCTAGCCTTAAACACAACAAAAATTGTGGATAAGCTTGTGACATACCAGTCTGTAATTAAACGGGTGAAAACTCAAGCTTAAAGCAATCAGCAGAGACGGTGAATGCCCTGCAGTGGGACTCACCTCCTGGGACACTGTACCACGCACCACCATTGGTTGTTCCATCCACAAAGCTGCTGTCATCATCATTTTTACGGCACGGTGGTCTGTTCGCATCAGACATAGCAGGGTTAAAAGAAGAATAACTGCGAGCCAGGCTTTGAAAAATAGCATCGTCAGGGCAGGAGCTGTATTCGTGAGCGCTGCCTAGGGAAAACAACAAATCCAGAAGGCAGGATTGTTAGAAGGGCAGTCAAACAGACTGGCGTCACATCCTAGACTACGAATGCCGTGTCACAGCAGCTCTGTGATTGGAAATTCTCTACACAGAAGTAAGTGTATTACAGCACCACAAATTAATATAGCATTATTTTAATAACAGTAATATTGCCCTAATATTTAATCAATTGCCTGTACCAGTCTGCCCCATCATCAATGTGACTATTGATATCAGCCTTAATATGTATGATAACAATTTCAAAATATACCAAAATAACCGAATTATTCTAGGCTTTGGATATTTTATAAGAGAACATACAGTACATATAAAACAGTCGCTGCTAAAAGGGTCTTATATTAAAATAATTTGCAATTAAATTGTGTGAAAGTAGACTGAAGAAAGACAATCACAAACAACACCATCATATCATGATAATTTCAGTCATGTGCACATCTTCTCATGGCAGAAAAAACAAATTTTAATATTACCATGTGCTAAAGGATAACATTGTCTCTGCCACAGTACGAACTTTTTTATAAATGAGCAATACTGAGAAAGTAGAAACAATGATAATTGTTTCTATTAGCATATTATCACTTTCAGAAATTCGCTATTTAAAGATACCGGTAGAGAAACCTTAGATCATAAAGACAGGCCTAGATACAAGTCTCTTGCTTCAGTTAAGAGGGTAAAAACAGCCCTAATTTTAGATCTAAGTTGCCTTAATTACATATATGAGGGACCACAATTCCCTCAGATATTACATCAGTTTTGTGATGTAACGCTACTGAAAAAAGCTATCTATCTTCAAAACTAGAAAACATGGTCGTACAGTGACGAGCTTTAAAAATGTAAGTTATTAATGAGTAACGTGCTAGAATAATTCATTATAATGCAGTGACATAACATTTACAAAATGGATCTTAGGTAGCAGTGAAATAATTATAGAATATAATTTAGATCTCCTACTATTTCACGTTAACTCATACTACATACCACTCCGAGTCTCATCGTAAGGATAGTTTGCAACAAGGTCTCCTCCATGCAGATTGGCAGAGAGCACAAAGGGAATATCCATAATCCAGTGAATCACACCTTTTGTTTCAGGAGCAAGCTACGACAAAACAGTATTTGCAGCATTCAGTGTAGAAGCTTATATAATTATGGATTTTGGACTTAATTCTGATCACAAATATTGTGCGAGCCATTTAAATGAAGAGCAATCATATTTTGGCTTCAGAGAGAACTAGATGAGGCCTCTATGACAGAACCAGTCTAAGCAGTTTCATAGCTGTCTAAAACTGGTGTAAATTAGTTCTGAATGATACCATGGAAAAAGAAATCCCAATGCTGGACTTTTTTTCATTTAAGTTAAAAAAAAAAAACAGTATGGCAAATTTAAATTTGGAAAATAAATATAAAATAATTGCTGGTATGATGTACTCTATTCTCTGCACTGGAAGTAAAAATATTTCATTTAATAATTAGAATTTGAGGCCAGAATATGGCTGTTAAAGCTACAACCCTATGAAACTGCAGTCACAACAATCTCTAGATCCTCCTGCTGTGGAAATCACAAGAAGGTAAAAATCCCTCCAGATGTGGACAACTTGCATATTGAAGGCTTAGGCTTAACAAAAATACATGTGTTATATGTAAGAATAGGTATTTGGCCAGCAGTGTAATTAAGCACAACACACAAGTGAAGTTCTGGCAGTGGTAAAATGCAGAATATCTGCAAGAATATTTTTAAACCAAGGGAGATGGCAAGACAACCCTTAAAATTAAACATGTTTTGAATGAGGAATTTTCTAAGGATTAACCAATATGGATCAAAAGGGTTTACTACAGAAAGAAATTTTGAGAAGAACAGTAAGAAACATCAAATGGATAAATTTAAAGTAACAAAACGAACAAAATATTTACAAGAACATGAATCATGTAAAGACCATGCATACAGCTCCTAGAACTGGCTATGTGTCTGCTTGCAAAAAATAGAAGAGATAGATAGGCTTTTAAGTGACTTGATACGCAGTCCCTACTTACCTTAGGATTCTGGTCTACAGCTTTTTTCATGTTTTTCAGCAGGTGATTGTTTGGGCCACCTTCTTTCTCATTAACATAGACTATTCTATCGAGATCAGGAAAATTTCGGTTTAGATCTATTCCTTGGGCATTACTCCGACCAACAAACCAGTCTTTAAGTTCACCAGGCTGAAAGAGGAAAGAAACAGAAAGGGAAGGGAACGGAAATCAGCAGATTCAGGAACTTATGCATCAAGCTTTATGAGATACCCATCTAAATTCAAATCATGATTTTACTTCTCATGTTCTTGAGAAGAAGAAGAAGGGATCACATGGCAGTAAAAACTTCTGAAGCACTGACAGCTAAGTCACCCATATTTCTTTCTAGAGCTCTGCAGGAACAAAACCAGCCTCTACGTCACTGTCAGTCTTGGAGCAGAGGATCATTCTTGTAGCAGCAGATCTGGACTGAGGGTGGGCAAAATTACCAGAAACATCAGATTTTCCAGTGCCTGCCCAGTTTATTCCTGCTGAGTCTTCCCCCAGGACTTGGCCAGGACTCTTTGCCTGCAATCATGATTTATAGACCACATTTTAGTGAGCCTGAGTGCAGCTGTAGATTTATTAACCAGCTGCAAAGAACATTTGCACTTACGTCAAAGTTCTTCTAAGTGGTTTCAGGGTAAAGAAGGATCTTAATCTTTCTTTTCCTGAGCTTTTCATTTTTATGGTGTCTGACAGCTTCGTTCAGTGAAATGATGGTGTTGGATAAAGATGCAATGAGAATTTTTGCATAATCTTTTCTTTAAGCTAGTTCTCTAAAGGAGGTTTTGTTTTGAATCAAGGAAACACCTTCAGTTCCACTAACTGCATAGCTTTCTCTAGACTGTCTCTATAAGCTTTCAGTACTCTGTAAAGTACGTTTGGTTTGATTTTTGGTTTTAATACTGTCAAACACTGTGTATAAGATCAATATATCACTAAATTAGAACAGGAGTGGCATGAAAGTAAAATTGTATTATAAATTATATGCAATTTTATAAGGCAGTTCTGTAAAAGCAAGTATACTTTGACTCAAGAGCAAAAGTTTCTCTCAAATTCTAAATTAGAATCACTATAGACAAGAGATTTCAAACAAGTAAAATGCTTCACCAATTTAAGGACAGCTTTTGCTTTACTGCCACTAGAGGGAGACATAATATTGAATATGTTTTAAAACAGCTCTGTTTTTTTAAAAAAAAAAAGATTTCATGAGAATCAGTTTAATAAGCAGCTTAACAAAATGTGAATTATTTAATCATAAATAGAAAGCTGCATAGAAAGATTCAATATTTTTACCTTAATAAAAAGAATCCATATAAAACAAGAAAATTCTCATTTTTATTTACAACATAATACATATTAAAAACCCTACATAACAAAGTCCTATTTGGCCTCTGTTTTCTAACTGTGCAGTAACATATCACACTTTTCTTGATTGGCTCTTCATCCTAAATAACGTGTTAAATTTTTCTGAATAATACCTGGATTAAAAGTACCTCATGCCTAAAACTTAAAATCAATTTTTTATTTATTTTTTTTTAATGGCTCACAAAGTTTGCTTGTTTTAGGCTGAACCTCTGATGGATGTGAAGGAAATGCATAAATGCATTTACATGAGAATACTTTTAATGGAAACATTCCTTTCTGCCATGTTTGAAATATGATGTATAAATAATATGATTAGTAATACAACACTTGTTTCGAAGCATTTTGGTCAGTGAATTTAGATGAAAGAGTGTGTGTGGAAAAAAAACATTATAATGTTTTAAAATACAGTGAATTCATTTAAAATAGAAATGGCTATTTGTTGAAAACCATTTGTAGTACTAGCCTAAGTACATAACCCGCGTTGTTAAACAGAACAAGGCTACATTCCTATCAGAAAATACTGCAGTTACGTTGTTCCATTTGACAATCACCATAACACTGGTGAAAGTTCAAGTATTTGTAAAATTGTTAGTTCAAGTTCTATTATGATCCTAAGGCTGATATAGACATTGATAACTATCCTTATTATCAGTAGCCTTACAAACCTGGGATGCTGCCTTCTCAAAGCCATCTGGATTCAAAGATGGCATGATATGGATACGTGTGCTGTGGATCAAGTTGATAATAGTTTCATTTCCTTTCTGGTATTCATTACACAGGTACTGAGCCAAGAAGACGAGCAATTCCCTTCCAACAGCTTCATTCCCATGCATATTCCCAACATATTTAAATTCTGGCTCCCCTGCAACAAAAAAGGAAGAACACATCTTAGAATAACACACAACAGCAATGCAAGGGCTGCATCACACCACGCACCAGAGACGTGGCCAGTACTATTACTGTGACTGGTCACAGTCTCCCAAGGAAGCTGCAAGCCTCTTTCGGAGAAGCAGATTTAGATTTTTTCTAAACTCCATTTTTATTCAGCTATTCGCCAAAGGCAGAGAAAAGATACCACATGAAAACAGAGTATATCAAAATAAATGCTAAGCAGTGCTATTAACATTAATACTGTTGATTTCTAATGAAACTGTTGCCTCAATATTATAAGAGGACGTCTTGTTTAGGAAGCTTGTAAATATATAAACTGATGCTCATTTTTAATGTTCTCTCCAAGGTTAGGTTAAGCTTATCCCACTACAGATGCATTAGGCTGCAACTGCCACAACATTCTCAACAAACAGCTGTTGCTCCCAGCGCTCTGAAAGATCTTATGCAGCAGTTGCTTTGGATATTCAGTTCAGAGTTTATGAAGCAAGTGCAGTAACCTGACTCGTAAAAGGGGCAGTTCATCCTTAACTGGAAATAAATATTCCAATACTCCCAATTGCTCGTTAGTCACATTATCATGTCCCTAGATATAAAGAACACACAAGAGAAGCCTTACAGAGGTGTGCGGGATATATCTTTTAAAAAGTCAATGTTCTGGGCCCCAATTCCGGAGATGTGGTAGTATAAGTGTAAATATCTGAATGAAATTAACAGGATTGTTGTATAACTAAAATGAAGAACACAGCTGTTTTCTGGGTTGTAGCCCTTCTTTCTTAACTGCTTCCTTTTTAGATGTAATTTTTCTTTTAGAAAAGCTTTAATCAAACATGATGCTAATGATATGCTTTGCATAGCTTGAAGCATGCTTTGGGATAGTCTTTGAGACTATCACGGGGCAAATCCAAGCCAGGAAGAGTGCAACACGAATGAGGCCTAAATAATTGTTAAGCAAGCACATAGCCATATCTACTTACAACTCTTCAGTCTGTGCTTGTTAACCTTAATCTAGTGATAACACGCTGGCAGACAGTGCTATTTATACCATGACTATTTTCCTTCCAGCTAAGATGTTTTTGTACATGTGAATTAGTCTCTGATATTTTTGACAGGTAAGTTAAAAGATTTTTGGTTTCAGTCATTTGTTTTATCCAACATAAACAGTTCCATCATTGTGACTAAAATCCTCCAATTCCTTATTTCTTCCTATCTGTTAATATCAGGGTACACTAGAGGTCTAATCATCACATGTAATCAGACCATGCAGTCAACCCAATCCCACTAAAAAGGATGGATACTATTTATTAGAATACACAGCACTGAACATTATGCATATACTCATAATTACAATACTCATGCATATATACATTGATATGTTACTCGTGAGAAAAGGGTTTCATAAGCTAACAGCCAAATTTGTTGCTGTGGTAAATATGAACATGATTAAATTTCGCTTTTTGTGGTTTTCCGTAGGACATGACCAGCAAGCCCTGGAGGATAAATCATTTCTCCTGATTCCCAGCCCTGTACATTAATCACCTTTCCTTCCCACTTGAATTTTACAGGAAGGAATTTACAGGAATTTATATTTTACAAGTGAAGGAATAGAAATATATGTTTCCCGTTAGGTACTACTTACCCCCTGCCCCGAAGACACATTAGCAGTGTTTAAAAGGGTTTGTGAAAATAAGCACAAAGTCTATAGCAAACCAAGAGTACAGCCTCATCTATAGCATAACTGCAGTACTATTGGCCCATCTCAAAAAGGGTATTGAGAGCTAAAAGGAGTTCAGGAAGAGGTAAAGAGAGTCACTGGCAACATGGAAAAAATCTCCTATGAAAAGAGACTAAGTAGATCAGCCCTATTTTCCTTAGAAAGAAGAATTATAAAAGAGAACATTTACATATTCCATACATTGTGGCATGGAAGAATCTGTCTGGAATGTAATATTTCTCTATACCACAAAATAAGGTAACATTCAGTGAAAAGAAACAATGATAACTTTTGGACAAATAAAGAAAAAAAATTTACACATAACATGAACTGTGAAATCAGTGGTCAAAGAATTCTGTTTGTCAGCAGAACTCCAAGTTTTGTTAACGATAAAAGTTGAAAAACTAAACCAAAAGTGAATGGGAAAGAAATAAAAAGGAAAGATAACAGTGCTGAATAACAAAGCTGCTTAAAAGCTTAACTTCGTATTCATATTTTAGCTTCCATGGGCATTTTCTTATACATTTCTCTGAAGTATCTGCTTCTGCTTGCTGAAAACAAGGCGAGGTGGAACCTGATGTAGGAACCTGTCCTCTACCAATTCCCCAGTGCTTCCTATTTTCTTACCTCTAGCCACAGCAACCAGAGAAATATAGGGTTCCTTGTTCCTTCTCAATGTATAGCAGACTGTATGCTATCATTACAGGAAAACTCTTCCTCATCTCAGCACTATACTATACCTCTGAAAGAACAATGGAGAAAAAGAGCCTTCTCACATCTAAGCTTGGCAGCTGCTCCAAGGGAAACAAACTGCATTTGTACTGTTTATTTCAGCAGAAACAAATTCATGCTACAAGCAGTCTGCAGGGGACTTAGCAACTCGCTCATTTTTAGTTGTCCTTGCCCATCGTGGGCCAGGTCAGGGAGTCTGTTCTGGAAAAGGAGACAATGCTGCTAAAATCATTAGTTATCACCACAGTACTGAAAAAGCTGAGGGAGCATCCACAGGCATCCACTGATACGATTTTGCAGTTAATGAAGCCTTTAATTTGCATTTGCATTTCTGTCTTTTATGCTAGAGTAAAATCTGCAACTCAGGATGTACCTTCTGGAAATCCTTTTGTGAGCTGTTTTTACCTAAATCCTCTCCAATTATCTTTTTCTCCAGGACAATAATGTCTAACCTGGAGGACAGACTAACTGAGGCCAACAGAAAACACCCATTGCACTGTTAGGCTGAGTTAAGCAAGACCAACTGCCTGCGTTTTAGTGACTGAATCTGTCATGCAGTTGTTATGCAGTCAGCATCCCAGGCCCACCAATGCTTCTGAAGGAATTGATTCCTTGTCCTCCACTGCATGGACTAACACGGATATCTCAAGTGCTGAGGATGCCCATCGTCTGGTCCTTAAGTCCGCTTTGGTCAACCTGAGAGCATGACAACTGAAAGACTACTTCCCATCTTATGGGTTTCAGGATTTAGTCATTCAACAGCTCCTGCTAGACCTCTTTGAAAAGCTTCAGGCTTCTCTGGAAAACAGCCCATCCCATGGGGAATATAGCCTTTTGTCCCTTGCTGCTAGCATGCTACTCAGCAAGAGGAATAGCTGCTCCTCCCATTAATCCTTCATGAGTCATTTAATACAGACCTCCCTCACAGGATTCTCTAATTATAATTTGCTCACAGGATTTATTTTTTACGAAAAGACTCTGTAAATTTCAATTGGATGCAAATGTAATTTTTTTAATAGTTCCTCCAAACCAG
Source organism: Apteryx mantelli (assembly GCF_036417845.1). Classification (NCBI taxonomy): domain Eukaryota; kingdom Metazoa; phylum Chordata; class Aves; order Apterygiformes; family Apterygidae; genus Apteryx; species Apteryx mantelli. The sequence continues at coordinate 42,951,477 of NC_089982.1, read as the reverse complement.
TAAAAGTGCTCCTGTTTCACTGCAGAGAATTGAAGGGGGCTTTAAGGGAGAAGCATGAAGATAAACTGTTTTTTTCTTGTTTATTTGACCCACACACACATACAAAAAAAGAAAAGTTTTAATGGATTCCCAAGGTCCAAGATATGATAAAAAGAAAGGAACTTTCTGTTGCTTTAATATTTAAAATTCTTATTTAAGTACCATTATCAATTTTCTAATACTACCTTTCTAAAAGATAATCTCTCATTCACAATAGCAAAAGTAATTGTTTTGTGTAACAATGAAGATGACATTTATAAATGTTTACATATAATTTCAACCCAGATACTGAGGGATCAACAAAATCCATTTCTTTCACACAACACAGCTTAACAGTAGATTGACCCACAGGGATCTTCAGATTGCTGCGGATGAGTCTCCAGTGTAGCTACTCTGTTGGTTGTAAGTCAGGAGCTGTGTAGATGAATTCGTTGCTTCCCTGTCACTGCTGGCCAATCTCCCAAGCCCCTGGAAGCCCCCCAAAGCAGGGGATCCTAATTGAGGGGAAAAAGGCAATACAGAAAAAAGATGGGAATAATCAGGCAATAATACTTTGTAACGGGTTCAGAACAAAATGGCATCTTTTCCCAGGTCTACACAAAGCCCCACAATTTGTGTGGCTTTTTCCTCTTGAACACAGATTTTCAAGTATGGGATGTGACTGTCAGTGTTCTGAGTTTAAACGCCCGGTCGCAACCCCCTACGCATTCAATCTAAGTTGGGTATACCTAAAGATTGGCATCACTCCGAGTGAAAGCCTACTGCTGAAGAGAGGAGTTTGAAGTCTTTGTGACTCATTCTCCTCATCTGTAAAGAAAATATAGTATCACCTATCATTAGAAATGCTGTGAGAGTTATTCAAGAAAACCCTATATGCCATGTAAATCCATCATTATATACATACAATACAGTAATATTATCATCAACTAAAAGGAAAACTGAGGCAGCTCATCTCAAATTCTGATTCCCCTTTCCTATCAAAATAGCTCATTGCTAGAAATGGTCTGGGATAACAAATGAATGGGTGGATACTAACATCTTTTGGGGCAAGTCGCAAGAAATTAAACGCAGCAATCAAGTCTTTAAATATCTTAATTCCTCTGGTGAAGTATAAGCCATTGCATCATTATCACTTTTAAAAGGCTTTTACATCCTCCTAGATTGACTCCATGGTACATTAGAAGCTGATAAATGATTGAGGAAAAAGTATTTTAAAATATCACTTTTCTGGTGACAAACTGGCAAACATAGTGAAATGTTACTATTCACTTCTGCAGCTACTGTCAGCCAAGGTCTTTTGTAGTTTCCTAGAAACAGAATGAACACGATTAATATTAGACAGATTGTTCAATTAAAGGTAACTAACCGCTGCCATTTTCAGGTCAGACTGTATCTCTCCTGTTAAATTCAAAAGCATGTTAAAACACATTTGATTTGTAAAGACAGTAATTTTCTAAAATATAGGTACAAAAAGTTTAGCAGCTACTAATTATATACTATGAGTCTAAGTAATGTCATAGTCTAGGTCTATGAGTCAAGAAAATGTCATTCCACTAGGCATGCTCTAACATTAAGTAGTTAACCTTAAAATGCATAATAGTTCAGTTATGGAAGTCATACCCATATGGAAGAAAAAACAACCGCTGGAAAGTTTAAGTGCTTAATGAACTGTTTTGCAAACAAGCCTGAAATACCCTTAAAAAATAGAGCCCTCCTTCTGTTTTCCTGTATTTCTTATGGAAAAGCAAGCAATGTTTCTGTAATAGACTTCGTGCTTTTGATTACTTACAGTTGCTTGTCATTTTTAAATATGGAAACCAGTAAAATGTTCTTGTAGATACACAGTATTGAAAATCCCAGAACTCCTGCTGCCAAGAAATTCATTAATCTAAATGTGTTTGGGGACTTTCATATGCTCTACAATTTTGTCAGTAGTTCAAAGAGAAAGAAATTCTCCAGAGACTACATGGCAGTCCAAGGATTATAAAATGGATTTCTCCTTTGAATACGAAAAAAATGAGAGAGGGAAAAAAGGAATAAATGAGGAGGTGAGATAAGAAAGAGTAAGAGAGTTAGAAAATTTAGATTTCTATCACCCTGGAAACTAAATGTAGGCAACCTGCCTTAACAATATTTCAATGGAAATGTTGATCTCTATGGCTTGTGTGAATGCAGTGTTGAAAGATAGATCTGCAAAGCAGTATTAGTGTCTAAACCTTATAAAGGCTTTACATAAGTTTAGGATGGAATTTACAAATATATAGTGTTGGTCTAACTCTGCTGAAAGAGAAGCTAATAGAAGTTTCACAGTTGGCTTAAATGGAAGCAGAAATTGGTCAACACTGAAGGCTTTTAAAAAAACCTGTCTTCCCATTCTTGCCATTAACTGCTAGAAAACACCTGGAGAAGAAAACAAGAGGAACAGAAATTCAAGGAACTTTTAGCAAGCTGCTGCTTTAAAACAAAGTAGTACATATATTTTTTTCATGGCCATTATTCAAGACTGGTCCCAAACTGTTTCTGGAAAATTTCATAATTATTTGAACAGTACTGCTTAAAATTAAAGTTAATAACAGACTCTGTGCAGTGTATTAAACCAGGAGTGAAACCTCACAAAGAACAGCTATGTTTCTGCTGACCTTGGCATTTATAAATTCGGATGTGATCTCCATTCTACTGAGTACAAAGACTGTCAGGTGGGCTTCAAAATGGGATCTTATGCCCTTGGCTTGGAAAGTAAATACTCCAGAAAGATTACTTCATATTCAAGACTGTCATTTCCACCATAAAGGTTCTGTGTGGCTTGATGCTTTCTTCGGATTTCGAACAACCCACTCTCAACCCAGTAGTTACAGGACTTGGTACAGCCTCCCACAAGAAGCAGGCAAAGCATCTGCTCTGTTTCATGAATCTCCATGCACAGCTCTTTCCTGGCACGTTCCAGTACTGACCTTCCCACAACATCTTGTGCCCACACTGAAGGGTGCATTAGTTACACTGAATTAGGTATTTTGGGTAAAGCCCACTTACTTTAGTAGATGATAGAATACAGCTTTCTGTCTACTAGATTTTTGTTATTGCACATGAACCGATCGTGCTATGAATCTGAATTAATGATGACTCTTTAAATTACAACAAATAATTTGTAAAGCAAATCAAATTTACTTATTTAATCAAAACCCTCAACTTAATAAGCAACACCAAAATGTGAAGTCAGTATGAAGTCCTGACTTTTAGAAAAATGAGAAATTATGTAAATGTATTAAAAAGTAGTCTTTGAAGTTCCAAACAGAATAAAAAAATCAAAATTTTAGACGTAACAAATGCCTGTTTATACAACCAGATTAATCAGATTGGTTTTACCTTGCATTTTTCATGCTCTAGGAAAAATCAGTCGGACTTTTCATTTATCAAATTTCATTATATTTTTACAATGGCAGGTATTGTTAGCTCAGCACTGAAGATGAGGTTACTAAGAAAACAAAATAGTAAATGACGTGTCCTGAACCACCCGTACCAGTCAGTGGCAGCGTATGGAACATGCACAGTCTTTTCATCTCCCAGGTTTTCGCTGTCACTGGTAGGGAAAAAAATGAACCAGAACACACCCTGGGATCCTTTGTGAAGGATACTGCAAGTTCAGAGACGACACAAGCAACTCTCCACATATCCCCTGGGACACTGGCTGCGGAGTACAGCGGATTCTATTCATCTTTCCCACTGCGCTCAGTAAAATAGTGAATGTTTCTATTTATAACTGTGTGTGACCAAGTGAATTTTCATTTCAAAGACACTCACTGTACCCCTCCAGTTTTGGCTGGCACATAGAGCAAAGACACTTCTTTAATCAGTGAATTTATCATCAAAATAAGCCTTCTGATGAAGAGAAAATTTATATATAATTTAGATGTGTATTTATGATAGTTCCTTCTCGAGTTCATTTGACGAGCTTTATCTCTTCAGCTTTTTAACTTCACCGAGAGAAGAATCTGCCAGCCATCACAGCAGTTTAAAAAGACTGAGTTTGTCTATTTCACTCCTTTTGCATTAAATAAATACATGGGGAATTTCATAGCCAAATCAGTTCAAATGCCAGTTACCAGCAGGAGACACATTTGGGACTTGGGGGTCTCCTTTGTTCTCATCCTGATTTTGTGAAGGGAAGAAACAGAAGTGCGGAATAGCCCATTCTTATCCAGAGCCCAGACTCTAAAGTGAAAGAGGTAGGCAGAAATGCTGGACAAAGACAGCAAAGAAACAGAAGTAGCTCTCCCTTTTTACTGGAAGCAAACAAAAAATAAAGGAAAAGACAAAGATGATTCTTTTGCTGTATACAGCAGTTTTTGCAGTATACAGGCCCAACGCAACTTTGCCATGCAGCTTCTCTGAGCCAAGCGGGTGGCCAGGAGAACCGAAGCGCAGGAAGCAGCCTCTCCTGGGCGATTTCCAGGCCAGAGCGCATGGGGACTGTTGCTGCAGCAGTGCCCAGGGCAGAAAACAAATGCGAAGAAGGAGGAGAGAGTAAAGTCAGGCCATGATTCCTCCCCCATGGTGTCATGTCCCGGTACTCGCTGGCAGGCCACATTCTGGGAAGAAAGCAAGCTGGAGCAGCTTTCAGGGCTGAGTTACCTTGGGCCCAGAGCCACATGGCTGTGTGATGCATGTGCAAAGGAAGTGCCTTCACAGCACTCATTTTCATCGACCACAACTCCTCATGTTTTCTCTCCTTGGAGGAGAGTTATTTATGACATAAAAAGGTTGTAATTTCCATCAGGAGGACCTTTTGGGTCCTGGGGAAATACATTCTTTGTGTTTAAGGATAAAGGAGTAGCTATAGTAAAATCCCATTTACTGTCCTCAGACTTCTTCCCTTGATTTCCAGGAGTCTTTCCTAGGCATCGCAATGGCACTTGTTACCCCACTGAGGCTGCATATACCGGACCCTCCTTCTTTTTTGGCACTGGAACATTATTTTATTCCACTATTGTTCTGTCACAAAGGTGTGACAAAATCTGTGGGCGTTGCAGACTTGTGATTCACTTAGATGACACTCAAGTGCATTGGCCATTGCTAACAGATGGAGAGGGATAAATCTCCTCATAAATATACGTGTGTAACAAGCCCCCCCATGTAGACAACATGTTACAGAATAAGAGTGGCTTTTGCTTTGACATATTTGTTTAGCTTTCCTTGCTTAGATGAGCCCTGATCTTTGCTTCTGTGATAATTGGCCAGGAAGTTTACAGAAAAATTTATAATGTGCCCTTTTGAAATGAATTACAGGAAGAAAGGAGTGGGCAAACTGCAAAAGCTTGCTATGCTGTTAGATTGCTCCTTTCTGGAAAAAATACGAAAGGCTGACTTGTGATGACTAAGAGAGGCCATCATTTATGTCAGAACATAAATGACCTGATTTATGTCAGTATCCTCAGGAATTAGGAAATACCCAGCTAGCTTCTTTTATTCCTAATATTATTTTAGTATCACCCTTTTGATATGAAGGAAAAGAATTAAAAAAACTCAGAACTCCCTCCTTTTAGAAGTCAACTATTTTTTTTCTGGAAACAAACAGCAGCAGCATTGTGGGCTTAAAAACCTGGTAAACTATGTGAAGCCCAGATTAAAAAGTAGTTTACTGTGATCTCTTCTCTTGCTCCACTTCAACTCCAGCCTGATTTTAGCAGCTAATATTCTCTTAGGTTTCTGCATTTAAGGTATGAATGCTATATGATAACCAGCACTAAAACTTGATTGCCTTTGTTCTTGAGGGAGAACCAGGTAACTGTTGGCCATATGATCTACAGTCAAGGACAACAGAAATCACAGTCCTGTTCCTGAATGGCAGCTAAAAGTGCAGCAAGTGAACTAGCAGCTGAGCAACTAGAAATTTTATAATAAGCTCTATATATGGCAATAGAGCTTTCTGCAATTTGATATAAAATAAACCTTCCTAGGATTTATTCTTCTAAGTGCCGGCAAGCAGAAAAGTTATTTAAAAATAACAAGGCATGTTCTTTACAAAAGGTTGGATAATAGTTATTTCCTCCAATCAAACCACCCATGCCTCCATTACACCAAGTACATCAAAGTGCAACCACAAGCAGGATCAGAAACTGAGCAGCTCCTCCCAGTACTGTCTAATTCTTTTTCTTCCTCAGAGCAATACGAAAAGCTACAGCAAATCCATTTTTGTGTGGTCTCTTTCATCCCACTTGAAACTTTCTTTCTCTTTCATGTTAGTAGCAGTACATGAGAGGCCCTTTCTTGCCAATGCAGGAGGAAACATCATGTTAGTGAAATTATACATTTTCTTGTCCGTTATCTAAGGGCAAGTTCCTTCATTAATAAGAGCAGAAGGACTTTTGTTACTGATATCAGTGGTACCAAGCTTCAGTCTGAGCATGTTCCCCATGTCGCCTGTATAGCCATTTATATTTAAAGAAAAGGTAATATGACACTAGCAACTGAAATATTTTGTCATACTTCAGTAATTCAGACCAATACTGAAGCAGTGAAAGTAAAAGGAAAACTGTGACCTACCTTCCAGATTTGTAGCATGTTATATAAATTTTATGCAGTTGTAAAAGGCTAGGGAGATATAACAAAGAAGAAAATAAGGTCTAGCACTTTTTAAAAAGCCAATTTCATGCATTTTGTGCCTCTGTTTATCAACAAATATTAAATATTCTAAGATGGTTGAAATTATGTATGAATTTCTCATACCTAGTGTATCACTCTTAATGGCTAAAGACTCCATGAAGTAGCTAACTAGCCAGCCCACAGAGGAGAGCATAACACAGCCAAAAGGCATCTCCTGCAAAGCACTACGGCAATATTTTTTTTTTGAAGTTTCAGGCATTTGGGGCTTTTTGAGCTGAAGAAAATAAATCCCATGGAAAGCAGACCCCTTCATTGAAACTATGAATTTAAATGAAAACTGAAGCCTTTACTGAAAAGCCATTTTGAAGGAAAATTTCTCTTTGTCCTGTCATTATAATTAAGTAATATCTCTAGGAGACTACTATTAAGAAATAGCTCTAGGACACAAAAATATTTTGTATGTGTGGAAGAGAGGTAGTATGAATTATAAGACTTTGAACCATCTCTGTTTAACATCAGTCTTTTTCTCACATTTTTGAACATCATCACCAATTGCCTCTTCGCATAGAAGAGCAAAGAGAATAAATAGGACACATCTCAGAAACCTGAGCGGAAAATGCTAGACAGAACCAGAACACAAGGAGAATCATTTACTAATTTTAAACCTGAACCTTCACTTGAACGCTTAGATAAACTAATCTGGCAGGTGGCTAAATAACCCTTGAAAGCAAAATAGAAATGAACCAAAGCTGCCCAAACAATTCCTTTACAAAAAAAAGTAGGAGAATGGTGCAAAAATCCTATCTGGAAATGAGAATTTAAAGACAAAGTAAATTTGCCATGGTACCCATAAAGTCCCAGAAATGCACATGTCTGTAAAATACACAGCGGCACACACGGTTAACTATTTACAACATCTGATCAACATAAAATTATGGAAATGAGCTCAAGGTTCCCACTTGGCTCTTTTACCACCGTCCTTGCAGATGTTGACCACAAAACATTACTGGGCTCATGTCAGAACCAGGCTTCCCCATTCATTGCTGGAAAGCTGCAATTTTACCTACCGTCTAGATCAAACTCACATTACAAAGAGACACAAGATAATGATGAATCATTCTTGATAAATTGATGAATCATTCTTATCTTTGCTTTTTCTCAAAGTATTCCCCTTTTTTTCTTCTTTAATCCTTGGACTACCCCTCTGCTTACCCATGCAGCCTTTCTCTCAGAGGTCTAGGTTACTATGGACACATTTGTGAGAGAAGCATTCAAGGACATTGCACTTCCTAATGAAGGGAAAAGCAAGTCTAGGAAATAATTACTCCAATCAAGGAGGGGGAAAGATGTGGTGCCTGATCCTTCTCAGTGGTGCCGAGTGATAGGACGCGAGGCAACGGGCACAAACTGAAACACAGACAGTTCCATCTGAACATGAGGAAAAACTTCTTCACTGTGAGGGTGACAGAGCACTGGAAGAGGTTGCCCAGAGAGGTGGTGGAGTCTCCTTCTCTGGAGATATTCAAAACCTGCCTGGATGCAATCCTGTGCAATGTGCTCTAGGTGACCCTGCTTGAGCAGGGGGGTTGGACTAGATGATCTCCAGAGGTCCCTTCCAACCTCAACCATTCTGTGATTCTGTGATCCAATACGCATTTGACTATCTCTTAAGACAAGGTCAGTAATTCGTCAAACAGTACTGAGTAGTGTGGATGGAAAATCCTTTCCTGGCTCTGCTTGCAAGCACTGTGTGTGTGAGAGATGTATATGCCCACAAACACACACGATGTCCCTCACTGAGAGACTCGGGCCCTACGGAGGTCATCGCCAGGTCACAAAAATATTTTTCTTGGTTCTGTTCACTAAATTCTTAGATCTAAAACACACTTCTGCGCCTAACTAAAGGAATAGCATTTGCAGATATTCAAAAATGTATGAAAAAGGACCAGTCTGGCACAGTTCACAAACAAAATCAAGACCACATGACTCCAAGGGAGAAATAAACTGAACCCTTTAGGAAGCAACCCAATATTCCCTGTTTTTATTAAAATCCTTACACCTTATGATCCAGTGATTCATTCTCATTTAATCACACAATATGAAAGAAAATCCTTTTCTAGCAAATGAATATATTTTTGCATTAAAAGACAATCTTAAGGCTGCTTGGATTGTTTTACAAAATATTAGCAATCCAGCCTTTGCCATGTTTTCTGTTTCTCTTTCTTTTTATCTGCATTTTACTTAACCTTCTCTTTCATCCTGAATTTAGTTTTTATGATCACAGCCGTGATGACTGCCAAAAGCATGTTTCAGTATATATTTTCCAGCTGTCTGCTAAGCAATAAAGAAAAAGAGAAGTATAGTTGCAAAACATTAAAATAATCTAAAAAATGTGTTCAGATTATAGAAACATAGAAAGGTGAAGGCAAGGGGACAGAAGACTACCACATTATCCCTTAAAAATTGCACTTAATGAAAGGCAAAAAACTCTGGGAAGAGGAGCATATAAAACTCACAGGCTACTAGCCCAGCAGGTAGGGATGATACTTATCAGTTTTACTCTTCTCCCAAAAATATCCCAGCGATATTGGACCTGACATAGCTCTTTTTCTAACCATAAAGGCTTCTATACCTGTACAATACAGACATTCTCTCTTATTTTAACTTTACTAGTAGCAGAAACTATCATTGAAATTACACTGAGAGTTTAGCTTTTTCCTCTTATCCATTTATTTAGATCTCGAACAAGTAAAGTATATTAAACATATGCTTAACTTTAGCATAGTAGCTTCGGAGGGATTACTCTGGAAATTAATGTCAAGCACATGCCCAGGATTTTGCCAGAATGAGGCTTCATGGTCTCGTGCAAAAGCAACAAAGCCAAGAAGAGATTTTCCACTGACTCCTCTAAGTTCTGGCTCAAGTCCTTATTTCTGAAAATTTCTTTCCGAATGGATTTTTTCCATATTTTGTTTCTGTCCAAATTTAATTTCACCTTTTTTTTTAATCAAGATCTTTCTGCCTATTTATAAATACAGTTCCTATCAAGACAACAATTTTTAAAGACATTTTCTTTGTACATGTGTAGCTCAGAAAGCAAATGAATTTTTCATGATGAAATTCTCCAGGTGGCTTGTTTTCACTGAGGACTTCTCTTCAAACCAGTTATAAAGCAACAGATTTATAAAAGCTTGAAAACTCCATTTTGCAATAGGCAATATGAAATTTAGAATAATGATACTATTTTGCAAAGCTACTGAAACAGGTGCATACAAAATATAAGTGTTAGGCATATGGGTGTAGAGAGGTGTTGTTTCACTGTCAACTCTGCAGACAGGGTAATTAATTATAGAAAAGAACAGTGAGCTCAGTACACAGAAATTAGAACATTAAATCTTGGGGTTTTTCTTCTTTTGCTTAAAAAGGAGAGGGCAAATAAAATTACATGTATAATATTATAATATTGCTATGCTAAGACAACTATTTCAAACCCTCCAATGTTAGAGAATTACACTTTTTTACAGAGAGCAGACAAAGTTCCCCTTAGCAATAGGGCTATACCAGGAATAAACGTGTGCTAGGCTCTCAGAGTAACCTTCATTTCCCCGCACTGGATGTATTAGTCTACCAGCACAATCTCATGAAATCAACTAACTCAAAACCAAGCCTTGCTCACAAAATATTTCACATTATGAACTGCACTGTTTTCACATTTCAGACTATTCAGAAGGCCCCGCTGGATCCAAATAATCAACTCACAGTGTTAACAGAAGCAGGATATGGGGCAAAGTGCTCTTTTAGGCAAGGAAAAGCAAAACAAGCAAAAACTTCATGCACCATAAGAGTTTCTTGATTAGAAGCTGACCCCAGACTTTCATCAAGATGTTGTTCTATCAAGACCGCATAACCAGACTAAAACATAACACTGTATAATGTAGGAAACTGGAATTTACCAGGCTTTCCAAGTTATGTATTATTCATGCCTGTTACAAGCAGTTCATGCTTTGGTTCACAGCTCTTTCCAGGCAAAAATACAGTAATTTAACAGACTGACCAGATGTTTTTCCTACAAAGAAAAAACTTCTGTTTTAGATTACTTGTCTACTAGTGGTCTATACAAATATGAAAAGATCCATATAGTTTATTTTATTGATCGCTAAGTAGCAGGCACTTTTAAAAACATCTGTCTGAGCACAACAGCACCTCTTTACCTGTGTGTGCACAAGCATGATTACACAGGATAGTCCAAGTGGAGAAAGCTAGGAAAGGAATCTTAATCATGTTTTATTCAAGGATGCCATTTTAATAGTGTGATACTTTATACAAGTATTAATACTATTAACACAAGTCCTTAATAGCCCCCATAACAGGACAGACACCACTGTGTTGTCACTGAACAAACACAACGAAAAGATTGTACCTGCTCTCACAGAATTTGCTATCTAAGTATAAGAAAGAAGATAAGAGCAGCATATGGCAAGCACAGGACACATGACGATCTCAGCATGGATCTCACTGACCCCTTTTCTTCTCTTACCGTTTGTAACTGCCACGACAAAAATAAATATATTGATGGAAAGATGACATTAAATCATGTGATCTGTGACTGTCGTGGGGAAATTCCTTGCTACCACAGAAGTCACCACAGGAGCAAGTACAAGGAAATTGGTTTGCAGATTTGCTCAGTGGACAATAAAAGTGATCAGTAGTGTCCCGGAGGTACAAATTAATATTTTAATGTTTACTAATATTTTGGCAGTTACTTTCTCAACAGCAACAAAATCAAGTACCAATCCAAAATGATGCTCCAAGCCTTTGGAAGGGGACTCAAACAAACCTCCAAAATAAGCAGAATGGGCAACATTTAGCTGAAATAGACAACTGAATATGAATACATTTTTCTTAAGGAACAGTTTACATGGCCATCTAATGAAAAAACTGAAGAAACAAAGATGTTTGCTCAAGAAAAGTAAGTGTATCCAACATGAAGTTTAGTTCACTGTGTAACTAGTATGAAATTAAGCAAGTACTGGCAGGGGAACAAATACATAGCAGTCACTACTCATCACACAGTATTTTTTTCCTATATATAATGTTTCCACTAACTAAAACTTATAGGCATTATTATAATATTTTCTGAAAGTTTAGGCAGCTGTGTGTAATTCTTTCTTCATGGATTTCCACTACAGAAATATGCTAACAGATGTCATTTTGATAGCACATTGATGTGCATGAGAGAAAGCAGGATGATATGTGATGTTCAGCTGGTGTTTACTTTCATTGGGCTTTGTAGCTAATATGTTTCTATTTAAAGGAAGGAAGGAAATGTGCTATCTTACGGGTTTATTTTAGGATTTCTGACTTGTGATTACACCCACATAAATCCACCTACACAGGAAAATGCAGGTGGTGGAAAAGCAAAGTCATACCAAGTGAATATAACATCTTTCCAGGTAAATCAGATAAAACTAGAGAAGACTCTGTGTTTTCATTATGCCCTTCATGAACAGTTTCATTTAAATCCCATGAATTATCCAAATCTCAACACACAAGTAAAGAGTAAGAGACGAGTAGTTTTTTTTCTAAGTGAAGAAACCAAAGAAGCTGGCAAGGTCTACGTTGATATTGTATATATCCCTTCTGCTAGAGGAAGAGTCTGCTCTAAAGCATCTTTCTGTGTTTATTCATTCATTTAACCCTCGAGCCCTTCTGACGCCCTTTGTAGACTATTCTCTGGTCTGATGGTCCTTCCAGGATCTTTTTATCACTTTGACCACCATAAGCAATTCTCTCCACTCAGCTACTTGATGCTTGTGTCAGTTGATACAGTTTTCTCCTTTCCATTTTCTTTCACTTCTCCTTTAATTTATACTTTGTGGAACATCCACCTGTTTTACACGACACCCCTCCTTGAGGAAACAAGAAGGACGTAAGAGCACAGCAGCTGGGTTTGCACTGCTTTTCACAGCTCTGCTCTAGCTCTGAATCAAGGTTTCAGGGTGAAGCCATTTGAGGCAGGTACAGTTGCAGTGCTTGAAGGGGCGCAACTCAAGAGCAACAACGCAGACATGGCCTGAATTAGCTAGCATGCCCCAGAGAAGTCTCAAAAGGGCAACAGTCACAAATGGGTGAAATTCTGGAGGTTGACAGCATACCATTATCACCAGAAAAAAGTGGACATGCTGCTCACCATCTCCCACAGCAGCTTATATGGTTTGAACCCCCCTTCCCATGCAAAGCTTTTAGGACTTTTTCCTCAATTCCATTTCTCTTGCACATTGGAAATCCTAGCTAAGGTTGGACGAAGTTCCTATTAGTGAACAACTGAAGAGATTGTAATCATCCTGGAGAGTCAGTATCCAAACACCTGTCAAAGGAAAAGGGGTACACTGCAGTGTCCTAATTTTTAAACCGGATCTGCCTGTTAAACTCATCGGTAAATGATGATATTCAAATTCATCATGAGAGTTCAGAGACATACCTTTCTTTGGATGGAAATCAGAGTCTGTTAGGGTTATTATTTGAGCCTGCAAACTCAAAAAGTAGTCTAGCTTCTTGAAAGGCTGGGATCATTAATTCTTTAACACTTTTAACATTCTACAGAATATGGAAATGTCTTAGCACATCTGAGATTTGTCCAAACAGTGTCAAACCAGCTCACTTCAGGTCATGCACCAAATTGTCTATGAATTAAATGAGAAAGATTATTGCCTGAAGCAATCAGATTCCAGTTTAAGACTGCACTTAAACCTATTTCTGATAGCAAGCACAAAAGCAGTCTGAACTTACTGTACAAAAGAGTTTGCACAGGAATCACCCTACTGGTTCAGAACAGTAATTGTTGTTGTTGTTTTTTGTTTGTTTGTTTTTTAACTTCAGTATCCAGTTTTTAATAGAAGGAATGACCAGATGTTGGAAAGGTGCAAATATTCCACACATCAAATGCATAAACACATATGTAAAGAAGCATGTGGATAAAGAAGTGTGGGAAGAGAAACACTTCTTTTTTTTTTAACGAGTTCTTCATTACCTATTTTCCTAGCAGTATTATGCAACTACATATCAGTTCTAAAGGAAAAATAAACATAACAATGATGGACATAGCTTATTTTGCATGGCAGCAAACCACAGAACTAGCACACTATTGTTCTAATCAGCAAGCATATAACACAGATGTGTCTTCCATAAATAAATCATTCCAAAAACAAAGAATGTATCTTCAGTGATTTTATAAATTTCAGAACCTTAAAGAGGTAAGACAGATTCCCCTCAGAGCATGTTTTCTATATTAAATGTATTTTTCTTCTGTTAAATATATGAAATTTAGTTTTCACTTTGGCATCTATATTTTATGCCTGGGGATACTGAACCCTGAACCTGCCCAGTTTTGCTGGCACAAGTTCACAATACTATTTTTTTTTTACACAAACCCTGAGGTAGGTAGTTTCACAAAGATCATCGTGATCTACACAATCATTCTGGAAGCAGAATACTTGGTTGTGGACCAAGCTGAACCTCATTTCTTCTTAGGAGAGCCTGTTCAATGCAAGCTGCTGCACTGTCATACTAGAAACAGTCATCTAAGGATCCTGGGAATTTTGTCCCCCTGATACGTAGGGAAGGCTAGGTATGGGATTTGGGGTCTATTCTGTCCTCCATTACACAATGCACTTCAATTGCCTTCAAAGAGAATTGTACTGTACCTTTGTTTTTACAACAGTGAACACTGACATATAGCAGACAGAAGAGGGGATTTAATCAGGTATGTCTTATACCATATATGGTTGCCACCTGAAAATCAAAGATTTAGACAACAGGAAGGGACTCTATGAGTTGTTATCACCATGCCTAATGTATTATGCCTAATTTGTCAACAAATCTGTCCACTGGATCTATACATTACAGAAACTATCCATGAAGCAATGAAGCAAGTACGGAACAATTCAGCAGAAGCATGCTACCGAGGTTCCCATTATATCTGTAAGTCCTGCTTTACATTCCAGTGCGCACAACTTCATTTCAGATCATAAAGGTCTTCAAGAGGGTATTGAAAACTACACTCTTTCTCCCTTAAAATTTTAAGGCTATGGGATTGTAATTATCTTCATTAACCTTTACATATATACATGTTGTTGTGTTAAACACAAAAGATGTTTCTTCCAAGAGCCTCCGAGCACTCCTCATCTTCCTTTACAGTCAGTTGTGCTTTTTGAATTTATCCTATGCTTTTACAGAATGTTAGTAAATGGAAAAGAGAGACACACATATTTAAACTACTAACCTAGAGGAGAAGCAAAGCATCCACTTTAAAAGAATTCTTAAAATAAAGAAAAGGTTTAATACATGCTAAGATTTTCCTCTGGAAAACACTGTGGAAAGAGAGAGGCTGCAGTGCTCCTGTAGCATCTTCATTTCCTTCAGTTTGGGGAATTCAAGGCCAGGATTCCCTGAGGTTAAAATACAATGCAGAAGGTGATTACACTGGCCTCTGGAAAAGCTTACCCCTTCCACCAAGTCACAATGTTTCTGAGGATTTTGTGGACTTCAGAGACAGTTACACTAAGTGCCATAAAAGGCTGACTAATAAGAGAGAAGAATACACAAACAGGATAAGCAAACACAGGCAGAGAGTAAATCAAAAGAAGTAACTTACCACATCAGCCTCCCAAAGGCGCGAGTTTAATTCTGCCGTAAGGCTTATAAGTGCACAAAGGGAGCAGTCTCGTGCAACCACGGCTGGAAAACAGCACTTTGGAAATCATCGTTTACCCAGAGGGCTATTCCACCACCCGAGACGGGGTTTTTCAGAACAGCAGAGGAGTACTGTGAAGAAACAATCTCTGTGGTAAAGCGGGAGCAGAGAGGGAAGCTGCGCTGAATGGAACCCAAAAGTCAGGACAAAAGGCAGAAGATGCAAATCTGCTCTGTCCTGATGCCTGTGCTCTGTTCTGGAGCAAGAGAAATAGAGGTGCCACATGCTAAGTGACCCGGATGCCTGGGCCCCAAATCAGCGGTGCCTCAGTGTTACACATTGCTGGAGGCAGGACACTACCGGATCCAGCAGAAGGGCTATGCTTAGATTTAGCAACACACAGCACAGGGCCACAAAGTTAGTGTTTCCATAACCTCGTTACAGCCTCATGGCCATGACATCAGCTTTCATTCATCAATCAAGGGATGTCATACCAGCCAAAGCATTCCACTATTTTCACGTGATCTAAAATTGCAAAGAATTGTTATGCTGGTGATCAGCAAAAAAATCTTGATGGGCTTTTGGTGCCACAGACCTAACAAGACTGACAGCCACTGGCTTACGAACAAAGGGGGAGTGCATGCTTCCTCAGAGAATTTACCCATATTTAGCTTCTTAATGTAAATTCCTAATTTCAAGCTATAATCCACTGTTTAGAATAAATATTTTCTTATGAGGGACTCAAACCCTTTGAGTATTACTAAAAGTTTTTCTATCATTTTCCTACATGCAGATTATCCCAGTTCACATTTTCACCTTTTTCTCATAAACCATCCCCTAACTATTAAATTTAGACAGTTGGTTACTTTCTCTCTGATTAGGTATTCCAAATTGATAGTTTCCATGTGTGATCTCACCACTGCTTAATCCAAATCTTTAGCCTTTCATTTCTGTTTATCCATCTTGAAAAGTACACCATTTGGCACTGTAATCAGCATCTATCCAACAGAGACCTGCTGGACACCCATGACTGCAGCAGCTAAGTCTCCTAAGTCACTGGCAAATATATTTATTTTCATTTATTTGCTGTCAGGCCTCAGCAAATGGTAAAGTGTAACTAGTGGTTAGCCTCCCAGATGCTCATAATCATTGATTTCAAGCACTAGGAACTGGTGGAACATCACATGCATTTGTGTTGCATTGTCCCTGTTTATGTGTCAAAAGATGAAATTATTCTGACAGACCTATCTGCTTATATTTATGCTTTAAAATTAAGCTGTGCTCTTTCTGAACCACACTTAACTTTCCTCTCTTACATGTTTACATTATATCCATCATCACAGTATTTTCACACTTGAAGAAAATCTTTCAATCAGCTTCTGCTCCCACTTAAGTAGCTGTACTATGCATGCATATTTGTACAAAAGTCAGCTCATTCCTCCACTATTCTGCTGACTTCACTACCCAGAAACAATGCATCCTTCCTTGTTATAAGTAGATCCAATCTGAATCAAGCACAAGGTATCCTCAGTAGTGACATTTTGGTCCATGATATGGACCAAAACTAAATTTCAATTACTGGTGATTTTCAAAAGTCAAATTAATCAAAAAATCATATACACTGTAATTTTCATTCTTATTAGAATTATGAAGAGTTTTTTTCCCAGTTCTTTCTCTTCTAATCATGCCAAAAATGATAATGCTTAGCAATTAACTATAAACGCTTCTTAATTCATTGTTTACCTATTACTACTTAATCCATTGTTCACTTATCAGTGAAATGTAATTCCACAGAGTATATCTACAAGTACTGCTTAAGATTCCTGGTTCCTGAGGAAATCCCACAAAGATATAGGTTTGAAATTACAGTCATGACATTATGACAACATTATGAGTTGACTTGTCAAATGCAGCTCAGCACTTACATGGGAAAATCAAAAGGTCAGGACTTTCCTTCCAGAATTGTGATTAAAAAAAACAGCGAAAAAAAAAAGAAAAACATAATAGCAATATAAAGGAGGAAGCGGTAGAGAAAAATCTTTAATATATAGATAAGCTCTATATTAATTTCCAAAATTTTCCTTGAAGAAGGAAAACATGTAGTAAATCCTAATCATTTTAATTACATTTACTTTGACTACTATAATAAATTGTGTTTATTTTAATTATGATGAAAATGTGGAAAAATCCATTTTAGGAAGTTTACTAATGTACAAGACAATGACAGCATTCAACATCATCTTTGTGATATCAGCTAAGAATAATATTTCAGACAAAAATATCAAGGAAAACCTCATAATAGCCTCCCAGACAATGATGTCATCAGCACTGAAAAAGGTAGTAGTTTAGGACAAAGGATTTCTTTGCTTGCCTCGTTCCAGAGAATACCTGAATATTACAGTACATCCTCCAATCCAATTTTGAATAAATGCCTTCTTACATTGTTAAAGGCCCTTTACACTTACACTCACTCTTTCTGAGGGTGCCAACCTCCAGATGATTAGGAAACCTAATAATGTTGCCCCTGTCCTCATTAAAAATTCTATGACAATTCCTTCAAAAATGAGGTTTTTATCCTGGCCCTCTCTCCAGATTTCACTTTCAGCAACCATATTGCACTAGGAGATCCTGTATTTGGAGGTATGACAGCAGCATGGCTAAGTTTAATCTAGCTAAGTGGACACCAACAGTGATGAAGATGCAGGTCTAAGCACAGGCTAGTAATGCAAACACAGACCCAACAATCCCAGTCAGCTCCTAAGACCCTCAGGAGAAGCTCTATTAACACATTTTCATCAATACTGTTAGTTTCAGCCGCCTGACGAAACCAAGCGTAAGTACACCATCTGGTCCAACTGCACTTCTACTTATTTAGTAGACACCCTACAAAGGGAGGGGTTTGTGTTTCTCTTTTCTGAATAAATTTGTCCCTCACATATATGTTTCACCCACATATCAACATTCAACAATAATGAAATTGTACTCTAATGTATTCCAGTCTCTTCACCCATTTTGAAAGTGTGGTCTGATCTTGGTAAACAGACTTGCCATGGTTCCTTCAGAGGAAACACTATTGAACAAATTTCACAACATGGACCAATCTTTTCAACTGGCATCAGAGCACTTTTCCCTCTCTTTTGATATATCCTAAATAAAACCTTTCTCAGAAGAGTGGGTACTTAGTAAACACTTTCTGCTACTGCGTTATAATTGTTTGCATAGCAACACACTAACACTCTTGGGAGAATTTTTTGGTTTCTTTTTAAGCTAAACAGTTTTCACAGACTTTAAGATTAGGTAGGATTCTTTTATTTCTTTTCTCTAGTTGCAGAGGAATAAATAAAACACTTATTCAATACGCACCATATGCCTCTAACCTATCTACTTTTACCCCTTCAATATATGGGAAAGTTTTAGAAAGTTACCTTTGATACTTTTGTTCCCATTCCCTAAGACCACTTCCTTTTAAAGTTATTTACGTTTTTTTCCCTTTGGAATTACTGAACTGCAAAGCAAGCAAGCTCTTGACTTGAACACAATTTAGGCTTAGTATATCTTAAAGAGTTTTAAGCCTAATCGAAACATTTGAAATTCCGTTTCCTAGGGGTATCTTTCATTCTGCCATCTACCAATGGTATTCCTGTTTGCCTTGATAAACCATCCTCCAACTTTTTGTTCTTAGGTAGCTCATCTGAGGTCTGGAAAGAGAATCTGCTCACGTCACTATTCCCAGCATGTCTCCAGGCCCTACGTGACTCTTTCATTATATTCCTGCACTAGCTTCCTTATTCTAACTTGCAATTTATAAATAATGTTTACTGTATACTGGTTCTGTGCAGCTATTCCTCTTACCATAAAGATCTGAAAGTTTTAATTTTCTTTTAGAATAAATAATCTGAAAATTTAACATGAACTTTGAAGTACAAAATATACAATGTCATGTGCAGTACAGTAGCTCTCAATAAACCTTTTTCATGACATGATAACTGAGTAATGCTTAAGAAACATACCACGTAGAAAAAAAACCTATACCCCGGCCATCCATAGTCATTCCATTTTTTCAGTTTTCCACAAACCTAAAGATATCAAAGTCTTCAAGAAAAATTCAGATTGTGATTTAAATGGAAGATTTGTTAAAACAGCAGAAGTTGTGCACCTATATGCAATTCCTATTCCGCCTGGGGAATCCTCCTGCGGAGAGCAAAGCTGTCACTGCTATGAAGAGTGCCACAAGCATCTAAGTGTACCAGACAGAAAAGCCACAATCAACAGCACTAGCCACAACACGAGAGAAAACAGTTACTATCACAACCAAAGGAAATGGGAAATTCTAAGTTTGTTCTACACTATTTAGCATTGGGAAACCTTTGGTTTCGCTCTAAAGATTCTGAAAAGTAAATTTATTCCAGGATTAGGCAAGACTGATGTTCAAAATGCTTTCCTAAACATTTAACTCCTTAGCGACTACTGTCTGCAACATTATAGATACTGGCCTCAATCCTGCAAGCTGAACAAGCAAGCTGGTCTTAGGAATCCCTACTTCAAACCAGAATAACAGAAAAGAAACTTCAACAGTTTTGGTATAATTTGGTATAATCACATGCTGAAGACACTAAAGCTTTGCCAATAACATCAGGAAAGGCAGAACGTCACACATTAGTTATGTTACTGACTATTTTGAAAGCAAGGGAAGGACATGGGCTTCATACATTGTTCATCTATTGTTAAACCTTAGACTGTGCAAAATGTTAACAATATAAAATAACTTACAACACAAGCTCAAGTATAATTGTGTGTTAATTTGTACCTGTCTCTTTTATAGCTAAAAAAAAAAAAAAAAAAAAAAAAAAATTATGCTCAGGAGCTCATTCCCTTGTAGAACAGAAGAATTAACAAAATCTGAAAACCGTTGGCTGTGTCTTGGCCTTCCCTGTCCACAAAATTTCAGAGGTCTCTGTAACGCCTCACTGATATGGCAAAAAATACCATCACTGCTACTTTAATAATGTTAAAATAAAACATTTACTATGTTTCTTTTCACATTTTCACATCATGCCTTTACAAAAACATAATTTCAGTATGAATACGAAGGGCTGGAAAGTTAATTTAACCAAATATCTAGTTTTTACGGTGGAATATCATCTAAGGTAAGGACTAGCATTAGGATTTCTAATCTTTGTATTTGCTTTCTGCTCTTGAGTACTCAATAAGCTTGAAAGATCAGCTCATCACTTAGCCCCTTGGTCAGTACACCTCCACTTCCAGGTTGACAAGATTCTGCTACACTGTCTTCATTTTACTGTTAGACTTACTTCTTATTATTTCTTTGGCTTTTAGAATAAAAATATTTCTATTACCAACTTTTAAAAGCTTTTAATTTAAAAAAAATGAGATTGGTCGTGCAAATCTTTACTCTCCTAAAAAGGCCTCACAGACATGAGCAAAGCTATCATTTTCCATCAGTAAAGACTACCTCCCCTATGAAGCTCTGTGGAGAACTTTGGATTATTTTGCATTGAGAAAGCCCAAGAAACAGGTTTTCTATACAGCCAATGGTTTAGAGATTTTATTTTTTTCATTCTACAAGGACCTTCTGGAAATTTTTTTGATATAAAATGTACAGGTACACATGAATATACACATACAGTCATGTTTGATTTTAGCTTATTATAAGTTATTTCATGTTATTAATGCCATAGGTGTGGAAAGGCACATATGTAATCCACCCTCTTGTCTCTCTTCCATAATACTTAACAATATAGCCAACATGTTAAATTCTGGATCCTTTGTTGCCTCTAGCAAAGCTTCAGTGGACTTTGTGGTGTGCAGAGCTGAAATTCATATAGACTTTCATAACATTTAATTTTGACTGCATTACTGGATGATACATTCATCACCACAAAATAGTTCACGGGAAGACTGGAAGAAATAACTCTTGGCATACTTTTCTTAAAATGTACTTAGTGCACTTCTGATAAACTGTTTCAAAAATTAAGCATGTGTTAACCAATTTGCCAAGTAAACACAAAGAGAATTTATGCTGCATCAATTTCAATGCTTTGTACTGAAAGAGAGTAACACAAGGGCAGCCAAAGGGGAATGACAGAATGACAGCAGTGAAGCCAACCTATTTCTCAGCTAGAGCAACAAAGCAAACAGTTTGTTCCACATTCTAGTTTAGCCATGAAAATCTCAATAAGCAAATAATCAGCATTTTTCTGTAAAAACTGTAATAGTGAAATCTATCACAATTTTTTGTGTGCTCACTTCCACACCTATAAATTAGGTCAGACTCTGTATGCTTACTGCCCCTTGTACTCCCATGCTCTTATTCTGAGAGGTTTATGTTCAGATGCCAACTGCAATGACAGATCCCAGGATATTATAGACTGCACCAAACATCTGATCGTCAGCTGAACAACTGATGTCATTATTCGTCTATTCCCTTTATGTATCTATTTATAAATGTGATTCCCATCTCTGTTCAGAGCTTTGAAAGGAACATTAAATGACAGAGCTATAACCAACATAGGAGGATTCTTGTGTGTGGTTGCTCCCTGGCATTTTAAATGTACATTTCCTTTTACAGTTGCAACTGCTTTGATTTTTCTGAGATTCTGCTAGAGATTCTCTTACGGAAAGGGCAAGTTCTGCTCTAAACTACAATGTCAGAAACTGATTGCTTATTAACGTGCCATTTTCTTGTTGTAAATTTTAGCTACAGCTTTCTGCTGGATATTCTAAATCTTGATACATCCTATAATGCAGCCTTAAGGCTAGTGAAAACCAAAAGTCTACAGAATATGCACCAAAACCACATTTTATTTAGTCTCTTCAGTCTCAGCTTGCTATATTTTGAAAGGCTCTTTTTAAAGAGTAATTGCAGTGATAAAAAAGGAACAGTGAAAAGAAAGGAGGAGAAAGAAAGGAAAGAGAAAAATGTATTTTAAGTAACCTCATACCAAAAAAATATGCACCATCCAGGGGCTTCCAGGATGCAATGAGTTTAAAGTAGAACTGGGAGCTCATAAAGGTTTCAGCCGCCATTTGCTATATCAGCAATAGGTTAAGGTGTCAAACTCAATGTCCCTGCAATTAATTTTAACACAAATAGTCTGGAAAGTGCTCCCAGGTGACAGGCACCGGCAACAAGCTCATTATAAGTTGTTCAGTTCTGGATACTCATCTATGCTTTTGCAAAATAAAGCTCTATTTCTTACTATGGTAATAATAGCAGAATGATACTCAAGGTCCTGTCTCACAATAATCTATTTTATGCTCAAAAAATGTGAGATTTGTGATATACACTCAAAGTGACCGAAAGTAAATTTTGCTACAAAGCAAATAAGGGATTTACAGAGGTACTATGCTCTGTGCTCGGTGATAGTGATATAGTGGATGAATCAGAACAGAAGACACCACCACTAACCATTAGAGAGGACATTAAAGGACTCTTGAACAGGGTCTCTGAAGAGAAGACCCCATCTCCTCTGTTCATGTCAAATTCATTTTTGGTTTGGACTATTCTAATCCTCCTTTCAGTCCCCAAGAAGGAGAAAATGAAAAATGGTTTGCACTGCACTAATCAACGTCTCCAACATCTGTGGCGTTTGGGCAACTCATAGACCTTAACGGTTTCCCCTTCAGATTCCTGTGAATTGTGCTGTACTATTGTTCCCGTTTCTCAGAGTACAGACATACCGAATAACTTGCTCAAGGTTATGGAAGTCAGAGTCACAGATGGGCACTAAATCTTTGTCAAGGTTTAGATCTGAGCACTCCAATGTGAGGTCAATATATACAGATTTCACTGGGATTATTCAGTGAACACTATCCAAAGGTGCAATTCACCCAGTACAAAGTTTAAGAAGCATAAATCTAGTAACTGCTCTGTTTACATTTAAACTGAGTATTGCTGGCACCTTTTATTGATTCTTTGTTAAAGGAGACATTTCACCTACTGGCAATTCAGTTGTGGTTGTAAGTACAGGTTTCTGAAATTATTCCCATAATATGGAATAATGCCTACTAGAGTAATCCACTGAACATAGACAATGTATTGTTAAAATGTTAAAATAGACCTATTGGATCTATAGATCTGTTATGAGAACTTGTCATTAGCCACTTATGGTTGGTTATGTCAACAGCAAATTTCCGTCTCATTAATTTTCACAGAATCACAGAATGGTTGAGGTCAGAAGGGACCTCTGGAGATCATCTAGTCCAACCCCCCCTGCTCAAGCAGGGTCACCTAGAGCACATCGCACAGGATCACGTCCAGGCGGGTTTTGAATATCTCCAGAGAAGGAGACTCCACAACCTCTCTGGGCAACCTCTTCCAGTGCTCTGTCACCCTCACAGTAAAGAGGTTTTTCCTCATATTCAGATGGAACTTCCTGTGTTTCAGTTTGTGCCCGTTGCCTTGCATCCTGTCACTGGGCACCACTGAAAAGAGTCTGGCCCCATCCTCTTGACACTCTCCCTTAAGATATTTGCATACATTGATAAGATCCCCTCTCAGTCCTCTCTTCTCCAGGCTGAACAGGCCCAGTTCTCTCAGCCTTTCCTCATAAGAGAGATGCTCCAGTCCCCTAATCATCTTAGCAACCCTGCACTGCACTTGCTCCAGTAGCTCCACGTCTCTCTTGTATTGGAGA
Organism: Apteryx mantelli; assembly: GCF_036417845.1. Lineage (NCBI taxonomy): Eukaryota > Metazoa > Chordata > Aves > Apterygiformes > Apterygidae > Apteryx > Apteryx mantelli. Next base: position 42,927,489 of record NC_089982.1, on the reverse strand, counting down.
GCCCAGAACTGGACACAGTACTCCAGATGGGGCCTCCCCAGGGCTGAGTAGAGGGGGAGAATCACCTCCCTCGACCTGCTGGCAACACTCTTCCTGATGCACCCCAGGATACCATTGGCCTTCTTGGCCACAAGGGCACACTGCTGTCTCATAGTCAATCCGTCATCCACCAGGACTCCCAGGACCTTCTCCATAGACCTACTTTCCAGCAGGTCAGCCTCCAGCCCATACTAGCGCATGGGGTTATTCCTCCCTAGAAGGCAACTAGTAAAGTAGGTCAGAAAATAAAATACTAATAAAAAATAAAACACATAAAATATTAAATAATTCCATCTATGTTGATTCCAACTCATATTAGCAAAAAACTTAAAGAAATTTGCTGGATGCTTCAGACAGGGCAGCCTGGTTGCATCTATTTTTACTTCAGATAGTCCAAATCATTGAACTTGGCAAGTTAGTATCATGTTAAGCTCTTTCTGTGGAGTTTTTCTGTAAAGAGCAGAGAGTGTGTCCTAGATCCACTATTCCAGATCTGTATTGTTTCTAAATTCTATCATCTTTCCTCACATTGAATTAAATCTGTGAATAGTTTTATCAACTGCAGTAGGCTCATTTAAGTGGTATGTAATTCAGCAAGAATGGAAGTGGCAAAACTAAGCCATTTGTTTATATAAAAAAAAAAAAGTCCATCAGTTCATTCCCAGACTATAAATATTAATATATCAAACTTCAGTATTTGGAGAACAGAAACAAACCAAATACTGAGAAGGAATGATGTAGCATCTGGCCAAAATAGGCTATTTAAGCTTTTAAGTACAAATAATTTTCAAAGACAAACTATAACTTCTGATTGTAAAACTAGAAATGAACAATCATGGCCATGCCTGCATTGCTAAGAGCACCCAGAAGAGTCCTCAGGCCAAGTGGCATAGGTGGCTTATTCCCATGTTGCTTAGGCCTAGTTCCTTCTGATCATCTGTACATTTGGCCAAGGCTACTCGGGCCCCTACCTGGTGGTTTTTCTTTTCTTTTCTTTTTTTTTTTTTTTAAGGTCAAAGTGCCTGCAATCATATGAGGGCTGCGCCACAGCCTGTCAGGCTGATTTTAATAGCACAACACTGAGATTATGTGTGGTATGCCTGGGTATGTGTGGTATGTCCTGTGAATGTATCTAGATATACGTGATTCTGTGAAACCCAACCAGGTAATACTAAAAGGCTGAATTTGGGGTGAATTACTCCCCAAATCCCCAACCCAACTTTGTCTCAGAGAGACCTGGTTGACTGACTCCAATAAAAGCCAGGGAGCAAACTCGCTTACAGACAAGGAACTGGGGCTTAGGAGTGGGCTGGGGAGAGAAGGTATTTGGCAGTCTTCATGTGTCCTATATTCACTCTGACAGAGTTAAAACAGGACTAAGGCTGTAAAAACATTAAGCATCAAAGATAATAATTTTAAAGCTATTTAAAGGAGTTAGAACATCTAGAGTTATGTATTTCTTGGGTCTCACATTTAAAGTGCAATTTATAACAAGAATTTATTTTGGCATCAAAGTCAAAGCTCCAGAATAAAAGCTTAAAACCTAAAGATTTGTGAAGTAGATCCCAAGTCCTTCATTTCATTTGATTATTGTACTACACACTAAACCACCACTATCTAATGAAAATCATATCAATATCTGTGGATAAGTGTTGCATACCTGCAAAACACCACAAGTTCAGAATGTAAAAATGCTCCCATTCATACTCTATAAATGCTTTGACAGTGTTCATTATCAAGATTTAACTTCAAATTCAGGTTAGTTTGAAGTCAGTACAGGAGAACAAAGCCCCAAGCCAAATTTTCTCCCAAGCCACTTTCTTATGATGCTTGGCCTGCAGACAGATCTCCACACTGGAATTCACAAGCTCTGACAGAAACATTTTTCAGTAAGAAGCTGGTCACTCCTAAATCACCCATCTCCATCTGGCAAAAAAACTCTTAAGCATCATAATAAAAAATATTAAGGAAAAAATAATGAAAATTTGCAAGCATCTGATGAATGTCAACACTGTCATATAAGCTCTTTTGGAAGGTAACTCCCACACTGGAGTCCAGTGGTATTAAGGGAAGGAGATGAAGACTCACAGCTATAAATAAAATCAAAAGATAGGATTTATCTTATGCTCTACAAAAATGTCTCTTATCAAATACTTTGTCAAAAAATGTTTTGAATAGTATATAGCCAAATTAAAATAAAATTGAAATGGATTCCTTCTTGAAAACATGGACTGCAAAGTAACTTAGAGGAGTTCCACTGTTTGCTTAGGCTTTATTTTATTTATTTAATTCTATGGCATACTTTTCTTTAACACACAATAAGATGAACAATATTATCTTGCATTTGTACAAGGTGTTTGATCTGTTGCTCCCAAGCTGCTTCACAGTGCATAGTGACAAGTTCCTCTTTTCAAAATGAATAACATGGCTGCACACACGTACGGACCTAAAGAATATGCAAAAGTTCAAGTTTGTGCAGTAAATATTTTAAATGTACATTGACTGAATATAAAACAAACTTCTGAAATTCCCTGTGTGGCTTCCCAAAACCCTCACTTCATCTCCGTACATGCTGTGACTTTTTAGAATATTTTTAGTGCATAAGCCTGCTTTTCAAAGACCCCTTACAACTGGTCTTACAAACATAAATCACATCGTGTTGGCCAACGCTTTCCTAACAGAACTGCACCTTTAAATACCACTAATGCCAGATGGTCTCAGCATATAAAGCAGCATGAGACAACATATTAATGCTACTCAAACAAGCAACTTGTGCTAGTAGCAGACCAATGAAATCAGTCTCAGACTGCTAATCCTCTCTGTCACTATGGCAACATCTATTTCAGACAATTCTTCAATTTTCAAGTCAAATGAGCTTGTTGGCTCTTAAACTTCTCTATTCAGGGATCTTAGGTTATCAGGCACATTTTCATTTTGCATTAGTTACTATTATAATACAGAATTTATTTTTCTCAGCTCTTTCACGTACATTGAGTATCAAGGAACAGATGCTCCCCTGTCTCTGTTTATTTATAGATTTTTCCATGGCACCCCTAATGTAATACATAGAAACCTTGCAGATATAGATGTGACTCTGCCTGCCAGCACTGGAGGAAAAGGGGAATTGATACCTTCCTTAAACATCTCTGCTAACAAGGCAGAGTATTTTAAAAAAAAACAACATACATGTATATATATAGCATGCCCACAGCAGGTCAACAAGGAGGGACAAACTCATAGCTCCTGCTCACATTATGTCCATTAGCATAGCTGAACAAGCACAAATTTGGGGGTTGTTTCCTACTAGGATATATCAGACAGAAAGCAGGCAGGAGCTGTGCCTCAAAGGCAGAGGAAATACTGAACAACATGCCATATATCAGGTCTGTATATTGGGTACATAGCATAGCCTTCCAAAGCACGGACATACAATCTTCCCTAGCATGTAGATAAGAAACTGAGGCACTGAGCAAGTGTTCTCATCCAGAAAGATGAGAAATACATGGCAGAGCCAGGAAAGAAGTCAGGCATCCTGTATCACAAGACCCCCTTTTCTTTCTGTGAAACAACTTACTAAGAAAATGACCTTGTTTAAAGCTGAAACATAAAATAGCCCAGGCCCTAACTCCACAGCTTTTTTTTCCTCCCTCCATCCTCTTATATACTGAATTCACCAAAAATAGTAAGAAAGAAAGAAAGAAAGAAAGAAAGAAAGAAAGAAGAACTTTTATTCAGAAAGGAGTAAACTTTTCATTTCTCATTCCTTAATTGCAAGCTATTACAGCACTGAAGTCCCATTAAGCCTTCCTTTTTAAGGGTATTCACACAAGCAGGCTCAAGCATTAGGATTTATAGCCTTCTGTTTATAATGGAGATACAGACATACAGTTCCCATTGACTTGTTTGATTTGTGCATGCTCAGCAGCTGGGTGAGAGGAGGAATTAAACCACTGTGTAGTTTATATCAAGTGAAGATCTGACATGGAGAGTCACCTTACCGTATCCATAAAGCTCCCTTTGAAGTAAGAGGGTTTTTTACCTATGTAAAGAGTGTTAGGTCTTATTTAGTCTAAGTTAGCATATTTAGGTCTTGGACACATCCCATCTTTGCTTACAGTTCCAAAACCACTCTTTTGTCCAATAAGCCAAAACACAGAGCTAGCCAAAAGCACAAAACCCTCAGTTTGCCATGGGGGAAAAAAAAGTTACACTATTCATTTTGAAAGATAAGTGTGCAAGAAATATAGTTTCATACATTCACTACATTGCAGTACTGAAGGACTTCCATGTCTAACTCAAAGTTAATCATGCTGTGGGCATGATTTATTTTTGAGGGATGACACTCAAATGAAATGTCTTACAGTTAGAAATCTCAGAGGGAAAAATACACAATAATTCACATATTTGTTACCTAGTAATCCCTTACTGTGATATAGCAAACATGACTATGCAAAAAGTTTTGAGCTTTAAAATGTCACCAAACTTTTGCTTTTTTGTTGTTTCTTTCAAACTTTAATTGTATTTCTTGCAGCAAAGTACTGCATGATTTCTTTTTGTTTGGAGAGCTCATACAACAAAGGCCAGACTTTCTAGATACTGAAAAATCTACTGGATCATTAAATTGGTATGTCAGCAAGGATGCCTCCACCAAGAAACCATCTCGCTAAATCTTGGCCAAGCAGCCACATATGCCACCTGACCAAACAACTTCTCTTCAATAGCCTTAAGGCAGATCCACATTTTAGGATAAGGATCTAGGCATAGGATGGCTGTTCTCATTGTAGGCAGACTCTGCAGCCAGAGCATTTCCTTTCTCCTATTGTGAATCAGGCAGCTCATGTTCCACAATAATGAACAGTTCCACATAAAGAATGATTATCTCAGCTGGCTCCACAGGACTTAATTTGTGAGTAAACAAGAATGGCGGTTTTGCACATGATTCAGTATGAACAACTACTAGGAAACAATTACTAGCTTATGCAGTTACAAATGTCTCATTTTGGAAAACAATTAATTAAAAACAAACATTTACTGTCTTAGAATAGCCACCATAGGTTTATGATTTAAGACCCTCTGTTACTTGGCCTTGTGCACATTTCTGAAGTATGGCTTTATAATGAACTGAATCCCACAGTCTTCTGATAATCACGCTATTATTTACTGCTGTCATGGGAAGATTTGGCTGGTCATGATTCAGCTAGCACAAAGTTAGCATGCTGCAGGAAACCTCTGCTGGAAAGAGAAGGTTGGTATGGACCAAGACCAAACTTTGAGAGTCTAGTGTCCTCATCAGTAACAGTAAATCTGAAAGCAATGGGCAAGGTGATGACCTCAATGCCCTAGGCCAGCTATAGCATCACAGCACATATAGTTGGTTTTCCATACTGTGGCAGAGGTCTGATTCCAAAATCCCAGTGAATCAGCTGGCTTATTCTAGCATTTTTGTTCATACAGAGCCCCTAACCCATTCCCAATGCAGCATCAACTTTCACATTAAATCTGAGATAATACATAGAGGTTTATGGCAGTCAAATGAGCTCAGATTCATGTCATACTGCAAATAAAACCCAACTGTGCTACCGTTTCACTTAGAAGGGTTTTCTTCAACCTTTTAACTCCAAAGGCCTTTAGTGTCTTCATTTAGCCTCAGCATACCAGAAACTAAGCTTCCAATGTGACATCCTGATCCCTCTGAATTCAGCGAATCCTGGCTCTTGATTTCAAAACGTCACTCGGCAACTTACTCCAAAATGAACACAGCTTGTACCTCAGTGCTCATACCTACTACTCATCCTTTTAATTAACTGACTCAGAAGCCTTAAAGTATACACTGCAATTTTCACTTTTTGTTTGATTCCATAGAGGTTTAAAGAATTCACCTACAAACCTTCTTTCCAGTTTACTTCCCACCTCAGTGGAACAACTAACCAAGCATCTAAGGCAATACAGATTTGAGAATTATAGAATTTGTAGGCCAGAAAAAATGTGACCTATGACTTTTTTTAAAAGGAACATGAATTAAACAGGAATGAAGAATTAATGATATAAATTAATCCACTGAGAAAAGACCAAATGCAGTTCACAAATAGTACGTGTCACAAAGTAAGCATATAAAACAAAACAAGGTATATTACATGATGAAACACGATGGCTGGGATTCATCATGTCTAACCACAAGCTCTTGCACAAATGCCTGTGTTAGAAGTCTGCCTAAAGTGGGCTCCTTTTATAGTCAGTGGAGAAAACAGACATTTTCAGAGGCCATTGCAGCCCACCTAAGAGCTCTATCTGCTAAACTAGCAAAGAGAGATTATAGCATGAATAGGCATGTATAGTATGTAGGCTTCTAAATCACATACACCAATTAAAAGTCAAAAATTAGGTGGAATGAACACACAACTAATTCTAAATGAGTTCTAATGATAAATTACTGACTGAACATAGTAGTGACTCCATTTTTATGGACAAAAATTTGTGCCTACTATGAAATAAGAGGGTCAGTCTTACATTTTTCATCTTCTGCATAATTTAAAGGCTTGAGATATTGATCACAAGATTATAGAAATATAAATAACTTTTCCTGGATGAAGTGAATGAAGATTTATTTATATGATGGCAAGGTCACTTTTTGATAAATCACATGATTATATTTTACTGCCTTCAACAAAATGCCTCACAAAACATTAAAAAATCATTGTGTTTTATACAATTCTTACTAATGCTCTGGAGTTCACATTAACCTCACCATAATAAAACATCCATTTAGTCCAAACAAACAATAAAACAGTTCACTGTTTTCATTAGAAACTGTTAAGGAATTCTGCAGACGTGGAAGGTGATGATAACTGTTCTCTTTAAAAGAAATTAAGTTGAAGTAATCAACTCTTTCAAAAGGAGCAGGATTATCAAAATCAGTTTGAATCAGATCAAGGAATTCTGCATAGTCAGGCTAACATTCATAAACAGTCTAATTTTAATTAAGCCTGAAAAATAAAACAACAACTGCCTTCAGTGGAGTCATATTATACCTCATGAAGACTGGAGCCCTTTTTGCTACAGCTTGTGTATCCTTTTCCTTATTCCATCAAGTAAAAGAGAATATCAACTTCTTAGATACAGTAGATGGACCTACAGTATTTTCCCAGGTAGCACAAACCTTCTCTTAATCCTTTTTTAAAAGATCTAATTAAAATGGAAGTGATTAAATACCTCAGCCAGCAAAGCAATTTGGAGTATTATATCTCTAGGAAACACTGCAGAGACTGCTTAACACAGCTGCCTAACCGTACTCACTGTGAATTTCCATTGACTTCAGTGGGAACATGAATGTCATTAATAACTAGCTGCAAACGTGATCTATAAATGCGCCTACCACATCTCCTTGATTTTCACCAGTTTTCCAAGCACTACATTTGACTCGTGGTATTCCATACCTCTATCTTAAATTGAACTTTAAGATGACATAGGAAGAAAAGATGAATTTACAAATATTAGGAAAATATTTTTTACTTAAGAAAGAAAATATTAAAGAAGCAAAATCTTTTATTTTCAAAAAATTTAGTGCTACTAAGGAAATTATAAAGAATACAAAGTTATTCAAGGCTCTTAAAAATAAAATAAATGCCTTTTTAAAACTTGCTTAGCATGTACAGACACCCATCTTATTGCCTGCAAATCTTATAGCACTCCTGAGATCTGCGCAACCTAGAAGAGCTCATAAGGACACTGGACATCCCACACTGGCCCTAGGTAGCATTAAAATCCTGCTGCAAGAGACTACCCAGGCCAAACCGTGCCTCTGAGACTCCAGAGGAACTGGCATATGTGGCCCTACAGCACAAAAGGGTTTCACTGGAAAGTTAGCTGTTGCCACTCTGTCTCCTACAGTATGATCAAGGCACAAGTAGCCTCAGATTTGCCCTCTATTTTCAGCACTCTCAGAAGGCAAGTCTGCACCTACCCCCAGAAAAGCTTTAGGGGAAAGGCAGAACTTCCTTAAACGTTCTGAAAAGAAATCTGTTCCCTGACACACAAAGAAAGAAAATCCAAATGCAGAAGGCTACCTAAAAGGTAGGTAGGCTTGTTAGTAGGGTTTAACCATTTTTTATTCTGCATTTTATTTTATACATCCATATGCAGACACCAAGAGCTGCTTGTTGTCTTCCTGCCTGAAGAGTGGCACATGTTTAAAGAGGGCTGCAAACATAAGCCATGAGAGGAGAGAAGCTGAACAGCAAAGGACAGAAAAAGGACAGCATAGTGTGGTCAGACTAGCCTCTCTTGTACTCCTGATACAAAGCAGTCTGCTTATATCCATACCTTTATAGCATTTGCAGTACCCTGTAATGCAGCTGAATATGAACTCACTGCACTCATTTACCAGAGGCTAGTCCCAGATTTGACATCTCCTTCAGAAAAAAAATGCTAAGCAAGCAGCCATTGATAAAAACTGATGCTTGCTTAAACCTTAAACATGCAAAAATTAGATTTGCTCTCTAATATCCAGCTTTAATAACAAGCTCTTGCCATAGTCAATTTGTATTAATGTTTTTGTCAAATTAGGAGATATTAATAGAGCCCATCAAATAGCTCACAGGATTTCCACTTCTAAACTGCAAGAAGGAGAAAAAGAAGCTTTATAAAATTAAGTGCAACTAACTGTAAATGATAAAATTAGAGCAGCAGCATCTGATGACATCACTGTAACCAAGAGAACAGTTACGTGCTTTCTAACATCACCGTTGCTAAAATGTTTTATTGCCTGCATGAGTTTAGTGTTCTCCTGTATGGAGCGCAGCAGCCCCACAAGGCCCTAAGGTGATATCGAATTGTCTCCCCCCTCTCCTGTGCCGCAGCTCTGAGGAGCACAGCACAGATGCCTGCCCACACCGTGCTGAAATCACTGCATCTTCCTACACATTTGCTTCTTCTTGTTGCTGTTGTTTTTCAGAAAGCAGCACTTGCTCACAGTTCTCTAGAATGGCTGCAGAGTCCCTTAAATTTACAAAATCATTAAAAAAAAAAAAACTTAAAAAATGGGCTTTTGTGCAACAACGAAATACAAACATCACGTGTAACCATTTTTTTGCCATGAACTTGTCGGTTTGCCATCTTATCACAGAAAGCATGAGATCACATGGCTTGTGCCACACCTGAAAGAGGGAGCACTTCAGTGACAGTGATGACAATGACTTCTGCATTAGACAGACCTTGGTTCTCCCCATCCATTAATATAAAGGAGATGCACGATTTTCACTTTTGTTTTGACTGTCCTTTAATTGTGTTTTTGCAGGATCAAACAGCTGCAGGGCTTACAGCGATCTTGTGAGGCAGGGCTGGAGTGTCCGAAACGGAGAGCCTAACACCAGGCTACTTTGGGGAAGGCAGTACAGAAGCAATTTGGCAAGTCAAGCAGCTTGCTTAGGCTTAGCATCACCAGTGATCCACCCAACCCATTTCCTCATGGTGTCGAGGAGGGTCTTTTATAAAGTGACAGTACCCAAGATGAATGTAGCTGAGTGTCACCTCAGAAAATTCACAGAAGTCTGGCACTGCAGGGTCATGCAGCTGAGCAAACGCTCCTAGCCAGACCCGTTTTGCACACTTCATATGCAGCGTGCTCACTCCTCGTCCCTGAGACCTACCTCACTGGCTTACAATGTTTTGTCATTGAAAACTGAAAAGTCCAAAGATACCATTTTCTAGAGAATGAGATATAACACTCAACTACAAGTAAAGCTTTTTCTTCAAGTGTTTTTAAAGATGCCTTTTGAAGGAAGGGTGAAAAAAAATTATTAAAACTGAAAAACCTTTCTAAATGAAATGCTGTTCTGAAAAAAAAAGAAAAATATTTTGTTTCCAAAATGCCAACATTCTGATATTTTTCAGGATTCCTTTTTGCTTTTCTGTAGCATGAACAATTTGATGAAAGTGGCACAAATTTGCAGAGCATTTTGTTGTCACAGAATCCACATTTTCAGCTGTCCTCTCTCCCCTCCATTTGATGCAAAAGTAGTTTCCAGAGCCTGTATCTGTAACAATGTAACCAGTTGATTAATAATCCTTACTATAGGATTTCTTGACAAAACTATAGCACTGAAAAATAACAACTATAAAATCTTAGTATTTTTAAACAAAAGTAAGACTTGAGAGAAATTTTTGGCTACAACTTTTTCATGTAAAGAATAAAACCCCTAAGAATCTTGAAAGTGTCAGAATGTTTCGTTTTCACATGTTGGAATTGGAGTATGAACAGAAAGGACTGATCTCGCGCCACCAAAATCAATGGTACAAAGGAGTCAGAAGTAGCAGCATATCTAAACAAATGGCTGAACATTAATGGTGCAAAAGCTGCTTTCTGCATTAATCAGTTCTGAATATATTTCACTGCTATTAAAGGATACAAACTTATGCCAAAAATGAGCTTTTTTATGGTAATTAAAAAAAAAAGCCTCAAGAGATCAGCATCTATCAGGTGTTTGTTCAAAAGAACATCAGATACCCAAAGCAAGAGGCGTTTTGCTACTCTCAAAAGTAGTCAGTATTCTCCTGCACCTGAATTAAGGCAAAAAATTGCTTTCTTTGTCTCAGAAATAATCTGTGCTTTAGTATCAACTGTTCTCTTGTTTTCCTTTGGTGCATCATCAACTTGCCATAATCTTCTCTTCGCCTTGTTGTCTGCTATCTTCTGTCAACTTTGCTAATTCTTTGGCAAGCACAGGGACAAAATCATACTTTCTTACTTGATCAAAGCCACTCTAAAATTTTTGATCACTTCCAGTCTAGGTTCAGAAAATGCCTTTAACACATAATCACTGACATCATCTCATTAAAATCTTCCTCTGCCTTAACCTCTAGTCTTCACTGATTAAAACTGAGGTTATCAGCATGGAACAGCTTCCTCAGTACGAAATTATTTGTTAAAGGTCAAACATCTTCATCTTCTGGTTTTCCTTCTCTTTATTCAACAATTTCTTTTCCATCAGTGATTCCCAGGCTCTGTTTTCCCATTTGAGTGCACTTTCGGCCTAAAGAAACTGCTGCCACAAAAAAAGAAAAAAATTGCAAAGTACCAGAACAGTTTGGCATGAATCAAAAGGGAGACACAGGTATTCAAGTTTGCACAGAAGACAGCACACTTCCCTAGTATTTAATGTATGATCAGGAACTTTCGGCATTCTCACACTTTTGATATTTAGCACATCTCTGGGAATACCTTCATGAAGGCCATTCTGGTCTTCCAGGTGACTAATGTGTGTTTTAAAGATTTGCCACGAAACTTCATATGCTCATGCAAGAAATCAGACTTACTCATATGGAACTATTCTTGTTTCTAAAGTACTATCAGGGCTTTAAAAAAAAATCCTCTTAACATATATTTATCCCAGCAAAAGATGAGGCCTTAAGGATTCATCCCCGTTGCTTTGGTAATCTAAAGCATATTTCTGCAATTTTCCTTTACATTTCTCATATTTTTTTTAAATATTTCCCACAAATTTATTTTCACAAAGAACAAATCTTTCAAAATACAAGTCAATTTATATGTCTATGCATGATCAAATACATTCACACATTGCTGCATGGGCATGCAACATGCATGATTATGTAATGTATGCACGTATGTGCAGCATTTGCTTACAATCAAACTTCCAGTTCAGCTTCATGCAAAACCATAAACAGAATAGCAGAAAATGTATTTTTATACTCCTTTATGTCTTCAAAAACATCATTTAATCATCAACTTCCCCACTAAGAGGACAGATTTTTTTTGTTGTTTTTTCACAGCAGCTCACTAAATAATTCAGGTATCATCCCTGCATACCCACCAAGCTTCTAGAAGCATGAGCTGTCTACAGTTCATACATCCATGAGCCACATTATAAATTTCATTTATACATACACATATTTAAAAATAAACCATATGACTTGGGAGATCTTGTAGGAACAGGATACATTCAGGAGTAATGACTCCTTAGCCTGTCATGAAGAAAGGAGGAAAAAAAAAAGTGTGTGTGTATATATGTGGATGTATATATACACATACATATATATGTGTATGTATGCATACATTTATGCACGTGTCTGTGCATCTCTCTATCATTCTTTAATAATAGATGAAGATAAACCAGATCCTGCAAGCTTTAATTGCACAAAATATCCATATTTATATTCTTGCCCTGAGACTCAAGGGTGGATTCTCAGAGTGAGCAAGAATTTCACCCCTCAGGTAAGAGCTGAAAAATCAGCCTCATATTTCCTGCCAAGGTTGTTATAAGGCTCCACTTCTTTTACTACACACCTTAAAAAAACTCACATATAAAAATAAATAGTGCTAAATTTTACTACGCAGTAGAAGAAAAGGTATGTTATTAAGAAGAAAACATCTCTACTACAATCTTTAGCATAATATTTGGGTGTTTACAAAGACACGTATATTATCAGTGTTTTTACAGTGATTTCAAAGGACATTGAGCATAGCTAGGCATGAGGTCTGACTCGCTGCCCTTCCTAAGAGATCCTCAGTGCCTCTCATGTGCCATTGCAGATAACAAAAGCTGCAGAAGCTCCCCACTTTTCAAGAAATACTCGGTACCTTGCAGAATGAGACTGAAGATTTAAATAAAACAATTAGTTTGCTCTGGTTCAAACCCTGGTTGATCATCTAAGAAAAAAATAGGATTTTCAGCATTTGTCACTACAGATTGCCAGCACTCATCTTATTCCCCAGTATATGATTTGGACACTAACAGATGTGGCATTTTTGTCTTGATGTGGCTCCTTTTGTGAGGGATTGAGCATGTTCCAGGAAACGTGGAACGTCCGTGACATTCACTGCAGCCATATGTGGAATGAATCCAAAGGAAATTTTTCTGCTGTTTGTTATCACTCATTGATGTAAAGTTGGATTTCTCTCTTTTGCCAGGGCTCAATGGCAAATCCCTTCTCTGTCACTGACATCAGCGGGAGAAGGAGCACGTCTCCAGTGAGAATCACGCTCTCCATCTCAGACTGCACAGAGTGCTCTTTCTCTCACTGTTCCAGCCAGCTTGAAAGAAGGGCCAAATAAATAAGCTGTAATAACTGTCCACTGACACTAACACTCACAAAGTCACAATAATAACTGTGCATCATTCCAGTGTGTAAATTACATAAGGGTGATAGATTAATTCTTAGCTTCTGTATCACCCTTCCTGTCAAGATGGCAACACACCACAAAGAAATTTTTCAAATTCCACTGCTATTTCTATGATTATTTTTCATTTCAAGACAATGCTTTGTTACCCTGCCTTCCTCTTCAGTCCTCCTTATGACCTACGATCCCACGATCTCTAATTTTTAACACTATTATCAATAACCCTAATGCAGTCAGTAAAAACGTAAGTCCCCTAAAGATGCAAAGTGAGGTTGGATTTGGTTCAAACAACTAAAGATAAAGCCGTAGCTGTACAGATCCACTCCCAAAGCTCTGCAGAACCCGCATCTCCAGCTAAAAATCAGACTTCCAGGCCTGTTCCATAACCTGCTGATGGGAACGCCAAGACCTAACCGCAGGCGGCTTACCTACAGTCAGGCCTCGGGGACCCAACACCTGTCAGGATTAAGCCTTTTCAGGTACAGACATAAATGACAGTGCCAGTTCTGAAATCTGAACTGATGAAAAATGCACACTCGTGGGTGTAAAAGGAATGCACAGAAACTGCATCTCCCTTTACAACAACTGTCTCAAAAAAAAAAAAAGAAAGAAAGAAAAAAGAAAGAAACATACATAAAAGCATATCCTGAGCTACTCCACCCGAAGAACCACCTGTGCAAACGCTGGTAACTGCCTCTAACGCGACGGGGAAACGCGGTTTGCACAGGCAGCGCGGCCCCGGTACGCAGCTCCCGCAGAGCCGCGGCCCCGCGCGGGCACGTTCGCGGCAGCGTTTTCCCGCAGCGCTGGCGTCTGCGGCCGGCAGCAGGGAGGAAGCGGCTCCGCCGCCGCTGCACCGGGCGGCGGAGCCCCGCGGCGCTGCCTTACCGGGCTCATGCTCGCCGGGGCGGTCGGAGACCTCGATGACGAGCAGCTCGCGGCCCTCGGCGCTGCGCCCCACGGTGTAGATCCGGCTGATGGCGGGGCACTGCAGCCACACGGCCACCAGCGCCTCCCGCAGCTCCGCGTAGCGGTGGTACTCGAAGGAGATGCCCTCCTCGGCGCTCACCCGCCGCCGCCGGCTGGCGCCGCCCGCCGGCTCCGCCGCCGCCGCCCGGCAGGCAGCGAGCACGCCGCAGAGCGCCAGCAGCGCCGGCACCCGCCGCCCGCCCGCCATGCCCGCGCCGCTGCCGACCCGCCGCCGCTGCCGACCCGCCGCCGCCGCCGCCGCTGCCCGCGCCGCCGCCGCCGCTGCTGCCGCCGCCGCCGCCGCTGCCGCCGCCGCCGGGAGGGGGCGGCGCCGGGGCGGGCGGAGGCGGCGGGGCGGCGCCGGCGGCGCCACCGCCCTGCGCGGGCCGCGGCGGGGGAGCCCCGCGGGGGTCCGGCACAACCCGGTCACACGATTTCTGCACTGCTGGGTTTCTTTTTCTCCTCAATTCCTCGGGCTTTTCTTTTTTCTTCTCTCTCTTTTTTTCCCCTCTTTTTTTCCCTCTTTTTTTCTTTTTTTTTTCTTTTTAACGCTGCACGGCGTTCATGCGGTCCCGCCGGGTTAAACCCACTGGCCATCTCGCCCCGCTGAAGTGCCAATATCCCCCTAGGCTCAAACAGCACTATTGCAGAATAATGCAAATGTATTTGACTGAGGTCACAGGGCAAAATATAAACAAAATGGCTAATGATCTTTAAATTAAAGTAGCTTTGCTGCATCATAGAAACCAAAGGACAGAACACAACTGCTACTGAAGAACACTTTCTGATACTGAAGAATACTCAGAGAGCAAATCCCAGTATGTTCAATGCACCTACTGTTGTGAGAAGCCATTCACAATATATTAATAAATCACAATCTATTCTAGACCACAGATATTAAAGAACTTCTGAAGTCATCTAGTTTTTCAACACATGTTCACAGGAGTTTAGACTATGTCAGAATAGCCCATAAAAGATGACTGATAAAAGCACACATGCTGAAAAGCAGCTTGCATATGGCTTTTTTTTAAGGACGCAAAGCCTCACTTGAAAATTTTCAGCTGTTCAAATCTTTCTACAAATGGAACCTTGTTCCCTATAATTTCATATCTGTTTACCTAGCTTTTTAACAAATAACCTAAAAGGCAAGCCTGTAAGACATCTTCCTCCATCACCAAATAACAACATAATGAATCAATTTTCAGAAAGTTTCTTTAATAACTCTTTGCAGCCCAATGGCTATTTTCCTAAATTACAGGTTATTTAGCTACAAGCAGGAAGATAATAGAGAGAACATGTTCTAGGAGAACATCCTCAATATTCCTGGCATTTGGTGACACCAGCCCTGAAAATCATACTTACAATATAGTGCGAGACACATCCAAAGTCCCACAACATGCATATGTGCCCAAGATTAGAGCCTTCCAAATGATCTGGATATATCACCTGCAAAGAAATTAAAAGTACTTTCTGGCTGTGAGTCTACCTTGAACACTACTCCAGCTCTCAGTGGGTACAAGCACTATGCTAGCAAAGCAAAGCTCTTCTTCACAGACTTGAAAACACACTTATCATATATTTATATGTGTATACACACCTATACTTGGTATCCTTCTGTGTCCTGACTGTCAGTCCTGGACCGTTTAATATGTTTTTTCCACAGAAATACCCACAGGTCAGCTTGCTGACCTTACTGTCTTTCAAAGCCAACTGGATCCAGAAGCTTCCTCACCCCAGTTTAATTCCAGGGCTATGACAATGCAACTATGTGCAAAGGCACCTTCACAGCAGTTCCCCAAAGCCCTCAGCTCTCCTTTCTTACTGCTAGAAAACTTTGGAAGATGCCTATCGTACTGTGCCATATCAGCTCTGGCTTTGCAACAATGCAAATGCAAACTTGTTCTAAGCATTTTGCAGGGCTGGGATGTACAGAGACTCTCCGATATGCTGTTTCTCATAGCATGCTCGCTGTACATATCTAGGATCACTGAATCACTATCCCTCTGATTTCTCCCCTCCCAGCATGAATTATATAATGAATTTGTTTATGGCTTCACATCACTTAAAAATTACATGTTATATAGGTAACACACTCAGAGCTCCAAGACAAACTGCAAATAAAGGTAGTTTACCCAGCATTCAGAAGATTCAGAAGTTTTCTTCTTCTTTATCAGATTTGTTGGTTAAGTTCATCACAAGCTAAATTTTCTTTTTTTCTCCATTACTCTCCCTTACTCTTTATACAAAAGTAAACAAACCTGCCAGACCTGTGATTTTAGAGTTCAGTATCATTATCTGGGAGAACTTTCTGATCAGTCATAAAGAACTTTATGCTGTGTAGCAACTCTCATTGGCTTCCATTCAAATTTATTTCCCCAAAATACAATGTAACTAAAAGCAAAGATAAAATTAGGCTCAACAAATCAGTTTTCTTGTTTTAACTATTCAAGTAATGAATTATTATAATTCCACTACACAGAATTCAAGTCTCACAATTAGCCTTGAATGAATTTACATTAATTTCCATACTGGTTAACCTGAAAAAAAAATTAAGTGAATGTGTTCCTGTAAAAATAGATGCATACACACATCCTATGTAGAATGGGGTGTTTTATAAGTTATCAAATAAATCTTTCATTCTGAGTTCACACATGCTGATTTCTTTTAATAAGGGATTTAGAAAGATTAGATTCACAGAGAGCTTAGGAACATTCACAGACCTGAGTAGGTGGAATAAATTGTTGACTTCCTTTATACCCATTCCCTTCTCCTGTTTTCCATAGTTCAGAGATGAGCACAGTCATCAGAGATGAAGGTCAAATTTCTGCCTAATATGGAAAAAGGTTTTGCACTTGCCTGAGTCTCGGAGTAATACCCTAACCACAGCTGCATTCCCAGGCCATACCATAACCAGGCTCCTGGATATTCTAGCATAAACTAGTAATGCTAATTAAAATGGGAATAGATCTCAGGTATTCCCTGTTCAGACAAATCATCTACCAGCAGATTTCAGATCCATTTTCTCTCTCTCTTTGGTGAATGTGAACAATTTGGTGAATGTGATACAAATTTTCAAGTAGTTCTGGCTTGCCTGAATTTTTCTTTTCAGCAAATCAGTGATTCAACAGCAAGTATATACATATCTTTTTTAAAAATTTCCCCACACTCAGACAATTCTACTTTCAAGACTTCAATAATTTCGTACTTTTTCACTTGTGTGACAAGACAAGCAGACTGAGGCTATCATATTCTTTTCTAAACTTAAAATGAGAACCCTAAAGCTATCTACCATTTTTAAAGTACACAGTAGGAACAATAGAAATCTTAACAACACGCTATGATGGAGATCAGAGATTTACTTTATTAATAACAATATACTGTTAATAAGGATGATACAGAAATATGCAGTAAAGTTTTCTGGTTTATATTTGGAAAGTAGTAGGATGGTGCACTATATTGTACGAGGAAGAAGGTATTTTCTAGCACACAAATAACCAAGCAGGATGCAGAAGAGAGTATGTAAGGGAGAAGCATATTCTCAGTAAGAGCAGATCAGTACATCTTTAAAGAACTCCTTAGAGGACTATCTTTGGCCTGCTAATATTCAGTTACACTGCATTTTGGAATCTTGGAAAAATTCTGAAAGACTAGTTAGGGCATTAACAACTATTCAGAAAGAATAGCTATAGATCATATATGTTCTAAAAGACAAGGTCAGATAATGAAAAAATTGATAAAGGATTCAGTTAATCAGGAAATTATGGATAGGAATACAATAGTTAAAATCAGTTTAAAAAAGAAAACATTTGATCTCATTTTTGATAAATTATTGGACAAGTAGGTAGAGATAACTGAAGATATAATAAGCTTTTACAAAGCTGTTTTACTGCTGATTCTGCACACAATCTCAGATTATAGACCTCTCCCTACCTGGCAGCTCTGGTCTCTTGAGGATATCTCTTCAACACGGAGGCTTGTATTACCAGCCTCCAAAATGTCTTGCACAGCTCAGCAGTTCTATTTCTTGGATACCTGAAAAACAGTATTGAGATATGGAAAGTCATGGCTTTACCTAGCTCCTTGAGAGCAGGCTTAATATAAGGCAGGTCAAAGGAAATATAAACAAATAAAGAATGAATTTTAAAAAATCCAAATACAAACAAGGCACAGGAGAGGAAAGAAAACCACCTTCAATTTATTTATTCCAACCTACCTTTTCCTCTCTGTCTCCACCTGACAGATATTTGACTCACCCATATCACCAAAACTCAGCCTCACCAGATATTTAAGGGCTTGCTGTGCTCTTGCTGGCGTGGGGAGCTGAATATTGTCATATATGTAAAAATCTATATAGAAACTTTTTATAGACTGATACATAAGATTCATATAAAAGGTATCTGACAATCATACTGATGCACTATACCTACATAAATGGTAGTGGTTTATTACTGCCCCTTGTTTCAGATTACACCAGTAATCACTCCTTCTGAGGTGATACTAGGTTTGAGAGACAACATCAATGCTGTTTTTGAGAGATATCATGGCGATACTGCAAACATTCTTATACAGAAAAAGTACCATGCAATATCATTTTCAGCATATTGAAAACTGGCTGACAGGTTTTTACAAAGTGGTGACTCATTGTCAAATGAGTTTTTTTTTTCTGGTCTTCCACAGGGATTGGTATTTCAAATCCAGAGGCTAATTTATTCAATTATTACAGAAAAAAATATGAATCAAACCTGATAAAAATTGTGGATGACACAAAGATTGACAGAATGGTGAATAATAAGGATACAGGAGCTCCGGGATGTGATCTGGGTTACTTGGTGAAGCAAGCCCATTTAAAGAAATAATATTTCAGCACAGGAAATTGCAAATTAAACCTAAGAGCAAGAAGTACAAAACACACTTATAACAAGGGGAAGAGCTAACTATCTGGCAAATAATTTTTCTAGAAGGACCTAGAGATCACAATAGATGAGTAACTGAAAACATGTTTTCCAGCATAATGCTGTGGCAAAAAGAGCTGATTTTATCTTTGAATGTTTGTAGACAGAAGGACAGTGGTTAAGAGCAGGGATGTGATTATACCATCAACGTGGTATTGGTGAGAATGACTGGGAACTGTTACACACAGTTCTCATGTCTACACCAGAAAGAAGATGCTGAAAATTCAGACACAAGCCACAAAAGGCATTTGAGAAATAGAGGAAATGTCTTGCTGCAACAGAGGGCATGATATGTTCTGATGTGAAAAATATAATTAAAAAGTGATTTGATTACAGGCATACCTCGTTTTATTGTGCTTCGCTTTATTGTGCTTTGCAGATACTGCGGTTTTTTTCTTTTTTCTTTTTTTTTTTTAAACAAATTGAAGGTTTGCATCAACCCTGCATCAAGCAAGTCTGTCGACACCATTTTTCCAACAGCATGTGCTCACTTCGTGTCTCTGGGTCACATTTTGGTAATTCTCACAATATTGCAAACTTTTTCATTATTATTATATCTGTTACAGTGATCGGTGATCAGTGATCTTTGATGTTACTATTGTAATTGTTTTGGGGCACCATGAACTGCACCTGTATAAGACAGCAAACTGAATCGATAAATGTTGTGTGCACCCTGACTGCTTCACCGACCGGCCGTTCCCCCGTCTCTCTCCCTCTCCTCAGGGCTCCCTTTTCCCTGAGACACAACAATATGGAAATTAGGGCTCCCTTTTCCCTGAGACACAACAATATGGAAATGAGGCCAATTACTAACCCTGCAATGGCCCCCAAGCATTCGAGTGAAAGGAAGAGTCGCACGTCTCTCACTTTAAATCAGAAGCTAGAAATGATGAAGCGTAGCGAGGAAGGCATGTCGAAAGCCAAGACAGGCCGAAAGCAAGGCCTCTGGCGCCAAACAGTTTGCCAAGTTGTGAAGGCAAAGGCAAAGTTCTTGAAGGAAATTCAAAGTGCTTCTTCAGTGAACACACAAATGATAAGAAAGTGAAACAGCCTTCTTGCTGATACGGAGAAAGTTTTAGTGGTCTGGATAGAAGATCCAACCAGCCACGACATTCCCTTAAGCCAAAGCCACATCCAGAGCAAGGCCCGAACTCTGTTCAGTTCTGTGCAGGCCGAGAGAGGTGAGGAAGCTGCAGAAGAAAAGTTTGAAGCTAGCAGAGGTTGATTCATGAGGTTTAAGGAAAAAAGCCATCGCCATAACATGAAAGTGCAAGGGGAAGCAGCAAGTGCTGATGTAGAAGCTGCAGCAATTTATCCAGAATATCTAGCAAAAATAATTGATGAAAGCAGCTACGCTAAACAACAGATTTTCAATGTAGATGAAACAACCTGGATTCAAGTCATAAAAAAAAAACCATACACACTACCTACCTAAAAAGACATGGAATAAATAATATGCTACCATTTCATTTATAATTCTAAAAACCTCTTGAAGAATGGAATATTACAACTCTAAATCGTCATATTAAACTTTTAGTGCTTTGAATCATCTCTCCAATAGTTGATGAGACACTGATCTTTCACAGATACCTTGACTGGAATATTTAAAACTCATAGTTGCATGTAATTTTGTGACAGTGTTGGTGCAGGCACAAAGCAATAGGCTAAGAACCAATGAACAGAATCACATGTGTGATGAAAATCTGAAACACTGAAAGCTCCTTGTATTTTCAAGCTAGGAGTTCAATAAAATAAAGCAAGGTATAGGTGCAGCTCCAGGATGACAGTGGGAGCTGACAAGGCAAAGAGGATAATGGCAGTCTTTGAAACCTAGTTAAAGAGGCCACTTCCACTATGGAAACAAATGCGTTAGGAAAAACAGCTCAGCCAGCAAAACATGGCAGCTGTTTCAACATTATAAAGCAGTAATCAGCAGTCTTGAATACATATACCTAATAGGAATTAGTCACTGTTAGACTTCTCCAGGTCCTACATCACAGGGTGGTTTCATGATACGACTCGAGTAGATCTAACAACTTTCCAGCTGTCAAAAGGGAACAGTCAATTTTTCCTCTTTCCTGTTCCTGGCCATTTGCTCCCACAGCTTATCTTGCTGACAGCAGACTGCTTGACAAACCAAGACAACCCACCCATCTGGCAGAAAACTAAGCAGGTGCATGTGTGCGGGTGAACAGCAGGCAGGTTAGAAAATGCAATCAGCTTGCAACAGAGTCAGAGGAGACCAGCACAGAACTAGAGAAAGTAGCTGGGAACAGTGAGAAGGAGGATCAAGATGTCCTCGTCCTTCCAGAGTGAGGAACCATCAGTTTGGCTCAGCCACAACATGCAAGCACTTTTTTCAGCTTTTATTTTCTCACGACTCCAAAAAATGCATTTTCTTAGACGATGAAAATGACTAAGAGTCTATGCAACTGGTTGGCTCACAGGGTCTGACTAACACAGAATCTGGCAAGTTGTCTTCAACAAATGTCAGCCTCCAGCAGGAAGCCAGAAATATACACTACTTTGCTTCTCAGGCTGAATAAAATTACTTTATTATTAGAGAAAAATAAATGAGCTTTTCATACAGCATGATAGTAAGTTCATCGGAAAAAAATAAAGTACACAGGTACCACAGCAGGAACAATTCTTCAGCTGATCCACAAGATAATGCCACTCTTGCAAACCAGTACAAAATAAATAATAAAAAGCCCCCCCAAAAAATCACAGAAAAGTAAAATCTATAACCAAAAAAAATAAAATATCATCATAAAACCTCATACATTAACCAGGAGCATATAAGCCAGGAAGACAGAACTCTTACCTCAGTATTTAGTATCTCTTCTCATAAATATAAGCTTGTTATGAAATGGAATTTGTGTAAATATGGCATAACTATCTCTATCAAAATAAATGCTGGAAAAAGAATAATTCACTGTGAACATCAGAACCTGTTTTTTTCATAAATTATGATCTGTGCTTATAGACATCTAACAACAACGATCTCATCTTTTTCCATAGCTACTATCTGTACCCCTGTCCAATGAAAGAGCTGCATCCCCTTTCCCACCCCGCCTTAGGGGTCCTTAATCCCTACAGTCTTCTACAGTATCTTCAGCTCTCTCCAACATCCTCAGGTATCCTACTGAGCAAGAGTACACAGCGGCTGCTCTGTCATACACACAAGTTCATTGCTAGTTGACAAGAAAAACAATTTTTTGAGCTCATGTTGCAGCCCATTTCTCAATGGGTGCATTAGCTTGGCATTATCACTTATTAACCCTGTCAACTGAAATGCAGAAACTCAGCATCTTTTAGATCCTTACCTGTCAAATTTAAAGCTGTGCAGTAGGTTAAAAAAATTACAGTGGTGAAGGGATAAGATAGCAAACAGCATGAGGTGCATAAGCTGGCCAGGAGGCTGAGAATGCAGCTTGCAGAAAAAAAACAAGACTTGATTGGTCTGTTAAGCTGTGGTACTCCTTCCTGCAGAATATGGTAGTAATAGATTTACAAAAAAATTTCTGCATTAATTCATGAAAGAAAATGTCTTTAAAGACTTTAAAATACAAAGATACCAGCTCCACCTCATGAAGTCTCTGACTGGAAAAACATTCAGGAAAAAGACTTGCCCTTTTCTCTTATGCTGGCTATCTGCTAATGGCCAGGATACAGGGCTACATGGATCTTGGTTCTGGTGCGTCACAGCCATTGTTAAGCTAGCTCTAGCTTCTTCTAGTCATTCCACAATATGGGATTTGGATCAGACATGGAGCAATTACTGAATTTATCAGGAAGTTTGAAGCCTTTTTGGAACATTATTACCTGTACCACCTCTTTAATACGTCATTTTTTCCATAACCTCTATTAGTATTCTGTGTGTCATTACATGATGCTGTTTGATGTAACCTGGATAATTCAGCTGTAGGTTCACTTGTGAATAGAGTTCTCTCACACTCACCAATAACTTAGTACCATTTCTTCTAACTCATGGGCTGTATATGCACATACTAAAGGAATCTTTCTTCAATAGAGGTTCTCACGTATAGGTAGTGTGAAGAATAATAGGGCAACATCTCTAAGCCTCAATACTTGGTTTGCTGTTAAAAATAAATTACATTTTGTAAATCCATGCTTATTGTGTAATTTAAACCTAGAGCTGTAAAAACTAACACACTTTAAAATAGAGTTGATCAATATTTTAAATTTTGATAAATATTGCATTCTTCAGCTACTGAACAGGGAGAGTAGCTGAGTCAATGAAGCAATAAACTTGAATGTTACCTAGCATTACAACTATTCACATGGCAGGGGGTGGGGTGCAGAGGCTTTGTATAGAGAAATCAGCATTTACATGCTATAAAGCAGATTATTATGGTGGACAAAATGCACTGCACTGGAAAGCAGGCAGTCACTGTGGCAGCCCATGTAAATTTGAAGTTAGAGAATTTTTAACTTACAGAATTTGATAATGTGAACAAACAGATATGTCACTGTCAGGTGGTTTTTTTTTAATTAAAAGAATCTGCACAGTAGCACAGCAAGGAGATGAATTTTTACATGTGGAACAGTTTTTAAGTTTACTAATGGAAAAAACTACTGTAGTTTGTGTACTAGAAAAAAGCAATATGCAATTGAGAAGTTAAATGAATAATGGACACTTAAGAACAGTCACCTTTGATGCAAGGACAGCACCTTCCACTTGAAGAAAAATAGCCATGAGTTTTAAGCTAAAGCTATATGAAAAACTTGCTGTATCTTAGAATACAAAGAATTGTTAGCTTAGTAATTAAAACAATTGTTGCTTTTCCACCCTAGGTTTTGAGAGAAGTTGACCAGAATACAAGCCCAGACTCCAAACAGGCAGGTGATAACTGACCAAAAAAAACCCAAAACAACACCAAAAAATCCCACTACCTCCCCCCCACCCCCATCCCATTATTACTTAAAACCAGCGTTTCTCTTATGCCTTGTATGTAGTGGCAAGGTATCAAGATTTTGATCATAATTTTCCTCCCCTCTTGTAACGGGAGAAGTTGTCTTTTAAACAAACAAAACCAGTGTGTATGCTCCCAGTCTTCGTAGCTGTAGAAGAACTCATCTCAGCTGCTGGGCTGGAGCGCTCTGCCACCTATAGGAATCCGTACTCGGGCAAGAGACTGCTTCCTCATGCAATAGATGCAGGATCAAGGGCAGCTTCACAGGAAACAAGTTTAAAGAGGAGCTACCCAGCAGGTAATCCTAAATCCAGTTAAAACCTAATGGTGGCTCAGCTTTTTTAACTCTCAACTGCTTCAGCAGTCTTTCTATTGCACTGGGTGGAGTGTCTTTCATCACTGGTGTAAGCACACCCCATGCTTTCAGTAAGCTCTCAGAATGGCTTGTTAGTTCAGGCTGGTAGCGCATATGGGCTCAGAAAATCCCAAGTACAAGTCCCTGCTAAAACTGAACAATTAACTGAACAATCAACTGCTACTCACCTGCCATAGCCAAGTGTTTTTTCTTCCTTTTTGAGGGAAGGGGGAGGACAAAAAAGAATCTCACTTGACTGTAATCAACAGGGGTAGAGATAGAAGAAATAAAAGGTACCACCAAACACATGCAGAAGAAGAATCTGAACCTCCACCACATCACAAGTAATATTCCAATCATTCTGTTTGGGCTTCTAACAAAACAGAGGAGCTAATGATATTCATTCTGTACTTTCATGGGAGCACCTCTTTTGAGGATTACATCAGATTGCAAGTGAAGCAGCAGCAGGATTTGAGTGGTCTTGAGTAAGGAAAAGCTGCAAGCATCTCTCAAAGATTTCTAGGATAGATAAAGTGGTATTTGAAATCCAAAGAGCAGCAGACAAATTCAAATGCAAGGTGGAAGATCTTTATGAACATTTAGCCCTAAATACTTTCACTGTTACTTTTGTGCAACACATAGACAAATATTTAGAAAGTAGATTCAACAAAATTAGAATTCTGTTTCTCTCAGTAGTACAAACCAGAATCTTAACATCTAGTGCTTGACTTGTAAAAGCTGTAGCCTAACTTGAAAGTGTGCTTGGCTCAAGAATTGCAGCTACACTGAGTAGCTGCATGTAGTTAAGTCCTTCAAAACATAAAACCAGCAGAATTTACAAGATGTTCTCAGCTTCTATTTCTTACTGCTGCCTCTATAAAACCATTTCAGCTATAAATCATTTAGAAAGCTACTTAAAAAATAATCCTTCTTCATTAATGAACAGAGTAATACACCATATCCTACAGTTTTTGTCAACTTTGTTTTAAAAACCATATGAAAGGTATAATACATCTCAAACCAAAACCACATTTATTCCATCAGTCACAAGTGCAAATATAGCAACAAGTCAGTTCAGCAAATTACAACACACAGAAAGGAATGTAATGTAAATGCTAATTACACTGACAGAGCAACTTCAAAGAGCAGCAAAAATGGTTTCTTCAAATAAAAATTTCTATCTTTTTTTATCTGTAATCTAAAATAATGTAATAAATCAAGATCAGGAATGTCTCTGCTAACTAACACTTAGCCAGCTCTTCTGGTATTAACAGTTCTCATTATTCAGTGTGCAAATGGCCTGCCCAAGCTCCTTATTAACAGATGTTTTGGTTTTAAGCAAATTTTACCCATTATGTAAATAATATAGTGCTGATACCAGTTCATATGTTCTGCTATTTGATATTACAAATTTGAGAATACATATTTTTAAAAAGTTAAGTCCAATTTCAGTATATATTTATAATTTTACCTAGATCCAAAGTGGGCAATATTAAAGATAAAATTGAATAAAATTCCTGCAAACAAGTGGACCCAAGTAATCTAAGATTTTTTGTATCGTCTTTAAGTCTGTAGTTAAAATATATATGCAGTACTTATGTATAAAATAGAAAGCATTCCCATTAGGAAGATACTGCAGTGTAATTAGCGGTTTTTCTCTACCACTTAGTAGCCAAGGAACAAGATTTATGCTTAATACCCGATCACCATTTTGCTTTAAAGAAAAGCAAAAGCAGACTACCAGTATTAGCATCAGAATGTTTACACTGGAAGTTTAGTTAGCCTTCTTTTTCATTATGAGCTGCTGTTTCTTCTCTTTTTCTTTATAGGCAATGAATTGAGAGTCTGTACCAAAGATTCTGTCCCACCATGTGAAGGTTGAAGCGTAATTGCCGATAAAGTTCATGTGATGGAAATCATGAAAACGTGCCCCAGCATAGAAAGGCACCAAATGAAGAGGGTTCAGAGGAACATCATAGCCACTACAGGGAAGGAAAAAAAAAAGAGAGAATTGTACTAAGGTTTTCTTCCCCCCCCCCAAATATATATATATATATATATACACACACATATATATATACATATATATATATATATACATATATACATATATACATATATATATATATATATATATATATATAAAAACTTGTCCTTTTTATAAAATAAAAAAGATTTTTTGATATTCTAAGGCCCAGAAGTAATCACCTTAATACTGGCTTAATAGAGGAGTTACAGTGAGCATTTCCACAAAATGAAGTAAAACAGAAGTTCATTGTTTCTGCAGGAAGAAAGGAAAAACAAAACCACCTCCTATCTTAGCCAAATGCTTCTGTAAACTATCCCACATTGGCTTTGGCACTTGCTGATCTCTTCAATTCAGTTTACTAAGCCACTCAAAAAATCTAAGCAAGACACCTATAAGACTACAGTGGATGACTTCCTGCTGGTTTAGCAGATCCAGCTGGCTCAAAGGGCTCTGTCAGGAAGAAGAATAAAAATTAAAACTATCTTTTAGTGTCAGCAAGCTATTAACATTTTCTCAGCTGCTCATCAAACAGCATCTCAAATCAACTACAGCTGTTTCTCTTGAGTGGCTGTTAATCTCTCTCCTTTCTTAAGGCAAGGACTTTAATTCAGTGACTGAAAGGAGAAGTCATGCTGAGCCAAGCTTGCGGTACTTCTATTCTTAAATTATTTTCAGTTTACTTTTAATGTGTAAATGTTTAATGTTTAAAATTCAAAATATAAAATTACAGTCATATTAAAACCAGAACAGTTTGCTTTAAAGGGTTTTCAACTCTGTTGCTTAGTATTACTGAAAAGCATCCTACCACCACCTAGTGGGGAGAGTGCAAGATAATTTGTTATAAACACCTACAGACAGCAAACTGAAATTGCCAAAGGAGATTCATATCTTTCATCAATCACTTAATGATACATTACAGCATATACTTCTCAATCTATAATGAAAAGATTCCTAAAACGGCAATGATTTGTACAATGAGTTGGTTAGCAGCTCATGTTCCACTAAATACTTGAAAATCAGCTTACAATAAAATACTATATGCTTAATATTGTGTTTACAGATACAAAGTCAAGTATGATACCAGCATTTCAAAAATGAGCTCTAACTTTCCCGCTCTTGAGCGCAGGAAATAAAAGCATGCTCATTTGCAAATGAGCCTAGATAAGCCTACTGGGATTTGTACTACCATTTTGGAGCCAAATTTGAAAGAAGTTACACTTCTACTACAAAGACAAATAAGTCTCTCCAACCCATTCTGATTTTTTTTTTTAAACAGTCAGTGGTTGCATATTGTAATACGCATAAGATGATTTATACACTGGATATCAAACATGAAGCATCAAATCAACCATCATAATAATATACCTAGCATTTGGGGCACTCTTCAAGATACTGTAGTTGACAATCTACACTCTTTCAATCAGCAAGATTTGCTATTAACACTACTTCAAAACAGAAGACAGTATTACTGTTCATTTGCTAGTGGTACTGCAGAGAAAGTCTAGAAGAAGGTGAATATGCATCGACTTCTTTACAGTATCCATAAAAGCACTTCAATGCAAAAGAAAGAGTAGAAAGCTCAGTGGAAGAAGAGCCAGTTAATTTTAAAACAGACTTGGGGAGAAAAACTTAAAAAAATAATGAGGACTTCACCTGTGTACGTCAATGGTTTCCATCAAGCGACATATTACCCATGCCCACAGAAGAATCACGTGGTTACAGAAAACAACAATTCCAATAAAAAAGCCAGTTCCAAGGATAAGCGTTTCCAGAGGATGTGCATACTCTGCTTGCATTCCAAAGGGAGACTACAAAAAACAAACAAAAAAAAGAGAATGAGAGAGAGAGAAAAACAGTTACAATTTTCAAATTTCTACACCTCAGATCAGATTCACCCTTTTGTGAGACTCCCCTCTTCCTATCATCCCACAGTACTGCAACAGGACATGCAGAAATATCTTGTGGATAGAGGAAATGGTCTGACTGAGCAAGTGCCTGTAACACAGATTTTCAGCTCCTCATTGGTAAAACAGAAAACAATACTTCAAGTTCATAAGGGTTATGAATCAATTAGTGATTCCAAAAACTTCACTGCAATAGTTCAAAGTATTATTTAGGTTTATCACTACCTCAAGCCAAAGAGTTATTTCAAGAATATTAAAGTGTTTGGTAAGTTTCTATCAGCTTTGCTATACTTCTAGGCATGGAAGGAGAAGAAACTGGAAGGATACTCAATGTTCTCAGAGCCACAATTCACTTAGAAATTTATTTAAAAATATAAAATAAACAATACAGGAACCCCCCCAAAAACACTCTTCGTCTTTGACACTTTGTAAGTCCTTGCAGTTCAAAATATTATTGGGATATTGAAATAAAGCATTTTCTTTCCTTTAGATATATACACTAAACAGTAATTCCTACATCTGGTTTACAAAAAAAATTCCATATGAAATTTTTAAAAGTAGAATGCTTAGAGAAAAATAATAATTAATTTAAGGCTAATACTGAAGGATATAAGTTTATCTGAAAAAATAAAGTACACTTTGGCTTAAGGAAGGTTTTAAACCTTTTATTATTAGGGAATGTTTTTAGTAAAATAACAATTAGTCTACAGATCACTTCCAAGTGAACTGCTACCCATTCTCACAAGAAAAGTGTCCAGAAGCTGTTCCTGTTTCTGCTGGATACAAGACAGCCCCCTGAGGGGTTGCCAAGATCTGAAGGAAAACAGTAGCTGCTACTGCAGATGTATGCACATATGCATACATTAATTAATATCATGTTCTCTGTTATCTGCAGTCCATATAAACTGTCCCAGACACAGTAGCCTGCAGTTTATTTTGGGCACAGTATAGCTTATAAATTGAACCAAAGTAGTACACAAACGCAATAGCACCTGACTCCTGTGATCCAGAAACCCTGCCACCTAAAGACAGCTACACTAACTATAGGATACAAGCACTGCTGGACCCTGGCTGCTTCAGAACAGGGCCACCTCCAGTCCAGCAGGGCTCATTGCCTCGTGTGCAATGTCAGTGCCAACAGTGATAAACGCACCACCACCCAAACTCTCTCTATTGCACTGTGCGCTTCATAGAGCATCACGCGCAAATGACTACAGCACTTCCAGAGGCCCATAGCCAAGCTATAATCCCTCCCTAGATCAAACACACTGAGCATATGGCACAGACACGCAGGCAGCTCAGGAACAGCCTGTACAGAGTGTTCTGGGACCAGTAAATTCTGGATAACACCCTAGATGGTGGAGAACTGACAAACAAATCAAAACCAGAAACATACCATTCCTCCCTCACTCCTCTAGCAATAGACATCAAAAATAAGTTTACAAAGCTTGATCTCACCTAGCTCAACGGATATGATCAAACTTCAGCCAAAGACTTGAGTGCAATTTTTCATTCTAATTAAATGAAATAAAACTATACATGTTTTCAGAAAGAAAATGGATGACTGTTTTTGTCACAGAGCTCAAGACAAGATATCTATCCCACTGTCAAAAGGATGCAGAACCCTGAAGGCATCCAAATATCACCTTTAAATAAGCTGTATGAAACTGCATGTATTAAAAGCAATTTGAAAGAATTCAAGGAATACATACTACAAACTCATGGTGAACTTTATGGATGTACTTGTATATTCTCTTGTGATGCAACAATCTATGCAGGAAATAGTGCCAGGCATCCTCGATGACTGCACATCCAAAACATTGGGCAAGTAGAACATACCTTTAAACAGTAGAAAAATTATTAGTTATAGAATATATTAGCTTATGCAGAATCTTGAAATATAAAATAATTTATATGCTAATAAGGGTGCAAAATATCTGGGAAATGTCAGATATTACTACTGACTGAATAACAGTGCATAAGCACTACCTATTCAACATACTAAAAATATTAACAAGTACATTAGCCTTTGTACCTATCAGCTCATCAGTTCCTATGGCTACACCTGTAGTCAGTATAAGACCTCGATATACAAAGACAGAACTGTACCTGAACCAGAGGGAAATAACATTATGAGAAAGGTGACCTACTGTTGTAAAGAACAACTTCAGGAAAAAAAGAAAACACAAGGCACTTTTAGCTAGATTTGGTTTTGTGTAAAACTATTAATTTAGAGCAAAAAAGGGGGAATGAGAAGCAGGTGGTGCATTCTCTCCCTTGAGGAATATACTGCTGCTATGAAATAAGACAACAGGGTGGAGGAAAGAAAAACTTAATAGAAGTCACGGGAAATCAGAACACATCGAACTAAACAAAAAGACGCACAGTCCAGTATCTAATCCACAAACTCCCTTCTAATCCCCCTCTTCTCTGAAGAATTTGGGATCATTTAAAAATATACTCTAGAAAGCTCTAATTAGCTCTTGCAGCAGTTAAGTATCAACCAACACAAAATTAGCAGAGTTTACACAACAAAAAAAATCAAGTTATAATACATAACCAACTGTATGCCTCCAACTTGCCTCCAACCGTATGCAATTCAGTATCAACAAAGAAATATCTACCTACCATCTAGGCATTTCTTCCCACTCATATGGGATGTTAAAATATTCTGTGAAGTAATAGGTACCACAAATCAGAGGCAGCTGAATGAAAAAGTGATTGAAGAGGAGTGTTTTGAAACACTTCCACTGCTTTTCCCATGTTTCTGGTTTATCCTAGAAAGAAGCAGAAAGAGACAGTTCTGTTATGTACTTTTATAGCATAAATTTGAAGTGCTGAAAAAAAACTGTAAGCAGTTTAAGATGATATAGCAACTTAGAGACTTTAGCAACTTACATACACTGCTACTCTGCTGGAACAAATTCTGCTTGATAGGTATAAAGTCTCTTAATAGCTGATGGACCACCCCTGAAAAAGGCCATTTCTTGAGAAAGTTTTATCACCATTAAGTTTCAAGACGTTTTTGAAGTAATAGTGAAAAGAGTATGACCTTTCTTGCTCAACCTATGATTTATATGAAAACCCCAAAACTAAACTGTTAGATAGCTTTTAAGGGGGAGGAGAGGAGTCGAGAGGGAAGCAGATTATACCTGCTTCAAAATGATCATAGACTCTGCTTGATACTGTAGTATTATCCTAAACATGTGAAATCTATCCAAGAAAGAAATTAGCTTCTCAGGCTGCTTCTGAAACATCTACTTAAATTTCATTCAGAAACTACTTAGGAAAAAGCCATTTAAAATGTAATATTCCATTCATATAAGAACTGCAAAAGTGTCCAGGCCACAGAACAGACTGATGCATTTCAGTCTGTGGTTCCCTTTCCCTTCCTGAGGACTGTTCTTTTGTGCTGTATTTCTTAAATCCTTTCACCTTAAAAAATAGGTAGTGGCTCCTTCCATAACACAAATCAACTCAGGCAACACAAACTGCATGGAATTAGACTCAGTTTCATCACGAATTCCAAAACATCTCATTTTTCTAAGATAGCTTTTCATAAAACTTAAAGTAAGGATCTCTTAATAAAGTTGTTCTTTACCAGTCACCCCAAACAATTCTTGTTATTTCGCTATTTGTAATTAACAGTAGCATTTCGGACTTAACAGTTTAATGCAAACCTAATTTAGCTTTTCTTTTTCACACCACAGCATGCATTTCCACAGCAAAAAGAATACAAAGAGAAGCTGAAGATGTAAGCATATGAAGAAATAAACTGTTCTGAAAACATCCAGTTTTTGCAGGGAGACATATTACCAGTTACTGTAGTAATTTCAGAAACTAGTAATGTTTCATTTTAAATTCATATCACAAGTAAAGTTAAAGGAACTGGGGAAAAACAAAAATCTTGGCATACTGGATGTGCATTTGCCACTTATTCATGTTTAAAATCCAGTTAGGAGCGGGCAGCCCATTCTAAGCTTTCTCCACTATTAAAATACTTTGAAATCCTTTCAAAAGGGTGTATGCAGAGAAACTTTAAAAGGAACCCCTGCTATTAAGTCTCAACACCATGTAATTTCACCGTGTGAAAGAATTCTTTCACAACACTAACTCACATCTCTACTACAAGCTACCATGACTTTATTGTACCTTTCAGAGATCTTCCTCATCCATGTATAAACTTGCCCAGAGGACAGTTAACTTTGCTAGTACAAAGAACAACACCCTATGTTCTCTCTGTATCACCATGGTGGACAAAATCCCCTCCCTCAGCAAAAGCTTCTTTCCTTCCCCAAATTCACTTCTATTCCTCTCTTCCCACACATTGCAATTTTGTCCTGTCACTTCCAAGGCATCCACAGTTAATAGAGAAGAACACGTGCTCATCTAAATCAGAAATTAATATACCACAGTTATCTCTACTTTGTATGTTAAAAGAAAGATCAGAAATGTGCAGTTCAATGCTCTATCTTACCTGTTGAATTTTGTATTTTTGCATGTATGGTATAAACTGGAAGACAAATCCAGGTACACAGAGCAAGAAGTATGAAGCTTCATGAACTATAAGTGATCCCCAGGTTGCAATCTGGAACTTTGTGTAGTTATCCAGCATGTAGTTCCAAGCATTTTTAAATGGTTGCTGCAGTGGATTATCAGGCAAAAAAGAGTCTACGTACTCCACTGCTAGATAAGCAGAGTTCAAGATATTAACGCTATCGTTCATTGCCATTGTTCAAACATAAAACATCACAGTTACAGTTCTTCTACAGTTGTCTATAAATAACCTGCAAGTTTTGAGAAAAGAAAATTTGAATAAGAAGCAATGTTTCCTGAAAAAACATTACTTAAGTTTCATTTACATACAAGTTGCATACTGTAATAAAAGAGGAAAGGAAAACTCAAAACAGATTTGGAAATCGAACAGTGCATTATGATCTATTGTTTATCCAACCTTGTTCTTTTCATAGCTGTGAGCCAGACGCCATGCAAACTACCTCAGCACAAAAGCCAATGTCAGGCTCATCAGCTTCATATCTGTACTATACTAACCATCTGAACAGCTTTCGGATTGCAGCTGGCTTGAAGCAATCCACCTTTCTGCAAGTCGGAAAGCAGAGAGGCAGCATTCCCACAGGTGCTTGGAACTTCTCCCACTTTAGTAGAGTAAGGTGGGTGCTCGTCTCATCTCCCACTCTCAAATGCGGGTGTAATTCACACACCAGAGGACCCTGGTTAGTCCCAAAAAGCCTAGCCCAATTAATACACTTGGAAAAAGATCCGATGCAAAGAATGTACTGAGCTCAGTATGAAACAACGTTAATCATCGTTTTCTTTATAACAATAACATAAAGACAGCATTATTTTTATTAACAGTCGGTCCCTTATAGCAGCCAGGAAAGCAGCTTGGGACTCGAGCTCTTGAGCCGAAGCAAAGGCTCGCTACTCGCCTTCCCCCAAACGCAGCCGGCCACCCAAGAGGCCAGAGGCGAGGCTAGGCCTGGGGAGACCTTCCCGCCGCCCCGCCGCGCACGTGCGACCACCCTGCCAAGAAGCGGACCCGGGCGCTGAGGCCGAGGCGGGAGAGAGCCCGGGGAGCCGCGCGGCCCCACCGCGACGCCGAGGGCGCGGGCCTCGCACAGCAGCGCAGCCCCACCGGGAGGCGCCGCGCGCGCAGCCGCCCGCTCCCGCGCCCGGGCGACGGCACGGCCCTCCCCGCCTTCGCCTGCCGCGACGGGGCCCCGACCGCCCCCGGCGGGCCCCGCGCCCTCTCACCTCGGTAGCGGCAGCGGCAGCAATGACGCCCGGCGCAGCAATAACAACCGCCAGCGCCGCCGGCTCCTCAAGTGCGCCCTCCCATTGGCCGCGCAGCAACCCCCGGCGCGGCGCCGATTGGCTCGCTGGCGTCAGCGGCGGAGTCAGGCGTGAGGAGGGCCGGGACGGAGCCAGCCCTGCCGGGCACCGATTGGCTGAAGGGGTGGAGTGAGTATAGTGAGATCTCGGCGCGCGGCCAATGAGGCGGGAGGAAGGCCGGGTGACGTCAAAGACGTGATGAGGAGGTGACCGGTTCCTCAGGTGGGCAGAAGCAGGCGCGGGGTGAGGACGAAGCGGGCGCGGCCCTTCCCCAGCGCCCAGGCCCGTTGCCATGGCGCCGCGGGCGGGGGGGGCGGTGGCGGCGGCCGCCGGGACCACTCCCCCCCCCCCCCCCCCCGAGGACCGTTAGCACCAGTTGGGCGGTTTCACAAGGCCAGGAAAGCAGAGGCTGCTGCCAGCCGCCGGCCCGGGCAGTAACCCGGCAGAAGGGAGGATGTGAGCCCCCCACCCGAACCCCTCCCTCGGGTTTTTCGCGTGAAGCGACCGTTATAGCCGTTCTGCCTCCTCCCTCCCCCACCTTTACCTTTGGCCACAAAGGCAACCGTCCCTGCAGGTCTGCCTAAAAATAAAGAGAAAAGAAGGGGAAGTCGGAGGTAGCGTTACCCCTTTCCAAAACGGAGACAGAGCCACGGCAGCACAGCACGGTGGGCTTTTCTCAGACAAGCTGTTGGGGGGGATACATACCTGTGTGAACATAACCTCTGTTGTTAGAGTTGCCCACGATTGCGGGGGACAGGAACCAGCAGTGCACGAAGCCATCCTCTTCCCCTGCTCCTACACAGAAGCTTCCTCGCTCAAATAAATACGAGTGAAATACCAACATATGTCACGGAACCCCATTGTTTGGTAACATGCAAATATACAGCAAAAACAAGGTTTCTGTTTCAAATAAAACCTACTGCCTAAATTCACAATGCATCATACAAGACCAACAGTTAAACAACTACCATCCATTTAACATCATCTCTACCAACAGTGTCAAGAACAATATTGTTATTCTAAGCTCTAATATTAATTTCACAGCTCAGATTTTTTTCCACGAGAAATTAGATGTGTAGATTAGATGTGTAGATTAGATGTGTAGATTAGATGTGTAGATTGTTAACTAAAGATCAAAGCTTTCAGAAACAAACCAGCAGCAAACTAGTGGTATTTATGTTACCAATTCCTACACTTTAATAATAATTCTCTTCAACTCACTTTCATTCAGCTCTTTAAAATGCCATTCCCCTCCAAAAAAACCCTCTTCACTGATGTCAAATTACTTATGAGACTTGTATTGAGAAACACAAGTTTTAAGCAATTTTTCTGGCATTATGAAACAATATACAAACTTTTATTTAAAGAAAGTCTCAAATATGACAATAACTTTGGTCATGTAGAAAGAAGGCCATCCAAGAACAATAAAAAATGAGCTGTTCTACAGACATGGCCACATACAGTATATTCAGATATTAGCTAGTAGCAGCTAAGGGTACACACATAAGTAGACCTTAATACCATGCAAGTTCAACTTAATTTCATACATTCATTATAAATTTTCAGTTATTTTCATGCCAAATCACCTTTTGGATAAAAAGGTAAGAAAGGAGTAACATCTAAACATGACCAAGATTGAACAGAAAAAAAAATCATAAATAAGTACAGACAACATTTTTATTAAAAAGATCTTGGAACTACACCTGTTCAAGGAGCATTACACCATCTCCAATCTCATTCAGTGAAAATTAGTAGTGTTAAGCATTGTTAAATATCAAAAAATACAACTCTGTTTTACAACATAGTACTGGCATATTCAAAGTACTGTGCCAAATTATAAATAGTAAAACCAGGTTTTGAAGAATTTTAATGAAAAGCAACTTATGCACACACATACATATGCACGTATTATAGTTATGTAACAAAAGTTTTATAAAAGCAAACAAATTTACCCCATGCCAGCTTGAATTACTGAGGTGGGATTAAATATCTACTATGAAGACTGACAGCTCATTTCTTTAAATATATTTATTAGTCTCTGGAAAAAATAAGACAAAAATTTACTTTCACCAGAATACACACCATTCTTCACTGACACTCCATTTCTCAGTCATGACTGACATGAGTTGGTCCTTATGAAAGTGGCTTGTTTTGTTTGAAGACCTTGCAATCAAAAAAATTAAAAAAAACCCTGTCCACTAGCCTTTAAAAAAATCAATCAACTCCTGCTCAACTGCAGAATAATCCTACACATTGCTTCTACCTAGAGTAATCTTCATTATCTGTCATCTGTAATTGTAGACAGTCACATCTTCCACTGTGACTCAAGGTGCAGCTACAAGTAGAGAAGTGCTTAGATACTCAGTCACTTCAAATACACTTGTTGAAGACTGCTTCTAGTGCATAATCAAGTTGAAAATCCCTTTACAGATCATAATGGTTTGTCAATAACTGTTACACCTAAAGTGAGGAAAAAAAAGGCATAAAACCTTAAGTAGTATCTTTGGAGAAAAATCATCATCAAGAATATGGAAAGATTTAATACAATAATTTACAACCAGCATAAAATTGAAAAACTGTGCAGTGTTCATATTTTCCCAAAGTTATCTCTGAGAAAAGGTTACCTGAGTCAGTAAAACTCTGCAAGTTTCTGTGATTTGAAGAAATTAGCCATTACTCAAAAGTTTACTTTAACTTTTCTTATCAGTGAAATAAAACTATAACATACACTTAAATAACTCATTTGAGTAACTGCATTTATTAAAGGAAAAGAACCCTGAAACACTTCTGGTTTTCTAAATATTGAATCCCTTTAACAAAGTTCAAAACTGGACTTCCACGGATTGAGACACATTACAAATCTATTGTTAAAAAAAGGCTAGTCATAATAGAATTTTCTTTTACACTGACCACTTAAATGCTAAATCAGCCCTGAGCAGAGTTTAATACCATCTTTTCTTTTTAGCGAATAATTGTTTAAAGCCAAAGTGAACCATCACATTTTTCATACCATTCTAGTATCTTCATAGGTTTTGACTTGGACAGTACTTTGTCTGAATGCTTTGTCAAATTTCTTATCCTATCATGCTACTGTTTAATATACTGTAAAAATTCTATTAAAAAAAATTATACACATTACCTGCATAGCTTCTTCCTGTACTCATACAAGATGACACAACTGTCCATTTATCAGTTGTTGGATTATAATATTCCACTGTTGATAAATTACAGGAACCATCATCTCCTCCAACCACATACAAGAGACCGTTTACAGCACAAACGCCTAAAAAGGACAGGAGATAAATTCTGAAAATTAACAAATGACTTGTTCACACCATGAAAGCATGTTTTTTATTCTGTGACACCAAAGAAGCATAAATATTTAAGAAAAAAGGAACACGTTTGCACCAAATTATATTACCAGTGTTTTAAAGTAACTGTAGCACATACCCGCATTCCTTCTGCACATGTTCATATCTGCAACTTGCTTCCACGTACTGGCAGCAGGGTCATACACTTCAACACTTTTTCTTACCAAAGGACCATCATGACCACCTACTGCATACAATAAATTGTTTAACACACCAACACCTGCGAATATATGAAAATACTCAAAATTAACTAGAGAATGGTATGACTGATACAAGGGAAGAATAATGAATAGCATGTCTACTAACATAAATCCTCCATCCAGTCAATGTTAGAAACTATTTCAGAAGATATTTCGGTCAGATGCATTAAAGCAAAATGACAGTAACTAAAGCAAGACACTGATAAAATGCCTTGCATGACTTCCTATATTGCAGCATACAAAGACAGAGCTGTTCTGCAACAGAAGATTTAGAAAATTTGGGGAGAAAAGTGATGTGCAGGAAAATGAGGACTGTTGAAATTTAGGACCAATTAGAAGTGACAGTAAATGACACAGTATGCTCAGCCAGCATAACAGAAATCTGACATGATGATAAAGCATAAGTGAATTTTTAGAAAATAAAAACTACAGAGTAGAAAGGATAAAAGCAGAATGGGTAGACATCGTACAATAGGAGTGTTTACATTAAAGTGTTGGAATACCTGATAAACATATAAGAAACAAAAATAAAGAAACAATTACAGTGAGTACCTACCTCCTCCAGGATTGGAGGAGAACAAACTTCCTTGAACCAAGCTCCAGTTATCAAAATATCCAAAAGGTGCTGAAAAGTTTGAATATTTCTGGGGTCTCCTTTACTTTACAACAAAGCTTATCAATCTATAAGCATGGGATGAAGGAACAAGGTAAAGCTAGTCTGGATTTACTTGCTAATTGGGTTGAACATATTGAAAAGATGGTAATAGGGAAACCAGAGAGGAAGGCCTGTTTATTTATTCATCACTTTATAATGTGGTATGATTATCCGAGCATAATAGATTTTAGAAATGCAATTTTGGGTCATTAAAACTAGTAAGTAAGGGGCAAGAGCATTAAAATTCACTACTATGAAAGTACATTGGGAGATCTAATGTATGTCATATTTAAGATTATGAAACTCAAAGCATGATATATAGATTTGCTAATATAGTTCTTAAAGGGTTCCATGGAAACAGCACGGTTTAAAAATCTTTATTAAAGATTAAAAGCAAGCGAAAAAGCAAACAGGAATACAAAAGACTAGCTAAGTCCTTCAGAGAAAAAATGATGGGTAAAAAGAAAAAACAGAACTTAAATACCAGCTGAAAGAGCTGTGAAAACATATCACTAAGATTGTGTATAAAGACTAGTCATATATGGGAAGAGAAATGACCTCTGCCGAAATAAATAAATTTTCTTATTAAAAAGACAGATTTTAATAATTAAAGGAAGAGGGGAAAGAAACATGGAAAAGTTGCGTGGTGCAAATCTAAAAAAAAAATCTTCTTAATATAACACTGACTTATAAATCATGCTATCTAATGCTTTATCAGTGATATTCACTACTATCATTTCCCCATATCCCTCCCAGTTAATTTCATTCCTGTTGGATTGCTATTATATCTTGCTATCATGTCACAGCATAATGTGATGGCTTTTCTTTCTCCCATTCTGATCTCACTTTATTAGACAGGATAATATAACATTCGTCTTTTGTAGCATTAAACGTTACAGAACTGGAAGGAGGGCTACAATTTTTAGTTTAAGTGTGTAACGTGCTATAAACCAAGAAGATAAGTAAAGAAAGAATGTACTTCATTGTTACTTTATCCTCCCCCACCCCATCTTCCAACTTTCCTATTTAGTGTATATCATTCTTCCCTCTGCCGCCTTGCCATCTTTTATTTGATAGCTCCTTATTTTTAATGACATCCTCTGTTCCTCTTTGGTCCTTCATTTGCCCTTAAGCCCACACCCAGTTTCCAAGTCCTACCTTATTTCTTGCTCCTTCCATCTGTATCTTCTTGTTGCCGTCTTCCGAGTTCTCCTTTGTTATTTTTCTTCCCTGCCCATTTTCAGGACCCTGTCTTATATCTCTCATCCCTCCCAAATGGCCTACATCTGGATTTGAAGTTCCTCATCCCAATATCTTGCCGGAAACAGATCTGTCCCCATACTGATCAACTGAGAAGCAGTTGGTACTAAAGAAGAGTAACCGGGGGTTAACCTCTGAAGTTGCTTTTGGATGAAGCTGAAGCAGTAGGAACAGAAGAGATGGGCTTAAGTTCCTTGAGATGACTAGAGATCCATAGGTTTAATACAGGAACACAATTCTCTTTGGTTAGTACCTATAACAACACTAGGACTGACTGCCAATTGAAACAGTTCTGGTGGCTTGTGGTATTTGGCCACTGCAGCCAAGCTCGATCAACAGTCATGATTTTAACATCATCCACTCCCCCAAGTACAAATATAATTTCCCATGTATTTAACAGAGTGGCACTGAAGAATGTTGATTTTTTTTTTTTTTACTCAGTTAAATAAATCTGAAAAAAACTGACTATATTTACTTTTTTCCTTTCTCTTTTTTTTTTCTTTAAAAAAAAAACAACAACAGAGGACAGTGCAAAAGGCAGCAGAGACTTGAGTAAACAAGCAAGGTCCTGATCTCTAGGGCAAGGGAAGGGAGGAGAGAGGCAGGAAGATTCTAGTAGTGTACCTAAAGCACTAAATTTCAGTCTTGTAAAAGTAACTGAACATCAAAAAAAAAATCTGAAAATATCTAGCATATAAATGGGCTACAAGGACAAAGGCAGTGTGAAAGAACAGATTTTCTTTTTTTTAAGCACCCAGATAAAATGGGTGTGCTGGCAGATTCCAAAATGAAGCTTTGTCGCAACCCATCAACATTATCTGTCTTCATAACAATTCAAATAATTTGCCTGATTTATATAAACGTTCTCCTCAAAAAATGCCAATATTAGCCAAGAGTACTTAATAGTACCCTTACTGCAACTCTGGCCAGTTTTTAACCCAGCATTTACTTCCAAGATACACAAACTAAATAAGCAGAAGTTTCACAAGACGGCTATGTTAAATACACCCTACTATGTTTCCTTTATTAACTGTACAGCTCTATTTTGAAAATACAACCAAAGTATTACTTTTAGTAATATGAGACAAATCGACTTACCAATTTTGTACAGGTGTAACGGAAATATTAGAGACTGAGTATTTTAATTTTAGTAATGATTTTAAAATTATTATAAATGTCTGTTGAAATAATTAATTTGGACTGAATTTAAACATCATTACACAGATTAAAAACTGTTCAGAGTTAATAAATAGAGAATAATGGAAGGCAAGATGGAAAGCTGGGATAACTGTTAATCATCTACTGAGCATACTAGAAATCCATCCAGTTTTATTTGGAGCAACATCTCTTCCAATTATGAAGCACATTAATGCAATCACCAGTAGGTATTTGAAGGGTGTTGCTAAAAAGCACCATTGAGTACATGGCAAAAAAGGGACCTAAACAGGTAAGAAATAAAGGCAGAAAAATAATATCATGCAATTTGACTTGAAAAAGTCCACGTGAATGCATCTAGAGAAATAAAACAACTTCAGCAAGTTGAAAAAACCTGAAACACCAACAGACAAATAGAGGACAGTGAACAGTAAATGAGACTTGAATCCATAATATAAATAGATAATGAAAATGCTAAAGTCATTTTGGAGCTGTGGAAGCATCATTTGATTTAAAAAAAAAAACCAGAATACCACAGGCACTTTTGATGTTATTAAAGAGAAATAGACATACTCAGAATTTCAAGAAGAAAAAAATAAAATACTAAGAAAAAATTAAAAGGGGATTTTTAAGATTATGAAGAAATAAACAGATACATCTTGGCTAAATGATAAAGAGAATAACATGTAATAGCCTATAAATATCCAAAGGATGTAAACATCAGGTGATGAGAAGAATTACTGAAGATGAAACAAAGGGTACAGAAGTGGAAATAATAGGATAGAACCAACTGTACAAAATAAAGAATGAACAAGGACAATTTCCTACAGTAAACCAGAATGCAGAACAAGTCCTCCAAAGAGGTGGAAATCTAGTCACAGTTCACATATAAAGTCAACCTGAAAACAGTATTAGAAAAAGTAGCCCTTCAGTGGCAAAGAGATGTTTTTGAAGAAATGACATTTTTTCACCCTGGGCATGAAGATTTTGATAGTCATTTCAGTATTTAGCTGATACTGCATTAATTGTCACAAGCTGTGTATATTAATCTGTATGTTAAGAACATTAGAAGCTGGGGGAAGAGAAGGGAATATGAAAAGTACAAAAAGCAAAAGGAAAGATGCTTACTATTAACAGACTCAGTCTTAATCTATAGGACAGTTCTGTATTTATAATCTGCAATACATCTGCCATCTAAGACTAACACATTCCATTAGGCTCAGATGTTAGCTTACCTTTTGTATTTTT
The DNA here is from genome assembly GCF_036417845.1 of Apteryx mantelli. Classification (NCBI taxonomy): domain Eukaryota; kingdom Metazoa; phylum Chordata; class Aves; order Apterygiformes; family Apterygidae; genus Apteryx; species Apteryx mantelli. Next base: position 42,885,430 of record NC_089982.1, on the reverse strand, counting down.
TAAATAAGTTTTAAAACCACAAATTTTTTCAGTCTTACTATGAGCTTACTATTCTTGTTCACTCACCTGCTCCACTCCGCCTAGTGCTCATTTCTGCAACATAGCTCCACTCATTTGTATTAGCATCATAGCACTCTACCGAACTAAGGCACTGACGCGACGCCCCATCGTAGCCACCGACAGCATACAGCTTACCTAGAAAAGTAACCACCAGAAATCCACAAGTTTCTAATGCACATTGCATGTGTAACAGCATAGCCTGAGGGGGAAATGTCACTCCAAATTAGCTACTAATCAGCATCTGTCATCAATCAGTTATTGTGGGTTTCTATTTTTTAAACAGTTTAAGATATTACCCTATAGATCTTGTGGGAGATAACAGGCAGCAAATACCTCATATGAACAATGTAAATCAAAAGATTTTGAATCGCCTATCTGAAATACAAAGGTACTTTACCCCATTTTAACTTAAGAATTGTCCAAAGGCAAACTAAGTATGTCCAACATTGGAAGCGAGTTAATAGGCTTCTTAGACATATCAAAAAATTCAGATGAAAATTACTTTTATGCACTTGGTCTATGCTTTCAGATCAGAAACAGCAGAGGTTCCTATGCAGTTAAAAACCACACCTAAAGCTGTTTCAAGACCTGGGAGCCAGTCCAGGTCCACACTATGCAAGCAACAGCATGGCTATTAACCACCGACCTGTCCTTGGAAGCCTGCAGATTTCACAGCACCGTGCTTAAGATCACCCCCAGCATGTAACCAGGAAAACCAATCACATATAACAAGAGTTGACTACAGTTCAGTGCTACATCACTGAAGATTGATTTATAATGTTATCACTTCCATAATCAAGCACTCTAGCTTTGCTGGTATGCATAAGGTAGAGCGTACACGCTTAGGGTGCTTTTCCTCAGTTTGTCTCAGGCGCACTGGACTCAGCATTGAAGCTCTGGCTCCCATATAACTTGTGCCTGAGCTCCAGTACTGCCACTGACATATACAGTGACCACATGTACCTTTCCCTGCAGCTTGCTCAGCAGAGAGTACTAACAGATGCCCCTCTAACACAGTTGGGCTGTGAACGGTTCATAGCCTTTTTCAAGTACTTCCTAAGGTATAGACTTTCTGGACAGATCTACTGTAACACCTTGGGGTTACTTTTTATTTAGTCTACAACAGGCAGGGTACAAATGTAAGCTAAGATGCTCTCAGCATTTAAAATAAAGAATTGCTATTACAGAAAACAATTTATTTACGCTTTTATTAAAAACACTAAAGCAAAAGCAATTTCTGCTAACCGTTATACTAATGGTGAAGGATAACCAGTTTAATGCATAATCTCACATTACATAAAGTGAATACCTTAGCACAGTAATAAAAGAAATATTGAAAGCAACTATGCTAAAAGCTAGCCAGAAACAAGCAAAAAAACTGTTTTGTTCATACCATTTCAATTATAAGGTTGAGCAAAAACCTAAATCTGAAGAATTTTTTCTAAAATGGAAATAGATAGTAGGGTGAAGATTACATTTCACCCTCTTATTTTTCATCTCATTTGTCACTGACTGAAAGTTTTATTAATAAACCCTTTTGATCTTGTTCTATTCCACCTCAGTTTTAGACACTAGCAGAGACTAAATATGGAGCCTTTTGGACTATACTAGTATTATTGTTAGTGAATATGAAGCAAGCTAAGATATTTGCATAAGTATCATGCAAAAATTTATTTCTTCATTTCAGTAACTGAACCAAAAAATTTAACAATTACTTTGAATCAGATCGCTCAATCCCAAAGGGCTTTTTCTTTTAAAAATGGATTGTATTGGGGGTTTGGTTTTGGAAATATTGTTTTAACCCATTTCTGGAATTTTTTTAAACCCTTTATACATCTCCTGACCTTTCTGAAATGATTTTTTTTTTTAAACAATTACCCCACTTTTGCCAAAACTAGTTCTCATAGATGATCCAATTTTGTAAGTAGTCCTGGTTCCTAAGCATATATGCAGAAAAAAAAATTCTTTCAGCATATACATATTGTGTTGATTTGGAAGGTAAGATCCTAGGAATGTCCAAAGTCACATAAGCAGAGAACGAACTTTGCGGATAGCAAAAGAACTTACCTCCAACAACACCTACACCAACACTACTTCTTCTTGTGTTCATTGGAGCTACATGAAACCACTCATTAGTCTTTAAGTTGTAAACTTCAACAGATGATAAACCTATTAAAACAGTAGGGCATTACTTTCTCTACAAATCTAGGAGCAATACGCTGCCTACCTTTCAGAAATTATTCATTATATCTCAAAACTCAAATTATTATTTCATTTTAAGAACTGTGAATTACTGTGCAAAAGGCACAAGTGATGTCCTTTAGATAGCCAATTACAGTCATCACATTCTTGGTATTTGAAAATGGGCAACTGAATAACAGCTTTTGTGAAACTCAAAAATTCTTCCTTGGATTTTTTCCTTTTACTTAAGTCATCCAATGCTCTCTACACAAGTTCATCAGAAATAACTCTTAAGGAAAAGGATTATCTCTACACAAATGGTTTAACGCATCTGTGAGGAGAATGAGTTGTGTGTGTCCAAAGCCTTCCCACAATTCAAACAACTCTGTTTATACTCTTATTTACACTACAGAAAAATTCAGATGTATATCCCATATGCAAACAGATGCCAGATTATTTCTCTGCTTATGTCTTCCGTGAAGTTAAGGAGTTGGAATACAGAAAGAATACTGAAAGGGAACTTGTCAAAGATTCAATGGTTATTAGGCCTAAACTCTAACAACTGAGGGAACAGTCTACTGTTCAGTACCAGGCAGAAGAAGGTGACCATTAAAGCATGTTCCATGCCACAAGATGCAGGCTGTCCTCCTGCTTCGTTTCATCACAACTACCAGGAAAGAGAAATTCAAATTTGATACAATTATGTCTAGAGCAGTCAAAACGAATCAGTTCAGCAGTGTGTAAAGGCAAAAAAATACCTGTACTTCCATCAAATCCTCCCACAGCATAAAGAAGTCCGTTTAATACAGCAGCTCCCAATGTGCTTCTCCTGTCTTGCATATTAGCAACACTCGTCCACTGGTCCTTCGCTGGGTCGTAGGAATCTACTGTGCGAACTCTCAAAGAACCATTGAAACCACCAACAGCATAAACCATGCCTCCCATGTACACCATTCCTAGAGCAGGGGAAATGGGGAGAAAAGCTGAGTGCTGTCTTCTCTTTGTCAATTATTTTATTCCATACTGTGCTAACTATGAAATACTTGACACAATTTAGAGTACTCGGTACACTATCAGGCTTTTAAAGTGTCCTAGAGCCATACTTCATTCAGATTAAACACTAAAAGTTTTGATACTTCTCGCTACTAATAGCTTACACTTCTGAAAATTAGGCTTGCTAAATTTCTTCTCGCTTAGATCTCAGCTGTTTTAAGATAACATGTTCACATTTTTAGTATCAAGTGGCCACTTCTTCAAATTCTTCATATCATTTAATGATAAGGTATTTTTAATAAAACAATGCTCATTATAATAACGCATCAACACATTAATTTATCCTTTGTATCTATGTGATGTAATGAAGTGGTTTATTTTACAGATTAGGAAATGAAGGACAAATTAAGATCAAATTATCAAACTTGTATAGTCCCAGATTAGCAAGTAAGTAAGTGAATTTTCAGGATGATCAACACTCACAACACCCACTAAAGTCAAGATTTAGCCCTTCTCAGGATAAGTTTCTTAAGTACTGTTCCAAAGAACAGAGGATGCTTTAGACAGACACCTAAATTCTGCAGCATTACAAACTGCAACAAAATATTAGATGTCATTTACCCGCTCTACATCTTCTGGAAGGCAATTCAGCCACCTGATGCCAACGCTCTTCTTTAAAGTCATAGCATTCTACGCTGCGAATAGCTTTTGGTGCCTGTCCTCCAACTACCATCATCAACTAGAAGGGAGGTAGTAACATGCATTAATTATTTGCACATATGAGAGCACCTGAAAGACGAAAGAAGTGCTAAAAATAAAGGAAGCTTCTGTACAAGAAATAATTAAAGGATGATTCTCCTAAATATGCAATATGGATCTCGCAAGCTAGGCGAAACTAATTTTTTTTTTTAAATATGCAATTTGTAAACATTGTGTCCAGTGGAAATACCTAAAGTAGAAAAGCAGGAGGTAATTAGAATCTAAATAGAGCTCCCATGAATGAGGCAGATTCTGTTGTATCTTCAGAGCATACTCTGACCTCGCATATGAGAATTCATCATCTATGAAATTCAATGGAGCTGTGAATGACCATCACAGAACAGCCTTAGCTGGCTCTTTTGAGAGAAACGTGCTAAAATCTGCTGAAGTCAAAGGAATGGTTCATCTGACTAGTTCCCATGCCATCATTCCAGAGTTGCCATAATGGTAATATGAGAAAACTTTTGTACTTCACTGGAAAAAAAATAATATCTAGTGCTTGTTTTCTTTATTTTTTTTCTTCTAAGATCGAACAAAAGATTATATTTAGCTAAAAATTAAGTGAAATGCCTCAACTCAGAAGCATCATTCCATAATTTTTACCAGGCCTACCTCTTCTCTAACACCAGATGCATGACTGTGTTTTCCTCAAATGCTGAAGAACTCACCCTAGATAATTTCTTTAAGAGAAAAACCCTATCCATATCAAAGCATAATATAGATCTAAAACTCAATCACCTGCTATATCTTTATGAGGAATAATTCTTGCAGAAATTTTTTTACTGGAACATATCAACTGATAGTCATGTTCTCATCAAATCTGTTAAATAAAATTGAATTTGAAGAAATAAGCAGACTGGAAAAATAAGGGTCTTACTTTTGGAAGGCTAGCAGGCGTTCTCAATTTTGTTCGAGTGCTTTTCATCAATGCTCGTTGCTCAGTTGGCAGCAAGTGATACTTCATAGCTTCAATGAGGTAATCTTTACAAGCACTGCTGTTCTTAACCAGTATTTCCTCCTCAACTCTCTGTTTATTAACAGAAGTTTGACAAGATCTGAGCATGTTAAGGAAGTAAAACACAAATCACAACTTAAAGTAAAATAAGTCTGCATCACAGGAACAAATGCAGATCACTGAATTTTTAGATCGCAGTTCAACCACAGTTAGACACAAAATTATGTGATGACAATATGCAATCATTTAAAAAAGAAAAGAATCAGATGTAGATTCTCTAGAATCTACAAAAAAGTAGTGTTAGGCAGTGGTAAATCACTTTCCTCACAGCCATGCACATTTCTCAACTTTTCAAATACTGAAAGCACAGAGCACTTAAAATGGGGAAAAAAAAAAGAATTTAACGAACCAGTAAACCACCCTACAACAATAAAAACCCACAACAAAAAACACAAAAGTGGAGGAAATTCATATCATGAAAGATAAAATTTCTAACATAAGCACCCACCAACATGCTACTACACCTACTAACTAATGTTAATAGTGAAATGATATTTTCAATGTTAAGTATTTAACCTGACACCAACACATTCAAAATGATCTTATAAAATTTGAAAAAAAATATAGCATATCTGAACCAGGTAAAGAAATATGCTTCCAGACTTCCTTTGTCAGTAATTTTTAACCAACTTAAATAATAGATATATTTAAAATAAAATTCTGAAATTTTAAAATCACTTATGAAAAGTAGTACTGTATCAGAGATCATATTACAAATGAAAACTAACCTGATATCAGCAAATTAAATAATTTCAAATTACTGGCCTAGCACAACAATTAATCTGCCAAACAGAAAAATTACTTCTATGTGGTAACCCCCTATGCTATCCTTCACTTGCCTGAGTGTATGAGCATGTAAGCATGTGGTGGTGGTAAAGGGCAGGTCTTTAGGTTTTTATTTCTATTATCAGTAACACACTATCTTACACTGTCTTTAAAATTACCCATTTGGCATTAAAACAAATAAAGAGAAAGAAGTGTTTGTGTGCACAAGAATTAGTATTCCTTTTTGCTTACCTGAACTAAATATTCCCGGGAAAGCAAAGGCAGCCGAACATGCTCCATCAGGCGTGCCATTAGCTCCTGCCTTACATCTTTGTCATGGTTTACCCACGCTATCACTGCTTCAAATACCTTCCAGAAAACAAACAAATGCGAGGCCCTTGGCTTACAAATTCATGAGTATGAGAGTATCAGTGTGCCTCCAAAAACAACTTTTGCTTAGACTAAAATTCCTATCATAGGAAAAGAGCACAGCAATTACAGCTCCCATTATTTCCATATTTATCCAATGTAAAATTCCAAAGACACATTAGCCAGTCTCTTTCGGTATCCTCCTTCTACTCATGTTTCAAGGATAACTGCACTACACTTACAAAATGTGTTGAGAAAATTAATACCAAAAATCCAATAAACTACATAAACAAACAATAGAGCAAAGAGATTACAATCCACATTTTTTCTTTCCTGTCCTGGAGAATGGACCTTCCACATCAAATAACATCATTATGTCTTACTACAAGAAGCGATCCTAAGCCTTGTTTCTCCTCTACTGCACACAGTTCATTACTTGTATAGAGCATTAAAACTTTAATTATACTCCACAGAAACAGTATGGTAAGTATTAAAGTCAGAGATCTGGATCTTCAAGGTATTAGGGGAATAGCAACATGGCTTTGCTCATTGCAGGTTAAGCAGATAGTTCTTAGGCTCAGAGTTTCTACAATATGCAAAAAAGGTTTTAACACAAAACACTAGCTAGCCATTAAATTGGTGTTCAGACATGTTTTTTGAATATGATTTAGCCTCCTCTTGGAGCAGAAGTGTTAGAATGTCTATATATTCCTTCAAAAGAAACCAATGTATTTTTAACTGCTCACAACTGGATACATAAGCTCAAAATTAATGCAGCTGCACGTGAAAGCCATTGCAGGTTCAAGGACATGGTGCTGGGCTCACCAAAGTTCAGAGTTTTACAAATGGCTTTAAAAGGATGAGATCTAGCTACAGGTGAGCCAAAGACTATTTAAGCTTAGTTTGATTATACAAGCTACCTAGCCATCTCCTTTGCAACAGACATTTGTTCAATTAGTCTCAACAGTCCATAAATACCTACTAACAGAGCTTTAATATCTTTGTAGGACTGCTCACGTTAAAGTTAGTAGGTGGCATATACTCACTCTTTATACTACTGTTTTAGAGTTACTTATTCCTTGGTAAACCAAATTCTTGTGTATATGACTCTTAGCATGTGTTCCGTTTGTTCTACCCAAAGATGAAAAGGAATTTCAATTTAATTTAGCTTTCATTTTTTCAAAGAACAATGGATTAAGTGATTTAAATGGTTTTAGAATTCCTAAGAGCTAAGATTGATTTTCAGCATCAAATTGACAACACTTTGGGGAAAAATCCTTTAAATATGAGCATAATATAGGTTTAATTTCACTGAGTAAACAAAGGATTGAGCCAAACAAGTATACAAGAGCAGTAAGAATAAGCCTTTATTCCCTCTCATCCAAAAGGGTAAAAAGAATACTGTGATACAGATGATCTTACCTTCTCTTCCGAGACAATTGTAAGTTTGTCGCTGGATATCAAACTGCACACCTGCTCTACACCAAGATTGAGGTATTCTTCACTAAGTACAACATCAGAAAAGTGCTGTTCTGTTTGGAGGAAAAAAAAGTACTCTAACATACAGTGCTGCGTGTAACCCAAAATAAGCATTAAAACAATACAGAAAAAATAGAAGAATTTGATTCAATATGCATGCTATTTGCTACATCTTAGAAGCAATACTTTAATTTAAAACATTTTATATAAGTTAAAGCTTTGTCTCACAAACAACTTCTATATTCAAAGGTTCCTTAAAATAATGTAAATACTGAAACACGTTATACTCTAAGTAACAGTTATAGCAGTTTAACATTTTCAGTATTACTTTAGCTCAGTACCTGTCCTTGACAATAACTTAATTCACATTTTGCTAGCTTTCTATTCAAAAGAATACATGACTACATCAAAAAGATGTCAGAAAAAGAATATGCCCTATATGTTGTTAGCAAACATATTTTAAACCTGCAGTTCAACATAAACAATTGCTGATTCATTAGAATTAAACAGCAGTTTCACAATCTAACACAGGTCAAATCAAACCACTGTGCAACAGCTTTGGATCCTGTTGCATCTCTCAGAACTTCCCCAAGCTCAGAAAAATACTACCTGTCACAATCTCCACAAGCTGTAGAAGCTGTGTAATTTTTGTACAGATTTTTTAAATGCCTCAGAATAAACTACGTGACAATTTAGTGATTTGACTGTAGAACCAGATGTTTTCTTTCAACACATAGCATGTATCAAGCTGTCCTTCACTTATTCAGTTGTCTTCTCCCTTCCTTAATATGGCTTTTTAAGTCATTCAACTGCTTAAATAGTAGACACTTCCAGTTAACTGGTATTTTTTTTTGCTCTTCAGCTACACTTAACAGAAATCAAAAGGGGCAGTTGATACTGGGAATTTAAGAATTTGCTCAGAATTAGAATAAGAGTTATCAAACATATTCAAAATAAATAATTTTCTAAAGGCTTTTCTAGCACTACACTAGGCTACTATAGTTCCCCATGCTTGACACAAACTGTTAACAGAGAAGTTAAAAAATACTGAAGTCTTCCAGAACAAGTAGTCTAATTTTTCAGTAGATTAGCTTTGCAAAGCACAGGGGGTTTTTTTTGTACTGAAACAAAGATTAGAGAGCATAAGAAGATAAATCTAACACAGTATGATAATTCCTGTCATCCATCCAGTTCAGCACCCAGTTCCTTGAAAAACACAGCACAAAACCCTTCAGATAAAAGTCCAAGAATACATATGACAGGTAAACATGATGGTAAAACCTCCTCCCGTAATGATGTCACTACAATCATGAAAGATTCCTGGTAGCAGGAAGAACAGTATTTTACCTACCTTACTACATGTCACTAAAACTGCTATAAAGCCCAGCCCCCTTGAACATGCTAAATTCCTGACTGTGATGCCTCCCTATAGTCATAATTCTACAGTCTCATTGAAAAACAAACCCCATGTCTAAACTTAACATAGTTTACTATCAGTTTTCAATGAATGTCCCCATGTTTTAATCCTGAAATACAATGATAAGGAAAGCTTTGGCCTGTCTGCTCAGTATCATTCATTATTTTATATTCCTTTCTATCTTTCCTCTGTTTCAAGTAGACAGTCCTCATTTACAGTCTCTCACCCTGCGAACCTCTCCGGTCATGCAATCATAATCACTGCAAGTCCCTCGAGTTCTGCAGCATTCTTTTAAAATGGATGGATAAAAACTCCTGCAATATTTCAGGCTATGGGAGGGAAAGGAAGAGGAGAAGTACCATTGATTTATATAACAGCACCATTACTCTTTTACTCAGAATCACAGAATCGCTGAGGTTGGAAGGGACCTCTGGAGATCATCTAGTCCAACCCCCCTGCTCAAGCAGGGTCACCTAGAGCACATTGCACAGGATTGCATCCAGGCGCGTTTTGAATATCTCCAGAGAAGGAGACTCCACAACCTCTCTGGGCAACCTGTTCCAGTGCTCTGTCACCCTCACAGTGAAGAAGTTTTTCCTCATGTTCAGATGGAACTTCCTGTGTTTCAGTTTGTGCCCACTGCCTCACGTCCTGTCGCTCGGCACCACTGAAAAGAGTCTGGTCCCATCCTCTCGACACCCTCCCTTCAGATACTTGTACACGTTGATAAGATCTCCTCTCAGCCTTCTCTTCTCCAAGCTAAACAGGCCCAGCTCTCTCAGCCTCTCCTCATAAGAGAGATGCTCCAGTCCCCTAATCATCTTTGTGGCCCTTCGCTGGACTTGCTCCAGTAGTGCCACATCCCTCTTGTACTGGGGAGCCCAGAACTGGACGCAGTACTCCAGATGGGGCCTCCCCAGGGCTGAGTAGAGGGGGAGAATCACCTCCCTCGACCTGCTGGCAACACTCTTCCTGATGCAGCCCAGGATACCATTGGCCTTCTTGGCCACAAGGGCACATTGCTGCCTCATGCTTAACTTGGTGTCCACCAGCACTCCCAGGTCCTTCTCCGCAGAGCTGCTTTCCAGCAGGTCAACCCCCAACCTGTACTGGTGCATGGGGTTATTCCTCCCCAGGTGCAGGACCCTGCACTTGCCTTTGTTGAACTTCATGAGGTTCCTCTCCGCCCACCTCTCCAGCCTGGCCAGGTCTCTCTGAATGGCAGCACAGCCCTCTGGTGTATCAGCCACTCCTCCCAGTTTTGTATCGTCAGCAAACTTGCTGAGGGTGCACTCTGTGCCTTCATCCAGGTCATTGATGAAGAAGCTGAACAAGACTGGACCCAGTACTGACCCCTGGGGGACACCGCTAGCTACAGGCCTCCAACTAGATTCTGTGCCACTGATCACAACTCTCTGAGCGCTGCCATTCAGCCAATTCTCAATCCACCTCACTGTCCACTCATCTAACCCACACTTCCTGAGCTTGTCTATGAGGATGTTATGGGAGACAGTGTCAAAAGCCTTGCTGAAGTCTAGGTAGAAAACATCCACTGCTCTCCCCTCATCTACCCAGCCAGTCATTCCATCATAGAAGGCTATCAGATTGGTTAGGCATGATTTCCCCTTGGTGAAGCCATGCTGACTACTCCTGACCACTTTCTTGTCCTCCACATGCTTGGAGATGGCCTCCAGGATGAGCTGCTCCACCACCTTTCCAGGGATGGAGGTGAGGCTGACTGGCCTGTAGTTCCCTGCATCCTCCTTCTTGCCCTTTTTGAAGGCTGGGGTGACATTGGCTTTCTTCCAGTCCTCAGGCACCTCTCCTGTCCTCCATGACCTTTCAAAGATGATGGAGAGTGGCTTAGCAATGATGTCCGCCAGCTCCCTCAGCACTCATGGGTGCATCCCATCAGGGCCCATGGATCTGTGGGTGTTAAGTTTGCTTAAATGATCTCTAACCCACTCCTCCTCCACCAAGGGAAAGTCTTCCTCTCTCCAGACTTTCTCTCTTGCCTCCAGGATCTGGGGTTCCTGAGGGCTGGCCTGTACTCCTTACATATCTTTGCCTATTTGCTTTACAGACTGCAAAGATAGTTTCTTAAGTTGAAGCAGAGTTTTCTGAGGTGTACCCCTACTGAATAAAATACCTGGGTTTTTTTGTTTGTTTGTTTGTTTTTTTACTATTTGCACATGGCTAACAGAAACGGAGAAAGGTAACTTGCATGAACTAAGTTTATGAGGTACTCCAAATTTCAAGTGACAGAGCCACAAAACAGTGTGTCTGACTGCCAAGAAGCTGAGTTAGGAAGGAAACAGAAAGGGGAAAGAGTTATATTTAAGCAAAACTCATCCAAATCTCAAAGAAATCTGAGGTTCAGAAATCTTGTTCATCTTCCCTTAAGAATGGCAGTTCAACAGCTTATCCAACAAGATACACTTCATAAGCTAGAAATGCCCAGTTGATTTTACAAACTCATATAAATAAGCCTTCTTTTTTATGGAGGTGATTTAGATTCATGCTGTAAAGACATGCTGTAAAGAATAGGAAGAGAACCAGTCCCTAATAAAAAAAAAAGTTCAACATTTTTGAACTAATACAATAAAAGTCAGGCCCTCTTTTGTCTTCATGATGGGAAAAGAATTGTAAAAGAAAAGCTAAAAAAAATAGAATGAAAGTAGTTTAGAAAAAGTAAGAGACTATTTTACTGGATGCCAGCCACTGTGTAAAGCATACAATGAAGCACATGACCTTAAGAAAATGAGGCAAACAGATGAAAAGTGAAAAAAGGAGAAATTAAAACAAAGTCAATAGCTCAAGTTCTCAAGCAAAAGTTGGAAACAAATCTTTATCCAAATGAATCACTGAAAACAGAGAAAGAGGAAGGCAGATGGCTGTATAAATTTCAGCTATGAAAAGGGTAAGGTGAAATCACTTGTCTCTTTAGAACTAGGATGTCCTGTTGTCAAGGAGACCATCTTAACTACTGAGACATATCCTTTTGTCAGAAGCCAATTGAAATTACAGCTAAATGAATAATTCAAAATAATTAGAAACTGAAAAAGAACGAGGAAACTCATAAGCACCACTTAAATAATCTGCCAACAGTAATTTATCTTAAGCTGTTCAAGCACTGAGGACAGAAGGCATTATTTTATTATATGTAAAAATAATGTTTATGAAATTCAAGCCTTTCTGCTTCCTCTTCACAAGAAGGGTATCAGCATCTTACTTTGAAATAAAGTGATTCAGTATTACTAAGTTTTACAGGTTCCAAAAATTCCATTTTAGAGCCTCTTTTTTCAATAATCATGACAGAAAAATAGTTTTTGGGGGGCGATACTATTCTTTTTTTGCTTCTGTGTTTTAAAGATGTTAGGATTCATATTATCCCATATTATTGTCCGAATCTTCGAGGATTAAATCACTCACCTCATTTTTCAATAACATTTAAGATTCCCATATAATTTTATCACTACATAATCTGAGATATTAACATCAAACATCATGAAAATCTCAGCAAAATTGATCACTCTTGTAGTCCATCTAATACTTTATGACAAGACTAAACATTTCATGCATCTGTCTCCTGTAAAACCTCAACTTAGCTTTGGTTTTATTTGGTTCATTTCTCAGTGAAGTCAGTGTACTTCTCTCTTCACAAACATCTCCCAGTTCTAGATAAGCAGATAGCTATAACTGCCTGGTTGGAAGTTTTTATGACAGAATTATTTTTTCCAAATCAAAATTTTCCACAAAGTGAGAGACTTAAATTCATATTGGAGTCCTGCCTTCTTGCCACCTTGCTGAGATAACTAAAGACAGCTGGCTCCAGAGTCATGCAGCCTGGAAACCAACTGGCTTGGGAGCTGTAGGGGCTTGGCTCCCAAATTCGCACTTCCTAAGCCAGCAGAATTTTGCTTCATTATTGTAAAAACAACCCCCCCCCTTTTTTTTTTTTAAACACATCCATACCATTTTAGGAAGTTTCTAAAATATCTGTTCCAATTGCATATGAAAAGCAGATTTTGACATTTTCCACAAAATGGCATTGCTATTTTCTTCATAGCTGGTTAAGACAGTTTCTATTTGGATAGCTAGAGATCTGTCCTTGTCTGCCCTGTACCAGCAGGATGGGACTTCAGCTTCAGGGGCAAACCAGAAGGACAGAAAGGAAGTTCTTAGCAAGACGAAAGGGGCTAGTAACTTGATGTTTGGAGCACAATAAACAATGCCAAAGTGGATAGCAAATGAAGATAAGAGGAGCTGTCACCCACTTCTTGGTACTTTTCATTCTGAGTTCGGAGGTGTGTGTTCTACAGACAGAAGCAGTAAACAGCTGACCTCCTTCTTCTAGCCAAAAGGTGCATAGTCTTGCTGACCCTAAAGATATTGTCATGAAATTTGTGCTTTTTAGTTGCATAGGAAGGAATGCTACATCTGAAATCAACACAAGACATTTTATGCTAGAAACATTTGTGGATTAATTCATAAGCACAATTACACTAATTTATATGCCTATAGTCAAGGCCTTCTCTGGATTAACTGCCTTCAACTGCCACAAATACAGAAGCAAAAGTCTGCTTAAGTTCCCCACAGAAAAAAAAGAATTTCAGAGAATCATGGTGGCAAAATCACCTGTAATCGGTCTTCTGTTTTATGATTTATGACAGTGACTGTTCTGAGCATTTGCCTGTGGGTATGGTCTATTGTTCAAGACAGCTTAAATATCTATTCTGTCATTAACAGATTTCAATCATTTTCTAACATTTTTCCAATGTGTTCCAGCAGTTGATGATAATATCCATTAACATCCATTTCCATAAAACTTTTTAATATTTTGTACATTTTCATAAATCTTCTCCCAAAGACCTTCCCAAATCCACATCAACACATATGACAAAATTTGGCCAGAGCTTATCAGCACCAGACACTGCAGCTAAAAGAGGAAAAAAGCATGACGACCTCACAAAACTCCAGTGTTTGTTAGTTTGTGAAACAAAAGATCATGATCACATAACCTGAGTCTCACAGATATCTTTTGTCTGTTCTGGGCCAACTGTTTCTATTCCAAGAAGCAGATTTTTATAAACCAAATGGAGTACTTGCATCTTTCTGACATGATAATGCTACAGACTTAGCTAGAACCTCCCAGAAATGTAGCTTCTTTCTGAATTAATATCCTCTTATTTTACAGAGATGCAGAGTATTGAACTTAGGAAGAGCCGAGTGGTAGGTTGGCATAAAAGAACAATAATAATTACTCAAGCAGATGAAACAAAAAATACCTACCAAGAACTATTTTTAAACTGATTTTTTTTGAAATTTTACTTCATTTCACGTTGTTCCAACCAAAAAATCATTATGTGGCAAAAGGTCTTTGCTAATGGCCTAACATAAGGCACTGTTCAAACATTGACCCAACCTTATTTTAGAGGAATAGACACAAGGTCTGCCAGTTTGAGGACTGTCAGAAGGTAAATGTTTCAGAATCAAAAAAAAAAAAAGCTGATTTAGTTGTCAATTTTATGCTCAAGTAACTGCTTTTTAGAGCACTATGAGATTCCTAGCAACCAAGGTAACAGCAGCATAGCAACAGAAGTTGCTACTCAAAATAGAATTGTAAAAAGATTCTGCTAAATATGTCCTTTAAATCTCATGCATACCAATGTACACAAGTCTACAGAAGATAGATATGTTTCTAAATCTAGTCAGGATTCAAGTGTTGGATACAGAGCACCTGAATCCAAAAATGTTATGTCCCACAGTTAAGTACAATACAGCAATACATGCTTCTTAATTACATTAAGAATCCACAACAAAGTTCCTTTGACAGCTCCCCAGCATGATGCTAAAGGCCAAGAAGCTTTACGCAGTAATGTGTACAAGTGGTCATCAAAAGACACTTCTTCCACAGAAAATCCAGTGTTTCCAAATACTGTATTGGCCTATACAGCTAGTGGAACTACATTATTATCCTCTGGCTGCAACAAAGAAA
This sequence comes from Apteryx mantelli, assembly GCF_036417845.1. Lineage (NCBI taxonomy): Eukaryota > Metazoa > Chordata > Aves > Apterygiformes > Apterygidae > Apteryx > Apteryx mantelli. The sequence continues at coordinate 42,870,394 of NC_089982.1, read as the reverse complement.
TATGTCAAGCACTGCAGGAATGCTCTCGTACTGTGGTGCTACAGACCACAACACTTGCGGTAGTAGAACTTCATAGGAAAAGTGGAATATATTCATAGGATTACTGGAAACTCATTTTTTTCCCACAAGATTAAAGGGTAGAAGAGCACTTCTACCTAAAAGCATAAACTTTTAACAATGAAACATTACAAAAAACAACATAAATATTTTATTAGCAAAGATGGCAATAAGAGTTTTTCTTCTGCTTCACAGTGTCAGCTGGCTTGTTAGGCTGTCTGATTACCCTCTCTAGTTTATCCCAGGACTGGCATGACCTAGAGAGCTATGTGTTCCCTACCTCTCTTGTTACAGATGCCTGAAAAAGTCGTTGAGATCAGCTGTTTTCGGCAGCTTGCTCTCCCTCTAGTCCAAGATGGCATGCCCTGCTAAACTTTCTCTTCTCCTGCAGCGCTCTTTCAACTGGAGATTAATTCATTTCCTTCCCCAAGACCTTCTATATAGCATTTCTACTGCTTATCTTACTTAGCACCTTCACAGAGTCAAATCACTTTCCTTTATCATAAGGTTTTAGCAGTCTATCTTGAGAAGGTTATATATAACATTATGACAAGTATAAAATGTACCATGTTCTCAGGAACAATTTTTGTTTCATGAACATTCTCTAAGACTAAATAAGATACATCAGTGAGTAAAACTGAGAATGGGTGCTCACTGACTAACAGCGTTCACACTGCATACTCTTAGGAATCCTTCTGGATTTCTGCTTATGTTCTCTGATACATCCACTTAAATCAGAACTGGAATGGCCTTTCTTTCACACAAAAAGAGCTCACATGTTGTAAACTTGTCACTCAGTGTCCCCTGAAAGTATCAGCAGTTAAGCATTCAACCCTTCTCTGCCACATTATGCATTCAAGTTAAGATACTTGAGAATGGAATATTTCCTCATAAAAGAAAGATGAGAGCCCTCCTTGTTTGTATTCCCCACCTAGGCAAGTGTTATAAGACCCAGACTAGGACTGCATTCTGAATCACCACAAGAACACTTAGAATCTCAGTTACAAAGTTTAATTGTAACAGAAGCTAATTCCAAGTAATTTGTATCAAGTGTCTGCTATTTTCAGACTCCCCATATGTATCACAGATGCATATAAATGACTAAGTTACAGAAATCTAACACACTGCTACAGCAGGATGAAGCCCATCACAGGACTATGAAGCTCCAATTTTAATGAAAGTTGGGTTTTTGCTCCCACTGCAAGGCCACTCCAGAGTCATTATAGTAAATTCTGATCTACATTTGCATCCATATGTTTTTATGCTATCATGTTCCACAGCACAAGTACCTTTTTGCCTCTTTTTCCTAAATATCAAATAGCAACTGTAACAAAATGAAGACTGGGAGAAGTTAAGCATAAGTGCTTTCCATTTTCTGTAGAAAGATGAAATTCTCACAGCTCTTTAAATCTAATAATCCTCTCCCATACTCATTCTAGTTTCTAGAACCTGCAGTCCCAACCTTCCTCCTCCCAGGGGTTCAGCTGTCTGTGATCCAAGGCCTAACTCTGAAATGCCACAATTGCATCTCTTTGGCTCAGACCTTTAAGAAAATCATTCAGTTGTGAGCAAGAGCCTTGACAAAGTACACGGAGCCATTCTAGATAAGAATTTGGGGGGGGGGGGGGGGAGGGAAGCAGGTAAGATGACTAAAAGGTGGACAGTTACAAGCCTGAGAAGGCAAGAGAAAAAACACTGACGTGAAAATTAAGAGCAACTGTATGAAAGTAAGAGTAAGGTATAAAATTCTACAGAAGAAAACCAGGGAGTCAGAAGACAGCAATCCAGCAACACTGAAGATCCCATTCGGAGGCCAGCCCTTCCTCCTGACTGAGGACTGCCTGGCCAGCAAAGACTCCCTGGGCGCTTTTATCAGGAGTAGTGAGCATGCAGGTGCTCAGCCTAGTAGTTTGCAAGTCTTAGCTAGGACTTGCGGGTTTAACCTTTTCAGTTATCTATACCCTGCTTGCAGACTCTCTCTGAGCACAGCAAAGGATACCTGAGCAAAATGACCCAGAAAGGGAGGGTTACAAGCTGTACATGGTTCCTATGCTCTCAAATATATTTAATAGTATTCCACTCAAGGCCTTGCTGAAGTCTTATGTTTTATATTTATGGTAAATAATCTACATAAATATTAACCTCAAGTACTAAATTTAAAGATAATTTAAAAGTAACTGAAGTAGCTTAGAAGTCACTAAGTCAGAACAGAAGTTGGAAAAAAAAAAATCAAATTGAAATTAAGCAACCATTATGTCAAAATAATGTCATGGAGATATAAAATATTTAGACTGCCCTAATATTCTTCAAATGTATCAGGATACTTTGTTATTTCTTCTATTTTCTACACTACTTGCATGTACTAAGCTATGTTTGCCTGACAAAATTCTAGGGATCAATGAAGACAGTGCAATGCAATGAAGTAGCTCACACCCTTGGGCACAGCATATTTATCTTAGGAGCAAGAATAGAGTACTCATTGCTTTAAAACCTACCACACAGATGCATCAAAGTTAAAATAGGAGTTGAGCTGGCACCTAATGTTAGGGGCCAGCAATATTCCAAAAATAGGATGACAAAAAGGGAAGCATATATGAGGGAAGTACTTTCTGAAGGAATCCAAAATAAAGAGTGTAGCTTGAATAAGGAAGAAAGAGAAAGTTAGGTGCAAACACAAAAAAAGTAAGAAGAGAGATATGAAATAAAAGATTCCTGTGGGGATAGTGAACTGGAAAAGCCAAGGATGACAGGTTGGAATTTGATCGGGGGGGGGGGGGGCAGGGGGAGAGAAGAATACTGCAAAAGTAGTAAAATGACCTTAGCAAACAGAGGGGAAGTTAAGGCAGAGGTAAATATCTAGTACAACAAAAGGGAAATAAGGTGTAGAGGTAGGGAAGTTTGGTAGAGAGGGAAGAAACAAAACATGGGAATAAGCAACAGAGCAGTTGAGGAAAAATGGCAGAGGAGAGTTAAAGTTAAGTCTACAAACCTAAATGACTAGGAGAACACAGAAGTGACAGAGGAAGACAGAGGGAAGGGAAAGGTATTTAGAGGGAAAAATAATTCAGTTTTGCTGAACCTGAACTGGAAATGAGACACCCAAGAGACACTGAAAAGACAGTAAAAGATCTGTGACTGGGCAGATAGTACAAGTTCCATCTAAAGAGGCATACCTGAGGGTCACTCAACTTCTGACAATACACAATTTCTAAATTAGCAGTACATTCTAAAACAAATTTGTCCTAGTCCCTAAATATTCTCTCCTACAGCTCCAATCAAAATTTACTGCTTTGCTGGCTACTAAATTAAACCCTATAAAGGAGGGGTTTTTTTGCTCACTGTAACAAGCTTCCATTAGAAGGAATTCCTCAGTATAATGTCTTCCACCTCAACTCAGACATCAAGACCTGAAGGCACTCTACACAAAAGAGCCAGTAAAATCATCCCTACCTGAACAAATTTAAAAATGGTAGTTTTGGTCATATTGTTATGCTATAAACTTACTGCTTTGTGTAAAGCTTACACAATGGCTTTGCGGCTTTGTTTATTTTTTAGTAATCTATATTATGCAACTCTTTCTTGGTGTCAAAACAGTTCAAAAATCAGTAATCTGGGTGTACTAGACTGTATTAACAATTACTGATTTGGTAATACTTTCTAAAACTACCTGTATATCAGTTTCATCACCTTTATAAGGCTACAATTTACAATAGAAAATATATTTAGAAAATAAAGAAAAAAAGGATTTTATCCTTCAGAGAATCATAGAAATGTAGGCTAGAAAGAACTTCAAATCTTCTAGTTCTGCACACAGGTATGATCTAGGTCAATTCAAATGAGAAGCTGGTCTAATCAGTTCTTAAAGCTGCCCAACAGTGGAGGCCTCATAACTTCCACAGACAGCCTGCCATCTATGGTGCAAAATTTTAAAAAGCAAGCAAGGTTCTTGCTGAATCACAAGTTGTTTGGATTCTGGCCCTGACAGACCATGAAGACGTGCTTGGTGCTTATTTTAACTGTTTCAGCCAAGAGACTTCCTTTCTCTGGCAGACTTTTCATATCTAATACACTCTTCTTCATGAGAAATATACGTCTGCAATATCCTGGGTAAAATTCAATTTCTGGCAGGGGGTGGGGAAACACTCATGCATGTGTATCTACACAAGCTATATTCTATGCTAGTGGTAACTTGCCTGCATATGTGTTGGCCTTGTTCAAGAGATCTGTGCAAGCATGCATGTCAGCAAAAGCACGAATCCCCAGGCAATTGACAGGATGAAGCTGAGATTCCAAAAATTCACAGCAAGTCCTTTTCACATCCTGCAGTTGCAAGAGACCAGCTGCTGGGAGCAGTACCTGTAAGAAGCAACAGGTGGTTAGTATCCCATTCAATTCTGAGCTTCTACAAGAGTACTGTCAATATTAACAAGGAAAATGCAAAAGAAAAAAAAACTATTAATAAACTGAAAGACTAAAACATAGAGAGGAAGATTTCAGAACTTCAGGACTTAAGAACTTAAAACCTAAGGACGACATGATTTACCTCCCTGCAAATACAGTTTAAGATCTAAAATCACAAGCAACATCACTTCCCAATATTCATCCTCAAGTTCCCTTCTTACTCATCCCAAAATGCCGTAATTATACCTCATCTCCAATCCTTCACAATTAGATATTTCTTTAAATCAAAGCTTTCTAGACCATAATAGAATATGTGAAACTTATTTCCATGCAACCATTTAGGATAATGTCCAATTTCTTTTAGCACAAATGATAGGTATTTTTATGCAACTAATTCCAGTAGGGACTCAATTCAGTTTCTGAAAACGTCCGAGACTTTCATGGAAGAATGACAATCCAGACATTTCAAAGTCTGAGCACATAAAACTCACTCATTAAAAATCTGTACCAGAAAGATACTAGTGTAAGTGGCATATTCATCCTTCAACTTTCACAAAGAAAGCAAAAAGTAAAGAAGAACTTCAAAAATATCACAACATACATTTTACTTACCCAGCAAAACTTAAAAACAAGCTTTAGGTGAACTATAATTTTGCCTTTAAGCAAGATTCCATACCGTAATCTACAATTTCTTCATAATATTTTTTTTTCTGACAGTTATTTTAAGGAGATTTCTATTTTAAAACATTCAAGTGTGAAATTAATGTTAACTTACATCTTCACTAGATGATATCTGGAAAGATTTTAACATCTAGAACAGTCTTGCAAATTATGTTGCTTATGTATAAAGAAAACATATATACCATAGGGCAGTATCAAGAAGCAAGCAAAAAATACATGAAACAATGGCTGCACTACCTTTGTTAACTATTACTTTCACTTAATTACTTGGAGAGAATTAAAAAGAGGCAGACGAGAAGAAAGCTCAAAGAACAAGAAGATGGAAGAACAAGAAGAGAGATGGAAGAGTAGGGTAGAAGAAACAAGGTAACTCTTACTACACTGAAGTTGCAGAATATACTTCTAAGTTACTGCTCTTCAAAGGAAGTTTTAATTTTAGTAACTGCCTGTAGAAACAAGTACTTGTCATTGTCTCTGTAAGCATCTACCTTGCTTCTAGAGAATTACTGTTATTGTCTACACTTTAGACTTTTTTCTTTAAGTAAAATTAATAATTATGACCCAAACTAAAACAAATGAAAAAAGAACTTTGTGTGATGCAACCTTGTAATACCTTTAAACTTCATTTTTTGGTTCTACTTCTAGTGTTTACAGCTTTTCCTCTCCCTTCAGCCTGTCATATATGAAGCCTGCTTGAAAACCATCTCACGTTCCTCAAGATACTAATTAATCCCTAATTTGAAGCAATAATCCACCATAACCAAATGTTATCAAAGGCTATTGCTATAGTTAGCAAAAAAGAAAGATCATGTCTTGAATAATAGTTTGCTTTGAATATCTACTGTTAATGAAAAAGAAATGAAGGAAACAAACACATATATAAAATACACAAGATTAAAACAGTCCAAAGAACTTATTTTATATTAGCATATATAATATGTTTATGAAAAAGTGAAGATAATGTTAATAATATAATTTCTATTACTAGAACTACAGTATGATCAGTTATATCACTTAGTGGATAATTCATTTGATAATGAATTCTAGGATGAGATAAAGTCATGAAATTAAACATCAAAAATCAGGGCTAGAATTCTAAACACAAGAATTTATTTACACAAATTGTTCCAATGAAGCAAACATGTCACTAGGGCTTACAAATTCAGTAAATAATTCAAACACACTCCTAGGTATTTTCAAGCAGGTTATCAGTAGAATTGAGCAAATAACTCCAAGAACCCTTCTTGGCTGTGTAAGTGAATTTAGTGGAAAAAGATGTACTATTATCATCAAAACAGTAAAAGAAACTGAAAGGTGAAATTTTAGAAGTTTTAGAATATGCAGAAAAGAATTTAAGATTTATATGCACAAATGTTCACACTGAGCAGTTTGCTCACTCATATAACCAGTAAAGAAAAGTTACAAGAACTAGAAGATCAATCTTTATTAGAAGAAATTTAAGTGAGGTCTTAAATCATTGTAATGGAGCTTGTCTGATAACTAAAATGTATTAGAATCTGTAACTTTACAATAACACATTTAAATCTAAACATATCTATGTGTATTCTGCTAGTAAAAAGGAAAAGAGAGGCAATATGCATCAGATTTATCCAATTAAAATTATATGCTGAGCTTTGGTTACTAGGCAACAGGAGCTGTGATAACATCTAGTCATTTCCATTTATACCTATAGAAGTACAGGAAGCTACAACACCCTGCATTTAAAAACAGTTTCACCCCAGGAGGATTCATTCTGCTGAAGCCAGGGACAGAGGCACATGAAAAACAAAACTCCTCCCAAAACCTATAAAAAACTACATTAAAATTGCAGCAGGAATTAACCTTAGCTACTGCTGACTCCAAACTCTGGTAGCATATAGCTCAGATTTATTTCCCAAAATAACCACTAGAGGGTATCCTGACTTTCCTCTAAAGATCATAAATTCTTTCATAAGCATATCGCCTTGTAGCGCAAGAGATGCAGAGGGGAAAAACAATTTCCAATCAGTTATACTATGAAAATGTATCCTCATCATGGTGGTTGTTGTTTCACTAATCAGAGCAACTGAACAGATTATTATTACAGATAGCAAGTAAGGAATTACCTTTTCTCTTCCTCCGCCCCCATCAAAGCAGTAGTGATGACTCTTGGAGGGGCTGCTAGTGTTTCTAGGGCAGATCATTTAACCATTACAAGTCTTTGAGGACTATTTTCTGGCTATCTCCTCCTGATTCTCCCTTTCCAAAGCTATGTGCATCTGCCAAATACACACCAAATACACCTCTCCAACTCCAGAGGCAAAAAGGACGGTGACAAGGTATTACCACATGTTTTAAAACCCACCCACAGGGTCACCCATGTAGTCAAGAGAGATCCACTTAAGGCCCTAAACTCTGGTCCCTATTTTCACTGGACTGCAACATAACCAGATCATCGGCCTATACTTGAGGCTGCTGCCCTCTCTTGTGGCCCTTCAGATACATGCACGGAGTAGCATTGAGGGCTAAGTGCACTGATGTTGCCTGCAGCTTTTCTTCCTCTTTTCTTTTTCCAGACAGCACCACAACTCTATTCACCATCATGCAGCTGGACATACGTACCTCCCATGACCAAAATATACACACACTGAGTTCTAAGACAAGGGGCAGCTGGTATACCCTGCTACACAGCCAGTTACTTGCTTGTTATATGAGGCACATATCCAGTTGTACATGACGTATCAGCTCAGAAGGGACACGGCTGCAATCATGTCACAGCATATACAGCACCAGACAAGAGAGACCACCCTACCCGAAAGCTGCACTAAAAAACAGTATGTGTTTTGAATCACAAAGCACTCCCCCATCTTTTTATATGGGACACTGGCAAGTGAGATGAGCTAGATGACCTAATGCACATCCCGTCATCACAGCATTTCTGCTTCAGGAAGTTCGGTGTTACACTCCCCTTCTCGCTCCCACCAAACACACATGCAAGTCAGCACCACTTTACGCAATGCAGGAGCTCGCAGCATCTGCCCTGCTCAGCTGAGAAGGGAGGAAAACTCACTTATGGGAGCAAGTCCAGGGGAGGGGGCCACCAAGAAGGTGTGAGGGCTGGAGCACATGACCTTACTGGGAGATACTGGGAGAACTGGATTTGTAGTCTTAAAAGAGAGGGCTAAAGGGAGATCTTACTACTGTCTGCAGCTACCTAAAGGGCAGGTACAGAAAAGATAGAGCCAGACTGTTCTTGAAGACGTAAAGTGATAGGACAAGAGGCAGCAGACACAAGTGGGAAAACAGGAAGTTCTGATTAAATATAAGGAGGGTTGTGTGCGCACACACACACACACGTGTGTGTACATAAAACATGAGGGTGGTTAAGACCTGGAACAAGCTGCCCCGAGGAATCTCCATCCTGGGAGATACTCAAAACTCAGCTGCACAGGTCCCTCAGCACCCTGCACTATCTGGACCTGCTTTGAGAGGAATGACCTCCACAGATCCCTTCCAGCCTAAATTATTCTATAAATCTATGAAAATAAAGAAATCCTTACACATAGCAGTAGGATTAATCAGTAGGAATGATAACACACTTATCTTCTGAAAAACAGAGTTTGGAATCATAACATTAAAATCTAAATTTAGTGTAACTGTTTGAAAGGAGCACATGAAAGTTGAGCAAAACACGTTACGAAGTTCAAAGGGAAGATTGCTGCAAAGAGTCACTGGCTAAGCACTTGGAATCAGTTTGATGAAGTGCTAAGCCAAGCTTTGATAGCTGTCGCCTCTCCTATGAGGACAGAGAACATTTTTCCACTTCAGTTTCTTCTATTTATTTCAGTTCTCTATTAATTCATTGAAAATTGAAAACTAAATGGAAGTTTGAAAAGAAAGAATCTTTGATTTCCAAATGCATTCAACTGACCAACTATAGACAATACTTTGTTTAGAAACAAAGTTTGTTTGAAATGCAAAACAAGCTTTCAAAACTTAATTTCTTACTCATCCAGTATATTATAATTGCAATAAAATATGCAGAAAAATGTCATTTTAAAATTTATTGAAAACTGATTTTAAACTTAAAGCAGTTTGGTACAAATCATGAATAAATATTAAATCATTTGCTATAAAGAAAATACCAACTACAAAATTGTACTGTTATTTAGTTGCTTAAAGAAATATTTAATATTTGGTTTAAGCACATAGAAAAAAATGCTATGTATAGTTGAGAAATACTGTGTCCCAATGGTTATTATTCAGCTAAGAAAATAAGCCTTCTTCAGGCAAACTTTATAAAAAGTTCAATGCAAAGTAAAATTTAAATTGATTAAAGTTTGTTGACTGCTGATTTAAATCAATTTGATTCAAATATTGGAGCTTTGTATTAATCCATCCTATCACCTTTGCATTCCTCTTTGAACCACTATATTCTTCTGACCAGAACACATTGTGCTACCGGCTGTACAGATACAGCATGAAGGCAGTATTTAGGCAGTATTTTCATTTCCACTATTTTTAAATTTCCTGGAATTTCTTTCAGATTTCTTTCATAGATTCTGGCCCAAATTCATAGCCACCAGTAACGCATTAAGATCAGTATGCACATTTCCCAGATCACGTTTCCCAGAAAATGTGTATTATTATCCTTACATCAGAAGAAAATATTCACAAATGTTAATGAGACAGAGATTTAGCACAGATTTTTCCACATATGAGTTATTAATCTCACAGTGGAGATAAGGAAAGAACCTATGGCAGGTGTTAGGAATAAAATCTCATTCTTTTCACAGCGTAAACAAGCATATTTTTTTCCATTTTCTGGCATACTTAAATGTTCTGAGAAATTTTAAGTTCTTTGCACACAAATAAGCCAATAAAAATCAAATCAGCTTATGCCAACAGGAGTGAACAACATGCTGTCTAAAAATGGAAAAGTGTCATCCTTTTTATCACGTGCAGGGGAAAGAAAAACACATCAATAACACAAGAGAAAAACTAACCTTGGAAAGCAGATGAGTGAGAATACAAACAACACACAATGCAACATACATGCTCAGTACAGCAAGTTACATGCTTATTAATTGCAAATATTCCATATTTTCAATTATGACATTAAAATGATATCAATTTCAGAGACCAGCAGGCCAGCTATGTTAATACCCCTCATAAAACATAAATCTTGAGAAAACACAGTAAAATTTAACCTCTGTGTTTCTAAGGTTTAAATAACCATTTCAACAACTTGAGTCCTTCACCTGATGTTTATACTGCCATGGCATGAGGAAGAAGGATATTAAGAGAATGGTCAGAGACCATCCAAATTAATCTTATTTTTTTATTCTTATCTAAATACATCTGTGCTGTAATTACAACTGTGGTTTGTAACTGAAGTGTAGTCCAAGTTTTAGTGAAACCACTGAGTGTTGTAATGAAATTACACATTGGGAGTAAGCATATAAAAACACTAAAATACATACAAACATTTGCATCTGTGCAATAAAATTTGAAGTTCCAATTTTGAAAAATTCAACTATTCTGCATTTTTATATGGTCAAGATGTGCAAGTTAAGTGCACTGTTCCAATACTGAAATACACCCACAAATAAAATGCTGTACTGGATTTAAAGATGCACATGAATTGCAAGTTTAGAACATGATACAGCGTATCTTATAAAATGTACCTTTTGGGTATCTTTACAATTCTTGACTATAGGTCATTGTGCAATAAAGTCTTGGATGTGCAAATTTATCCTTTAGCTTAATGAGTCCCATCCAATTAAAAAAATACAGCTGTGAGTGACAGTTTCATAGTATCAGAGGAAGGAATCAAACTACTAATCAAGATACAGTCCTACTCTTTCATATTCCTTCTCAGAACTAGCCAAAGTATTGGTAGAGCATCATTTCAATTGAAAACAAGCAAACAATAGTGATAATGTAACATTTTGAGTGACTGACAATATACAAAATATGAAGTGGCTCTCAACTTGGAAAGCAGTGTAACAGATTAAAATGAAATGCAAGGAAAAAGCAACTGCTTTAGATACCTGCTTTTTAACTAGTGTACATAAACTTTACATAAAAGTCCATTGCAGTTACAATGATAGGAAATTTACAGCAAATAACTGATTTGCTCAAAACCTGGCTTTAGAAAACATACCACTTTAGAAAATTAGGCTGCATGAACTACTAATTATTTGTTTCAGTATTTCGGGGGGAAGGGGTTTGGCAGGGAGGGGGAAAGGAGGTGGAAGGTGGTGGATTTGGGAGGTTAGGAGCTGCTGAAGTGCAGAAACAGATTCACAATGCAAACAAAGTGGAACAGTAGTGGAAGGTCAGTTTGATCGAGTAATGCACTCCAGCTGTGGTGCCCATGTGGGCTACAGGAGCCAACCATGCAGACCTGCTTGGCTGGGGGATTCTCCTATATCCTCCTTCTCTCTCAGAGCAGTGCTCTAATCACCGCGTAACAGCATGTTTTGGATTAAGCCTACATACAAGAGATGGTTTGATTTTCTATCCTGATGGATATTTTTGTTAACAGTGATCAGCCTAGTCTTTCATTTCCTCTTATTCTGTTAAAAGATATTAGAAATAGAAATGAAACATTTTTTTTCACTTTAAGTGAAAAATATTGTTGAACCTAGAATATTTTTAGTTAGAATTTTAGATTTTTCCTTCAGTGAAAAAAAATCCTAGACATTTTGGTTTGATAGAAATAAAGGTTTTGACCACCAACTTTATGTACAGTAAGTCATCTAAAATGAAAGTTCAGAATTCTTCCTCATATTGTAATTCAGTGCTTAAGAGGTTGCACAGCTGCATACAAATGCCTTCTTATTTTCTTAGGGACAGGATGATTTAACCAACATAGTCTGAACAAAGCCACTTGTGCCGATACTTTGTCATTCAGAGACTGGACAATTTATTCTATAACTATGGGAGCTGACATGCTAACCAGCCAAATAACATACAAAGTTTCCCTGAAGAAGGATTTTAAAAAGCTGAGAAAAATTAAGTAGGATAACATAACTCACAATGCGTGGTTTTCCATCTCTCTGTAAGACTGACCCACTTACTGAATTGCTAAATTAGTTGATGCTTTTAGCTAATGTGCTTAGTCTACTGGATTGACCCATAACATCTCACACCTTCAGTACCAGACCAACCTCAGTTTCAAACCCCACCAATAGATAAACTGAGTTTGGTTATACCAAACATTATTATAACCAACAGAAACATTTAAAAAAAATGTTCCCTAATTATACACATAAAACTAAAGATGTAAAAGTCTGACAAAGGAATTAAAATGCTTGCTAATGCTGAAGCGCTGTATTTCCTAAAGTATAAAAGACAACTTTGGGGGGATGGAAAGGTCAGGGGAAGGGGGTGTTTTTTTTCTACATTACAGACAGACTTAGTTGTAACAAGGCTTGTTCTACTAGTGTAATTGAATATTTGCTGGCAACCTTAAAGAGAGGAATTGAAGTACTGCTTGCAAAACCCTAAAAGCATGTGCTGAAAATGAATAGCAACATTACCTGGAGAGTAGGTTGTGAGCCTGTGCTAATCAGCTAACCTATCCTTAGCATCCTATACTCAGGTACAGAAGCAGTATCCATACCACCAATTTGTATATTAATACAAAACCAAGAACTAAGGACAACAGAAATACACACAAAGTATTTCTACTTCAGGTATAGTGCTTGCCCTCAGTACAAAAATTGAGTCAAGATCAACTTCTAATGTACAATAAATGGCACTTCAGGGGACTAAAAACACATTTGACTGAGCTTTTAGCAATACAGTTATGTTTTTATATCATACTGAGAAAAACCTTCTACTCATCATTCAGTTCTTTCTAGCAGATCATATTTATATTCTCTTAGAAATTCATAGCAGAATACCTTCTCAGAAAAAAACAAACGAAAACTTTTAATGACAAATTTCACAGTCACTTCAATCTAGATGATATGCTTACAAAATTCAGTTAGGTATGGGTAGGATTTTCAAAGCAACCAGGATCTCTATCCTCCCATTTGGAAATTCTTTAAGCTGAAGGTTTAATAAATACATTTCATTTAAAACATGACCAATATCCCAAAATAGAAACATTTGCATTAAAGCCTTTATTCCAGCTTCCACAAATTTTACCTTAGGAGCAGATGCACACTACTGAACATACTTGCAGTGAGAGAGGTCAAAAACACATTCTCTTCTTTAAGTGCCTTAATTTACTCGTAAGAAGCACGCTGAATTCCACATGGAGGTGGATGGACACACATACTTTCATTTGCATAGAACACTTTAAAGATGGGCAACTGCCTGCTGCATTTTAAGCTTGCAAAGGCTGTCCTTCAAGTTTTGCCACAGGTCGCTTCATTACCATACACTGAAATAGACCCGTAGATGCCTATGGCAAAGGTCAGAGCCGAGATGAAAGAAGTTTCTTTCATCCAACTCGAGGGAGAGAGAAGAGTCCATAACACAACCTAGGAGCATGATGATTTTAAAGATCACAGACTCACAGAAGCTGCACAAGCTGCTCAGTCTGAGAAGGCAGTTTACATATGAAAGTTCTTATTCATCAGTATCTAGTTAAAGGACAACCACATCCTAGTGAGGCAAAACGAAGGCACCAGATTTAAGAATTAAAAAACTTGTGATCTCAGTCCTGATTACTTCAGATCTATTTATGGTCATCACTGGCATCTGTTTCCCTTTGTTTCATAATTTACTTAAACCTGTAAACTTCTCAGAACAGGGCCAAACTTACAGCTTGTTGCTATACTACTTGGCACAAAGGAATCCCAATCCTAATAAAATAGTTAAAAATATTTTCCAGGCTAACCTAAAACTCTACAGTTTTTTCAGTTAAATGCATGTTCAAATAATGGGTAAAATCTGTCTGTTAAACAGAAAAAAATGAGACATCCCTCCCAAGTCAACTGCATGAAAATAGAAATTATTCATTAATTATCCATTATTTAAACATGCAGTTATATATGTGCACGTGTGGTTTTGTGCATCTCTCTCTCTACGTATCCTAAGGAAAACCTTATTGCCTTTCAGTGCAAGTAAATAATTTGCTCTTGTACCATTAAAAAGGATAAATGGAGTCTTTGAAACAAATAGATATGGAGGAAAAAATATTGAGTCCTTGTTTAGTCATCTCATAGTCAACCTAAAAAAGCCTCTCTTCTGTCCCTCTGTGCCATGCCTCTAACAGCTTTAGTCCCTTTCACCCAAAGCGTGCTGCTCCTGCCATATGCTAGATATCCAGCAAAGTGTTACAGGTGAGGACACTGATTTATATAATGACATAAAGAAGCTGCTATACCATTTCTCACACTCTTCTTTTTAAAGCTCCTATTTCACAATGAGCAGAAGTTTTTTTCTAAACTGACTACAGTATGTTATTCTATTCTAGGAAAAGTTGTTAATGTAGAACACAGCAATATGTAGGAGTAATTCAAATTTTTCTTTTTGAGCATTACTTTACGTTTCTCGGCATTAAATTTTGTCTGTCATCATGTTAGCCCTAGAGCTATCTTAGAAAGCAGTGAAATTTCCTATTTTTATCTGATCTTGACAAATTCTTAATCCTGTTTTATCATCTGCACCTTTTGCTACCTACTTTTCCAGACTTAAAAAAAAAATCTGTCCTTTTCTGGAAACTTGTGACACTTTACCACCATTTTGATACAGTGAAAGCCAACTATTTATTGCTTTTTCTTCCTGTGCTCCCGACAGATTTTTGATCTATTTATTGCTCACCATGGAACAATTTAGAAGGGACTATAGCTTGACTTTCAGAAGCCTTTGATGTGGTTATTTCTGAACACTTAAAGAATTATAAGAGGCTTTAAGGAGATATATACAACTCAAATAGAATTATAAAACATACACAGTCTGAATCCCTTGTGTTACCTGATACCAACCAAAAAAGTCCTTGTAGTCTCTCTAATACTCAGGATCACTAGTAGCATTGTGCTGATTTACTACAATGTGAGCTGAAATTGTAAGCAATATCCAGTTATAAAATAAAACATTTTTATAGAATCTCAGTCACCTCACTTTAAAAGTTTCTTCACCACCCTTGTGGGTTTTCAAGGATATATATATATATGAAATATATATATCCTTGATATACATCCTATATATATATACATATATATGAGGGGGTGGAGGAGAGGGAGAGCAAGAAAGATGGAAAGAGAGGAATAGAGAAAATCCTTTTTGCCTTTGTGACCTGATATTCAGATTAATTTGCTTCAGTACTGCATCTTTTGACCCGTTCTCTAATCTTATTCTTGATCTGTAAGAGGATGCACCTTGAACCATACATTGGCATAACTGGGACTTTTTACCTTAATTAGTTTCTAGCATCTTGCATGTGCGTGGCTCTGGAAGCCTACATGCTCTCTTTCTAAATCACTCATTAAAGAAAAAATATGCAAGAAATGAACAGCTGTTATATTTAGAGCTGCAGTTCTGAGTAAAAGTGTTTTATTCTTTTTATCATTTAAATTAAACATGCCTGTTTAAATCCCTCAGTGACTTCCCCTTTCCCTCCCACGGTAAACAGAATCACATGCTTCTCAAATACAGGATTACAGCTCAGTATCTTTTCTGTAATACACTCCTGTCTTAACCCTACTTCCTTCTCACCCCATCACCTCCTCCATCAGCTTCTGATTCATTACGTGAACTGTCCAGTTGCTTAGACCATTCTGATATATTCAGGCCACAAGTCTCTTCACCTTCTTTTGCCCAGAAATCTCTCTTCCAAATAAGCAGAAACTTATTATTATGAGGGGAAGCTTTTTCCCCTCAAAACATCTTCTGAAGGAACAAAAATTCTGAGATAAAGTCCTGTGATTCACACCATAAGATCTCAGTCTTTTTTTCATAAGAAATTCCAGACTCTCCACCTCCCCTCCACACAGGCATTCAATAGTCCAGGATTACCCAAGATGATCATCTTACAGCTCCAGGAAAATTTTAATTCATTCCTCATACTTTTTGATCCATCTTTACTCTTTATCATTTTTATCTCCTTTGCTTGTCCTTAGTTCTTTCTCCCCTGCATATTTCTCTTCAGAAAACTGCAAAGTGTTTTGCTCAAATTTCCATCCAGATTTCTCTTCATTCTTGCAAGGCTAATACCCTTCTGTCTACCCAATTCTCTTCAATGAACAAAGTTCCAGGCTCTCCCATTCAGCAACACCATAGCATAAAGGATGTTATAGAAAGATTAAATGGCTGGAAAATGCCAGTGCAATGTGAATAAAGCATCACTTGGAAGGCAGGGATAAAGAAGGGCAAGATATCTTCAGCAGCAAGATATATTCAGAAAAAAGAAAAAACAGAAATGTAAAAATGTGAATATCTCAGAAAACAGTAGTTACCACATCTGTGCAACACCTGCTTTTGCCAGCTCTGATGCTCCTGCTGTTATTTACTTCTCTGTCTTAACCAAAGCTTAAGCTCTACAGAAACAGCAGTTGCCTTCTCTACAAACTCCATTTGCTCCCTGCATAGGACTTCACCCTATCATTCATGACTATTCCCTCTTGTTTCATTAGTTAAGAAATTTATACTAAACAAAGCAGCATTAAATTATTCAGCTTGTTGCATAAAACAGTGTGGGAAGATCTAGTGTAGGTCTGGTGCCACAATGCAAAAGAAGGTGTTGGTTCCAAGGAGATAAGACACATCCAAGAGACCTTTTAGGAGAATAGCCCAGTACAGAGTGGAATTCAGACAACAGCTTTCTTTCAGGCTCTGTGATAAAAAGCTTGTCTCCACACACGCAAAGGAGCAGAGGCACAATGGCAGTTGGGGGAATCCCAATAATCCCATCAGAGAAAGGGAGTACCCTGCCCCAGCAACTCCGAGGGCTGTCATAGGAGAGCTGTCAGCCTCACAGACCTGGGAAAACACCCATCAAGACAAGTCAACAGAAGGGCTCTCCAGATCACCTTAAGATTGAGGCAGGTCACTGCCTACAGGGGTATGGGACATATTATGAGATGCAGGAAAGATCATTTGGGGATTATGCAAAGCTTCCTATGGGATGTTTAGGGGAGGACCATAGGCAGAGAAAGGGAGGAATCAAGGAGGTTTTGAAAGGAAATGTGGGAAAACAGAGGGATAAGAGGATAAAAGGGTCCAATCACAGGTTGCTGCTCAGTATGCTTGTCTGGCCATGCCCTGTGCCTAATAAGCACAGTCTGTCCCGTCTTCTCCTTAAACTCCATTTCCAACTATTTTCCTGGGTGAGAGGACTTTCTCTTCTGTGTGCACGTGTGTGTGGAGGTGCCAGCAAGTGGAGTGCAACCACAGGTCACAGGGTCCCATGTGTCCATGGTGCCAGCAACTCGAGCAAGTGAGGGTGCATAAGTCAGAGTGCAGTCATTAGCAAGTATTGTGGAGGGCCATGACAGGGTTAAACTGGTGGAAAGTTGCAAGTAGCAAGCAACAGGAGTCTCAGACAAACGTACCCAAGGACACTGGTGCAGCTGGAAATGATACATCCTGAGAAAGTACAGATAAACTAGCAGAAGCCAGTGGGAACCAAGGTTAAGGGCTAGACAGTTTTGCTAAATAAGTAGCAAGGTACAAGGCATGACCGCTGCGTGCGTGATCGGTGCCATGATTGGCTACCTGTGACATAATCTGTATGAACCACCAATCAAGGGCCAAAGCACCGAATACCTGTACCTATAAAATGGGCAAATTGCTGAATAAAGATGGAATTGAATCTGCATTCTGTGAGTGCGTATGATTCTTTCCCATCACTCCCGCGGACCGCGACAAGTATCAAGCCAGACTAGCCAACGAGTAGGTGAAGTGGTTGGGGAGCCAGGTATCGAAGAGACCGTAAGTCTGGACTGGACATGTGTGCATCTCTGGGTGCGAGACAATTGGAGGAGATGGCTACTAGAGGGAACAGGAGGTCCAAACCAACTGCCGGAGAGAGCAAGGAGTCTGGGGTTGCATGTCTGTGTGAGAGGCAACTGGGCAGAGCCAGGATCTAGAGTCAGCTACTAGATGAACTGAATGTCTCAGCCCAGGTAGTGGAGGGACCCACAGTGCACTTGTGCATGTGCAGGTGTGCGTAAGAGGGGTCTGTACCAGCAGCTGAGGACCGCGGGGGTTTGCGTGCCCAGGTGTCAGCAACAGGGGGACCGAGGAACCAGGGCCAGTTACTGGATGGACTGAGCGTCTGAGTCCCGCTGCTGGAGGGATCCACATTGTATATATTTCCGCAATGGAGCTCCATCTTGATCAGCCAGAGAAGAGAACAGAATGAGGTCGTTGGTGCTGTTTGTGTGAGTGCTGAGTGTTTCCAGCTATGTTGATCTGTGTGGCTGGCCATACATATATGTTTGTATACGTGTGTTTGTGTGTACACCTACTGGGTGTGCTCAGCCTTACTACTGGTTGGACCTGGGGGTACAGAGCTGCATCAGCCTTACCTCTATCAGGCTATCAGATTCAACAACCCCGAACACCTTCCTCATGTCAAGTACATTTAGTGTGATTTCCTTCTACCATATATCACCGAATAAGCAAAATCAGAAGAGGGTAAGTTTTTACTAGGGCATCCAAAAAAAGACATATAGATACACACGCACATCTCTATCAGCCAGGAGTGAGGCTCTGGAATATATTTTCAACCAGGGCATTTACCAAAATGAAAACCTCAGTTTTTCAGTCTTTGGAAAAACAAACACAGAAAGGGGAGCAATGATACGAACCGTATCTAGCCTTCAGGGCACATAATGAACTAGTATTGTGCATCAAGAAATGAGTTTCTGTCCTGCGTGTACATAATAGTTAAATTCACAAAAGATAGGCAAAAGGAAAACTCTGTATAGTCAAAAATATCTACTACTCAATACACATCTGAAAACTGACACAGACAACAAAATACTAAGTTTTCCCACAAAGTTATTTGCTCAGTATTTTGGTTAGCGGACTCTGAGGACTATTGCTTTTTATGCAAGTCTTACTCATTTAAAGCACGTATTAATGAAGCTTATATTGATAATAAAACACAGCTATAGAAAGATCACCTTCCTCTTTTCCCTTCCCTCCTACACTCTCCTGACAGGCAGTCATGTATAAGCAAATGAAAAAAAGCATAGTAGGATTTTTTCACTGGAAAATTAGATCGTTTACTGTAGCCTGACATGTCTTACAATGCATATAAATTCTAGAAACGCGCCACTGTCTCTCCTCCAGCTAAGCCACATATAAGTTGTGCCCTCACAATATTAAAATCCTCAAAGCTGTTGTCACAAACACCAAAAATTGGGTCACAAGAGGTAACCAGATGGTTGCTGGAGGCATAACATATAAAATATGTATAATAGCAAAACACAGTGGTACTCCATTGGTATTCTTTCAGCACATGGTCAAGCCATTTAAAGAGACATAGCATAAGGCTATTTAGTCCAACATTAAATTTGTGCCCAGTAAGACTTTAAAATGTTTCTGCAAATAGGGTTTGTAATGAAACTCCTGTCAGCTTGGATTTAAATATCTCTCTGCAGTGTCAGCAATCCCCTATTATAAGAACTGTGCTGGTATAAAAGAATAAAAGTAAAAAAGTTTGGATTACCATATAAAGAGTGTTTTCAACACACATTAGGATTAACTGATTTTAGTTCAGTTTTAATCATGAAGTCATTTGGATGAGCCAAATAATTTTAAAACATTAACGTGAATGACTCTGTATGACCTCATAAACGGCAAGATCTTCCAGAATACAGTAGCAATGTCACTGTAGCCATGATGGAGATATGCAGAAAGACAAAAAACTTGCTTATTTTTCCTGCTCTGTTAAGATCATCTAATAAAGAATTCCCTCTCCTCCTAAAGCTTTAATAATATCTGTCTCAGGGAAATAAGTTCACCAATCAATTTTGATATTCAATAGCTCTATTACATAAAATGCTGTAAGTAAAAATGCTTTCAAGCATCAGTGCAGTTGCCTGAGACCTATTAGCAAAGAAAGAATGAGTTTGTTTATGGGCAAAAGGTTCTAGGTCTCCACAGAGGCAGCGATGATGGTAAGCTGAAATATGACAATGAAAAGCATAAAAAGGTTTCTGAGTTTCAAAGTCAAATTGAATCCACCAAACATCCACTGGTGGAGGCTATGGAACATGAAGGAGCAGAAGACTGCAACAAACATTTAATTTCTTCAGAATTAAGCAGGACTAACCTGTGACCTCAAGGTTCAAGAGTTAGTACCTTACTAGTCTCATATTGAATCAAGAAGTGGGTGCTTCCAAATATTTCACATGAATTATCACACAAAAGATTGTTGAAGGAACACTAAGACTGCCCTATCAATTATGAAGTTGAAAATATCAGAGCTGAGATACCCTCTGCCCTTAAGACCTTAACACATGCTACTTTCAACCCTTCTCCTTCCTCTCTTCCCAAAATGTTGTCATGAGGACATAACCCCAAAACTTCAGCGAAGAGAACAAGCAGTAAAGCTGCACAGCTTTTCATTCATGGAAGCACCACATGGTCTTCAAATGCTTCAGTGCTCTTAAGACACAGGACAAGAGTTTTGTATTGGCATTCCTGAGTTTTAGCCTTGATTATAAGCGCATGGTCCCATAATTAAAGCAGTAGTTACAGACAGCATTGTTAATTGTACATTTTTGACAACTATATTTCATCTAAAAATTAAGGCAAATGATACAGTTTAGTCTGTAGGGGTATAATCTGTCTCTGCCTGATGAGACAGGATGTACCTGTACCCCATTTGTAAAAGTCATATCTGACAAATTATCTTCTGCATAAGGGAGATCACAGAAGTAGTAAAAAAGTCCAATTACACGGTTTAACATTCAGTTCTTTACACTTCAGTTAAATTATTTTGGAGAGAAATATAGAGAAGAACTTGAAGGAGATCACGGGGGATCACTTGTTATGCCTAAGACTTCACTGGCTACAGGAGCATGTATGACAAGCAGTTGTGACATTCTGCAAGATGATTATCAAGTCTTAACATATACATCAACACAGGACTGCCCATTTGAGGCACCAGAACGCAGTGCAAAGATCACTTTTGTTTAAATGACGCAGAGAAATTATGCAGTAGGGCAATTCAACATTTCATGTTATTTAACTTTATATGGAAAGAAAATCCATTTTTGAGCAACTCTCTCAATTGCTATTGACCAAAGCTGTCCAAAATGTTCAGCTTTCAGCAGATTATTTGGGCATTAGATATAAATTCAGAAAAATACAATTATATGAACAGCTTGAAAGATATCTGTATAGTTTTAATAAACATTTGGCCTAACAGTTTGTCTAAAAAAACTGCAGGCTGTACCAGTATACTTAGCTGAGAGTTTTTAGCATGTTAAATCTAAGTCACAGGAAGTACAAATTCACAGATTTCAGCTCAAAAGATGCTTAGATTGTCATCAACAATATTTATGAATTTTAATGTATGCTACATAAAAATGACAGCCATTTTATAAAAAAAAAGAAAAAAAATCTACCAAAACCAGTACCAAAGAAATCAGTGAAATATTGCTTCACCATTTTTTGAGACAATAAAGGAAACAATTAACAATTAACCGTCACTCAAAAGAAGTGTTTTCTAGAAGATAAAAAGGTATTCTGTTCTATTTTACAGTGTTGATATTATCTGACATAACTTCATTCTTCTTTAAAAATATCCAGAGTTTAGCAAGCCACTCATAAGAAAAGCCGTACGGGCTCAGAACAACACTCCACGCGGCCCAAGAGTCTGTTCCCAACAGCAGCAGCTCAGCAGTGAGAACCCAGGGCCACAAGCCTCCCGTGCTCCCTTCTCACCCAGAAATGGGCAAGTGCCCACGTTTGCCTGGTAAGGCTTTAGAAACTACGCCAAGACCAGAAAGTTTTAAAGAGTGGCTCTCTGGTACTGTGGAGACACACAAGAATAGCTGTGCAAAGAACTGGGGTGGAAGAAGGGGAAATCAATCACTGATTTAAAACATACATCTAGTAACCCAAAACTCACATTCAGTGAATAAATAATATAGTGAAAGTTTCAATGGAAACTATAGGTATACTCTGAAAAATAATTTTAAAATGCTCCCACAGGGCAACTGTAGCCAGTAGACATGATTGAAAATAATCAAAAGGGGTTTATCAACAATCAGCCTGCAAACTTCTGGGATCAAGAATTTAACTTGTGGCACAGCACTAACCCAGTTTCATTAAGTTATTTGCATCTGCTAGAAGGTTTTGACTTTTTCTAGCCACAAACATTGCTATCATTACCCATGTTTTCATCGCCAAACTGCACTGCCTATTGTATAATATTGTACTTGGAAACTAGAGATCACTGTTAATTCAGGATACAGTCTGCTTAGGGAGCATTGCATTTCAGGAGAGTACATGACTGGGGAGGTGCTGGACCTATATTAACTCTCTGCCGGTCTCTTGGTGACATGCAATTTGTTAATTATAATCGATACACCTATAACTGCTTAGATGCAGCCTACCTCACACTATTACTCTGCAAGATATACTTTCACTTAAAGCTGTTTCACTTTCCCTGATTATCACAAACTCCTTAAGACGTGGACAGAAAAGCACATCTGCAAATATATCCAGATAAAACTCATTCCCTTCCTGCCATTTTTAGGTTCCTAAACCAAGTGTAGCAATTTTTTTCCAGGCATTTCTTTCATAGGCTCTCTGAATAGCCAAGTTCCTGTGGAACTAATTTCAGCATTACTTTGACTCAAAGCAATTTTATTTTTGTGTGTATATATATATATATATAAAAAATATTTTCATAAAGTAGGCTCTGTTTTAAATAAAAGATTCAGTTTAAGTTTCACAACAGTCAGTTCAGTTGAATAAATATTTCTTTTCTTGCTTCCACCCACTTACACAGCAGCATGCTTACTTCCAGGACACAGAATGCACTTCTCTGTTCAAATACTTAAATGGACTCTCTCTTCTTATGATATCCAACCATGTGCTTGAAAAGGACAGTCTTTGGTTTTAAAAGGGAAAAATCCACCCTGTTCAAAATGAAACATTTCCAGTGTTCATAAAGAAAACTAAAAATATCCCTTTGAGAGGTGAGGTGCATCCTTTGATTCAATAAGGGAAAAGAGATGCTATTTAGTGTTCAAAGGGTATAATTTATTGATAGGCTTTGGAAACTCTTGAAAAGAAATTCTAAGTTGGGTATTTAAATTGAATCTAGTCACAAAAATATGCAGCATGTGTTTTATGCTCTTTACACATCACAATGCTGCTAACTCATACAAAGACTGCTAGTTTAATCACCAGCTTATAAACACAAAATATTTCTTCTGAGGATAAAGCTTGGTAAACATCAAAATATTCCTAGGTGTATTTTGACTCTTAGCTCAGATATAAAGACATTACTGCTCTGAAGCTTACTGGAATTTAAGCTATAGTAATTTGATCATGTACTCAAAGACTGGCAGATACCAAGTAAACTGATGTGAGTCTTAAACTGGCTTACACAAAGTCATTTTATACTTTCTTCAAGCTGAAAGCACACATAAACAGCTACTGTCGTTCAACTGATGTGCAGCAACTTGTTAAACAGGTAATTCCATCACGATCCTGAACCCCTTTGGAATTAAACTTCAATAAACCAGTGAGTTCATCCCTTAATGAAAAGAGCAGTGAAGGAGGGAATTTGAAACAGTCACGAGAAAGAGGCATGGAGGAGGGGAACCCGAAAAAAACAGCCATTACCTAATCAGATATTCTGGAAATACAGCAGTTTCAGAAGAAACTGTTAGCCCCTAGAAGAGATCATTTTACATGTCCCACCCCCATAAAACTGTAGGTGACGTATCACAAGGGGACCACTTCTAAATGTGATATAACAATTTATTCTGAATATTCTGACCCTAAGTTTATCCTAGTGTTAAGCAGAAAAACAAATAAGAATTTATGTTACATGCTGCACAGAATTTTTTTTTTTTGCTTTAAATTCGGACTACTTTTAGCATGACTGTTCTCTGTGGGATACTATATTTATGTGAACTTCACACTGATAGCACCAATTTTTATTACAGTCTATTGCAACTAAAATTTATTCCTTGTATTTTGCTTTGTTCTCAACAGAAACAAATATGAATTATTCATGTCTGCATTCTATTCCATGTAATGGTCTCCTCAAAAGATATTCTACATATTTCTCAAACATTTTTAAACAGCCTTGCACACATTTTCTTCTTGCTGTCCCCCCACCTTGCAGAAGGTTAGAGATAAGTTTACACAATCTTCAATAGTTTATTCTTTTCTGTTCTTGCTGAGTTTCAAAAGATAATTGAGCATTTCTTGAATTCAAGGTTATGAGTCAACCAAAACAAAAATAGTTAATTTTGTTACATTTTTTTATTTAAATCAATTTTAACACATGGCTGTAC
This sequence comes from Apteryx mantelli, assembly GCF_036417845.1. Lineage (NCBI taxonomy): Eukaryota > Metazoa > Chordata > Aves > Apterygiformes > Apterygidae > Apteryx > Apteryx mantelli. Next base: position 42,845,819 of record NC_089982.1, on the reverse strand, counting down.
TCTGAAAACTGACTTGCAAAATGACATCTTTTTGTAACAGATCAGTTCCTGGTGTGAAATTGAACTCTTGCCTAATAAATTTATTGAAAAATACTTTACTATAATTCAGATTATGACTTCTGGTGGCTCTGTTTTCAATGTATTATTAGAAGTATTACATTAATAAGTATAAATATTTAAAACAGACTACTGAAGTTAGCACATATCAAAATTAAGGGGAACCACAAGTCCCTTCTCCCACTGACCTCCACTGCATGATGACCTTATATGTTCATTCTCTCTCCCCACTGGCATATTTTTATATTCTCATTCTCTTTTTCCACTAGCATAAAGAGACTGCTGATGTCAATGTGATGTTATTGGAAAAGAGATCTCACCCAACGACACAGTAAAGAATCCTGCCCTGTATTTTACACAGAAGCTAGCAATTTCACTCTAGTCTGCATTAGTCAGGCCTCAGATGGACCACTGGCTCCAGTTTTGTATGTTAAAAATGTAAATGTAGATTAAATAGGAAGAGTCCAGGGCAACAAGAATGGTAAAAGATTTAGAAAATATCGTCTCCAAAAAAAGTCAATGTTTAGACTAAAGAAAACAAATTAAAAGAAGATAACAGAAGATAATAACAGTCTTTCAACATATAAGACTTATAACAAGACTAGCAATCAGTTGCTTTTCAATACAGCAGAGTCAAGTACCAGAAATTGCTCTAATCCAGAGCAAAGACAACTCAAGTCAGATATTACCTTTTTACCTATAAAGGGTATTGAAGCAAACTACGTAAGAGATGTTATAAAATTTCCATTGCTAGATTAGATATGCTCTGTCATGGTTAGGCTAGAAACACACTGCCACTGTTTCATGTACAATAATGGTTTACACTATTCCCACTTAATCTTCTATTCCTTCTTCCTTAGGGTTCTTTAGCACACCCTGCGTCCTGCCCATCCAGTGGTTTGCAGGGCCATGACACAGACAAGATTAAGCAACTGACCATCTAGAAAAACACACCTGTTCCCACAAATTTGGAGATTTTTCTGGTGCGGGGTATCTGTTCATTTTAGAACTAGAGCGCTTTCCTGATCTGGACTGAGACACAACCCTGCAAGTTGTTCAGTCAGTAGAACCTAAGGCTGACCAGGTGCCGCAAGACTACTCCAAGCCTTCATTACAAGTACCACACTAGAGAACCACAGCCTCAGTAAGACATTTGGACAACATGAGGGCCACTGCCATCCTTTTTTCTATTTCACTACAATCATTTCTACAATAATACACATGTAACTCAGGACTTAACACAGGCTATCACATCTTTATTAACGGTGCCATGGAAGAATTGTTTAACCCTGTTTAACTTAATACTATTTTCAGTTGCTATAATTTAGCAAACAGGGAAACCAAACTGTGAATTGAGCTTTCTTGCATCAAATGAAGACATGCCTAGAAATCAGGATGCAGCTTTTTCATAATGGAAATCAATGATTATCCAAGGACTGCTTAACAATAATAATATAGAAAGAGACTTAAATAGTAAGATTTAGTATGTAGTTCCAAAGCCCTTTCAGACTTCTCCCTGATGGAGCAGCTGCAATATAGTACAGCCCTTTGTATAAAGGAAAACACACAAATTTATTTGTTCTGTTTGTAGAAATGGATTGTTTGCTGGCTAAGAACAAATCTCTGAATGAAGGCTTTTATCTGCAGCTGGGTCACTGTTCTTTTCCTCATGGATCAGAGATACAAATACAGAAATCTCTCTTTTACCCCATATCCTGTAAGTTGATGTCTGCACTAGAGAAACATTTAGCTGAGATTGTCAGACAAACTCAGCAGATACCTCACTGCTTCTCTTGAAAATTCTTAAAACTTCATGAGAAAATAAGCTGCTTCTTTGGTCTTTTTGTTTCAAGAGCACCTCAGACTAACTATGCTGTCAACCCTTATGACCACGTCCTATGATAAACACTCCTATTCACATGGAAGCACATGTTGTACTTTAAGTGGCAATAGGTGCATGAACCGTAAGAGTTACAAAGGAAATATATACACACGTATTGTGTGTTTCTGTGTATATAATATGCTCATTATATAATATGCTCATTACTGTGCAAACATTGTCATTGAATGATTTCAAAAAATGAACACAAAAACCGATACATACTAAAAAAGATCCTATTCAGGATTTTGGATTTTGTGTTGGCTATAACTAACAAATTCTTTAAAGGGAGGGACATGCCAGGATAGAGCTCTGTAAAAATAGTATTATTTGTGATTCTCTTTTTTGTTATCTCTTGTGCACACTTCTTGTTCAAAAGCAAGACAGCATGTTTATCAATAGGTCCAAAGTGAAGCTACATGTAATGTTTTCCTTAGGCAGTAGGGAAATGTCCACTTCCACCATGGGTATACATTTCCACACTTTAATACACTAACCCACAATATTGCATCAAAAACAGGTTTATAGCCATGCTATAAACCAGAACCTTGGAAAGATCAAGGTTCAAAATAACACCTCAAAAAAAAAAATCTGTTCGGGGAAAGGCCCTTTTTTTTTTTTAATAATAAATTCAGTGATCTGATTTATAATGCAATCCAGCAAAAAGTTGTATCAGCACAACCAAGGGAACAGAAAACTGTAGCACAGAATCCTAAAGGAATAACTAACTGCCAGAACTTTATAACATCTTTCCACAATTCCATTCCACTTACCCTGAACCAGACTGACTTCTAAAGCCCTTAAGGTCACAGCTCTTGAACGAATCCAGGGATTTCTCAAGTTCCTGCTCTCATATTTATGCTCAGTAGAGGCCCTAGGTATAAAGCTGACTAAATACATGCTGGAATGCACACGCATAGTGTGGGAGAGTTATTCATGCATGAGCTTCTTATAGTAACTAACTCTCCCACATTGTGCATTGAGTGTAGTTAATACCTATATGGAAATTGAAAAAAATTTGATGTGTGAGAAAGTTGATTTTCCCTCTGAAAACATTAACTTTGATGTTACCTTCTTAAAACGCAAAAATGTTATATTGCATTAAGTCTGGCATTTAATTTCCTTTCTGAAAAAAAAGGAATGTAGAGAGTTGAGTACGTAGAAAAACGTGACATAATATGTAAATATGATAGAAACATTGGTACAGCATTATGCAAAGTGAGTGTCATTAGAGATGAACGATGTACGTAGGTTCTTGATTTCCTTCTAGTATTTGTTCTTCATTTAGAATGAGTTATTTTATCATTTTCATATACCAGATGTCTTATGCTGGGGGAAAAAAAACACTATTGACATTGAACTAAAATTAAAGAAAAGAACAAATGTTCTCTTTTATGTTTAATTAACATAGTGACAACAACCGCAGGCCTCCAATGTTCATAGTTCATGCTCTAAATTAACATGTTTTTCACTCACTCACTGGCTACACCTGACTTTTCTCCCTCCTCCTTGCCCAAAAACACATGAGAACTCAACAATGGAAAACTAAAATAATGGTCTTTATTTAGAACTTCACAAGGCACTTTACGGAAACAATTCCCTGCTCATGTCTAAATCAAGTAAGACATTAATGAAAGAAGGTCATAGTTATTTGCCTGTTGAGGAACAACTTGTGAGCTTGGCTATACTGTGGCTATAGATTTTATAAACACACAGTGTAATTATGTTAGTGCCAAAGTATTTAGGAATTCTGCATTACTTAAATGTGAAGGGCTCAAAAGGGCTCATGCCCTTTTGAAACATTATATCATGTGTAAGAAATTAATTCAATACAACTTCTTACTATGGATAACCTGAAGAGACAGAATAATGAGCTTGAAATCCCACAAAGGATATCAGATATAAGAAACTTAAGTAGCTACCTACAAGCTGAAGCTCTAGTTAAGCACTGTAACTAAATATTAAAAAGTTAGAGACAGTATTATTGCATCTTTGGTATTCAAGGTTTTGTATTCCTACAAGAATTCTTAATCATCAAAATATTTCACAATACCTTCCAGCTCTACTTAGCCCTGTTATACAGATAGGAAATTGAGAGCTAGAGCAAGTCTTAAGACCATGCAACTTGTTTATGGAGAGAACACAGTTTTAACTGAGGTCTGACAGTCTGTGCTAGGATTCTAAGTTTTCAGAAATTCACAATAACAATTTCCCACCCTGGCTTTTAAACTTAAAGAAAAGAACTTGCATCAGTTTATTTGGTCCTACTCATAGTGTTCAGCTCTACCCTACTGCAAACAAATAGTACATATTTAGTGCTGATAGTACAAAGAGGATGAATGACAAAGGAAGAATAGCTTTACATTTATTACAAGTATATCCAATATCAACATTAAATTAAAATGCAACTATTATTGCAATAAATCCAAATCCACTTAAAAGCTCAGCTGTCTTTCCAGTACCCAAGAAACTACAAACTTGTAATATCACTCACCAGGTCACATTATTTATATTATCAACCCCAACATCATTAGATATATCTTCAAACAGCCAGGTAATCTGGAGCTGTGAAAATGAAAGCCTGCATCAGACTTAGGAGTTTTAAACTTGAAGCTTTCTGGCCTTTAATGAGTCTTGTATGAGGAAGAAATAGAAGACTGATTTTTCTTCCCCATGAACATAGAAGAGAGTCAACATTGTCAACATCAGGCTAAAATGCATCCTCCTAGACAGAACCTGCAGTCAAAACACACTAGACTGCTTGTTAACCAGAAACAATCTCTGACACCTTTGGATTTGGCAAGAGGTCTTTTGCAGCATGACTGAGATTTGTACAACTGATAGATTGGCAAAATACAACACAATTTCATACAGGTTTTTCACTATTCACACCTGTCATCTGACCAGGAGTAAACAATACCTTAAGGAGTAGGTAACAGAAAATTAACCCTGCAGAATCAGAAGACATGTGGTATGACCTAAAACATAGCAGTTCAGTAGTAGGGTATTTCATTTTGAGTTGGTAACATGAAATCTCATTCTAAAACCTTCAATCAAACATAGCTAAGACAACACCTGATTCAGCAGCCAGTAAAAAGTAATTAACTTCAGCCTAGCGCTTAATAAAAGCGATTAATTTCAGGATGCACAGTTGCAATAGAAGTTATCAATGCCATATACAGTAACATGTTTTTGTCCCCTGCAAGAGCAGCAAAATGACTGCTAGTAATCTAGCACTGAGCAAGAGGAGAAACAAGGGCATAGGATCAAGGAGGAAAACAAGAGAATTACATATGCCACCTGTTAAGCAATTAGAATTAAAGTTTAAAAAAAAAAATCAAGGCAGATCTCAAAAGATATGAGGGGGAAGGGGGGGGGGGTTTACCCTGCCCATCTTCAGGATTTGTAGTTAGAAAACATTAATGGCATTGAAGCTATGTTTTTCCTAGGCTTGTGTTTGTTCTATTCTGTTTGAAGCCTCAGCTTTTAAAACAGTTCTGATAAGAAAAACTGATTAGCTCTATTTGTATGGGATGGCCAAAGCCTTCATGTTAAAAATCAGTTGATTAAAAAAAAAAAAAAAAAAAAAAAAAAAAATCAAACCAACTAAAAATTCCTGAACAGTTGGCCACAGATAAGGTAACAATTTATTTTTTAGATTAACAGGAAAAAAAAAAAAAATCAAACAAAACACTTATATTGGAGGACATAGTTTCACATTTAAGAGTAAATCTACTTTGTAAGTCACTAGTAAGTTGCACTGAAGTCTCAGGGAGGGAGCAGTATAGATGTGGCTGACAGCAGTAATTTTGGGCAGAGGAGACCTTCTACTCTGTTGTATTAAATAAGGATTGTTTCTAAGGGTCATTAAAGTCAATTGACCCTTTTTATTTACTTCAGTAGTCTCTGAATGTGGCCCAGAATTTAAGCAGTATGGCTACTTGCTTTGTAGGCATGGGGTCCGAAAAAGCTTGCAGTTTGCAGATGAGATTTCCCATGTCTGAGTCAAAACACATTGGCAAACTAAAGGATTCTGCACATTAACATCTCTTTTGCTGTAGAAAATATCCTCACTCTTACCTGTACATTTTCTTCTGTAACTTGAATTTCAGCAGTGTAAATATAATCAATAAGCATTCTTAGCGTCCAGCCATCAACTTCCTTTATTCGAACTCTCTTCGCTCGGCTTTCACTCATCTCACCTAAAAATAGAGTTTGGTAGTCAAGTAAGTTAGATTAAAACAGAGCACAAATTAGAAAGAATTTAATAGTAACTGCTCTTGCCTGCAGCAGAAATTTTTTGTGCATGATCACTTGTAATAATAAAATCACTGTAAGAAGAATTCAATTTCCTTCTTTCCTTCCTCCCTTTAGGAGTTACCATCAGCTGAATGCTACATGGGTTAATACTATTATTGCAGGTGACCTATTTTCTCCAGTGTATAATATCAGTAAAATATGGTTATGAGACCTAAATAACACCCTTCAAATGCATACAAAAATATTTTGCTAGCATTGTAAACCACTGAAGTACTTCTTGCATTATTAACTCCTTAATTGAAGGAGCATATCAAACAGAGTCTGTAGAGATTTTACAAAAAAAAATTTTTTAAAAATCTACCCCCAAAAAAGAATTAATATACATATTTCTTTGCTTGCCTACTTATTATTCCCTCAGCAATTGCACCTGTGTTACAGATCTGATTTAATTGTGAAAACTCAAGCTAAGATAAAATGGTAAGCAAGGGAAAACTTGTTGGGTCTTATCTTGTGGAGGCTGAAATACTGGCCATATTCCAGAATTAATCTTCACAGAAAGGCCTGCAAAATAGCTTCTGCCTTCTGAAATATAATAATTCTCAAAATGCAACATTTTGTTTGTATCTGAAATAATCGCCTAAAAATACACTGAGTAATGACCACAACCTTCTCCATGACTACTAAGCAAACATCTGGTCATCTGAGATATTTAATTCTTTTTTCATTGATTATAGATTGGGAAGTGAAACACAAACTACACTGGTCATATTGGTAGATATATAAACTTTGGCTTCAAAAAAGTGTATCTCAATATTGATACATCCATTTCTTATTCTTATATATTGTATATATTCCTATTTCTTTCCCCTAAGCATCTAGAGTAAAGGGTACTGATGAGGTAACAAATTCAGTCCATATAACACTAAAAGCAGACAGGATGGGGAATGATCAAGAAGATGGCTATCACTGCTGATATTTCCCTGCAAATTACATACATATTTTCAATGTTCGTTATCCTAACTGTGGGCTCTAGGATTGATGACGAACAATGCATTTTACTGAGTGCAATTTGGCAAATGAGAAATTCATTATTGTTATTCATGCCCTTCTTAAGCTGAATGCTCAATGGCATTTTAAATCAACCTTTTAAGTGGTAAGGAATGCAGGAGAACATCTACAGCAACATACTACTACACAATGGTTGCTAGCATTCTGGAAAGCACTGATGAGCCACACGAAAAAAGTAAAATCCAGCCCCTGCAGAACTTTCTCTTTTCACCTGTTCCACTGAAACATTTCCCGACACCTTTGAAAGATGACTGCAGCATGTTCTTTGAAGGGCCATCTATTTCAAGTTTCTCCTTCTAGTTTGACAGATTAAACCTATTGATCTTCAGAGCATGCATGCTGCAAGTTATTTATTATGCAAGCTTCTGCGGAGGTGGTCCTTTGGGAAAATCGTGTGCGTGGGAGAGCACAGAGTTTGATATTCTGCAGGCACATTAGTTTTGTTTTCAGATTTTGTGTCAAGGCTTCTAGAGCCATGGATAGGTACCTTCTCTGTTTAACAACAAAGCCCAGAATTTACAAAAGAGGAGAGCTGCTTCTCCCTTTAATGCTAAAAGGGCACACAGTCTTATTACGATTCTAGACCAGTCCACTTGTGATCCAAACCTTGTTTGAAAGATCATATGTTGAAAACCAGAGGTTCGTTTGCTAGGCATCCTCAGGCTAGAACCTGGCGTTCCAAAGATGTCATTTCACCACTGGAAAGCTGCAGCAAAACGTTTCCACAGAGTTTGTAGTGATGTAGAAAGGAAAGCACTGAGCTAGTCCAACCTCTCAGGCAGGAGCAGCAGAGCACTCAGTAGATCTGAAGTTACTAAAAGGTTATCTGAAGTACTAATATGGTTCCTCACACCAGTGATGTAGGAAAGTGGGCTTGTTTTTTTGTTTTATTTTACAATTTTACAGGTGGAGAATGGAAGTGAAGAGAACGGAAGTGAAGAGAACAGGTAATTGCCTAAAGATAACCACTGTGGCAGCACAGAAAAATAAACTCAGGTCACCCTTGTCCCAGGTCAGCTCCTAGGGCCACTGAAGTACCCCTTCACTGAGGTTTTGTCACCCTTTCTTTAATCTTTTAAAGGAATTCAATTCAGGATTATAATAAATATTTCTAAAGAATTTCACTGTATATAGAAAGAAGAGTGATTCCTTGTGACACATACAGCCCTAGATTCTTATTCTTTTTTTTACTTTGTTTCTTAAAACATAATCATTATTAACCTACTAAACTTTGTACATTTTTCATTCTAGGTACTTAATGTAGCTGCTTCTACCATTATAATGAGTGGAAACAGACAAACCCTTAGGCAAAGGGTTTGATCACAGCCAAAGCCGTACCCTGCCCTGCACAGGAGGCACTACTTAATGACTCAGAGAAAGATGGAAGTAACTTGCAAACATGTGTCTAAAAATAAGCTTCTAATTTCAAGTCAAGAACAAGTACTCCTGTAGCATAAAAGTGTAATTTTTTTTTTAAATGTATTTTCAGTCACTCTAACTTTGGATGGAGGAAGACATTTTTCCTTTTGGCTGTAGCTGGTTAATGGAACAAATTTGCTTATTTGAACTTCCAGATTACTGGATAAGAATACAAGTACATCTGAGAAGTATCAATTGCAGTTTTCATAGAGATAACAATTATGATGAACTTCAGAATTATGTCCGTGGAGAACTGCCCTAATACACTAAAAACATAGCTGGTCCTTGCTGGGAACTGTATATAATGGTAGTATAAAATCTGTTGACAAATCTTGAAGCCAGCCTGGAATTCTATTGAAACCTCCACTGACTTGGTTCACTGTAACTACACAAACATTTCCACAAATGGGTTAAAAGGTTCCCAGCCGTTCACCAGGTGAGCATTCCCACACCCTGCACCACAGAGGATCAATGAAAACTTACATTTAAAAACACAAGACAAGAAAAATTTTCTAAGAGGTAGTGAAGTTAGAAAACAAGGATTTCAGCAATGCCACTTGGAGAGTGACCACACACAGTTGCATTGGCACACCGAAAGGGTGATAAACTTCTGTGTAGAAAAAAGCAGCCAGGGGCAAGCAGGAATGCTTTAACCAGGATTTGCTGCCACAGAGAGCATAATATAGAACTCTACTCTGAGAAAGAGTATTTTCCATGTGAAAGTAAACAATAGTCAGCCCTTACCACAGGACTTAAGAGGCTTGTGTTTCTCTATTATTAAGGTGAAGAAAAGAAACTGGGAACAGGTGCTTTCATTTTAACTCAACACAAAACAGTAAAAATTAAGAGAATGCATCACTTACTCAGAATGTTTGTCTCAACCACAGATGCAAACCTAAAGACCTGCTAGAGGAATAGCTATTTATACAGGAGCTCTGTGCTGTTCTACACATATGACTTAAAGCCTTTGTTTCTGCTAGGACTGACTCTTTGTTTAGCTCTGGCTGTGTCAAAATATCCATGTATTAAATCAAGAATATGCTGGATTATATACCTATTCAGTTTCAATAAAGTGATTGCTGACAGTTAGCTTCTTCCCCAGGATACTGAAGTATTTCAAATTGTATCAGTTGTCCAGTTGCAAACAAGGATAGTTATTAAAACTCCATTTTGCTTGCATACTAGCATGGCAAGGGCCACACTTCTGATTCAACCTGAGCTAGTGGCCAGAAGTAACATGCTGCAGAGAACTCTTAATTTCAGACGGCTACCATTAAGGACCAAACTGGCACAAGATTTGAGAAGGAATAAACAAAACTTCAGAAATTAATTTTAGCATGCATTTAGTAGTGTTCTCACTTTGACACCAAATTCCACAAGAAGATTTCAACATGATTTATAACCATCATGGAATTAAATTCACAGCACAGGAATCCAGCTGGGAAGTACTATGAATCCGAACCTACTTTAGCCTTGCAAGCCCTCAGGCTTTCCTGTTGTAGCAACAGAGCAATAACTTGGCCAGCGTGGAGCAAGCAGAGGCAGAATCAAGCCCGCACAGAAAAGCTGTGGCAATGATGCACAGTACATCTGTCACAGAGAATTATCCAAAGAATACTGAAACATGCACTCTAGCTATAGGCTGCCAAAGTCACAGAAAGCTTTCACATCTACTAACAGCCCAGAATACTCAGGGACTGAAGAATGTAGCAGCAGGAAGAACAGTTGTTAAAGAACATCATTTACTTCAAAATTCAAATGAAAGTTATTTTAACCTTCTTTTGTACAAGCAAGATTATTATAGCCATAAGGGTACAACAACTCTACTATTCCTGGCTTACTTAATATGTAAATTTGTCTATATAAAGGAGTCTTTTTAAAGCATGCAGCATGTGAACTAAGATTAAGATGCCAGTATGTCCTTATACTGAGAACAAATTCATAAAAGAAAACCCAAAAAACAAAAAACACACACACAAGCCTCCTATTATCTTATTTACAAGTTAAATAAGATCCTAAAAAGCATAAGTCATTTAATTTTGTGCTTTACACAGTTGGACTGGATTAGAAGATAGTAAGTATTGAAACATTTGGTACCTGTAAACATGGCATGGAAGTAGGGGCTGCAGGCGGCTAGCACAACTCTATGCGCTGCAATTTCCATGTCTTCAGCTACTATCGTCACATCACACAGCAAGTTTTGACTATTTAGAAATATCAGAGAAAGTAGTTTTACATATGCAAACTACAGTAGAAAAACATATAATATCACACGATTTCTCTTCTCATACCCTCAAAAAAAGGTAGGAGACAATGCTGATGAAGCAATGTTTTTAAAATGTGTTACAAAACCACATGACTCTTACTCAGTAGGATTACAGATGGTGCTTGGGTACAGAGAACTTTCTAAAAGCAAATAATTGAACTGTGCTTTGATTTGTGGTTTCTTACATAGACAAAAAGTTTTCTGCACTGAATAACTAAAATTTGTATCAGCCTAATCTACCAACCTTTTCACTGGAAGTCTGAGCCTCTCTTAATACCTATGATAGAAAAAAGAATTTGATGTACACAAACACTAAAAAGTTGAGGTAAGAAATAAGACTGTCCAGATTACGAAGAATCCAAACTTTAGCTGTGATCTCTCTATTTAACACTGGAAGCTCATGCCTACTTAAGTGTTCAAAACCATTACTAGATTATATTTATGGTTTTCCAAGTATTTTTCATATACAGTTCATGTACAAAATAGCAATTATTTTTTAATCAAATTACTTTAGAATTTGTTAGTTAACTCCATATTCTGCCTGAATTTTTATTTTCATTACATTCATTTGCATGCTTGTCTTTTGTAATTGTAATACATCATATTTCCTCCCTCTTCTGCTACAGTAAAGAAATCTCTCATTTTTAACCATTCCTAACACAGATGTTTCCAATGCAGTTTACAGCTACTGGATATACATCTTCCAATTAAATCCATCACAACTGTTAATCTTTATAATCAGATTTTTTTTTGAGGGAAAGAAAAGAAAAAAAGAAAAAGAAAAAAGGTTGCAGTTTCCCAGCACCTAAACAGCCACCTTTCATTTCCTCCTTATTCCAGCACTGTCTTTACAAAAGCAACATACAATTGACAAAACTCAGAACAAGAGCAAAAAAGGCGGGGGGGGGGGGGGGGGGCGGCAGAGAGTGTGCTTTAACAGAGCATATTTTCTTCAGGGACCAGAGCTGTACGCAGAGCTGTACGTCAAACCAGTAATCCCTGCTCTCATTAATTCTGAAGTTAGAAATTTTTTACTTTTCTTGAATATACACCATGATTAGAAGGCAGACCTTCTAATAGTTTGCCACTGCCACACCAAGTAGTAGCCTGCCTTGGTGTGAGCAGTTGCGTTTTTGTTCTGCAGAGCGCTGGAGCTGCCAGCCAAACTGCTCGGACATTCACCTTGGTCCCAAGAAAACACCGTAACTGTTCAGCCTCTGCAATCAGCCAGTTTCTTTGAGCACAGCCTCAAGAAAGAAGCCCTTGTGGAGGCCACACGCCAGAAGTTTTTCAGGCCACAACTGACATTTGGGGCCATACTGCAAGCCCTGTCTTAGGCTTTGTTTTTTTTCCACTTTCAGTTCTTAATACTTACAGTATTACTAGTTTAGGCTGCAATATGATCATTAACAAAAAAATTTATAATTTAAGGCAATGACCAGACCCATACGAAACACAGAATTCAGAGGAGCTTGAGAACAACCACCATTAAGTTTATTATACAAAAGTTGACACAGAAAGCCACAAACAAGAGGTCACCAGCCATATACCCAATCTTTTCAGAGGCACTTACACTTATCCTGACAACAATAACAGAAAAGGTTTTATACGTGGTTGCACAGAGATATCAAAGCTAACAGTGAAGCCTGAAGCAATAAAATTACATCATGAAAAACTAACTACATTGCACAATATAGACACAGTTGCTTATTTTGGGGATAGCCCAGATGCATCTGTAGTCTGGAACTGCACTCTGTGAATATGCCCTACAGGGCTGATAAGCTAAATAAACAAACAGTCAAACAAACAAGCTCATAAACTAAATTATATACTCTGGTGCAAGCATCTTGTGGCTTCCACAGCAACTTAGCACATTTATTTCATGTCAGCAAACTAACTTATTTTGGAAAAGCTTACATTCTGCTGCAATTTTGTAACAATTCACTTATACAGACTGACTGAATACAAAGAACCATAGCAGTACACCATCTTGATAGATGAAATGAGAATAAAAATCATCATTTGCCAACCTGCAGATTATTCTCCATTGAGATATAGGGAAAAAGGTCATTATTCACATCTTCAAAAAAATTCAGTAAGTCTTATTTAGAAGAACATGAATTTTAGCAAATATAGGCAAGGTCAAATTCCATTGTGACGAAAGCAAATTATAGTGAAGAACAAAGATAGGCATTAAAGTGTAATTTCTTCATATGTCATGAACTAATTAGATATCCTAATGATTCTCTGACTCAGTGTTGAGGTGACGGTGAGTAATGAAATGATAAAAATTACCACGGACAAAATTACTCAAATTTGTCAAAATTTGAAGCAAAGAAAAACTCTCTTATGAGCTAATAAAACCAGGTAAGCTGGCAGCAGCCAAAAATGTAACATAGATTCATAGACTTAAGCACTCTGAAAAATAATGGGTTTTAAGTGTTTCAGGAGAGGATTTCTTCATTAGTTGTACACTTTCAAGAGAGTATACCTGTGGCAAATACCTACTTGTGCTACACTAATAAAAGGAATGGAGATAGAAACCACTTTAACAATATAGCCAATAAAATCTGAAATATCATTAACTTGATTAAAATCAGGTCTTCATTTTGAGTAATGAAGTCTGGAACAAGTTTAAAATATTTCAGTTTATCATTTCAAACTTAAATAAATGCAAATATTAATGTTTAATGATTTACCTAATTAGCACTTAACATTTTAAGAGAAGCTGAACTCAAATGAAATCATTTTTCAGCACTGAACACTGATGTGTCAGCTACCCTACTAAGTAGAAGCCCACTTAAGGTTTACATGGCATTGTTCCTGCTCGAACTTTGACTATTTATAAATGTAAGACAAAATTCCTCAAATTGTTTCTACAGCAATCCGAATTTAAGTAACCATGGAAACTAGAGTATATTCTTAAAATAATCCACAGCCTTCAACAATGCGCTCTGCTGGAAGATCATGTCTGTTTCACTTGCAACACAAGAGAATGTAGGTAAGATTTAGTACTTCTGGAACTGCTATAATCTAAGATTCATTCTGGGAAATTGTTTCTTTATCTAAACTCTTCCTCACCTTTACAAAGTCACGACCTACTAGTGCTCTATCATACTCCTTGAGACAGTGAATGCAGTTACTGGGATCCTTGAAAAAGCCAGGGGCAAAAGGTGAAGCAATAAACATTCCGTCCTTCCAGCATCAGGTAACTAAGCTGTTGCATACTGGAAAAATAGTTTCTGCTCTTGTCTCATCATCAGACTATGGGAATCTTTGAGCTAGTTTTAAATCATTTTTAGTCAGAGTGTATGATTTTCTCCAGTCTTCTAGTACAGCAGAAACTGTCAAAGCTAGATAAATACATTGATCTGATCACAATATCTACCATGGTATTAAAGGTTTACCCATAAAAAACAAGTGAAGATCAAAGAAACAGACATATTTTAATAAGATATCAGTTGCTGGGTTTTTTTTTTTTCAAATGAAGTATCTCCAATTTTTAAACTCATATGGGAAATAACAATGGGCTACAGGATTTTTAGCACCCTCAGGTATTGTCTAGAGAAATTTATTTATTTATTTAATTTCTCCATTGTTGCTCTTAGCTATAAAGCTGAAGTACTGTCAGTGATAGTTGTGAGCCCTAATTACCAGAGCTCAGTTGTGAGCTCTAATTACCAGCTGTCACAGCTTTCAGCACCATCTCACCTACCCATCTGTACAAAATAAATCAATATGGGTGCTAAGAACAGCACCAGCACCAGTCTCCCAGTTTTGCTGAAACTGATGGTGATATTACTCAAGGTCTTACAAAACTTTATCTAGAAAAGCGATTTTCAGCATATTATTTGTAGCCCTCTGGGAGTTCATTAATTTCTCCTAGGGGACATGCAAAAGATAACTAAGAAAAGAAAGTCTACTGTCAGTTGGTTTACATTTGTTAGACTGTGACCTGTGTCTCCAGATCAGAAAATTTTAACATTTTTTCAGTCTGCAGACTACTGCAAAAATCAATGAGACATTAACAGTCTCTTGCTCAATTAAAAGGTCGTTTTTAATCTATCCAGGATCAACGATATACAATACAGGATCAATAGCTGTAATTCCTTAACAACATCCTCCAAGTATTTTTCAAGTCCCATAAACCCAGCTTCAACTAACGTTTGAGGGGCAAAAATATACTGTACCCATTACATCACACAATTATCATTCAGCTATCACTTCATTGCATATTTCACTTTATCAGCTACAATTCTGGAATTGCATATTCTATTTTTAGAACAAATTTAATACATGCAATTGAAACTAAAAATGTATTATGGACTCCGGGAAGATGTATACAGTAAAGTAATACCTTCTTAATTCATTCATAACTTTGAAAGCTTTCTTCATGTGCCATGGATTCACCGTAACAGGACAGTGTTTTTCAGTGTTATCATCTTTCAGATCCAAGGGCTTCTGATGGCAAAGTTTGGTACATCTGGAAAGAAAAAAAGAACAGAGTTAATACTTCTGTCTTCTCCCAGTTCTGTTGCTCTATTTTATCCCCTGTTACCTTGGGGGGGGAAAAAAAAAAAAAAAGCACTTCAACTTATTCCTTACTTCAGCTAAATTCAGTTTCCTTATTAACAGCAACAGTGTATGGGGGAAAAAAAAGTGTTGGCAGAATTCCCTAGCTAGCAATAAGTAGGTCCTCAATACTAATGAGGTTGATAGAGGCATTCCAAGCTAACAATAAGCTCCATAAACAAAGACATGAAGGTGATGCCATAGAATGTTTCTAATAAATTCTGAAATTCTAGGAAAAGCAGAGGTCCTTAAACTTTTATCCTGGTGCCAGTACAGATTCCGACCGGAATGAAGCATCCATCATATGAGTCCCTCAAAGTCGTCACCGCGTGCTAGAAAAGAGAAGTTCTCTGCCCTTCCACCAGGGCCTCGCTTACTGATTCATGCAGCTTCGAGCTCATCTCCCCTGATGGAAAGCCCGCACGACGACAACTGCAGTTGTTCAGTCTTTTCCAAGCAGTGGCATGAAACATAAATTGGCATGAAACATAAATTGGCATGAAACATAAATTGGGTAGTTTTACTGATCCGCTCCATGTTTTGAAAAGCAAAAAAAGACCAAACTCTTAATTCTTCTTAATCTCCAAAAAATAATAATAATAAAAAAAACTTAAATAGCAGGAGAAAAACTCTGCAGTGTGAAAATCATTAGCTCTAATTATAATTATCTCTTTATGCAAGAAAACCTAAATTCTGTAGAAAAATTATTATGTACACCCCTCATTTGCTAGGACTATCTAAATTTTAAGCCATGCCAATGAGTTTCATGTCTGCAGCCATGATGCTATTCTTACATGGCAAGTTACATTATTGCTGTACTTGCAAAACACTTAGTATCAGTCATGTTTTCACCTATACTATGTAACTTTATTCCCTAACCTCCAAACTGGAAATAGGCAAAGTATTTTTGGCACTAAAGTCAGTCCATGGGGCAGCTGACTCTGCTACATCAGAGAGTTGATTTCAAATAAAAACTTCATCTTACTTACTTAAAGTAAGAATAGTCAAGTTTAACATATGCTTTGACTGCCAGAATTCCAATCTCTCTTCTACCACACCTAAAACTTTTTCCTTAGGCATGTCTGAAGAAGCTCTAAAGAAAAAATAAAATAAAAAATCAAGGATAATTAAGACTTTTATCTGGAATTCTATACCTTGTGCACTACAACAAATTGTAAACCAGTTTGCTTTATTTTTCATGATTCTAAAACTAGTAACAAAATTTGGGGGTAAAACAGCATGAAACTGCATCAATCAAGAAAGGAATAAAAAAAAAAAAGTGTCTGAAAGATAACGGTTAACAAAATAAGTTCCATCTACAGAACTTAAACTACTAGCAGCTTACTACACTCCACAAACTGCTATGAATTTAAAGTTTCACACTCACTTTTGAAAAGGATACAAAGGAAACAAGAAAGGGGTCAAGTAACAGAGAGCAATTTTTGCATCAGTGAGGAAAAGTCCATGTTACATGTCACAAAACACACATAAGTGATGCTGTTCTGGGGTTTAAAAATTAAAAAAAAAAAAAAGCACACCTTCCAGCATACTCATTTAGACTGAATATTACACTTCCAAACTATGTGACACACACAGGGATCAGCGTTCAAAAAAACCAATACACAGAAATCAGCGACATCAGGAAACACTCACCACACCGTAGACTACCCTTGTGGTAGGGACCCAGGCTTTAACCAAACTACTGAGTTATCAAACCCAAGCAAGTAACACCCTCCACGGTACCTTCCTGCATCCCAGAGCAAGGCATCAGCTGCTGGTGCGTACACACCCGCACACGTACACAGGGTACACGCGCATCGCGTGCTGATGCGCAAGAAACAGCGGCAAGAGCTGCCCGTAGCTGCGGCCGAATGGCCGAGGCAGGTGGAGCAGCTCCAGCGAAGTCTAAGACCATCTGGTGAAGGACCGGAAAAAGGATGATTTGGTTTAAGGTACTGAAGCCCACAAAAGCAACAGCAATACGCCTCCGGTTTCGAGGACCTCTTTATCTACTTCGAGTTATTTGAGCCTGTCTCACAGCTTCACCGATCGGGCCGAGGCCGCGCCGGGCGATTTTATTTCGTTTACGAGCCTCAACGACAAAGTGCCTGAAAACACAACACCCCGAAGGAGGCGGGATGAAGCTACACCGAACTGTGGCGTGCGAAACAAGCAACGGACCCAAACGAAGTACAGGGGGAAACACGCGTTTTGCCTAACACGCTGTTCCTAAGAAGAAAAAGAAGAAAAAAAAAAAAAAGAAAGCTTAACTAAATAATCAGAAAAGTGGGAGTGCGATAATCGCGACTGCGGAGCCGACCCGGGAGCGGCGTGGGACACGCAGGGAGGCGGCAGAGGGAGCGGGGGGGAGGAGGGAAGCGACGCCCGTCCCCGCGGCCAGGCCAGGCCAGGGCAGGGCAGAGCAGGAGGCGCCCGCGAGCCCCGCCCGCCCCGGCCCCGGCCCCGGCCGCAGCTCAGTGCCGCCGGCGAGCAGCGCGCCGGGTAACGCGGCCGCCGGCAGCGACACGGAGACGATGGAGGCCCCGGGGGGGGGGGGGGGACGAGAAGGGAGCGCGGCCAGTCCGCGGCGGAGCCCCCCGGCCCGGCCCGGCCCGGCCCGGCCCCCGCCGGGCCCCACGCACTCACACGGGCGGCAGCAGCATCTCCATCGCGGCTCCGCTCGCGCGTCCTCCGTGCAACGCGGGCGCCGCGCGCTGCCGCCAGCACCATGCCAGCCGCCGCCGCGCCGCGCCGCGTTGCGCCCCGCCGCCGCCCGCCCGAGCCCCCGCTGCCCCGCCCCGCCCCGCCCCGCCCCGCCGGGGCCGCCGCCACCGCCCGCTTCCGGGTTCCAGCCCGCGCGAGGGAGTTGGCGGGCCGGGCACCAGCGCGCAGGCGCGGCAGCGGCGGCGGCGGCGGCGGCGGCGGCGGGAGCCGGAGCGGCCGGGGCGGGGCGGGGCGGGGCGGCGGCGGCCACCCCTCCTGTGAGCCCGCAGGGAGCCGCGCCGAGGCCCGGGAGGCGGAAGGGGCCTCCCGCCGCGCTGCCGCCCCGGCTCTGCGGAGGGAAGGGCGCGCTGCTGCTCCGCTCTCGGCTGGCGCGGGGAGTGAGGGGCCGCCTGGGGCTAGCGCCCTTCGCAGCCCCCCGAATATGCCGCCTTCCTCCTCCTCGGAGAGCCACCACCTAGCGCAGGGCCTGCAGCAAGCCTTAAAGCTGTTTGTTCTGCGTGGGGGCAAGCCGGAGAGCGCGCAGACCAGACGGCACTTAATACCGAGGGTGGCTCGGGACGCCCACCTGAGGACACGGATGCGTTTTTGTCCCTGGACACGGGCGACTTTCTGCCTCTTTTTCTCGCTTGGAAAGAAAGCGGTCGCAGGTCTGCGCTGCGGGGAGGTCCGCAGCCCGGCGCAGGCCGTGGCGGGGCGCCTGCTGCCTCATCGCGGGCAGGCCCAGAGGCAGAGCTGGCCAGGGCGCGAGGGCCGCGCCGAGGCGAGGGGCGCTCGGAGCCCCAGCGCAGCGGCGCAGCCTGCGGACACGGCCGTCTGGCTCGCCGCGGCTCTCGCTGCACCAAATCTGTGGTTACTTCACCCGGTCCAGCAGAGCAGCGATGGTTTTGCTCGGAACAGCTGCCTTCCTCTAGTCTTCCGTTACATAATCACATTCTTCCCCAACATTTAGGACTAAGTGGTTGAATTTTTTTCTTTTAATGTTAGTTTAAGTAGCTTCTGTGACGCGGAATGTCAAAAGGAAACAAGTAGGACAGGGATCTATTTCAAGTACATATCTCTGCAAACTACTCTAATGCAAACCATAATGAAGACTACTGTGTTTAGCAATTTCTATCTTGGAGGGTTCTAGAAGATTTTACTGTACTTAAACCTCTGTAATTTACTTCTAAATCTTAAGGAGAAGACTGTGTAGTGGTAGCAGATGTGTTTATCAAGCTGAAGACAGTTAAGTTACTTACAACTGATAGTTTCTGTAAAAATAAAATGCTCCTCCACTGGAGTGAGAGATTTGATTATCAACAAAGTTTATCTAAAACTAAGAAATTTGTCACTAAATGAACAAAACTACTTTTATAAAAGTGAGGGAAGTTTGAGGGCAGCACATTTTGAGAAGGCGAAACAGAAAATGGCAGTGTATTTTGGGTGAAGAAAATTATAGATGGACACATAAAGCCTTCCCCAGTGTTTCTAATGAAATCATAGGTTATTAAAACTAAATGCATTTTATGATTTATCATTTTATGTTTGCTAATCTTTAATAATATTCTCACTAGGAAAATGCAGTTTCAGTTTCTCAAATTATCTCTCCGTTTACCAATTCTCTTTCACTATGCTGTGATGTTTAATTTGGGAACACTTCAAAAAACTTTCAACAGGTTTCCACTGGAGGTTTTTCTAAATGGATTAATCGCTACTGACAGTGCCTGTTTTTACAAAGTCTCTGCTTTGTAAGTGTTGAATTTGCCTCTTCTCAAGAGACAACCAAGTTTGCCTCTGGGCGGTATTGGAGAAGACAAGCTACTTGTTAAAGATCTGAAAGAGAAACAAGAAAACCCGCTTGCATGGCAATCTGCTCCAAAGGGACCAGCTTGCAATAATGCATTCCGAAATGGAGGTTTAAAAGTCTTGCTTTCTGTCTGCTCGATGGGGCATATTGGAGATGAGTTCTGAGTTCCTAAGCAATCTGGCCCTCGTACATTAGATTGTTACTGATCACTGTCACATCAGACTTTCGGGTTTCTGTATCCCAGAGTAAATGGGTTATTTTGAAAGACAGTGGTCTTAGCTTTTGCTGATCTGTGAGACCTAAGTGAATCTTAGTAGCAATAGACTGCACAGTCTTTAAGGCTTCACATTAGTCTATGAAGTCATTGAAAATTTGTCTGGAAGCTGATGCAGGGTTTTTTTATGCTGCTTGGCTATAAGCACATAGGCAGTTGCTGATTCTGCCTCTTGTTAACAAGGCAGAACTTTTAGTAATGTTCATTCTTAAATAAATGTTAAGCATTTCCAGCCTGTGAGTTCTGTCATTTTTTAGCTTTTCAGTCAAACATTTAATATTAGTTAAAGAAACTTCTGTGATGTAGAACATCAGAAAGATACAAATAGGGCAGGGATCTTTTTTCTTTCTAAAATGATGTTTTTGTACCTCAACAATTCCTGAAGGGAATCATACACATAGAAATGATTGTATCCAAATATGTTACATGGTTATGGCAAAGCAAATATTACATATCCTTCTCCAACCATGAGGAAATACATTTTTTAAATACAATAGTTAGATTTTTGTAAGATTCTGTTTGATCTAATACCTCTTCTGCTTAGAAAGAACTTTTAGAGAAAAATGTAGTTTACATATGCATGTGGATTATATATATAGTTTTCAAAGGAAATAGGCTGTTTCTTACCTATGACAAAACAGTTGTCATTTTTGTTTAAGAAGCAGCAATTCAAATCACTGCATTTACTGAGGAAATTCACTTTTGTGCTTAGGACTGCCCCTGTATTAACCCTTGGTCCTTTCCCACTTGTCTTGGAGAGCTGCAAAGGAATGCAGCCAGCTCTGCGCTTGCAAGACAACACTTAATAACTATTGCAGAGTTCTTGGGATATATTGACACTAGCAGTGCTTCACCAGTATAGAAATACTGATATTATACATCAGCAAACTACATCTACTGAAAATGCAGCTATGTTAGCAAAACTATTCTTTCTAGTAAGACAGTCCCACAAGTAACCTGCTCCTACAAATGAAATAAGCAGTTCTGGTAAAAGTCAGTGTAACCGCAGGCATATATGGTGTTTTACAAACATCTTTAAGGGATCACGCCATGCTGACGTGGTCATGTTAGAAGAAATCTGTATTAGATTTAGCCACAGATAACACTAAAATAAATTCTTACTAGTATTTCTAATGGACAGATCCAGATTAGGAAGACTTCTCCAAAAAGGACAGAAAAAATAACTTTGTAAGAAGGAGAGATTTACTCCTGTTTAAGATATTAAAAATCACAGCTTCTTAACAGTTTTGGTAGAATGCTTATGAGAAGATACAGAATATATGATATTGCTAAGGCTAGGATTCTTTTTGTGAAAAAGGAAGTGGAAAGAAAGGGGCTGGAACTGAAAATTTAGGTACTGCTCTTTTGCCGCTGTTGCAAATAGAAAAAATGAGGCCCCCCCCTCCCTTTCCTAGCTGTTATTTGTTACATTTGTAACTTACTGAATTTTGTTGTGGGTAATTTATGTATAAAATTTATTTTAAAATATATATTTTCTGTTCAGCATCTTTTAGGGCACACATCCATTCTTTTTCCTGTGCATCCTCAGTAAGATCAGCAACAGACTTTATATGAGAAGACCCTGCATCTATGTAGCTCCACAAGAACTCACCTATGTGGAACTCGTGGCAGGACTTCAGGTCAATACAGACATTACCTATTATTACATTCTTTGTCTAACATACTAGCACTAATAACAGCATTAATCAAGCATTAACTAATGTTACAATGTATTATTCTAGTGTAAGAGACTTTTTTTTTCAGAAGAATGGAATATTAAAAGTTTCAGAGAAGCACTGATCTAAGGACATGAATGCAGTTGAGAAGAATTACGTTGAAAAGTAACATGCAAGGGAAAAGCAAGAAAGCACGTGCAGCAGACAGAGGAGAAGGGAACCAGATTGCAGAGGAATATGTACTGGAAAGTAGGCAGAAAGAGGGGGTAAAAAAAAAAAGATGCGTAAGTCAGGAGTGTGAAATAAAGAAGAATAGCAGAACAGGTGCTATCAAAAATGAATTGTACTGTGACCAAAATCAGTTAAATACAATTAAGCATGGATAAATTACACATTATGTGGATAAGCAGGACTATTATGGTAGCCTTCTTGTTCTAATAAGTCATCTCGACGATCATTTTATTTAAAAAAAATAGATTAGTCCTATGTTCCATAATGTCTGATTTGTCAAAAACATTATTTTCTTGAAAAACAAAGTGAAAAGTTATCTTCATAGACAATACCTGAAAGGTGTATTACCATACCCATCAGATATATGTCCAAAGTCAGTGTCCTTGTGGTCCATCATAATTATTCCCACTCTAACAGCAGTATTATAAGATAGTCCTAACCAATTCAATGAACTATTAAACACCTTTTTGAGAAGATAACAAGTACAGCTAGTAAAATAAGTTACATTTACATTTAACCAATTATTATACTGCCATCTAGTGTTCACTGCATGTATAACTATACAGAGAAATTTGATTAATTTAAACAGTTCTGGCTATGAGTGCCCTGAAGCAAAATAACCGTAGTCATACATACAGTGAACTCACCTGAAAAACAGTAATTGGAAGCAACTTACACTGTGAGGAGTGACAAAGTATGTTGAAAGGATCAATCTGAATATATATGCTGTTTCATATGCATATAAATAAGACTACGGGAGTAGTATTTTCAGACTCTATGCTACTTGAGGAGGCATTCAACAAAATGTAAAAATATTGTTGATTGAGCAGCAGCAGGTGGCAAATCCAGTTCACATACTGTACAGATCTTTTATTGTACAAAGAAGCAAAGATTGAAGATAAAATATTAAAAGATAGTGTTTGGGGAGTCATAACAATGACAATCACAGAGATGTGGTTACTGCATATAATTTTGCACAGACAGATCACAGAAAATGAAAAGCATGTCATGCTGCTGTTCAAAAAATTGAGTAAATCCTTGTTTAGAATAATCTTGTATTTTTGGTGTCTGGACTTCTATTATACTAAATTAAAAATCAGGGGAAATTTAAGTAAAAAAAAAAAAAGTATGAAAAGGTTTAGTGAAATAATACTGCTACAGAACAGATGCTCACAGATTGAGTATTTATTATGGTGTTCCTGGAATAGCATTTTCAGTGGCATCAGGGAAAGTCTCTTGCCAATTTTTCAATGCAAATGAAGAACATCGTGATGCAGACTTTATATAGTGGAGAAAAAAATAGGCAACCTCAAAATCTAAAACATTCAAAGGAATACCTTATCAAAATGCTAATAATTAACTATACAGCCTAAAATTAGATTATGCAAGTTAGTTCCCAATAAGTTAATTTAATGATTTTCAGACAAAAGATTTAGAAAATGGGAAAAGAATTGTGGTAAAAAGTATTTTTTCTTGAAATTTCTTCCCTTATCTTTATTTTATTTTTGCTAGTAATTTCTTGAGGCAAATTATCTGAAATATCCCTCTTTGTCTAGGAAAATCACACTAGATTGCATATAATCTAAACCCAAATATTTTTAGAAATAGCTCTGCATTGCCCTTTCATAACGTAGTTCAAATACATGCTTGACCTGTTGTGATGGCTTTATAATACAATACAAACAGAAATGTGATTTTGAAAAATCAGAAGTGATAAAATCTGTACTTAAGAATTAATCTGTGAAGTGAAACATTTTCTCTCTACACAGCAAATAAGGGGGTTGCTTAAGCCTTAAACCATTTCAAATGCTAAGTCTTTTTTTAAGGTAAGCTAAATAAAATATATTGTGATATTCAGTTTCAAAGGTAGATTTATATTCTACTGTATAATTCTAATGAAATTTCTACAAATATATATAAAATAGAAAGTTGTATCACAGAATCACAGAATCACAGAATGGTTGAGGTTGGAAGGGACCTCTGGAGATCATCTAGTCCAACCCCCCTGCTCAAGCAGGGTCACCTAGAGCATGTTGCACAGGATCGCGTCCAGGCGGGTTTTGAATATCTCCAGAGAAGGAGACTCCACAACCTCTCTGGGCAACCTCTTCCAGTGCTCTGTCACCCTCATGGTGAAGAAGTTTTTCCTCATGTTCAGATGGAAGCGTCTGTGTTTCAGTTTGTGCCCGTTGCCTTGTGTCCTGTCACTGGGCACCACTGAAAAGAGTCTGGCCCCATCCTCTCGACACCCTCCCTTCAGATACTTGTACACGTTGATAAGATCTCCTCTCAGCCTTCTCTTCTCCAAGCTAAACAGGCCCAGCTCTCTCAGCCTTTCCTCATAAGAAAAATGCTCCAGTCCCCTAATCATCTTAGTAGCCCTTCGCTGGACTTGCTCCAGCAGTGCCACATCCCTCTTGTACTGGGGAGCCCAGAACTGGACGCAGTACTCCAGATGGGGCCTCCCCAGGGCTGAGTAGAGGGGGAGAATCACCTCCCTCGACCTGCTGGCAACACTCTTCCTGATGAGCCCCAGGATACCATTGGCCTTCTTGGCCACAAGGGCACATTGCTGCCTCATGCTTAACTTGGTGTCCACCAGCACTCCCAGGTCCTTCTCCGCAGAGCTGCTTTCCAGCAGGTCAACCCCCAACCTGTACTGGTGCATGGGGTTATTCCTCCCCAGGTGCAGGACCCTGCACTTGCCTTTGTTGAACTTCATGAGGTTCCTCTCCGCCCACCTCTCCAGCCTGTCCAGGTCTCTCTGAATGGCAGCACAGCCCTCTGGTGTATCAGCCACTCCTCCCAGTTTTGTATCGTCAGCAAACTTGCTGAGGGTGCACTCTGTGCCTTCATCCAGGTCATTGATGAAGAAGTTGAACAAGACTGGACCCAGTACTGACCCCTGGGGGACACCGCTAGCTACAGGCCTCCAACTAGACTCTGTGCCACTGATCACAACTCTCTGAGCTCCAAGCCCGGAGAGAGGAAAGGGGACGGCGAAGGCAGGCAGGGAAGCGCTCTCCCTGCCCCGGGGGAGCCAAGCAGTACCATGGTTATCCCTGTCAGCGGGCCGGGACTGGGAGGGATGCGCCGCGCCGGGGCTGCACCGGGTTACAGCCACGCGGCTGCCTCAGCTGCCCCCAGCGCCTCCAGCAGCCTGGATCCAGCGCCAGCAAGAGCCGGGTATCCTTTCCTTAACCTCAGTGTAACTGCTTTTGAAAATAGTTGGAAATTCTCCTTTGGTAGCATAAAAGAAAGCAAGTAGGAGTGTTCATTCTGTTGTTCACAGTTCCTTCATTGTCTATTATTTCCTCTGTCTCATCTACATTAAGCATTCTTTCTCTTCAGATGTAACAACTTTTATCTACTTATTTTCATCAGCTATCTCTGGACTCCTTTATGGACATGTAGGACATTTTCCATAATAAAGTGGAAGAGTTATCCAAAGGCCACACCAAGTCTCCAGCATTCAAATTTGTACTTAAAATGGTGAAAGACTGTAAGAGTTTTATTTAAAACAGTGTTATGCTGCTCTTTTCTTTTCAGTATCTTGCGTTTAAATGAAAATGGGGCCACAGGATTTTTAATGAGTATTTTATTTATGAAGCCAAAGGTTCATAGCAGTTGGCAATTTAATTAGGTGATTAATATGTATAAACAGTTCCATGTTGTTCACCAGAGAAACCTTAACATGAAATGTACCATACATCATGTGAAGACTGGAAATTATACACAGGGAGAAATATTCCTTTAGTTTAAATATGTATTTACTAGTGAACTGTTTTTTAATTTCAATAGAATTTTAAAAATTTACAGAGGCTTGAGATAAAATAAGAAGCTGTGATGTGTCTGTAATTTGAGGCCAGAATACAGGCTTCGCTTACTGCAGTATGACTGTTACAACCAATTCATGCAAATGCATTTGTCTTTGCTGTTATTTTGACCTTCTGCACTTCCCATTTGTATTTTTAGTGCTGGTATCTGTCACAATACCACATTCTCAAAGCAGAGACTGTATTCTTTACACAGAACTGAATGCAGTTTAAGTCCTAATTGTGCCTGCAATATGAATAACAAATAATGATTACACCTTATACCTTAATGTGAAAAACATTGTGAGCCCAATCCTGCTTCTGTTAATGCTAAATTGGACATAAAGTTGCAAGGGGAAAAAGAGTAATCTTTAGGCCTCTTTGTCAGGATACAACTGTGAAATTAGTCCCCAAATATTGTAATTATTACTCATATGGAAGGGCTTATGTCTAAGTACAGCATTTAAACCTGGGCATGTTCTAATCTATGTTAGCTTTCCTAAAGGGTAGTCTGAAAATAAGGACATCATAGCATAGCATTTTTGGGCCATTCCACATCTTTTTTACCCTACCTTTACCAGACTCTTTCACTATTGGGGTTGCAGTGGAAGTAATATAAGAATGGGCCACATTTCATACTGTCTTAGACTCTTAGCACTGGATCAACCCTCAACAGTGGAGATTCAAGTCAGGTGCAATAAAATGACAATGTCTACAAAATTTGCCAGAGGTTGAAACAAGAATTGAGCAGAAGAGAAAGAACTACTCTATTTACATCACTAAAACCTCTCACAATAAAAATTACCTATGAATCTAGTAATTCAACTGATTTACCAAAGCACAGCACAGATTGTCATACTAAGAACAAGAATAGAGTGCTATGATGATTATATACTTATTTTAAGTAAACTGGTTGAAATTCATAGTCACATATTTCCGAAAATGTTAACTAATCTTGTATACAATAAATATTTGTTCATTTGAAATATTTAAAATTTTAATTTTTACCCAACTGTGCCCTTCAGTAACCCTTTGAAAACAATTAATTTTAAATTCAGTAGAAACATTACTTACAAGTATATATAAAATTATACATATTCAAATGACTGTTGATAGATGCAACCCTGCTGGCACTTTGGACATCTAAAATTATACTTCAAAGAATTTATGTATTTGATTTAATCTCAAACACATGTATAATTGCCTGTATCATGCATATTTTCTATTGCATATCTGTGTACAAACCATTGAATAAAGGTGTTTTATAAGTATACAACAGTTTGCACTAATGGATTATAGATAAGACCAAATTTCTAAATCTCTGAACAAACAGAGATTGTTACAAGATTATCTCTAAACAAGCACAGAGAAATGACAGCTACTTAGCAGCAGTAATGTTCACTTTTTATATTATGCTACTGACATAATGTAGAGGAATTATGTGTTTTTTCATCTGATTGTATTAGATATATGCATGCAAAAACAGGTTAAAAACAAGACTAGAGTTAGCATACAGTATTCTACTGAGGCTGGCAAGAGGATGAGTAAGAGTGCTTCTACAAATGAAATTATTATGCTAATAAATAGCTATACAAAGTAACAATAGTTACACAAAGATGTGCATCCAAGTAATGAATCAAGTCCCAGATTACTGGCTTCTTTGTTCATAGATTGCTGAACTGTTCTAAATCACTTAATTTTTTTGATTATATCTCTCCCCCACACATACTATTTCAGCTCAAGTTATCATCCATGCTAAATTCAGAATTAAGGAGCAAAACGTGTGCATTCCTAAGCATGCACCTAAGCAAGGAAGCAAACAAAATGTGGGAGATATAAGAAATAAACGCGCATTTGAGCATTTTATTTGTCATAAATAAAAGCAATGGTAGCTAAGCAACACAAGATGATCTATGATTTTTTTTATGGAAGATTAAAGTGGTTTGTGATTTCTTCAAAAAAGTTTAATGCTGTTTTGATTTAAATAGCTCTGCTGTATTTTTAAAACCATTATAGATAAGTGTATTTATATTCAAAGAAAAATATCAAATACATTAGCATTAGCTGGCACTCTAGCTAGCTTTTTAGCTGTGTGATTAGGTGCAGCACCTTGCATACTAGTATTTCTGGTTATTCCAGAACATACACGTTAACCAGAAGGCAGACATTGTCATTCCTTGCACAACATACAGAACGTGAAGACCTCGTTCTTTTAATGCTGATTAAAAGCTGAGTCAACAAAGGAACTATGCAGATAAGTTATATAGTTACACGAAAAAACGGGAGGCTCTAGCAGTCATAGAGCATCCTTGTAAAAATTGTGCAATCAAGTTTTTAACTGATCTATTGAAATATCCTTCTCTTTAAAGTATATGGTCATTAGATCTGTGTGGGTGTAGACCACACCTGGCAAGCTAACTCCTTTGCAAGATAATACACCTTACAAAAGTGACAGCGATTATTGGAGCAGCAACACGTGAATTGCGGTCTTGCTTCAGTGTCACAGAAAAACGTTGTCTTTTTTTTCAAGTCCTGTGACTGCTGATCAGCAGGATTTGTGTTCTCCTGAGAAAGGAGGAAAAAAAAAAAGAGGAAGCACAATAGGAAAGAGGAAAAAAAAGAAAATTTGGGCAGAGCAAATGAAACTGGAGAGATTCATATCACAGGAGCTTAATGCTTTTATAGTTAGGCTTAATCTTACTGAAACCAGCAGGTTTAATGTATGTTTTTTCATTTAAGGTAGTTGCCCAGGTAGTTAAATATGTATATCCACACAAAACAAGAATGAATGCCAGTCATGAATGTAAATGGTTTGGGTGGAGGGTTTCTGTTGGGGATTTTTCTGGAAGAGAAAAGTTATAGGAACAGAGACAAAAAGCTTGAGACAGAAGTTCATACCTCAAAAAAGCAGCTTTTCCTTTTGGCACTGTTTCAGATGGTCACAGTCCTGGCTTCTCTCAAGTAATATATGAAGACTGCTTCCAACCTGGAGATGATACAGCCTTGCTTTCTTTCAAGCCACTGTCACAGCTTTGATCCTCTTCAGTGTCCTCAGTAACATCAGGTCACAGCTTGGGGATGGTCAAATAAAGCAAATTAAAGGTTAAAAAGTATTAATAAATGAACAAAGCACAAAACAGATAATAAATATGCCACTTTGTAAGTGCATACAAGGCACACACTTGAACATTGTGTGCAGTGCTGATCCTTCCTGTTTCAGAAAGAATACAGCTGAAAATTTTCAGAGAAGCTAACAAAGATTATCAAAGGTTGGGACGGCCTCTGTGTGAAGAATGACGAAGCAGGCTAGAAGTATTCAGCTTCCAGAGGGTGTCAAGGAGTAGTAAGAGAGACATCCATAAAACGAGTAGCTGGGACACTGTGAATGGGGATCAGCTGTTCTTTGGCTCTCCCAATACAAGAACAAAGGGTTATAAAATGAAATCAGCAGTTGGCAGGTTTAAAAGGAAACATGTGGTTCTCCATAAAATATTTAACTGAGCTAGAAACATCTCTGACCGAGATCCTGTGCATGCTTAAATTTTACATGGTCTAATGTGGCAACAGGACTTCATGGAAAAGAAAAACACTGGAAATGATTAAGTACATCGACGCTATCCTTTTCTCAAGAATTCCCTGAGATACAAATTGTTGGAGATGATAAAATATTCTGCAGAGCATGCTGAAAACATGATGCTGGCCTGACTCTCTTACCTTTCCCCAGGCACCTGCTGTTTGTTACCGTCACGGACAAGACAGTTACAGAGACAAAACACAGGCCTAGACTGTGCTAGAACTTTCTCCCCGGTTCAGTAAGGCTGTTCTTATTAACCTCAAATACCAGGTTTTATCCTCTGCAAGCGCATGATCAATCTCATCCCTCAGCCCAGCAGAGCCAGGGCCCAACCTGGCACCGCACCTCAACCACCTGCCTGGCACACGGCTTTCGGGGGAACCGGCTATGGGACTATTTTAATTACTTTCTTTATTATTTTTTTTTAATTTGGCCCTAGACTGCACGATAGGCGCCACCAGACTATGAGGAGGGAGAGCTTTGCAACGCGGGACACCCAGGACAGGTGTGGGGGACGCGTCTTTGGGCCTCGGCGCCACTGCCGCGCAGGCCCTGGGGCGCCGCCGCCCTGCCCCATCCCGCCCGGCGCCCTGCCCTGCCCCGTCCCGCCCGGCGCCCTGCCCTGCCCTGCCCTGCCCTGCTCCGCCCTGCCCCGTCCCGCCCGGCGCCCTGCCCTGCCCTGCCCTGCCCTGCTCCGCCCTGCCCCGTCCCGCCCGGCGCCCTGCCCTGCCCTGCCCTGCCCCGCCCTGCCCCGTCCCGCCCGGCGCCCTGCCCTGCCCTGCCCCGCCCTGCTCCGCCCTGCCCTGCCCCGCCCTGCCCCGCCCTGCCCCGTCCCGCCCGGCGCCCTGCCCTGCCCCGCCCTGCCCCGCCCTGCCCTGCCCTGCCCCGCCCTGCCCCGTCCCGCCCGGCGCCCTGCCCTGCCCTGCCCTGCCCTGCTCCGCCCTGCCCCGTCCCGCCCTGCCCTGCCCCGCCCTGCCCCGTCCCGCCCGGCGCGGCAGCAGCCCACACGGGCCGGGCCGCGCCGGGCCGCAGGATCCCCACACGGCGACGGCGGCGGCCGCACGGCCCCGCCCCCGGGCCGCCCAGGCCCAATAGCGGCCGGGGCGACCATGGCGGGGCGGGGAGACGCGGCCTGCGTCTGGCGCGGGCGGGCGGCTGCCGCGGGCAGGCGGCGGCGGGCGCCGATTAAATCCAGCCGGGGAGGCGGGGGAAGGGGCGCGGAGATGGCGGCGGCAGGGGCCAGGCGGCAGCGGGACCTGGACAACGTGAGCGCGGGCCGGCGGCGGCGGGAGCGGGGCCGCGCGTCCGGGCGCGGCGCGCCGGGCCGGGCCGGGCCGCGGCGGGCGCTGCCCCCGCCTGGGCCGAGGGGTTGGCGGGGGGCCTCCTCCGGCCGCCTCCTGCCGCCGCCTCCTCGGCGGCAGGAGGGCCCGGCGGCCGGGGGCTCCGGGCTCTGCGCTTCTCGCCATCCCTCCGCCCCTGCGGGCCGCGTTGTGCCGCGTTACGCGCCCCAGCCTCTCTTCCCCTGCCCAGAGGCGGCGGGAAGCGCCGCTGACCGAAACTTCTCTGGCGCTGCCGCCTGCGCCGAGCCGCCCGGTGCTCGAGCTGCCGCATCTGCCTCCCCCCGGCACCCCCGCGGGCACCGGGCGCGGGGCAGGCCCGGGGGCGGGCGGGGGCCGCGGCCTGCCGAGCCGGCCGCCCTCCGGCATCGGTTGGGCCTCCGAAACACTGGGGCCTTGCGTAAAATACCCCGTGTAACTGCCTTTTTTTGTTTGTTTGTTTTGGTTTTTTTGCCCCCCCCCCCAGTTGAAAATATTGACCTAAATCCTTGTGTAGCTTTGGTTTCTTTATGTGTGGTGTCGTCCCCCCCCCCCCAGCATATTCTGTAAGTGCAAGCTCTGGCTTGCACGCTGGCACGGCCCCGACGTTTTTTTGGGTTGTTCCGGGGTTTTTCCGCCCAGCGGGAAGGCTGTGCAGGTGGCCGTGGCACGGCCCGTGCTGAGCAGCGGGCCGGAGGCAGCAGCTCAGAGCCTTAACCTGCCTGTGGTGACAGTGGTGACTAGCAGAGTGCCCCCCCCCATCACCACTCTTTTTTTTTAATATGTTCTGATTGTTTTGGCTTTTAATAGCAGCTGTTATAGCTCATTCTGATTAATTGAAGTCTGAATTTGATCTAATTAGGATGCTTATTAGATTTTCTTAATGTCAGATTAATTGTGTTATCACCGTTGTGTCTCATGCTTTTATTCCCTTCCTCCCCACGCTGCCTGTAATATCTATTCCGGGAGGTTATATTGTTCAGGGTTTCCTAATGTGAGCTGTATTTCACGATGCGGAGGTGAATCATAGGCTCTCACAGTAAGCAGTGGAGTCAAACATCTGATGAAGCTCTGTATACAAAGGAATAAATTAGGTCATCATTGAATTCTACAACCAATCACATATTCCCATGATACAAAGGATATTGTCCTGACTAAAGAAGATCATTGTCTTGGTGGGAGGCGTAAGGCATTCCCTCTGTGCATTAGGGAGGGAAGAGTCGAGATGTCTTGGTTACTGGAGATGTCTTGGTTACTGGCACGTCAGTCCCGCACACTCACTTCCAGACCTTAAAGTTACACCTGGCCTCCAAAAAGGAGGGATGAAGGTCAGAGGCTGTACCAATAGCACAAACAGTCCAATAGCATCTGTAGATCTTCAGGTCTACAGTAAAAGGTCATCTTATCAGGCAGGCATTTTAGGAAGGGTTGTTTACAGTTGAAGGCAAGCCTAATCAGAAGGTTGAAAGCAATCAAATAGGTGAGGAGACTATGTTCAGTCTTCTGTGTCTGGGCGAGTGTGGCGTTCACAGTACTCAAGTAAAACAACACTGGCTGAAATAACTATTGATGAGTAGTTCCTTCCTTGTAGGCAACTGTATGTAGGTGAAATAAGACTGG
The DNA here is from genome assembly GCF_036417845.1 of Apteryx mantelli. NCBI lineage: Eukaryota > Metazoa > Chordata > Aves > Apterygiformes > Apterygidae > Apteryx > Apteryx mantelli. Next base: position 42,813,282 of record NC_089982.1, on the reverse strand, counting down.
GGAGCCAATAGATATCTGCACTGTTGTGGTTAATATGAAGTATAAAACTAGTTCTAGTTCCAAAACCTCTGTCCCTCTGTCTTCTTCCTGTACTAGTGTCTTGAAGAATGAAATACTTCATTTCTCTTTAGCTTTACCCTGCTTTCTATCATGGCGATGAGGAGTCCTCAGTTTAAAAACGATAAATATCCCAGTGGACTATGGCATATTTCTTTGAGTAGCCAGGACTCTGGAGTGGTATTGGGCCAGCTGTTTTGTTATCTTGGCTTTGATTTCCCCCATCCATAGGAGTGGGAGGGCTTGCAGCAAAAACCAAGTGTTTGTAGTGTTTCCCAGATGGTCAGTTTGTGATTTCTGCTGATCATCCCTGGAAACCCCTTTGACAATGCTCTCATCAGCAGGGATTTCTCCACTCTGTGTGCTTTATTCTCGGCTGTGGCTGGTATCTTTCCAGAGGAGAGCAGTCAAAACTTGATCAGGGATCTGGAGCATTGCTGCTTATCTTTCAAAGCAAACAAGCTATATAGCATGAAAAGTAACAGGAGACAAGCTTGAGGTCTGAGTTACCAGCAAGCATGTTATTCATTCAGAATGGCAGTGTACGTTCACCTTCAGGTTTATCAGACTGCTGTATTCTAGTCTGGAAGCGGCAAAGATACAGGCCACTGGGGCAAGTTTCTTGTCTGTGAGGAAAGGAATTCCCTCCACCCGTGCTTATTTTTAGTCTGTATTTTTAAAAAACAGTAGAAGTTACTTTGTGAAACATGCATAATGAAAACATCTGAGGTGAATGTGAAGTCAAAAAAGGCCCCTGATACTTGGCACCAACCTGACAATAAGGGCTACGTGTCCTCTGGTGAAAGCAGAGGATATTTTGACCAGTACCTGGGAGCATCCCCCTGCCACTGCACTGCCTCTTCACTCTTGCCTGGATTCAGTTTGAACCAGCTGACATCTATTGAAGAAATATTCCTACAGGCATTTTGATATGCTAGTAGTATCAGCAATTGAATCATTTGAAACTGAAATTATATGTGCTGCTGGTACGCTGCAGCTGTCTATGTTATCTCTTGTAACTTAATTTTGACAAAAGCAAGAATAATAAGGATTTTTGCAGTACCTATATGAAATATGAGAGAATTTAATTATCAATGTTTCTGCCTTCTCATGTAGGCATACTAGTACCTCATGCCCTATCAAAGGCTCCAGAGAAGTTCCTCATGGAGATCTTGTCTATATCTGTGGTCATCAGGCACTGCTTTAAGTGACAACCAAATGCAAGTTTACTGTTTGGGGCTGTCTTTTTCACTCATCTTCTTCATCTTATGAAGAGCCCCTGTAGTAAAGTCTTATGAAAAACTCAATAAGCATATGCTAACTAAAGTTCCTGAAGACTCATTGCAATGCTAGGTAGTAGATTAGTGTCAGATTCCTGAGTGATTATTACATAAAAATGTGTTGAGAAACAGTTTGCCTACAACTTAGGGAGCATGTCTCCCAAGGTGTTAACGTAGTTCTTTCCCCAAAGCTGAAGTTGCTAACAGGATGTTGCTGAAACTTTGTACCTTACTTGATAAGCTTACCTGTGATTACTTTCCCCCCCCCTTTCCTTTTTCCTTCCTTCCCTCCCCCGGCTTCAGGGTTCCTTGGAAATAACACAGAGTTTAGAAGATGATCCTCTACTTGATGCACCGCTTATTTCGTCTCGTGCATTGCATTCCCAGCTGAGGCCAAGATTTCGTGCTATCCCAGCAGTCCTGCTTGCCAATTTTCTGTTGTTCATACATGTAAGTGTAAAACATGATTTCCTCATGAAAATTTACTGCCCTTCTTGAATTCTTGCTGTTCATGTGGACAGTAATCTCCTGAGATGTGAATACACTGTTCTTGCAAACCAAGCAAAGCCTCGCTCTCCAGTGAATTCTGATAACGTATGTGCTATATGATACTCACTAAGTTTTCCTTCTGATTTGTTTGTTGGTGCTAACATACTGTGAGACACCTTAATAGAAAGTCCTCTAAAATGTAGTCCTTTTAAAAGTATGTTTCCATTAGCGTAAAATAATATTACTGCAATAGCAGTGCTTAGACTAGATGTCTAAGATCATGTTGACCCTATGCCTTGTTGAGACTGAACTTAATTTCACAGGGTATTGAGGTATTTCTTCTCATTGTAACTAAACAAGTCAAGCTGGACTTCCTCCAGGGTGTGTGTTTGTGGTGTGTGTTTGTGGGTTGTTGTTGTTTTGTTTTGTTTTTTGTTTGTTTGTTTGTTTTTAATGGTAGTGGATGGAGAGATAAAGGAATCTGTATGTTATTTCCTGCTCTGACTGACATTTGGGGCTTAAGGAGGAAGAGCCCAGAAAGAGTAAATTTCGCAGATCTTGTATGTAACAGTATGTAGGACTTGTGAGGGCTGCTAGACAGAACTAGAGTTTCCTGTCTAGTAGTGAGCTTATACTTGATAAGCTGGAGATGTTTATTGTTGCTAGTGCACATGTGGAAACCAAACTTGGAAAAGGAAGGGTGAAGAGCTCTAACAAAACCAAACTGAAATGGTACTTGCATAGTGGCATAATTGCTCCTAATACAGACCTGAAGATAGTGTGTATATAAAGCCAGAGAGTGCACAAGATATATAGGTATATAGCACTAGTAGAATTGGAGATTTGTCTGATCTTAAACAAAAAACCTTATGTTCAGTGTTCCCAAAAGCTTCGACTCTGCTAGAACTTCACAAATATGTCCTGACCTCTAAGCCATCTCTTTAGGCAGCTGCATAAAACCTTTCAAACAAAAAGCTCTGGCCTTATAATTTTAGAAGTAAATGTTTTGTGAGCTTCTCAGTAATTTCAAGAGAAGACCCTCTGTGTCTGTCAGGCAGACCTAGATAAGACTTTTACTGCAATTTTGCTGAACAGGTTGCAGAGATCCTTAATGGAAACTGGGTATCCAGCTTTACTCTCTTCACCAACCAGAACAACATTTTGTTGCCATCCTTTTAGGATGGTGCTTGAGGTCTGCATTATGAAAGTAGACACCTGCATTGATGATAGAGCAGTAAATGTTTTTCCACCTAGCCTTGAGACCTTTATTATATGCTGTTGTAACTGATGTAGCCAAATGTCAGTCACCCAGATCCTAGAATACTGCTGCCTCTTCTGTTCCCATCATTTTCCCCTCTCCTGCAAATGGAGAGAAGCATGAGGAGGTGAAGATGGAGAAAACTACCAAGACCTGTCAACACACATTTTTCCAGGTTAAGTCTCGCTGCTGTTGCTGAACTTGCTGCAGTAGCCGGTCAGTCCTTGGATCGAAACACAGAAGTATCATTTCTGTTGGTGAAATGCAGCAGTACAATTGTGATATGAAATAGTGCTGTCTCTTTCTGAAAAGAAGCATTTTCAAGGATGGGGAAAGCAAGCTTATTGGATTTCCTTCCCTTCTACTTCTGCAAACGTACACAAACCTTGTGGAACATGGAGACATCAGGTTAGCTTCCGATGCATAGCCCACCAAAGTGGCAAGTATCCTGGAGATGTTATAAGGAATAAGTGTAATGTGGGACTGTGTAATGCACCTCTAAAATACTTTGTGTGCAACTTGAAGCATTTCTTCTCCTCCTTCATGTGACAAGGTATGGGGTTAGGCAGCAAATAGCTCTTCCAGTGCAGTTGCCTAGTTAAGTTCAATTCTCGAGTATGTGGGTGAGGTATGGGGCTGTATGGTGGGAGCTGGATTTTTTTTATTATTATTATTTTTTCTTTTTTTTTTTAAGTGGCTCTTCTTTTGCCAAGCCTTGCTTCTGTGAAGGCTCCTGTGTAGGAGACTGCAGAGCAATGTAAAATGTACAAGCCAGAAATAATTTCTTTATATTAACTCCCTCTTTTCCCAATCCCCCCTTCATATAGACGTACATAAAACCTAACCTCTTAAATTTTGCTCTTCATAAGAATAAATAGTTTTTTGTATATAAATTCCCTGTATTGGGGTGAAGTGCCTGTTGTTGGACTATCCAAAAATGTAAACAAATCATCTGTAATACATCATTTTTACTGACAGCTATCTGTTTCCTTTTGCATATATTGTTATAGTAGATTAATACAGCTGCCATGCTAGGCTATTCCAGCTTGCAAGAGTTAAATATAGCCATCTTCTGCACTGAAATACACTTCTAACACCTGCAGGAGTCAAACTGGGTCTGTTACTGTATTAAGATGGCAAACCTAACACTGAAGTGACCAAATAAAATAAGGGTTAGTTGGATCATCCTCAGCTCTTTCAGAGAAGTAGATGGTAAAATAATTTAAATGAGTGTTTTGCTGGCAAACTCCTTATTTCACTTAATCTGTCCACTTCTCCCATACCCAAGATGACTTGGGGTTTAAACTTGTGTTTGAAGTGGTGGTCTTAGGGATAATACAGAGGTCCAATTCTCTTCTCCTCCCCGCCCTCCCAGCCTTCTCTCCTGGTACTGATGACCGTGCAGGTTACTTCCCCCCCACCCCCTGTTACTGCCTAAATTCATTTGCAACCCAAGTAAGCTAAGAGCAGTTTGTATCAGGAGTAACTGAGTGCTTCTGAAAAGCTGGTTTCTGTGAACAAAGCTGCTTGAGAAATGACAAAAATATGAAAAATGAGTTGAGGGGACAAGTTTATTAAATAACCATAGAGTTAAGTCAGTATAGCTGAACTGTTGAATAAAGATAGGAAAAGAGAATAAGATGTTTTTTCCATCTTCAGCTCTGTTTGTTTCTATTAATCATGAGGTGTAGAATATTGTGGGTTGTGGGTTTGTTTTTGTTTTTTTTAAGCCAGGTGTTTGTATATAGGGAGATTAGAGCTTTGTAGACTTTATGCAAATGCATTTTTGTTGTATATAGAAATGCTCCATTTACTTCTAGTGGTGGGCTTGTCTTGTTTTTTTAGTTCAGTTTGAAAATACACCTATTGTGTATAGTGAACCAGAATGAGAAAGTACCATATTTTTCTTCCATTCACTGAATGAAAATTGTAGGGATAATATCTTATGAGAAAACATTCTGTAAGGATTTAAAGAAAAAAACCTGTGTATGTACATATACCCTGGGTAACCCACAGCAAGAGTCTGTCTTCTAGCTGGCTAAAAGATTGCTGATGCTGCTGTTCACTGCTGATGCTCAAAGTTTGGAGAAAAGCCTAGAAGACAGGAAAAGTTCTGGCAGAATGTCACTAGTCTTGAAGGACAAGCATATGATCTGACTGAGTTCTGAGCAAAATGTAAAAACCTGGTATATTAAATATATTAATGAATGATTATCAACTGAGGCAGGTGCCCATCTAGTGTTAGTGATTCACTTTAAGTCAGTATGATGTCATTTCACTTGTTTTAATATCATGACCTGGAGGTTATTGCTAATGAATTTAATAAAGGGTGATTATCCCTTATGAAATGTACAACTCTTATCTAGAGAAAAGAATGCAAACCATATGGTCTTACCGAATAGTCTAAAAAGATGTTATTTATTTATTTACACTCTCCAAAAAGTTCTCATTAAAGCAAAAAGACATAATAAAAGGTGTCCAGAAATAAGATGAACTCACTCTGAAGGTGAGACTCAGGTAAAAGTGAAACTGCTGTGGAAAAAGTACTGAGAAGAGTGATTCTCATCTCTGTCCAGCTGGACACTGTTTGCACTCCTGAAAGATAATGTTATTACTCATAAATTTCATTAATGGACATGTGACTGAAATGACATGTGGCTGTGGTAAGAGGGTCTAATGTTTATAAATATCTCAACTTTAATAAAATCAATTTGGAAAGTAAAGTGTAATAACTAGATTACAGAAGCCTATCTCTTTTTTTAAGTTAAGTGTATGTGTTTTGGGGTTTTTGTTTGTTTTTGTTAAACAATTTTCCTGTCTCTTCTTTTCTCTTACAGGTTGCTTTTGTTGTTCTAGCGTTTTTAGCAGCTATGTTTTGTTCTTATCCCAATCCAAATCAGGACAAGTGCCCTGGAAACTATACTCATCCACTTAAAGTGCAGACTGTCATAATCATTGCAAAAGTAATTTTATGGATTCTGCATGTCTTTTTTGAACGATACATCCATCACCACCACAGTAAAGTCAGAAGCAGAGGTTACTTCTCAATCTATCGATCAACAAGACATCTAAAAAGGCTTCCACTGGTGATACACTCTACAGGTGAAATGAGCTGTTGTTTACCTATGTGTCTGGGGGGGGTTCCTTCTCTTGTAAAGCTTTGAATTCTGTAATGATAAAAGCACTGACTGAACAGTTGATCATATCTTTTATGAACTTCTAAAATTCTACCTGCAAACTTATTTACAAATGCTATTTATTTTAGTCTGATGGACCTCCTGACTGACTTTTCTGGACTGCTAGATATATGTTGTAAAGAACTCTTCTTAGTAGCATGTCCACAAGTGTGAGGTAGAATTTAGTCACTAGCAGTTTCCAACCACAAAATGTTCAGCCAGCAAGATCTGTTTGCTTGATGATAGTCTTGATCTGCATACTTGCTTGTCTAGTTGGATATGTGGCAAGACCACTAATCCTTCCAAGAAGTGTACTGCCTGATTTATAGCATGAACCCTCTTCATTCCTCATGCTCAGCATTTTCAGTAAAAAACAGACGAATTGCCTATTGCTCAGCAGCTGTCTGCAACTAGCAAAGTGAATAAATCTCTAACCATAAGGTGAGCTAAGTGGCATTCAGCTCAAACTCTGCCTGTCTCCTTCTGTTTTCTATGGACAGTGTGATGTGTGGTGGTGTTCTAACTCTGTATATTCTGTGCTTGCACTGGCCAGTAAAAGCTGAAAGAAGTGTTTCAACACGTAGCTGCTGTCGCTTTTCTAAAAGAAACTACTTCAACAGATCTAAAACTTGTCTAAGTTGAGGAGGGTTTTCACATAGGAATGTCAGGATACAAAGGAAGCATGGTGGCTTTTGCACTATTTTTTGCCTCTTATAATCACCACCTCCCTACTGTAAACCTTCTGAATAACTGGAGTAAATTTTTTTTTTTTTCCCACCAGCCTTGGTGGGTTACATGGTCTTACTTTGTATAAAACCCTAGCTTGCTTCCCACCCAATCACTAAAAGACCATCTAGTCAACCTGATTGTGCAAAACTTCAGGTTATGGCCACTAGGTAGAGCTCTGAAGATAAAGATGTTTCTTAGGTGCAGTGACAAGATCAGTCTACAGCTTTTGGGAGAGAGTAAAAGGCTTGTTTCTGCCTATTGCAGTAAAGTCTGGAATATTTAACTCAGCCCTGCATTCTGTCTTGGATGTAGTCTATTTCTCCACACCAAACTGTGGCCACATGTAAATGTTCAGATGCAGTAAGTTTGATGCAAATCTAATTCAGAAGGCAATGAGCTCCATTACTATGAACTCCTGCCACACTAATAATTCCTGCAGATATGCTTCCATCCTGACAGTTCAGTTGCCTAACACAGTATGAAGGAGAACTGTATAATCCCCTAACTACTTTTATGGTCTTAATACATGTAGTGCTTTATTAGACTGGCTGTAAAAAAACTTTAACAGAAAAGAAAAGAACATTTCACGTGCTGTGTCAGAAGTATGCTGTGGAGAGAGGGTATCTAAAGAATTTGGAACACTTGATTGCAGCCCACAGAACTTCTTAAGCAAGAATATTAGATAGATAACTCTAGACCTTTTGAGATATAGATCTTATTCTCCATGATTAATTGTGCTCATTTCAGTTTAACTTTCAGTAACTTGTAAGTGCTATAGTAAAACTAGGCAACTGGAAGCCTATGCAAGTTATCTCCTTGTGAAAGGAAGGTGGTTGTTTTTGTCTTTTTGGTTTGTTTAATGTTAGTCTCATTTAAATACACTCAAATTCACCACTTGTAGGGAGATACCCTCCTACTCTGAATTATGACTGAAATGATGTCCTAAGAATTTTAAAAAATTAAACTACCCACACCAGTTTTTTTTTTGGGGGGGGGGAATGGCAGCAGCAACAAGGCAAGAAACAGTTTAAGGCCATGCATGTTTTATATTAGGTATTTCTAGTCCATTCCCTTCACATCTCCTTAAGTCGGAAAGATCCATAAGAAAACCTGCAATTTTGTACTATTAAACACTGAAATGGAATCTCATTTTACAACCAGCAGCTGTGAACTGGCATCACCTGCATTAAAGACATTAACCAAAGTGGCAAGTATGGGATGAGCTGGAAAAGTATTATTGAAATATTTCAGATACTGGGGATGAGAGAGTGGTAAGTTATTTTCAACAGTTAATAAGACTGTTACACCTGAAAAATGTATTTGTCTTCTAGGAAATGCAGCTCTGCTTTTGATCCTGTCAGCCCAGCATTCCTTTCCTGATCACAGCAAAGTGTACCTGTATCTTATCCTGGGAGTCCTGGGCCTGGAGCTGATCAGTTCACTGACATGCTTAGTGATTTACACAGGTGAGAGTGGCAGTTCTTGCCTCAATGAGCAAGATGTGCAGTAATAGCTCACAGAGTATGGCACAGTACTTGGGGTACCCCAAGACATTTAACTGCAAGTATAATACAGAATGACTCTGTGGCTGTAGAAGGAGAGCTAAGGCTAGCCTGAACAAAGGGGAAGGCTGTCAGACTTGATTTGGTCTCTAACTGTTGCCAGATAAAGCTTTGTTATCTCAAAGCTGCTGATCCAGTGAAGTGGTGAGAAATGCAGAATTGTTGCAAAGTATCCTGTGATGCTGTGCTTTTTCTTTTTTCTTTTTTTTTTTTTTTTTTTTGGTAGTTTGTTGTGAAGCAGCAAGAGCTGGCTTTATCAGAACTGCTTCTGGGATTTAGATGTGGAACTTGAGCTTATAGTGTGATGTGCCTCTGTCTCCAAACCTTTAAATCTCTTCTTTTTTTGTTTCCCTACTCCCACCTCAAAAGATCAAGATCCTCTTTGTCACTATAATGGAGCAATCCTCTTTAAAGAATTTTTAAACTTTTTTTTTAAGAATCTGTGCTAACACTAAAATAAGATATTGCCTCATAAAATTGTGATATATTATTTTGTACTGTCACTGTTGTCTTGTAAGGTTATCTGCTGATGGTTTGGTGTAACTTATCAAGACTTGTTAAATCTTTCTGTTAAATCATTGCTGTAGTATCTAAAATACCAATTAATAAGTGTTTGAACCAAATAGTTCTCTCTAATCTCATCTTAAAAACTACTTGGGTTTATGTCTTGCATGAACTTGAATGCAAATAACTTAACTGAGCTGAAAAAACACTGAAGAGGTACGAGACAGTAAAAATGCAGTTATGTCTCTTGTTCCAAGAGACCTAGAGGCGCTCAATGTTACATCTGCATCTAAGTGATATGGAGTTCTGATCCTGAGTTAGATGCTTCATGTTCCCTCTTCTGAGATGCTGCTTTCTGGTTATTTATAGCTACAAACAAGGGGATGGTGACAGCCTAGCTAAATAGGCTCAGTAGCACTGGTTTCTCTGGTGAAAGAACAGATGGGCAAAACTTAATAGCTGGCTCCTGACTTATAATCAAACAGGAGGAGGATGGAAATGCCTCATTCAGTACTGCATGGAGCTTAAAACTTAAGCAAGAGCCACTTCTATGCTAGTCAGTGTTTATCCTGAAACCATAAAAGAAGTCCTAGATTACTGATAATTAATCTCGGATGCCTTTCCTTTTGGAAAGGAAAACTTTGGTGCGACCTTACTAATGTAATGGCATGCTAAGAAATATTGCTAAGTGAATTGGTCATCTTGGAGGTAAAAGCTAGTCTTGACTCTCCTGTAACAATATTGAAATCAAAATACACCAGGAAATAAGATCCCAGCTCTAACCTACATTCTGCACCTATAACTGTGCAAAGGCCTGAATCCTATAGGCTTGTCGGGTATTCCCTTGATTAGACCAGTGTTGCCCAAGTAGACTAACTGTCCTTCAGAGTTATGGAGACTGATGAGAAGGCATAAGCATAGCAGTTCTAGAGAATTAATCCAAGAGTGACAGAAATCATTCTTTCCTAACATAGGCATACTTACTTTCCTGGGAAACAGAAAAATAGAGGTAAGTTACAAAGCTATAACAGGAGTTCAGGAATTCCAGTGAAGCATTATTTCTTACCCTGAAGCCCGAAAAGAGAAGTACATTTGAGCCCTGTAGCTCAAAAGGAGAAGTACATTGTTTATCTTTTTATCTTGGTTAAGAAACACAACTTCCACAACTGGAAGGAAGTTGGCCTCTGTAGTAAGGTCTGAGCCTGGGCTTCCATAAGAGCTGCCAAACTACCTTCCTGCATACCTGTCACCAAAAAATCTTGCTTCCTAGCTTGTATTACCCTGGTTCCAGTACTCATCAAATGGCTCCATTAACCAGCTTATACTAGAAAGTTGTGGGATGTTTTGTTTCCCAGATGGATGAGCTGAAGGAGGCTTGAGAAAGGGGTCCAGTGAGTGCTGGAACAAAGGCGGGACAGAGTTGCAGTGCTAGGAAGGAGCAAGGCTTTCCCTTCTGGCAACAGTGTGTTGCCTTGCTTCCTCAGCAGCCCTAAAACCACAGTCCAAGCCTCCTTCTCTAAACCTTGATGTGCAAAGACAGAGTTAATTTTAATGGAATTTAGCACTTGCCTCAAGATCAGAGTGATCTCTAATCTCCCTAGATTGCCTTTTCCAATCTTGTTTTCCATCCCAATACATGTTGAAGTAAAGCTAAGAGACTGCCTGCATGTCTGTATTTTGTGTGTAGTGGTGGTTTAAGTGTCTTTACATTAAGCTAAAGCTGTTCTGAGGCAAAACAAATGTATTTGGTCAGTTTTGAAAATAGCATGGGAGCCTGTGGTTAATAGTGGCCATCAGATTTTTCCGTAAGACAGAGCAGACGGTGACTGGAAACATTAAGCCTCCTTAGTTGGATACTCTAAGGGGAGCCGTTTACTCACCGTTTGAGTGCCCCTCTCCAAGGAAAGCACTTAGTAGATATCACTTGCTGTTGAGATAATGTCAGCTCATGTAGCTCTGCAACTAAAGGAGCAACACTTGGTGGGAGGGGAGGAGGTCTAGGCTCACTTTACACTAGAAACTAATGATGACAAACCTCTCCCTTGTGTTAGTTTGTTTACCCTGAAAGCTTTTGGGGACGGTAGTGTCAGTGTTCATACATGCTGTTTCTCCCCTGTGGAACAATTAATTCTAAACTATTAGAGTGAGATGTAAATACTTATCTATAGCAGGTTTATGTACCTGATTTCATTTTGTTTAAGTAGTACTATATTTAGTGCCTCACAAATGAAAGTGGAGGGAAATTCTAGGGTTTTCTTTTTGCTTATTGGAGCATTTTGTGAATTGTGTGATGTATAATATCTTGTGAAGTACAGCTGTCCTTAATCTCCAATCAGCAATATATATAAAATATATATCAGGAAAAATATATATATTTGCTGATATATGTATATTGAATGATATATATTGAAATCTACATGGAATTGTTCTGAATGACCTATAGTAGGCTTGACATTTACCTCACTTGAAAGATTTATATATGTGCATGGACCAAAGTATGATATAGAGAGCTCTAAATGTCAGTTTAATATGTTAAGTTCATTGATAGGATAGGGGGTCAAGCTTTCAAAGGTTTACTAAATATATGTATTTAATGGCTTTTTCCTACATACTTTTAATATTACTTGAATAGAAGACTGACATTCCCACAAACAAAGCATGTTGGAAATTCCTCATCTATTCCTCCGTGGCTTTTTGTAGAGGAATACCATCACAGAAATAACTAACCTTTGAGCTTAACTTGTAGCTAACCTCTGGAGGGCCTTGCATTGTTTTATCAGGGTGGCCTGTAATAAACCCTATCACATTATTGACTTGTAAGGACAGTATTTCTCTGCATTTATGTGGATTTCTCACAGAGCCAGACTGTCATGTTTTTAGTAGTGTTAAATGCATTTCTTCACAAGCACCCCGACTACAGAGACCAGAATGTGCATTCTGGATCTCTCCAGTATACTCCCTTTGTTATTCAGTATCTGATATGGAATAGCTTCAGATGTTTTCAGCTTCCATCCAGAAATAATGCAGAGGGTACCTGCAGCTTCTCCCCATTCCATGTCTGTTAAATTTAGTTTTAAACCTTATTCATGGATACCCAGGAATGACTTCCATCTTTGGTAGCCAACTGTGTGAGGTGGAGGCTGACCACAAAGAGCCTCTTTGGTCTGAAAACCTCATGGCTTGCTGTAGAAAGTCTGTTCTAGTTTTAGAGCAGGCAGACAAGCTGCTGCTTCATAGCAGATAGTCTAGTTAAAACAGTATTAATCAAAGTGTTTAAACCAGAAGTTCTAACCTAGATACTAGTATCAACCTTTACAACTTTTTTTTTTTTTTTTGCATGTTGCTTAGTTATGGCCTGAAATCAGAGACTGAATCTCCATTCCATCTCACAGAATCACAGAATGGCTGTGGCTGGAAGGGACCTTTAGAGATCAGCTAGTCCAACCCCCCCTTCTCAAGCAGGATCACCTAGAGGAGGTTACCCAGGACCCTGTCTGGACAGCTTTAGAAAACTTCCAAGGATGAAGACTCCACAACCTCTCTGGGCCACCTGTGCCAGTGCTCAGTCACCCTCACAGTAAAAAAGCTGTTCACTGCTCAAAGGCAACTAAAATTTCTTCCTCCCTTAGATGACAGACTAAACTTTGACTGCAGATGTTAAGCAGTATTTTCAAGCTTCCCCATTCAGATCTTCACTTGTGGTGTTCTGAGCATCAGGACAGAAAGGAAAACATACTTTCTAACTTAACAAAGCCAATTCAGAGATGAGTGGAGACTTGATTCTACTTTTTCTTTCCACCCTTCCCACTCCCCAGATTCCCTTATTGCCTTTCTGTCACCTATTCTGAGGCAAGCTCATGTTAATCTGTTACGGGGTTTTGTTTTTAACTTGGAGCCTGGTGATAAAGCTTTAATTTTTTTGTTGTTGTTGCTTTTCCAATTACTTTATGAAACTTCATTGCAGTGAAAATAAGCAACTTCAATCGTGCAAAGCCAAGACCTGATATAATTGAAGAAGAAAAGATGTATGCTTACCCCAGTCACATTACCTCAGAAACAGGATTCAGGTGAGATCTTCTGTATTAATTTTCTCATGTGTGCAAGTCTAGTCAACCATGGTATGCAGGTAATGATGACTAAAGTAACTGCATTAATTTCTGTACAGACTTATGTACAGTCTTAAATCTGTCAGCCAAAATAGAGGTGGGGATACTAGTTCTTAAGGAAATTATGCATTAAAGCTGCTATTTTACATGCACAAATGAGAAGTAACGAAGTTTTATGCTTCCTACGTAGTATGGCAATTTGTTATGATACAGAAATCTTCAAACAGAAGGACAAATGATTTGACCATTTGTGGCTGGTTACATGAATCTTTAATGTGCTATAAATAACTGTGCTTACTCTGTTTTAGTTGACTTTATATGGGAGTTTGAGGAGAGATACTGGTGTGTTGCACTGTTACTTAAAGTATGCCTACAGAAGCCTAGCTTCTTCAACCAGTTCTTTCAAGGGAATGTATTGTCGCATATTGATAGATGAAGAAGACAGCTTTGCAGCTTTGTTCTGTGCCAGCAGTTCAACATGTGATTCTAGCAAGGGATTTGGAGTATGTTTCCAGTTTGGGAAAGAATTTTAAAGGTGGATGTGACTTTTAAGAGGAAAGGAAGCTGTGAATGAGACAAAGTTTTCCAACATTAATCTTGCAAGCACTGAGGCTTGCTGCTTGTTTGTTTTCCTTTGTTTTCCTTTGGTCAAGCAGTCAGAAGGTACACAGCGTCCAGTTGCTGAAATGAGTCTGGTATGGCTAAACAAAAAACAATCACAAAACTAATTTAGATTTCTATATAAGAATATATTTCCAAATTTTCTAGTACAGCGTGACTTGCTTCTGTATGTCTTAGTAAAACAAGTTCAACTGCTGAAGTCTAGAGATGACTAATACTTCAGTACTTCCCCAGGTGTCACAAATGCAACATACACATGGGTTCATGGAACTTGGAAGTAGAAGTCCAGGATACAGGAAGGCTTTAGAGTTGTCTTGATTGTCTTGATACAATGTCTGACTTCCATCTTGATATAAACACTGGTGAATGCATGGGGGACCTCATTCCTTCCTCATTCACCTTCTCCCCTGAGAAACCCTCAAATGCCTAGAGAACAATTCTGCAACAATGTGGAGACTGGCTGAGGAAAAGAGACTGATCTTTTGATTAAAAAGGGTGCAAACTTCCTGTGAGAACTGATTGCAAAACAGTTATTTTAATTCAGGTCTATACAACTCTGACTCCTCCTTTCCCTAGAGATTTAAGGTCTATTGAAAAGTGAATCCTGTCAGCCCTGCAGTTGACCCTGGTTCTAAGAATGTTTTTTGAATCTCATGACCTCTGCAATCTAAGCTACTGATTATGAGCTCTTCTGGTGCTTGAAGTTGGTAGTGTAACTTACTGGTTAAGGCTGCAAACTTTTTATTTACAAGACTTTTTTTTCTTTTCAGTTTAGCAACAGTAGTGTTTTTTTAATTGAACCTAAGTGTGAGGGTTGTTTTTTTTTAACTCAGCTTTACTTAATGCTAGTGTCACTAACCCAGTTTAATGGGAACATGTATGAAAGCTGAAGATATTCTAAGCTGAGACTGAGCTGTATGTGAGTCTGCAAAGGAGTGGAGGTCTGAAATATCACAAATGTTAGGTGCTGATGCTGTTAAAGTATTGTGACAGTATCACTATCAATAAATGTTACTGTAGGCTAATTGCTATCTGCTACTGAAGAAATTGCTGTCTTAAACTGCTTATGATGTCTGTAGCCAAATAAAAATGTTACATCTGCTTAAAAGAAGCTTGCTAATATAATCAGAAAAGGTGTCATGGGTTTCTTGCTTGGTATGATACTAGCATGTAGTCTGGCTTACTCTGTTTTACAAACTTAATGTCAGCACACCCATACTACAATAATTCTTCTGTAACTGTCTAGCAGAAAATATCTAGCTATTACTTATGAAATATGGCACAAAGTTAGCCAACCCTTTTTCTTTTCCTGCCCCCTCATGCAAGATTCAGGTTAAACATGTAAGTATTGTAGGCTGCCTCCTCCCTGAAAAGTCATCAAGATCAACAAAAGCAAAACTGAAGGAAGCGAGTTGTCAAAGTCAGTAATTAGCTCTGATCTTTCATATGTTACAAGGCTTCCATCTTTTATTTAATAACCATATTCACTTTCTTGTTTTTTTCAAGGGAAAATTCAAGTTTAGAAGAGATAGTTGAGAAGCAAGGAGATGTAATCGAGTATCTTCAGCGACACAATGCACTGCTTAGCAAGAGACTATTGGCACTAACGTCACAGCAAATCAAAACTTAAAATCATTTGGAAAACTGCTGCTGCAGCTCAAGAGGAAACATAAAGCAACCCAAGTTGTACAGATGACTCTACTTCATGAGATGACTCATCTTTCACATTTTGAAGTAGAAGTCTGTTAAGCTGGAAGTGAGTTCTGCATATACTGTAAACATGTTACAACTAGACATATTCTGGCACTACCCCATTCCCATCCCCCAGTCATCAATTCTGAAAAGATATTCTGGAGGTTCTGGAGTTTTGAGGATTTTTAATTCCTAATAGGTTAAAGTTGGACCTGAGGTAATGGTTTAACTTTCTTCAGTTGTTGCTATTATTTAGCACTGTTGTAACCTTTAAGCTTCAAACTACCAAAATATTTTATATTTCTAGAACACAAAATGTTTTCTAGAAAATCAAGTTTTGCAGAGGATGTCTTCTCAGTTGAAGTTTCCACTGGCTGAAGCTGAGACTAGGTGTGTTCTATCACTGAGTCTTGTTGCTTCCAGTTATTAGCAGTGGTGTACCTCAGTAATCCTATACGAAGTAGATACTTGGTTTCTAGATCTGTCTTGTTTTCTCCTTTGTCAAGAAAATGAATGAAACTGTAGCTGATGCCAGTGGGGAAATTTGACACACAGTTTATGACTTTTTTAAAAGCACTGGGTGCACTAGAATGCCACATCTCACCTCTGAATGTGTGGTAGGTAACAATGTCATGATAAGCAATTTGAGCAGCTGTTCAGAATTCTGGCTTTAAAACTCCTAAAAGGGATCTCCAGGGCTGTTGACATTCCTGTTGCTAGAATTTGGTATTAGTTAATACTAAACAGGACTCCTACTTTGCATATTGAATTAACTTGAGGCAACAATGTTTAGAAACTCTTTTTATTAAACTGACCAACTCATGTTGAACAGGTTTGAACTCCTAGGATTGTGCAGTATGAAGTTAGATCCTGTTAAAGATGCTATCACAATTACGCACATGCTGGCTCTATACTTTGTGACTCTTCAAAAATGTCAGCATCCTGATTCAAAAGCTAAAATATGTACACAGGTGACAAAAACTCTAGCAGGAGACAGAACTGAAAAATTGTTTCTCAAACTTCTAGAACACCTTACACTTCAGGGATTTATTGGGAAGGCTAGTCTTTCGGCTTGAACCTTGCTGTCTTGGATAGCAATAGCATGTGCCTGCCCACCCGTTCTCCTTCACTGGTAAAAGAACCATTCTGTTCTCAGTACTACTTTGTCTACCAATGTAGACCAAGCCAATATCTCTGTAGAGATACTGGATGATCACTCTTCAAAACAAGAAGAAGGCTCAAATGAGGAGTGGTCTTGTAGGAATATAGAAAAATCAAAAGAAATGACTCCATTCTATTTTGATCCTGGGACATATCTTTAGAAATCAGTTGTTTACCTGTTTAGTGTGTAACAAACACATGATTTGTCTGGTTTGAAGGAAAACAATGGATTTTGGAGACTTTGCTGCTATTCAACACTAAACTCTGTTCCCCTCTAAATGTTGTTTCTTGAAAATGCAGCCAGGATTTTATTATAAACTTGAGGGATACAAATATTTTTGGTTTTAGAACTCAGGTTTTGGTGTGATTGTGAATATCAATTTATATAATTTCTATGAAAAGCATACATGTGACTGTGAAGTTTACGCACAATAAATGCAACTAAGGAAGAGCGTGAATTCTATCATTACTAAGATCCTATTTTCAATACCCTAGAACATTCATCTATGAAGAGTTACAGGTTGCCAAGCCAAACAGCATTTTAACTTTAAGCTCTTACAGAATCACACAGAATGGTTGAGGTTGGAAGGCACCTCTGGAGATCATCTAGTCCAACCCCCATGCTTAAGCAGGGTAAATGAACTGAAGGCTGGGATGACTGAACTTGCTTACTATGATATAACTTCTCAGTTAAATCTTCTTCTTGAGGGGAAGGCTGTAAATGGGATGGCAAGAGTTCTCAGGAAAGTTGGAACTTTAGACCAGTAAGCCTGACATGCTTACCAATCAGATGAGTAACGGTCATTCTAAAAAGTAGAATTGGGGGACATGCAAGTCAGCATAACTTTTTAAAGGGAAATTCTGCTTTATGGAACTCAACAAGTTCTATGAGGAAAGTAATAAGCTTTTTGCTGAGAGAGGTCTGACTGATAGTCTGCTTCGATTTCCAAAACTAAAACTTCAATAAAGTTCCTTAAAGAAAGTAAGCAGCTTTAGGGTTAGAGGAAAGGTGCTATCATGGATAAATAGTGGGTTACAGATGGGAAAGAGGCAATAAGAAGCAGAAGATGAGAAGTACAATTCTGCAGGATTCTGTGTTCAGCCCCAGGCTATTCAACTTAGTGGCAAAAGACTGGGAAAGGATGAACAGTGAGGCTTGCAGATGTTACTGAATTACTGAGCTTAGTACAGATGAGAGGTTGCCACTTAAAAATACTAGAAGGTTGTTAGAAGACTGGTTGATAAAATGACAGATGAAATTAAATATTAATACAAGTGTGCATTGGAGGTGGGACAAAAAAGCTGAATTTTATATAAGAAGTGATGGGATCTGGGCTTACTGTTAACTCTTCCTGTTACTGCTGAAAGAGTAGTGTTGTGTGGTTTTTTTGTTTGTTTTGTTTTGTTTTTGTTTTTTGTAATTGATGTTTTCATGAAATCTGTCAGTTCAATGCTTGGTAGTTGTCAAAAAAAATTAACAGCAGATACATTAATGTATGCCTGTGTTGTAATAATATGCACAGTTGTAGGTCCCCAACCCAAAAATGATACAGTAAAACTAGAAGAGGCTTATAGGTATTCCAAAAAACATTGAAGGTATGACATCACACCTTCTGTGTGACGAATGCTGAAGTAAAATAGGAGGACTGAAATTTGACAAACTGCAAATTGCATATAAAAGATGAGTCCAGACTGACTGCTCCCTAGACCTCCCAGTGCACGAGGCAGGAGTCACTGAGTGATGCCAGCAGGTTCAGCAAAAGAAAGGGGGGAGGGGGAGGGGAAGAAAAGCTTCCTCACTCGTGGAACTCCTGGCCACAAAATGTTTAAAGGTGGAAAATCTGCATCATTTCTGAGGCAACTGAACGAGTTCATAGAACACCTTTAAGAACAATAGATCCCAAGATACTGTCTCTGAATTAGGAGTATTATGGATAGGATATTATGATACGGTGAAAGAATGGGATTACGCTGAAGAAGTTTCAGTGCCTTTTTTGCCTCTTCCTAGACCACAGCTGGGGACAGGATGATGGAGTAAATGGACTTTTGAGCTGAATAGTGCACAGTTCTGTATGGTGTGGATCCAGGTGAAGAAAACTGTTCCAAATGGTAGTCTGTGCAAACTTTCCATTATTCTGAAGTCTTAACAGAAATGGTAGAGTGCCTGGCTGATAAGATTAGCCAAAAAACATGCTGTGATCAGACAACACAAGTCTGTTTGCTGGCTTATAGAGCCCACTGTAATTTGCAGAATGACATCTGTATTCATGTTTTCATTAATGCGCTTGGTGTTCCTGATAATGTCCTTGGAAACAAGTCATTTTTGGTAGAATTTCAGTTTCGAGGAACCAGTTGCTAAACTCTTGGTGTTCTTCAAGCTCAGTAGTTGCCATTACTTACACACACACACGCGCGCACACACACACACACTCTTTTGTAGTTATGGCAAGGTTAGCTTTTGAAAATAAGCTCATTTTGAAGCTCATTGTTTCTAATGTCTCTTTCATGGATAAGTGTCTTTCTAGCATACTTCTGGCCATTTTTCCTGCCACTCTTGGAACTAGGTTGCATAGTGTAGAATAACCTGACTGTATTTTGAGGGAATCAGTCCTACTGATGATTTCTCCTTCAAGACTGATTAAGAGGAAAAATGCAGATTAACTGGCAGTATCCTTTTCTCCTGTGAGCTGTACGTACAACCACAGGGAGGCTGCAGCTGGAAAGCAAGGTGCAGCTCCCCTGTGCTGCCCTAGGCAAACCAATGATGAAAGGCAGGCAACAACCACCCAGCATTTTTTCTAGATTTATTGTAGCTCCATTGTGTCTCCTTTTGCCGCCTGTATCTTTAAGCTTCTGAAAAAAACCGCACTTTCCGCACTCGCAGTGCTCAGTACTTGCTCCCTGCTTTACCGCGGAGCCGCCGCCGCCGCTGCCCCGCCAGGTGCGCTGTGACGTCAGGGGGCGCCCCGTGACGTGGCTCATGGGCGCGCTGCATGCTGGGCGTTGTAGTCCCGCCCGGGGGGGGGGATGCGGGGGGCGGCGGCGCCGTCCCGGTGCTCTTGCCGGCTGGAAAGGCGCTGCCCCGCGCCTGGCTCAGAGGATCCCGGTGGCTTGCAACAGCGCAGCAAGAACATAACCAAAAAGAATTAACGTTTCTTAATATGTGACAGCTCTATATGAAAAAAATATATCATGTGTTTTATCTTTATTTCTTGTTATTCAGTTTCTACCCTGCTAGCTTTTGGTTTCTGTAGAAAAAAATGTGTATGTTTTTCAGGTTTGGAAAGATCTTGGACCACCAAGCCAAACATAAAAGATTTAGGGCTGCCCCAAAATGTTCAGATTGGGGGGGGGGGGAGGTTAACTTTTTTTTTTTTGATTAAACTACTGCAATGTGCTAAACACTTTGTACACTTTGTATGCATTCAAGAAAAGACATTTTGGTAATCTCTTGTGTATGGCACATTGTATGTAGAGGAAAAATTCCCAGTTGATACTTGTGTTCTGTTACTGAATAGTTTGTAGTGGAAATTATTTTTCTGTTTAAACACGTCTAGTATTTCACCTCACAAAGGATATCACTGACTGGAAAGTACATTGACCAAATGTTCATGTTTTAAGCTTCTGTGTGAATATACAGGTAAGCAGGCTTACCCTGTAGGTCATATTTAATCTAAAAGTAATGCCAAAGAGGAAAGGCACTTGGGTAGCAAACAACCTTGAGGTAACACGAGACATAAAAAAGCATCATGAGCACTGGAATTAAGCTTTTAAGCATTATTACTAATAAAAACTTATGTGGCAATGTTCCTACTGTTGGAGTTTTTTCCCCACTTGGCAAAAATAGTTTGCAGCTGATCACTAGCAACAAAGATAAAGGCCCTCTACAGCTCTAAGAGCTTGGTATGCTAATTATACCTGCCTGATGGTACTCAAACAGCTGAAATTTACTTACCACACTAATTCCTGCCCTGATCAGTGTTGATATAAATCTTATGTGACCCTTAACAAAATTTGGCTTTGTGTATATAGATAGGTATTTATAGCATATGCATGTGGCATAAGGGAAGTATTTCCAGTCTTTATTCTTCTATAATTTCCTTTTTTCCATACTGGAAGGGGAAGAGGTGAATTGTTTATTATCCTTTGGGAACATACTAATCTGCTGTTTCTCACCACAGCCTTACATTTACCTCCATTTCCTGTTGACCTGCTATTGTATCATTTTGTACTTCATTCTAAACAGCTAATGTAATTTAAAGACTTAATGAAATGGAGTTTCAAACAAGATTTAAAATTACCTCACGTAAACTCATTCTTTTCTTGTAGATAGTTATTCCATACTTCAAAAACTGATGTTTTGGGTTTCAGAGTTTGAGGTTTGAATGTACCTTTGGATACCACCATTCTGAATTTAACAGACTACTTGTATTTGTACAAACCTCCTTTAAACATACATCCATACATGCACAAGGAGAATTCAGTCAATGCTGCTGTTGTAGCACTGCAGCCAAATGCTTTATGTTTATAAGTGTAATCACACTTTCTCTTGCAAACCTTTTTACCAAATGAAGCTTAGGTTATGCCAATTGCACAAATCGAGTGAAGAGAGTAACTTCAAACCTAGTCAAGGGTAAGTCCTGCTCAACTGAAAATCAGGACCTTTGAAGTCCTCCTCCTGCTGAAGTTAAATGACAGCACAATACTGTGCTGTGGTAGCAGCAATAGGCACTTAATTCAGCTGTGTAAGATTTTAACACTTCTAACACAAGTTTTTACATTGTATTCAACCTCTAAAGGGACAAGTTAGCAGACATCTTAGCTTCTTACTGCTTCAAATAGGACTACCTCCTTTGCTGCCAAAGTTGTTTCCTTGTCCTAAAATAAGGAAAGGTGATTTTCTTTAATTTGTAAGAACATTCTGTTTTCAAGGCCTAACCTAGTCTGAGTTAATTAAAAATCAGGCTTATTTTAGCCATGAAGACAATGCATAGAGCATCCTAGTGTAATCCTATTGATATCGTGATGCCATGTTAGAGCATGCTGTGATTGTACCAACGAGTAGTTTTAAAATAAGTTATTATATGGATTTTATCAGAATTAGTTTGATATTTTTAGAAAGGTAGAAAGTGTGAGGAAAATAGTTATTCATGTAAACATACATGTGTCAGAAACTGAGCAATAACTTTTACACATTGATCCCATGTGAATTTACAAGGAAATTAGACCAATTTTCCATTTTCTTTGGATACATAGCCCTTGACATCTGAAGAATGTAAAATTTAAACAGTGTACAAAGTTTATTTAAAATGAGACATTGAAATGTTATTTGAAGTGCATACTATTTTTTACAAAATATACAACCAACTAGCAAGTTTATAAACATATCTATCAAAGATCACAATCAATGTCTTTTACAAAGATTTTATGGTATCAACATTACTGAAAAAGAAGAAAGACATTCAAGATAATTTTGTAGAGACTGACAACTTCTGCTTCCTAGGACATTTCAGTACTTCTTGTTTTATTTTTCCATCTGCAAAGGAACATGCATATATAGCTCTCTGATAGGTAATTTAGGTTTTTCTTATTTTAGCAAAGCTAATTGAATAATTATGGTTATATAAAATAACCAGTGCCACACTGAACCCATATATTCATTCATAAGACATAACTGTTAAAGTTGCTTACTCTTCACCCTTCTTGCTTTTCCATACTCTTTGCCTTTACTTCTAAATAGAAAGATAGCCATGAATAGACATGAAAGGTAAGTTATAATGATAAAAATAGTTGCAATTTTAGTAGTACTATAGTATGGCTCTAGCTTTGAAAAACTGCTTTTTTCAAAACTCTGGGCATTTACCCGGATGAATTTTTGTTGCTGTATTGACAAGTTTAACCATTTTTCCATGGTACTGATGATTTTCCAAAGCTTGAGAACAGGGTCATGTTAAATTTCCATTTTTTTCTTTTCCTATACAGAGAACTCCTGTGAAGTTCTTCCAGTAGGAATATGGCAAGGTTTTGCATGGACACCTGCACTGATTAGAATATTTCAGTTATCCAGTTTTCTTGAATGCTGTTCTTTCACTTTCTTGTTAGAAATTATGTGTTGGGAGACAGAATAACTAATCCTCACACATCTTTACACAGTCCCCTCTATTTAGAAAAATCTTGCTATTTCAAGACTCGTGCAGTGCCTTAAAAATCTGGATGTGAGTTATTTTCAGGTTTGTTTTTAGTTTCTGTTAATGGGAGTTTGGCTACAATGTTTTGCCTTATCATATGTAGCAGGTTTGTAATTTCTGCTGATATAAAAAGGAGCTGTTAAAAGTATGTTTTTAAAAACAAGAAGTAAAATAAAAACTTTAAGTATTCTTGACCTCCAAGGCTGTAAAGAATGCCGTGTTTTCTGTTTGAAGTTCTCTTTCATTGTAACCCCAACACTGGGGTTGACCAGACAAAGGTTTCTTTTCAATGGTCTATTTTTATGCTCTATGTGTAATATTGTAGCTGGTATTTTAAGAAAACTACTATTAAGCAAATATCTGTATTACTGAATTTCCAAATATATTTTAGTTGTCTGGTTTGACAGCCCAGTTTAAGAAAACAAATGTTAGGCTCTGCAGTAACAGCTCATTAGACAGGAGGATGGGCTTGACCTTAAGGCCTGACTGGGGAGATCTGAGTTATCAGTTTTGCACTAGGCTTTGCATGACCCTTGGCTAATCTCTTATCTCTCTGTGCCTCAATTCTCTATCTATAGAGTGAGGGATAATAATACTGCCTTTGCTTTCTTATACTGTAAGCTCTTCCGTGTGGGAACTCTTACTACACATGAAGCCAGTATGATCGTTAGTGTGGTGCTGACTTTGGTACTATTACAGTAAAACCTTCTATGTTACTATTAAGGTAAATCCATAGAAATGTAATGTTAGGTATTAAAAACATATATTAATATATGAAAGTATAAACTAAAAATGGACTTTTACAGTTCTGTGCTGGAGTTTGACATTGTTTCACACTAAATACTTCCCCTACACGCAGCCTGAATTAAATACAGTCAATGACATGTACAATTTCTCTCAGTCTGAACAGTACAGACCATTAAGAATCTGCATGGACAGATCTTTCTTAATGCCACTAGATACCCATTTCAGGTGCTTGATGCTTCATTTAATCTTTAACTTTTACTGGCCATTATGAAATTCAAAGAATTTATACTGAATGTTTTAACCAGATAAGTTTCATGTACATCTTCCCCATCCCCACCCTTGTTCTCCCTCCCTCCACTTCTAGTCATGGGCCTTTGTTCCAAGTCTTTCAGAATGTGATATTCAAGACTGTTGAAAACTTTCTTTTCAGATGGACAGCTTCAATACAGGACTGTTGTATTTGTATCAGGTCAGCTGTTGTTGACCCAAACCTAGATTTATGACTAATTTCTCTGTCAGTGTAATTGTTGCAGCTTCTCATTCAAAACATGAAAAGCTCATTATGAATTTGCTGGGGAGAAAAAAAAAAGAAATAGCCATTAGTGAGAGATTTAGTAATCTAATGTCTTATAGAAGATGGAATATATTATTTCCAAAATACATGGTTGAAATTGGAGAAAGTTTTTCTTAATTGGGGAAACTGAAAAGGTTTTTTAAAAAAAAAAAAGGCACCAAAAGCAAGAAGGCCTCTAACATTAGATTTTCTTCCAGTTTTCTGTCATTTTTGCCTATGTAACTGATTAAAAAATCAAGTTCAATTGTTTCTCATTTCAAATGTTGTTGCAAAAAAGAGAGGCTATTATGTTCATCCCAGTTTCCAACCACCTGTTGAAATTCAGGATTAAGGGTCCATCCTATTTGCATCTGCAAATAGCTTTATCCATATGTACAACTGCATTGACAATCAATGAGATTACTCACATGAGTTGAGTTACCCAGGCATGTAAATATTTGCTGAATTAGGACCTAAAACTGGAAGGGAATGTAAATGTAGATGGTAAATCCTACTTAAGATAAAGGGCTGAGCACCCACAGTGCTAAATGAAGCTAACAGAGTTGGTTCAGGTGCCTGTCACCCCTCCTCCCCCATTCAAGCTTTATAGATTTCTTAATAGCTTTATGAGGCAGAATTATCTTTAACTACATGCCTATAAAATATATTATGAATTAATAAGTATACTGTTTTGCTTCATCAGTGACCTTTGTTACAAGAAATCAGCACCCCACAGGAAAGGAGATAACTTTAAGGATAGGTTTTAGCTTGATATTCTGTACAGAAAATAATTCCAGTGTAAGTGCACTATCATGCACACGTTGCAATCTCAAGCCAAATGCATTATAGTATTTCAGAGCACATTACAGAGAATGTAGATGTTCTCTGCACAGACAGTCTCCAGTCTATGGATGTTGGCTTGGGGGTAGGTATCTTAAACTTACTCTTAAGAGGAACTGAAGCAAGCCATTCAGTAGTGATTCAAGAAGTCTGTAGACCGAAATTCCACTGTCCCTATCGTTCAGCTCACTTGGTCTCTGCATGCTGAGTGAATTGATCTGATTGCTTATCTCGTTATGTTTACGCTTAAACTGATGAGAGATCTCATTTAATCTGTCTCTTGTTGAAATGAACACAGTGATGGGACATGACATTCAGTAGTAAAACATCCTTCTGGAACATCCCTCTTGAATATAAAACCTCAAAAATATTCTAGTCGCTGCTTAATTCTGCCACTCAGATGGCAGCAAGGCTGAGATTAAACTGAAGAGATGGCAATCTTTCTCCAGCCTCACAAATTTGCCAGTTTACCATCCCATATGCACATTCCATGTGTTTATAGGCCAGCACTTAAGAGTGGATGATACCTTTTTGAATGGTTGCTTGGGCAGTGGTGTGGCTTTTTAAACAAGGTAGTTACTGCACTGACGAGGCGCTTGGTATAGGATTGTTAAAAGTTGGACTTTGGTCTCCTTTTCACTGTGAACTGCTTAGTAAATTGAAACTTCTTGGTTCCAGAGTGTGGGTTCGGCACTTATTTTATTTATGATGCTGTCAAGCCTGGGGCTACAATATTATTTTGATATATAACTAGTTTAGAAGATGTGAAACTATTGACTGCATATTTTATTCATTCTTAAATTGCAAGAGAGGCATGGCCTCCTTTTGATGCCTTCCCTATTTACATATGCTACCTGTGTGCTCTTAGAGCCACTTAGTATTTGAATCTATATGCCCTCATAAGCTATAAAGCATTAATGTTTTGCACTTCTATGGCCTTTCATCCAAGGATCTCAAAGTCTTTTACGGACAATGATGAAGAATTACAGTCCCCTTTGAAGTGGGTAGACGCTGCTGCCTTCTGGTTACTGACAGGCAGAGTCCGGAGCCACCGAGCCCTGTCCGTGAGAGAGCCTAGAAATCTCGGTGCCTCGTCTCCAATCCTGCTACTGGTTTGTGCCTCCCTTGGTCATTACACCCTGGTTTACCTGGCAGCTTTGTCAAGAGTCTTAAATTTTTGTAGAGCGACACT
Organism: Apteryx mantelli; assembly: GCF_036417845.1. NCBI lineage: Eukaryota > Metazoa > Chordata > Aves > Apterygiformes > Apterygidae > Apteryx > Apteryx mantelli. The sequence continues at coordinate 42,787,127 of NC_089982.1, read as the reverse complement.
TCTTTCAATTTTATCAATTTGAGTGTGCTTCACCCTACCCAAGAGAAGCGAGCGTGCGTTTGCCCAGAGGGCGGTGAAGTGCAGGGCTAACGGTGAGCGCACCACGGCGGGACAGACATCCCGTGGGAAGCTGGGTTCCTGTCAAGGAGTTCAAGTACAACAAGCGCCCCATGTCTCGCCACACGTTTCCCCCAAGACCCTATTTTTGAAACAAATCACCGGGCCCAGAGACCACACGAAACCACGTCTGTGGTTTGGTCAGTAAAATGCACCTCCGGCGGTTTTGAAACGTAACGGCCAAACGCGCCCGCGCCGCCCGCCCGGCGCCTCGCCCGCGTCGCAGGCGCGACCGTTACCTCCGGCGGCGGCGACGGGCGCCTCAGGGGAAGGGCACTCTGGAGTGGAGCGGCACGCAGCGCCGCTGCGAGCAGCCGTGCCGGTGGAGCTTCCTGCGCAGGGCCAGGTTCGCTGCGACCGGGGGAGAGAGAGGGGGTGGGGGGGGAGATGGGGTGAGCCGCCCTGCTCGCTATTTGCAAGCGAAACACGGCCCCGGCGGGAGGCGCCGCGCCGCCCCCTCCGCCCGCCCGGGCTGTGTGGCGAAGCGCCGCCTCCCCGCCGCGCCCTCCCCGCGCCCCTGCCCCCGCGCAGGTGCCGCGAAGCGCGGCCCAGTGACACCCGGCCCGCGAGCCCCCCCCGCCCCTTGGTGAACGCCGGGGCGGCCGCTAGGGCGGGGGGACCCCGCGGCGGCGGCGGCAGCAGCAGCGCCGCAGGTGCCCCTGCCCCCCCCTCCCCCCGCGGACCGTTAGGCGGCGGCGCCGCGCCCTGAGGCGCCTGTGTCCGGCGGCCGCCCGGGCCTCTCGCCGCCCCTGCCCGCTGCGCAGCGCGCTTGGGGGGCTGCGTGCGCTGCCCGCGTTTCAAGCTCCTAGTTAACACCGCTTTGGCGTGTCGGGGACGGAGAGCAACGGGGGCGCCGCTGGAGGTGTGAGCGAGCGGGGCGCTGCGTTAGGGGCCAGCGCGGGCGGCCCCCGTGAGGGCGTCCGGCGCCGGCCCGGCTCTCCCATCCGTGAGGGCGTCCGGCGCCTTAAAGGCGGGCGCGGCCCCCTCGCGGACCGGGACCGGCCCCGCTGCTCCCCGGAGCCGAAAGCCTCGCGGGGCCGGCTGCCTCTTCCGGGGGGGGGGGGGGGGGTTGCAGCACCTCGAGGTCCTCGTTCCCCCCCCCCCCGCCGAGTTGCCACTCATGAGATACCTAATGCATCGCCTGCATTGCGAATATAAACATACACGGAGCGTACTTCATTAAACAAAGTGACGGTAAGCAAATACATCTAGAAATCCGTCTCGAATCTCTAGAAGTACGTCTGGAACAAGGTAACTGAAACAAAGTAAAACTACACGCAGTCGGCGTGAAAAGCTAACCATACGGTAGCATTCAGTAGAGTTAAGACAGTTCCTACCTGGCCTCTGTCCGCTGGCAAGGAGAAGAGTCACCAAGAGGAAAAACACGGTGCAAAGGAGCTGTTGGAATCTCATTTTTGCCGCCACAGAAGGTGGATGTGCTCTGTGTATGTATACGGGTGTGTGTATCAATACACGTGCGAGTGTCGGGGCTGGCGGCCGGCTAGGGTCCCCGCTCACATCGCCGTGCCAAGCGCCGGAGCCAGCCGCCAGCTGCACTTCCAGCGAGGTTAATGATCACACGGGACAAGGTTACCGCTTGTGCACTGTGGTCAGTGCCTCCCTCGCTTCCCTTCTCCCTTTCCTCTCTCTTTCTGTCACTCCCCCTTGTTTTCCATAAGCAAACAATGAAGGAATGAAAAGTCCATGTAAACAGTAGCCTCCGTCAATGCATGTGGGGCAAGGAGCCTCATGAACAATACGGCAACTTCACTTTAAATTCAACCCAGGCAGGGAAAAAATATTTAAAACAAGACCCGAGGTTCCCTCCGCCATTTGCAACTGTTTAAACTTTGCATTGCCCATATTGGTCCCACATGCAGAAAGCAATGGCAATGGCAGGAAGTTCCCCCCCCCTCCTTTTGTCCCGCCTGAAAGAACTGTGAAGCCCGTACTCGGAGGTCCCCCAAAGCACGGCTCTCCTCGCGGCTCAAATGCTTTCTCTCTTCTCTAAACTAGCTGCGAAGTAGCGTCTATTCAAAGCGAAACTGTTAGCAGTTAAGGCTAATGTATGTCTTTTGTACCAGCAAGTATTTTTAAAGGGTAGGAATATTCTGGAATTAATTTGTGAGATTTTCGGCAATGTTGGGTAAAATAGAAGAATTATACGCTGTAACTTACAACAGTACAATTTTAGGAGAAGCTTAGGTTGGATGTTACATTTACATAACCCACCTGTACATTGCATTGTATTTTTACTAGATTATGGTGAGAGCTAGTTTTAACAAATTATGCTGAAAACAGCTGGTATAGTTAAAGTGCAGCTATGCAAGCCTAAAGAGAAGGAAGACAAACCCTACAAAACATATTGAGACCAGTGATGGTTTTGAACTCCAGCAAATTATTGTCATAAGATAAAACTGGATTGGTCCTGTTCTTATTTTGACCTGCTTGGGGTGGAATACAAGCTGATGATTTGGAAAATGACAATTTATCTTTTATGGGAAAAAGTTTGTTTTAAAATGTATAGAAAAAAGTAAATTTCTATATAGATAAACTACTATTGTTAATAGAAATGTGTTACTTAAAGTGGCCTAAAGTTCTATAGAGTGGAATATATGTTTTTTAATTCAATTACCCCTGTATTTTTCCCCCCGTTGTGATTTCTCTAAAAGCCTATTTAGTCTAAAAGTACACTTTAGTCCCTCCACTTATGGAGATATACATCATTACCAGGTTATTTACTTGTCTAGATAAGATATGTGTGTATGAATTAAACTGTGATATGCAGCTTGAATACATAGTTGTTATTTTAAAATAATTTTAAGACTGTTGAGAAAGATGACTCTGACAAAACACTAACAAAGGAAATCCTCTGCTGACTGATAATATTGGTCTGTCACAAGCCACACAAATTTACCAATGTTCATCTTTATAGGTTATAGTGGTGGTTGTTATCTGCTCTGTTCACTCTCTGGCTGTGAAGCTAGACTTCTGTTTAATATTAATTATGTAATTATGGCTTAGTATCTCAGCTGAAATCAGGGTGCCGTTGTCCCAGTGACAGAATTGTCTCAAAGAGTGTATCATTTCAAATATAAAGGTGATGAAGAAGGAATGGAAACATAGTGGAGAAGGGCTGTGGCCAGATTACACAGCAAGTTTTTAGCAGAACCAAGGTTAGGTACTCGATATCCTAAATCCCCTTCCAGTGCTTTCTCCACAGGGACACCTTTTTGGATGCATTCACTTGTTCACCATGAATTGGAACACACTGACCACCTCCTTCATACAGCCCTGTAAATGATGATGACTTTCAATCAGCATTGAGCTATATAAGATTCAGACTCATAACCTTAAGGTGAAAAGTAGTTTAGACTTCAAAGTGATAGGGACTTTGTAAATAGTTAAAAGGGTAGAAAGAATGCATAGACCATTGCCAGTCCCCCAGGCTATCTAGGCCTTTTCTGCACCTGTATTTGTTGAAGTTTGCAGATATTCTGAGGAGACAACGTATTCAGGGGACTGAATACGATGTAATATTCTGCGATACTTGCACCTTTTCTTACTGAGCTATCCATTCCACAGCTACTCTGTGTAAGAGTTTACAAAAATCTATTTGCATAATAAACTCCACCTCACTATAACATGTGCATCACAGATTTCTCATAATTGTGATGTAAGGAAGAGGGGTTTTTGCATGCTTACCTGCTGAAGAAATTTCTAACATTTATTATAGCCTTACTCCTTAATTTGCAGTTTTTTTTCAATTAGATTTCCTTCAGATATTTACTTCTTTCACACGGCATACCTCTGCTTGAAATTAGGCAGAGAACAACCAGACAAAATGCAACAATGTAGTATTTTTGTCTTTATTTTTTCCACATTTTTCTTAATTGGTTCAAGAGAAAAGAGAATATAATGAAAAGTTAGAAAGCTGGAGGGCTGTAGATAATGCTTTATGAGCTACAAGAGGTGGTTCTTTGGATCAAAAGATTCCTATAATTCTTCCTATAATCCAAAAGAAGCACAATGAAAGGGTGATGATTTCAACATTTATTACCTGTATTGTTGTTATTTTTCCAGAAGGCACCCCATTCCCTCCCTCCCCCTTGATAGGATCAAAATGGTTGAATTATCAGTTTACTTAATACATGCTGGTAAGACTTAGTGGAAATCATTTCAAAACTAACAACAAAGAAAATTTAGGTCTGTCTTTCCTGGCTATTGAACATTAACTATAAGCAACACAGATGGCACAGTCTATAGTTAAGATTGCTTGACACATTTCAGTAAGTTGTATTCAGCACTTTATCACTTCAATGATGTATGCTGTTCTGGATGACATTCTGTACAGAATGTTTGCTACAGCCTATTTATTTATTTGGGGAAAATTTCATATGAACTCATTGTGTCATTTCTAAGAATAGGATTGGGAGAAATAAGAGAAAAGGGATTGCAGGAAATTTTTTTTTTGTGGCCTATGCAGAAACATGGACTCTTACAAAAACTTGAATGAGAGAGCAAATGATGTTCTGTTTTGAAGTCAAATTTGCAGGGGAGATGGTGGAAAGAGATGGAGGAATGTAGGTATAGGTACCTTTGAGACAGGAAGATGCTTTTTCCTGATAAGTGAGGATAGATGGTGTAGAGGACAGCAGTGATTTGAAGAGATGATTAGGATCACAACAGAGAAAACAGTGGGTAGGAGCAGGAAAATTGATAGTAGCAAGAATAGGCAGGGTTGGATGATAACAACTGGAGAGAGGAAGGTATTTGGGCACTCCCTAATAAGGACCGAGAGATTAGCATTCCCTGTGGACCAGTAATTGAACCCAGTTTCTGAATCCTGCTTTTTCTTTGAAGGCCAGCACGTAGCTATAAACTACTGTGAAAAACAATGTTTGTCACTAATCTTTGAGAGCAACTTTCGAATGCTGCCAGTATAAAATATTAAATGAAGTTTCTCAAGTACAGAAATTAACTGTGACAATGTGTTTCAATTTTTGTATTTCAGTTTCCCTCCTTGGAATATATTTTTCCCTCCTAGAGATACTGTGAAAATATATTCATTAATCTCTGTAAAGCTCTACTGTGCTATGAGGAGACGCCCAGAATGCTCAGCAGAATAATGATAAAGATGAAAATTCATATTTATTTTGATTTAGAGGTGTCAGCTAAGAGTAAATATCATCATTTCTAATTAGATATTCTAATTCAGTGTTCCTCATATTCATCCATCTCATTGATTCTGAGAGATTATTTGGCTAACCAGACAAGATCAGGGATAAAAATCTTCTTCAGAAGAATTTGGTGAACCCAATAATCAAGTCCAATGGTAAAGGTCATTAGGAGAAGTTCTAGGGCTTTCTCAGCTCCTTAGTGCTACACTGCAAGGTGGTATATGAGCTATGCAGCAAAAGAAGGAAAAAATGTGGAAAGTTGTTGAGTTGCTGCTCTGGAATATTTGAAGTTGGCAAAGAAATGCTCAAAGAGATAAATTTTGAAATACAGTTTAGACACCTGTGATGCCTTCTTTCAGCACAAGTTTCATTGGGATTATCTCATGGTTTTATTGGGTATATGTGCCAGCAGAAATGTGTGAGGGCACAAGGCTAGCCAATTAAACCTAGCGCCAAATTTATATTTCAAGAAAATATAGTTGTCTGAATTATTTCTGCCATAGTAATTTTTTTTCTGATGGGTCAGAAAATATTTCTACAAATTTGGTTGTGTGGTTTAGGTAGCTCCAAATCTGAAGTAATTAAAGATATGCCGTGAAGGGCTACAGAATTTCACTCTGTTTTAACAGAGACTGTCAGCATAGCACTACTGTTTCCAACCTGAACAATACCAGCGCTATACAGGATGGGGTTTTTTTCAGGCCAGGGTATAAATACAGAAGTCCAGTATAATGTTTGCCTCCTTCACTGATTATATTCGTGAAGAATACTTTTTCTAGACAAAAACTTACCTGCTACAAAAATTTTAATTTCATCAGAAAATGATGAACTTTCTACCCTGATTTTAATCAGTGTTTGGAAACTAAAACCCGTTCTCCCTCTTTTGCATTTTATGCTTTTTCGGGGGGGGGGGGGGGGGGAGAAAGAGAAAGTCTGCTCCTCTGCCTGCCTGTGGTCAGCTCTGTTTCCTGCTCTGGAGACGACAGTGCTCTGGAAGGAGATTGTATTCAAGTTGTTCACCAGGCAGGGAGAAAGCTTTCCAGGGCCGTAACCTGATCCTGGAGACAGATGTGCGCAAGGAAAGGAAATGGGGAATGGCTCTGACCAGCTAAATCTTGTATAATTTTGACTGCTTTTGTTCTGTTTGAGAAGTATTCCACATGAGTTGCAGGGACGCATAACTTAGAAAGTACATTTTCTGTAATTGTAAGCTGGGAAGAAAGGTATCTGGTCTCTGATTGCATTCCTGGATTTTACTACGAGACATAATTAGAATAATAGTAAAAAAGAAAAGGACTCACTGATACACTTCAGTCTTTCCTGCTTCTGTTGTGTATATCTGTAGGACTGATTTCCTTTAATACAGTGAATCTATTACCAGCTACTCACCTGGATAATCACAAAAGTCATTCCTAGACAAACGATGATTTCATCAACTACCTACTGAACTGTGGATTTTTCTTTTTCTGTAACAAAACACATAGGTGCATGGGCTTGAAGTTGCACTTATTTTTAAATTCTTTTTCAGCAGTCTTCCTTAACAAATTTTTAAGTTTTATTCTAAGATTTGTCTAGGAAATTTTTTTTTTTGGAAAGAAAGCAAACAGGCAAACTCTGAAGAAACAGGGCTTGCGCAGAGTGACAACATGTTCTTTTCAACAGTGTTCTCAGCCCAGAAAGGCAGGAGCTCAGTCAGATTCTTTTCTGGCACTTGTCATATTTTTAGAGCTTTTTAAATTTAAAGAGACATTCATGTTGTCTTGAATTAATAATACTCCAGAAAAAATGCAAAGCTTACACAGCAGCACAAGTTTCTATATTTGACTTTACTTGCCAGTTAACTTTCAAATATGTAACCACTTTACTTTTGTGACCCTTCATGCCCTAGGTTTCAACAAGGGAAGTATTTAAATAAAACATTTTTCATATTACACTGAAAACTGACATCAATGAAGATTTAAATAAGGAGAACAAGGTTACCTTTCTGTTACGGTTTCTGAGATACCTATTTATGATGAAGAGATAATTATCGCAGTAACTAACATATTTGTTTATAATTGTTAGGGAAAAGTTCAGTAAATAAAAGCAGCTATATTAGTAACTTAACCTCTAAGTTTTAGACACTCACATGTGATTATAAAATTATTACTTTTATCAAAATCTATCTATTTACATGTACAAATTTTAGTAAGTTTTTCAGATAGCAATATTTAATTTCCTGAAGATCATTTCCTACATGACTGATCTTCTATATTTTATGTGGGCAGCCATTAGCAAATGCAAACTTTTAATGTAGGAAGTGCTAGGATATGCTTGGGGAATTTCTGTAGAGATAGGATGAGTAATTACTTGAGAGAGTGTTTCAGATGTCTCTCCAGCTCTTTGCGTATTTGCACTCCTGGCTTTGGGTAGTAAACCTGCTTCGCAGTTTCAGTAGAACGTTTCTGTTTCAGTTTATCAGTAGGGACACGAAGTCGTGTAAAGCAGCTCTGTGGGAAGACAGAGCTCAAGTTTCCATGAGGGGGTATAGTGTGATGTTTTAATATTCTGAATGGTTGTGATCAATAATCTCAATATTAACCCTCCACAAGCCCTAGAAACAGTCCCTGGCTTTGCAACAAGGTGAAATGTGCGCTTTATGTATGAGGTTTCCCATGATGCGTTGGACCTTTTTAGTATAGTCCTTTGAACTTTGCCTCCTAGCAAAAAGCAGATTGCATCTCTGTCTTGTTCTTCATCAGTGGCTGAGCTGTGGTCCTGTCTTTTCTTATTTTTCCTGTCTGAATTATTTCTTTATCTGTTGTGGACAGAAGTGTCAGTTTTTCTGCTGCTGACACAACTGGTGAGAAGTGCAAAAGCAGAGAGGGTATTTGTGATTTTTCACTTTTGTAAAATTCAGGCAAGCTGAAAAGCAGGAATTCCAAGTTTACATCCAAATAAAAGATTTCAACACTGGAAAAGGACAAAAGCAAGAAGGTCTAGATCTATTTAGGAAAATCTGGATTCCTCATGTTACTACATTACTTTTGTCCTTTGTCCTCCACGTAGGAAAGGACAATGTTTTCCAGTTGCATATTATATAGCTTTGTTTATTGAAATGTTTTGCAATTTCTACTCCTAATTAGGATAGTGGCAGCTATGTGATAACTAGCATCAGGTATTTTATTAGCTGTTACGTGTATTGTGTACTTTTAACTAATAGCAGATTTTCCAAGGGACAAGGTTTATGTTGTAAACCTTTGAGACCTGTCTATGCTAGCATCTTTTTTTAATTGCATGCAGTGGGTAGTTCAGTTCCTGTTCAGTGATAACAAAGTCTATCTGATTGGAAAGATTGCTCTGAAGAAGCTGTCAATGCTTTAACTGTTGCACTTGCTAGATGACTACTTTGATCATTAGAGTACTTATCATTTCTCCCATTATTGGAGCTGCACTGATAGGAAAGATGGAAAACCGTGAGAAAAAAAGCCTAATACAAGACAGAGCATTGTAACCTGTTATCCCCTTCTGATCCAGTGAGGTAAATCCTGGCTGTACCAAATATATAGCTATACCAAATCTAAGATCCAGTGAAATTTTTAATGGATGAGTTCAGTATTATCTCTAGCAATGAGAAAACCAAAGACTGAATTAGCAGTCTTAGCCTTACTTAGTAATGAAGTAGAATTTTTTGCTATGCCTGACATTATGTTACAGTGTAAGAATATCCTGTAGAAGTTGAAGAAGCTGTGTAGCAGCTCAGCAATGTTTTGGAGTTTATTTTGCTTGTTTTAAAAGGTGATGATGATTTCCACTCGTTTTGCTTTTGCTATGTGTATGTGTATTAAATAATAATGTCTCTTATGGGGATAAAAGGCACAAAGCAAGGCTCACTGAAATAAGCTAGCGTTGTTCTCAGTGTTCACTGCAAGTATTTTTTTATTTGTTTTTGAGGCTAGTAAATATTTTCAGCTTGCACATTTCTACAAAGTCATCAGCAAAATCTGTGTTGCCAAAGACCCTCAGAAACTTTACCTTATGCTGTCTGCTATTAAGTCTGTTTTGCAAAAGGAGATGTGGTCCTTGCCACTTCCAACTTATTCCTGACTGTAGTGTCTGCATCCTTTAAAATCACAAAGATAATGTTGTTATTGATGCAGAGGAGAAGATGCTCATGTATCAAATCAGCAGACTTTGCTTCTTTTTGAAGAATTCTTCATTTTGGTAATAATCGCTTCTGCATAGTTGTGTATACCATTCATAAACTGGCTTCTAAAAGTAATCCTGGGATATTTCTTTATAAAGGAAGCATACTTACCTAAAGGGTGGAAATCATACTTTCTGTTGACTATCAACTTGCTTTATATTCATGTAAGAAATTGCTGTTCAGTAACTCACTTGCAATAATAAAGCGTAATGGAATTTTTTCCAAACTTATCCCCTGATCCTGCAAAAATTTATACATGCAGTGAAATTTTATGCATCAAATTAAGGCAAGAGCAAACATTTTCAAAACAGAAACAAGAGATTCCTCACAATGCATGGGTCAGTTTCTTACTCAAGTGGCATTTTAGATAGTACCACTTGCATTAGATTTCAGGCTGGATTTAATGATATGTAAAAGTATAGTGGGATGTATATATTCTAGAAAAGAATTTAATTGATCAGTTTAGGTTTTTGTCCTTTGTAGATGCAAATAAATATGCATACAGGGTCAAGCAGTAATAAGAAATTTCCTTGAATTTATTCACTATGTAAGTTTATTTAAAGAAACCTTATTTTTTTAACTTTGTGGATTGATACTGCACAGCTTAAATTCAAGTTGTGGTGCTTAGTTGTGATAGTTTGTGTAAGACAATCTCATTTGTTTTCTGTGATTAGATACATAATATTTTCTCACAAAAAACAAACTTGATTGAAATGTTGGCTCAAGCCCTCATGAAAACAGCAATGTACTGAAAGTTACTTGTAGAAGTACATCCCATTGAAGGTTGAGTTTCGGTGTGCTTTTGAAAAGTGGCCTTCGCATTTGGATGCTGTTGTGCATATGCATGCATACTAGAGGCTGTTTTTTGCCCTTTTTTTTTTTTTTCATGAGCCACTAAGGTAAATAGTGAATAGATAGCTGTGGGTTTAAAGGGTATAGTTTGAAACAATGTGATATGTACCTTTATAGTTAAAATAATAAATTGACTTAATAGTTTCCCAACATGATACATGCAGGACGGAGAAATCCCAATGCACATGTCACAGCACAGGTACATATTGCAGCATTGATACATAGTAAAAAACATTTTTTAATTTGTACAATGAGCAAGTTAGATATGGAAATTGGTAAGATTCTTCTGGTTAGTTAAAGGTCCTTTTGTGTGCAGCAGGTGTGAAGGTAGGTGTGCAATGTCCTGAGTGCTAGAGCTGCCTGGGGCTGCTTTAGCTCCTGCCTTACTTAGCTTTAGGTTAAACTGTCTTTAAAAGCCTCAAGGGAGCTGTCGTAACAACAGACAGGGATTAATGGGATGCAAGAGTCCAGGCTTGTTTCCGTCAAGGAATTTGAGTGGGCAGTGAAGTGACAGAGGCAGCTATTGGTAGTGATGCCATTTCTGTCACCTTTTCAAGAATTTTGAGATTGGATTCAATGTGACTACAATTACTTGCAGCATTTTTATTTCTCTTTTATAACTTATACAATGAAAGAAAGAAACCCAAAGTGTTTGCACATCTATCTCATGTTCTACGTATGGATTGCACCCTCAGGTTCATACCCTGTCTGCAGTAGATTTCAGTTGTGTCCGATGTTGAAAGTCTGGGGGGGTCTCAGCACTTTGCTGCCACATACTTGGACCTACTGCAGATGTTCAGAACTGCCAGTTTGCATCTTCGTAGGTGGCCTGAGAGTCTTAGAGGCACTGGGCTTTCTTTGCACGTGCTGCTCTGCCAAGGAGCCCAGGCAAGTGCCTCGTGGCTTCCAAGCTGCTCTGAGGGAAGGTGGCCAGGTGTGGGCCACCACTGTACAGACATTTCTTGCAGCTTCTTCCTACTTGTCTTCATTCTCAGGAGTGGACAGGATGGAGGATGTGAGCTGGATGAATTGTTGTTGTGCCAGTAGCAGCTTGCTTCTGCCATCTTTCCTGAGGAGCCCTTTGGCCTCTCATCTGTCATGTGATGGAAGTATGTAGAAAGTGTACTGTGCCCTGAAGACTGGGAGCAGTTGAGAACAGGTTACAAGCTCCACAGCTTGCTCTGGCAGACAGAAAATGGCCTGTAGACAGTAGCTTGAGCAGCCTGTGGACTGTACTTCAACTGGAAATGGCAATTACTGAATTTGTAGAATGAGCTTAGGAGGTATTCTTCGTAAGACTATGTTATCACTCCAGTGATTACCTACATCAGGTTTAAATGTGCTAGCTCAGCTAACAATAGCAGTATAGCTGTAACAGCAAAATAGCTGTGCTCTTGAGTACTTGCTCAGTTCCTCTGATGTGTTTACAACCTGTTCGTAGGCCCATGCTGCCGTGGTGACATGGTTAGCCTTTTCTGAGCTAACTGATTTAAGGCCATCATTGAATTGGTACTTATTTCATCCTGATTAACCAACATGCGATGCTGTGTACTTTTAAAAACTTTTCACCTGGAAACTTTCTGGGGAGGGGTCCACTCTATGCTAGTGCAAAAGAGGTAAATTATATTAGGGGTTTACCCAGTAACATATATTAATATAAGTGCATTCTACTTGAAGATCCCCAGGTTCAGCTTTTATTCCTTTGTTTTATCTACCGTCCATCACTGGCATGTAGCAGAATAAATGGACCATGGTCTATTCTTGTGTGATAATTCATAATTTTTTCTATACCAACAGCAGAGTTACATGACTTAAAGTACTAAACAATAGCAAAACTGTTTCAGAATACAAACAGAAATTGACTGCAGTTGTATTTGGAAAGTACCAACAAATTGTCATTCCTTGTCACATTTTTCAAAGGATTAATGTGTATTTATGAGGACCTTTTATTTTAATTTCAACAGCAACGTACTCATGTATTTCTTAATAAAGAAATGTATAATTTTCTAAGCATATATCAGTTATAATTGAATTGTTAAAGTAATGTTTATGCTGCAAAAATATTTTTGCTCTTTGATTTGTCTAAAAAAAACCTGAGAAGAATCCAAATATAAGATTGAGATTTATTACATTCCAAAATAAACTTATATGATTTGTATGATCATATTTATAAAAATGTGACTACACTTTGACTACACTTTACCAGCTAGCTGGCTGAAATACATTATTCTCAAGGTTTGTTGCAATTGTTACACATTAACGGTGTGGTAACGGCTAAGTAAATGTTTGGCAACCGATCAGAGATTCAGACTGAGGTCCTAACATATAGAGAAGTTCTGAGAGCTTACAATTCCTATGTATCTCAATGAATATTGTGGCTACTAAGCACCCTTTGCAGCCTGTAGGCTCTGATCCAGTAGCATACTTGAGTATGTGCATCTCTTTAAGCCTGTAAGCAGATCTGGCAGCTTCACTAAGGCTACTCATCTGCTTAAAATTATGTACAGGAATGAACACTTTGATGGGCCAAGCTCTCATGGAAGAAATAAATATTTATTGGGAAGGTTTCAGTATGACAACATAAGAGACTGTTGAAAACATCTTCATCCAGTATGCTAATTTGCCACTCATTTATTTATGTGATTGGCAATTGATTTCCTCTACAAACATTTTTGCTTTCTATTTGACTGCAGCTCATGAGAAGATCATAAATACATTTAATGTATTCTTGTTTTATCACTGCCTAGAAATTATTATAGTTGATGTGATGCATGCAGAACTGTGAAAGTATTGATGTTAGGCCAGTAGGCATATTTCTTACCATGTCAGATTTAATGCAAAACTAGCTTATCCCCCACCTCAGTGCTATATTTCAGAGGGAATAGTTTGTATTCACCTCACATCATATCTAGTAGTTCTGATGTAATTTGGATTGATGGATTGACTGCATTGCAGTGGCTGTTAACTGGAAGGCCAGAGCATGGTAGGTAGACATGCATAAAAGGAGAGAAGTACATTCTTTAGTGAGATAATCTATAGGAAAAATATCTTCAATATTTCATTTTAAGTAGGGGAGAAGATTTCAAAGTCTTTGCACTCTGCTCTGGAAAATCAACCACACATGTTTTATATTGAGCAAACTTAATGAAAATGTGAGTTATTTGGACGTTTGTATGAGGTCCCTCTCCCAGTGAATAGTAGAGATCATTAAGAAGTACTGGTACAAAACGTGGAAAAGGAAAAATATTCTCTTGAATCTTCATTGAAATATTCAGTATTTCGTTATCATCTCTTCCATTATCAACAGGAAATCCTGTCTTTGTTTTACTGCCCCTGGAAGGGAGTCTTATCAACTGTTCTTTACATTTGGCTTACCTAAGTTTCTTCCACTTCTAATATCTCACAAAGAGATTAGCTCTGAAAGAAGCAGGTGGAGCCAGCCTATGTTTAGCACTCACACACTGTTGAATATTTTGTGTGAACACAGAGAAGATTAATCTGGGCTCATGAGGCTGATGAAGACAGTGGCCTGGTTTTCAGTTTGGTCAGGATCCTAACTACAGGAAATATAATTGCTACTGAGAAGGGACCTTGCCTTCAGTTATATCAGAATAGTGTTTAGCAATACTGTCTGTTTTACAGTAACACTAATGATACTGATTGCTAGGTATACAAAATTGGAGGTTAAGTGTTTAGAACCGGAATGACTTTAGGAATGTATTTTACATTTCCTTTCTTTTGTGAAGAGAAAAGGAATTGCCTTCATTGTAGGGTTCTTTGTTTTAGATTTTGTTAAAAATCAAGTTTCATCTTTCAATAAAGACCTAGAAGCATAAAAAATTCTTAAGAAAATTTCAGTTGATTCAGAAATGCTTTTTTTTGCAACAAAAATAACTTAAAAGAAAAATTCCAGCTACCTTTTCTTATCACTAATTACTCCCAGTTTCTATATGTAGATGTAATCCTGTATTGAATTCCAACCATGATGTACTGAAGTTTTAAAGGGCCATGATGAAGCTAGATCCTCATGATAATTTGGTTGGGGTTTTTAATAGTTATATTTTCATATTTGTTAGTTGTTTGTAGCTCCCTCATTGATATATGAAGACCACCGGAGACAGAAAATTAGATGTGAGAGAGATCATAAAAATTTTTATTAATTGATTGTTTTAAGACTGTTCATTTACTTGAAGGAATGTGCAGAAGCATTTGGAGAATCATGATTTTTTTACAATAAATGTGTATTTTATTTTACACTGGTAAATTAAAGAGAGTCTTACGTCTGTGAAGTGACAGAGTTGTTCACCCACTAACTGGGCATCTAAGATTCAACTCATTGCAGATTTCAAATTCTTACACAAAAACTCCTCATTTGATTTTTATTTATATTTTGTAGTTCTGTTTTTCAAAGGGAAAAACTTCATTTTCTTCTTGTGTTTTTTTTTTTTGCCTGGTGTTTTCCCTGTTTAACCATAAGACCCATGGACTTTTATAAGTCCCATATATTCAAATGGCATAATCGATTTGCTTCTGCTTTCAATTTATACTGTAGATGTTTCCAGCTGATGACAAGAGGTCTTTTGAAGACTGCAGGCCCCTTTCTTTTTGGGTAAGCAATTGAAAGCACACCCCAATGCTGACAGAGGCTGCTTTTGTCTCAGTGACGTATATGCGTAATTCATGCAGCCTTATAAATCCTGGCTTTACAGGACTACGTGTTTTACGAACTCAATGAAGAGTGACCCTTCTAGAATGTATTTGTTAATTCTGAGAAACAATGATATTCTCTCCTTCTAACCTCTAGTCCACCCTTAGGTAAAATAGCATGGTTTAGAGTTAATGGATTTATCACATGTATAGCAAATATCTTCACTGTCAAAGTCAATACAAGCTGACACCTGTATTGTCCTGTGAAAATAACACAGTGTTTCAGAAAATACAGAAAGGGAGGAAAAACTTGGTAGGGTAACTTACAAATAAAGGCCTATAATGTTTGACAGAATAAACTTGGAGAGGCCTTTATATTTATTTTTTGAATTATGTAATAGACCTTGGGCAATTATCTCTTTTCTGGGAAGATTTGAGCTTTTTAGAAATATTGCTGTTTTATATATATATATATATATATATTTTTTTTTTTTTTTTTAAGTTTATATGAAAGGTAGCTTCAAACCCTAATACTTTGGAACTATTCTTCCCATAAACTAGCTATGTTCTTTGAATTTATATTTTACCAAAATCAATTTAACGATCATTCTGTGTGGAGAAAAGGGCTATCCAAATCAAAATGTAATGTTTCTCTAATTTGGGGAAGACATAGTAGAACTGGGGTTTCCACTTTTTTTAACATTAAACATGCACATCTTTTTTCAGTACTATCTTTGTCTAACTGACAAAAGTGGGAATTTCAGTATTGTATACTGAGGTGAGTAGCCCAGTTAATCAAAAAGTGCTTTTCATTCAAAACATTTAAACTTATTTTTGTTAAAATGGATTCAACATTAATATTTGGCAGAAATAGGCCTCTGAAAATCTGCCCATTAAAACATATAGTAAAAGAACTTTCCATTATTCTGTACTGGATCATCCAAAAAGTGCCAGTGAAATACCCAGAAAAAAAGGAAAAAGAGGTGAATATTTGATATTGCTGTATAAGTGAAAAGTAAGGATGAAATAGAAACATTAAACAAGATCTTCTAATGAAACATGTAAAAGCGACAATAATCTTTTATTATAAAAAAGGTAAGGACGCAGCTAAAGCAGACTTTTCATGAGGATTTATTGAAAAAGAAACCTTAGATTTCTTTTTGTGAATCACTTTTAAAAAAGGTTTGCTCCAGTACTACTTCTGTTTGCTTGAATTCCTCTCGCACAACTGGAGAATGTGTTAATTTGCTGTGATCCTTGTTTATACACAGGACTTGTGCTGACTTAATGAATTTATTTAGATTCTGGTGTAAATTGGCACCACTCCTTTGTACAACAATAATGAATGATTTAATATTGTCTTATAACAACTTAACACTAATGAGCTACTAATTTAGGTAATTTCCCATTTTGCTTTTGATTATGCTTTGATTTCAGCATAACAGAGTTATTCATCCTTGGCTATACAAACTCAGATTTCTTTCTTTTTTTTTTTTAGAAGAACAATTTTTATTACAGTGATACCGAAAAACATAGCATTGGTCCATCTAGTCCTATATTCATCAGAAATTTATCCTAGATCTGGAAGACCAATACGAAGTAGGAAAGAACTGATCAATCAATATTAGTTGCATTGGCACCACAGTGCCCAGGTAGCCTGGACATGGGGCAGTGCCTGTTATTCTAGGCACTGTACAAAACCAAAGCTGAAGCCCACCAAAAATCCACAATGTAATCATAGCATTATTGTAGCTGTGGATGGTCTAAGACAAGATTTACAGGGGAAATGATATCTTATTTTAGATCAACCCATTCTTTGAGAAAGACATGAATTTTCAGGCACGCAAGCCCTACTTCAGGTCTGAGATAGAAGCTAAAATGTTCGGTATTGGGAATTCAGTACAGGTTTTATGGCACATTATAGTTTCCCCTTACATTATACCATCAGCTAACAGTATTGCATCTTAGTCTCTGTCCCAAATGGCTAATGACTGCAAAGTCTCTCCCCTTACTAGTATCTCCCTTTGTTACACTTATTCCAACTTTTTTATTTTCTCGGATGGTCTAATTCATCAACAGAATTAATGCAAGTATAGAGGAAATTGTTCTCAACCTGTGGCTTCTATTTCCAACCTTTCCTAAAGCTCGTTTCTTTCTCCCAGTTACATCTGTCAGCCTAAAAGGTATCATTCTTTCCCAAGTGCTAGTCTGGTTATAATCTAAGTGTGAGAAACAACAGATGGAAAGAGACAGGTTATGAATGCTAAAATAATAGCAGTAAGTGCAAGAGGCAGTGAGCAGCAGTCTCTCTCTCTACATATATTTTGTAGACTTTCAAACTCAGTCTATTTTGGATAAAGATACAGCAAAACCAGATTTCATATTATGCCAGTGAGAGTTTGTTTTAAGCAGTCTAACTTCCCATGCAGCAGCAGTTTGGCATTTTATAAAACAAACAGAAACAAAAACATGGAAAGTGGTTGCAGTATCATTAGGCTTGTGTACATTAGAAAAGTACAGTGACTGCAGTCATGCAATAACTATCACTGACTATTTGCTTTGGTGTAACAATCACATAGTCCCTAGCAAAGACAGGTGAAGTTATTCTTATACTATGATAAAACCTCATTCAGAATAAGAGCTCATGACAAGGTCAAAATTTCCCTTTATATTAGCAGCTTAGTACCTCTTCTGCTTAGGCTTTTATTGCCAAGTATTGAAATATGGCTCCTAACTTTTCTAATTAGATGTGCTGCTTATTTACAAGTAAATGAGATCACACACAGCCATAAGGACTAGTGTGACTGGATGCAGCCAAGGTGCAGATGACTGACTGCCCAGACATCTGATCCTTCATGCAGTTCATGAGGTGCTAACCTTGAGTAACAGAGCTAGAAATGCCCTCAGTCAAGAAAAGAGGTAAGGAAATTCAGGCCAGTCTCTTCCCTGGCTTCCAGAATATTGAATCCTCTGTTAAATAGATCCTGATCATAATCTGCCCTCACTATCTCTAATTAACATCTCTCATTTTAATATTTCTTACAAGGCTCTCTCCCATGCATCCTTCATTTTCTTCAGGAGTTGCTTGCTCTTTCTAAACAACTCCGTAACAGTATCGTTAGAGCTAATGCCAGCTGTGCTTTTTCCTCTATATAATATAGGGCAGCATTCTATGGCTTGTACTGTCTTGTATCCTGAAAGTAGGATAACTTGGGTTGTACTAGCTCTGCTTTCAATCTAATAAACCTTGCCACTCAACTGTACTGATGTGGCCTTGCTGCTATTAGTTTTAGGGCTTGCTTGGTCACACCTGGGTTGGATACCTCTACATGGCACCCCACAGCACAGGGCAAACATGCTTTCAGCTGGGTGGATCATATTCTATCCTTTAGCCTTTTCTCAGCTGCTGTCATTCAGCTCTATCTACCGTAGCACATACTACAGAGCACTGTTAGCCTTCTAATGTGTTGGAGTTTTATCAGTAGAGAAATATTTTGTATTGACATTGCTGTTTCTCTGGTATAGCTGCATCCATATTCTGTAATATAGCTATTTTGATAAAAAGAGACATCATCAATTAAAATATAGAAGTAAAATTTAAGCTAGGTGCTGTTAAACTTTAACAGCAACTGCTAAACAGTATCTGGGATATTCGAAATTGTAGGAAGAAGAGTTGCGTAAAGCTATGTTGTAATCATTGTCAATGACAATGACAATATGTGAATGCTTTCTTCAAAATTATTTTTCAGATTTGTGGCTGTCTCCTGAGCTGCTCTGTGTGTGATTGATTGGGTGTTTTAAATTTTAGATTTTTTGGCATTGTTTGAGTCTCGCAATCTTGTTTGGTGGTTGGGTGATAAGAAAATAGTTGTTAGAATGGACTGTCTTTACGATTGTCTGCCCAGACCAGAACACATATAGTTCTGCATTCTGTCTCTTCTATATTTTATGTGATTGGAGAGGTGCCTAAAATGTTCTAGATGCTTTTATTCCTACTTCACACAACTCATACATATTGGAGGATACAGAATAATATATGGACACTCAAGTCTGTTGGTCAATATAAAAGCGGGATGGAAGCTTGCAATGGAGCTTGTAATGGATACAAAATCTGAATTCCTCTGATCAGGTGGTTTTGAACTGTTTTTCATGTGTGCCTGAGGAGTGAGAGGAATGCTTCTCAGTGGCCTGAGAAAGAAAAGCAGTTCTCATGTCAGTAATCTGAAATCCATTATGCACAATGACTGGAATATTTTAAGGAGATGAAAAAGGTTAATGCACATAGCTCTTGGCCAAGCTGATTAAAGTCAGAGAGTTCAAATATATATTCCCTTCTAGAATGTTTTTCTTTAGTCATGCAAGTAATTGGAAATAGTCACTGAATTTTGATTTTTTTTTTTTTTTTAAGTCAGTCAAGCTGCATTCTGACCTTGACCAGATCTTTATCCTAAGAACAAATATCAAAGAAAGGACAAAACACACTCATAAACTTTCCCAGTTTTTGAAAGCTTTTCAGTTCCCATTATGATTAATTCTGAAATAGTCTGAAGTACATTATTCCATCAGTCCTAACTAATATCATTATGACTATACAGCCAGATGTAGCTTTCACAGAGTAACCAGAAAACTTGTTTAAACATAAATGTTGAAATCAGACATCTGTCCTGTTTTTGTATTGTCATTCGCTTTGTTGCAAGATGAGTAAAGAAAAGTATCATGTCCATTTCTAAGACATAGAATGTTGCTGATGAATTTTTCTTGGTGACAGATTAGTTAGCATGCAAGCAAAGCAATCTTGTAGATGAATTTATAAGTTTACCAATATTTGATTGTTTCCATCTTAGCATACGAATGTAAAAGTTGAAATTTACCAGAAGTGTAGACAGATAACTAAATGCACTAAGTATAAAGGTAAGTTTGTAATTCTTTAGTGCCATAGGCTAGCTGGAAGAACAAATACAGGGTATGCAACATTTGAAGAGGAAATATTTATGGAGAACAGAGGAGATATGCAAAGAGTGGTCCACTACAATCAAGGACAATGGAGTTGTTGCAAGATTTGACAGTGAGGGGAGGATTCAGACCAGCACTTGTGTTGGCAGGCTCCCATTATCATTTCCTCTACATTTGTTGAGGAATTCCATAGCATTCCCTAAAAGGTGGTGAAAAGGTGGTATCTGAAAAATAGATTTCAAGAACTATGGTCCATAGCAGTAGTGAAACAGTCAAATGAAACAACACTTATTTTTCTTTTTTTGTAATAACTGTATTTGTTAGAATAGACAAATTTAAAAAGGAGGCTGTCAAATGCAGACTACCCCAGACAGAAACGTTCGTATAGAAAAAAAATGAAAAAAAACCCAAATAATTATATTGTACATATTTGATCTCTCTTATGCTATACAGAATGAGGCTAGGAGAGTCTCTTAGCTGACAGGTAGTGTGTGTGTAGCTGTCAGATTTTAAATATATAGGAAGAGTGCCCTGTTTGCTCCTGTGAATAAAAGAGTTATCATTTCACTGATAAATCATTTATTTTATTATAACATTATTAGGAGCTTGCACAGCTGCACAGTTGAATTTAGCTATTAGCTTCATATATTTGTAATGCTGCTGAGTGAAGGGAGATTGATATGTTTGTATAGGTGTTTCAAAATGTTGGATATCAAACTGCCAAAGATTATCATCCCTGCTGTTTTCAGTATTCATATAGTATACTGTGTGATTTCTAGCTGTAACTTGGAGAATAACAAGAAGTCATTGTTGTGTGAAATTAAAACTTTCTACATATGTTGGTACTCAACGTATGTACTCAACATATGGAAGTTGGTACTCAAGGCAGAGAGGAGATACAAGGAGAGCAAGGTATTTGTTCGCAAGGATATATTGTAAAGGTTTACAAAAATTGCCTGAGAGGCTGTGTAGATTCAGAGAGTCTTAAATAGTCATATTTGTATAACAGCTTTTCACACCTGAGGCTTTAGATTCTGAGCATCTATGTGGCAGAGATGATTTGTACTAGAATAAGAGGATAAACAGACTGAGAAAACATGCCAGTGTTTGTGATCTGAGACTGAATTCCCTACTCAGGCTGTGTGACTCTGAAGGGAGTGACCAGGGATCTAATTCAGCAATTTGCAGCAGTTTAGAAGGCTACTCTTTAATGTCTGGTAGCTGACTGTTGAATAATCATAGTTTAGTGAAGGTCAAATTTTAAAGGATTAGCTTCAATGACTGATATCTAACAGATGAGAAGCAGTTTAAGATACCATTATCTCTCACAGAATCACAGAATGGTTGAGGTTGGAAGGGACCTCTGGAGATCATCTAGTCCAACCCCCCTGCTCAAGCAGGGTCACCTAGAGCACATTGCACAGGATCGCGTCCAGGCGCGTTTTGAATATCTCCAGAGAAGGAGACTCCACAGCCTCTCTGGGCAACCTCTTCCAGTGCTCTGTCACCCTCACAGTGAAAAAGTTTTTCCTCATGTTCAGATGGAAGCATCTGTGTTTCAGTTTGTGCCCGTTGCCTCGCGTCCTGTCGCTGGGCACCACTGAAAAGAGTCTGGTCCCATCCTCTCGACACCCTCCCTTCAGATACTTGTACACATTGATAAGATCTCCTCTCAGTCTTCTCTTCTCCAGGCTAAACAGGCCCAGCTCTCTCAGCCTTTCCTCATAAGAGAGATGCTCCAGTCCCCTAATCATCTTTGTAGCCCTTCGCTGGACTTGCTCCAGTAGTGCCACATCCCTCTTGTACTGGGGAGCCCAGAACTGGACGCAGTACTCCAAATGTGGCCTCCCCAGGGCTGAGTAGAGGGGGAGAATCACCTCCCTCGACCTGCTGGCAACACTCTTCCTGATGCACCCCAGGATACCATTGGCCTTCTTGGCCACAAGGGCACATTGCTGCCTCATGCTTAACTTGGTGTCCACCAGCACTCCCAGGTCCTTCTCCGCAGAGCTGCTTTCCAGCAGGTCAACCCCCAACCTGTACTGGTGCATGGGGTTATTCCTCCCCAGGTGCAGGACCCTGCACTTGCCGTTGTTGAACTTCATGAGGTTAAGGCAGCTCTCAGCTGCCCTTAGTCTAATATCTGATATCTGATTGTTCTGGTGTAGGAGACCTGGACTCATGTTGTGAAATGTGGAGGACATAAAACTGTTATGTTAGCAAACGTGTTGTGAATGATCTTGAAATTAGGAAGTGAGTCACATAACTTTCTAGACCTGTACAGATATCATAAATTATTGTAGGCTGTACCTTACGTATCATTTTTTTCTGAAGATTAGCTGGTTGAACAATTTATCACAAATAACATATCATTAATGTCATGATTTTTTTCTCTCATAACTAACACATACTTCCATCATTTGACAAAGTGGCTTTATAGAGCATGTTTTATTTGCTTAGAACTTCTCAAGTATTTTATTTATAGATTAAAACAGGATGAAATTCAACCAATTATACTATGGATACAAGTTAGAGACAAATTGTGACGGCAAGTTATTGGAGTAGGCAACTACTTTTGATGAAAAGCTGATTTTCTTTTTGACAGTTGTTCGTGAAGAATTTTCTTCATGAGTATGAAGTAGTTCTTTTACTCGTGTAAAATGAACAGGATAACAACAGAAAAATCTAAAGCTCATCCATATTACCCTACCATAATATTCTTATAAAAGATGAATCCTTGAGGGAAAGGATGTATTTTCGTTTTAGGAATGCTTTACTTTTATCCTGGAAGGTGCATACTCTTCCAATAAATGTATCTTGAACTTCTGTCTGGCATAAGTAAAGTTTTTGTCAAGTCACCTTCACATGTGACAGCTCCTTAATTTTCACGTCATGAGAAGGAACAAACGGCCAGCTTTTCTGTTGCATTCCTATTGATAAATTCCAATCTCCACCAGTTGTTTCTTAAGCAAAGCCTGTGATATTCAGAGCCCCTCACCCATGTGACCCAATATCCTCTCTCATCTGCATGAAAAAAAGAAAAAGTCCTCCAGTCCTCCTATCTCTTAAACTGTAGAGTAGATGGCCTCATCTGAAATCTTGGCATGTGACTAGATAAAACTTTTCTTTTGAGAATGCTTCTTAGTAAATAGCACCTCGCTCCATCTCCTACTATGAAACTACAATAGTAAGGTTAGCAGAAATTGTCTAATAGTGGCTATATGTATATTAATAGACTATATGTTCCAGGGATTGTTCTTTGGCACTGAAACAACCTGGTATTGAACAGCCTGTATCTATACTATTGAAGTCTCTTACCGTCCGAAACTTACCCTGCATCTATACTGCCTGTTGGGTATTGTCTCTGAACTGTTCCAGTTTCCATAAAATGCCTGGATTTTGTTTGGGAGAGTAATATTTGGCACAGGCCAAACTCCTTTATTTTAAAGGCTTTCCTTTATTTTAAAGGTATTTTCATTCAGATATGCATTAACTGATACATATCTACACTCTGAGTAATTCTTCTCAACTGGCATTTAGCTTTGAAATCTTTGGTAGCTGTTTCTGAAGAAGAGTTTGTGTGCCCAAAAGCTTGACTAATTTTTTGGGCTATACTGTCTGAAACAATTGCTAGCAACCATTGCCTAACACATCTGCCAAAACAGAACAGTTATTAAAAAAATATATTGTTCAGTCATATGCACCATCAAAAATGGAAATCCACTTTAAAACTCTAAATATCAGTCTTGCAGTTTTTCAGTCTTGAACCATAATATGTTTCTGATACCAGTGAAGACCAGTGTGGTTTCCAGGTTTCAGAGCTGTCAAAATTACAATTTTAATGTTTGAGTTTCCCCTTTAGCAAGGGGAGAGTCAATAAGAACACTTGAACTAGCTTTAGACAAGCAAGTGAGAAAATGGCCTATATGCAAATATCTCTATTAGTATAAATAGCCTGTTTCTAATATGCAACCAAGGTGAGGTGTATATATGCCCTTATGATATTCAAATACCCTTTTCCAGATTCCCTTTCTACCACGTGGCTGAATTTTCTTCTATTTGCTCTCTACAAGCTTATTCATGCATGAATGCATGAATTTCATGCAGTGAAATGCATGTCTCTGTCTGAACCCTCATCCTCTTTCAGTTATTTTCCTATTTCTGTTCACTATCTTTTATATAAAACACTTTAATAAGCTTGTTCAGGACTGCTTCAGACCTTTGCTCTCTCATGTGCCTTTTCTCTTCTCTCTTCCTTGCTTAACTTCTCCTAGCTCTATGTAACTTCTCCCTAAGCCTCAGTGCAGCATATTTATTGTATCCCAAAATGATTTATGCTGTTAAATAATAAATAAGACAAGCCTTCCACCTCTGTCTCATGTCATCATCAACAACTTTCTTGCCTCTTTCCAGCTGTCCTCATATCTCAGCTGAAAAGAACATTTTTTTTCTATGTCTTCAACATTCCATCTTCTTGTATTATTATTGATCATCTTTATTATGGCCTTATTTGATGCTGTAAAGCCACAAATGCCTGATGTTAGTTGCTATTAGTTTATTTTTTTAGTCTGTTGATAGTGCAAATTTTGCAAATTAAAATGATGTTCAATTTCCATGTTGCATGATGGTGGGACTGTGTTGGGATTACAGAGGCTAGGTTAGTCTAGAGATGTACATTTTCATGTACAAGGAATATGAACCTCTGGAATATTATGGTCTAATACTGAGCTTGGTGGTAGATTGGAAGGTCAGTCCTAATGCTGTGCTAGGAATCAGAGTCCTGCTTCTCCCCACCCCTTGAGGTTTGTAGTGCTTGCTGTATGTGGTGTCCATAGAAAGATCTGTTTTACTGGGAGTACTTATTTGTGACGGGATAATGAGTGTATTTTTGGCTCTTTCCTTCTGCTTTTTTTTTTTTTTGTATGATAGGAATAGGAATTGGGCGGGGGGGGGGGGGAAATCTTATCATTGCGTATAAGTATCTGAAGGGAGGGTGTAGAGAGGATGGAGCCAGACTCTCTTCAGTGGTGCCCAGCAATAGGACGAGAGGCAACGGGCACAAACTGAAACACCAGGAATTCCATCTGAAAATCAGAAAAAACTTCTTCACTGTGAGGGTGACAGCACTGGAACAGGTTGCCCAGAGAGATTGTGGAGTCTCTTTCTCTGGAGATATTCAAAACCTGCCTGGACGCGATCCTGTGCAACATGCTCTAGGTGACCCTGCTTGAGCAGGGGGGTTGGACTAGATGATCTCCAGAGGTCCCTTCCCATTTCAACCCTTCTGTGATTCTGTGAATGGAAATCTTGGACAATGTGCCCGTAGCAGAATGATGAAGGAAACAAGGTTCTGGGGAAAATTCTGTTTTGTACTTTCCATCAAACCCACTAAGTCATCTCGCCACTCAGGCAGTCTGTTGCTGGCCTGGTGGCAGCAGGGCTTGAACCCTTTGGACCATTCAGTGATTTTGGCAGACAACCAGTGTGATCCCTGAGAAGTTGCATGTGAGGGAAGTCAGACTTAAGGTGAGATTAAAGCTGTAATTCATTGAAGCGCCTCATTTTCGGGAACTAAAAGATCAGCTTCTACCTATTAAGAAAGGATGACTTTGAGAAAATACTGTCAAATCTGAAGGGAATTTTATAGAATGACTGTTCAGTCATGAGCTATTACATTGTCGTCACTCAGGTCACTGAAGACAGTTGAGGCAAAATGTTATTATAATAACTTTTCTGTTTTTCTTTTATTTTATGGAGTGCTGAAATTTTGGGACCTCTTAGATTTTTCTTTATTCTTTTCTTAATAAGTCACATATGCTAGGGATATGCATAGTGCTTTATGAATATGTAGAAAGACAATGTCTTTGCCCTGAAAATCTTGATCTGCTAAAATTTAAAGTTCCAGTTCAACATATTTAAATTTGATTTGATGTCTTAAAAGTAGCTTTTAGGATGTCATTAGGTTCACAGATAAATGCCTTTTTGAACTCAGGTTGGAACTGAAGGTTCCTTGAAGCAACAACAAACTTAATATTCTTAACCACTGCAAATCAGAACTTGGCTAAAAGTAGAATTTACACATTTTCAAAGCTCTCTCAACATGCCACGAGTGCTGAATTACTCAGGCATTGAAGTTTTTGTATTTTGTCACTGTGGCCAACCTACATGACATCAGTTTCTGGGAACTGTCATTGTATTGCAACTTTTTAATATAATTGCTTCTTCTCTGTTATGCAACCCACTGAAGTTTAGGGTTTTATTATGTTTGACATAGGCTACTAGTTTGGACTAAAGGACAGTAGCAAATGAAAGACAGGGACCCTTTTTATGGTCCCCTTCAAAAAGGGTCAAAAAGTGGGAAAACAGCTTCAACCAAGGAAATTAATCACTCGGAATCTAAGGCTGCTGGATAGCACCACAATTTCAGTTGTAGAGATGCAATATTATCATTCACTAAGGAACCGTCCAACATAGGTGGGACTGTCAGTGTTGTCAGGCCTCAGTTCAGCGGGCCACCATAAGGCTGTTAAGCCTGTATTCAAGGTGTTGTTGCTTAATAGAGATCAATTTAAGCACTTGCTTAACTGCTTTGCTGTATAAGAACTTTCAGTCTGACTCTGTAAGTACTGATCTGGCTGCTTTGCAAGTTTTTGAATGTTCCCAATTGCCTTTAGTGGCAAAGTTAAGGAGCCATTGTACAAACTTGTCAAATATCTGATGCAGGCTCTGGGGGAAGACCCGTTAAAGTCCCATGTACCTTCCTGGTAGTCACCTTCCTAGTTAGTAGTGCTATGAAGAAAGGGAATCTGGTTCTAGGAAGAAAAACAGTCAGAAAGGAACCAAAATTGGGTTATCTGTTATAACAAGATTACATGAGCCCAAAGCAGAAGCCTGGTTTTCTGGTGGGGGGGAAAAAAAAAAAAAAAGGAGTAGAAAATTTGATGAGCACTAAAGAATGAAGGGATGTTATAGTTTCTTCAAGCACTGAGCTTACTGTGTTATAAATGAATGGAAATAGACTCTGGTGTCCCCACTGGCTTGGGCCTTTTCTTGAGCATGCAGAATGTATACATCGGTTGCTTTTTAATCAAGGGAGCTATCATATCTTTTTCTTTCTCATTTTCTTTTTCTTTCTATTTTATTTTTTTCTGCTAAAATTTCTTCTTCCATGGTGGTTTTTTTGGTGTTGCTGAGCTTGTGTTATTGGACATGCTGAGCTTTTCTTTTTTTTTCACATGACAAAAAGGGAAGCTATTTTGCTTGCCAGTTGTGCTTTCTTCAGTGCTGATGGTGCCGATAATAATGGTCCTGCTGTCAAGAAGGTGTTATGCCTGGCTGAAACTGGTGAAAAACAAACCATAGAAGCATAACTTTTTCCTGTTGCATGTGTTTGTGAGCAACTGTTTAGCTAAGGACGGCAGTACAAAAGCTTTCACTGAAGACTTTCTTTAAAAATCTAAGAACCTAGAGAGCAAGCGTAAGAGACAAGTTGGAAAGAAAAAGAAATCTTAAACATGTAAAAGTCATTTAAGTGAAGCAATGAAGAGAGCTAGTTCTTGTTCTAAACAATTAAAAGAACTCCACCATAGCAGGACTTCCTTTAGTTCAGGATCATGATTAACTACTGATTAAAGGGATAGACAGTTCAGTAAAAATCATTCTGGGTCCAAATTCTACTTCTTCCTTGCTTGATTTCCTACTTTCTCATTATCTTCCAAACTTTGCACCCTTTTTCTTCCTTTCCCAATCCTTCTATCCATAGTTCTTTTTATATTTATCTTTCAGTTTTCTCCTCCCCTCTTTTTCCCTCATTTTGTGTCTCTAGCTCTTATCCTCCTTCAAGACTATTTTTTCTAGTCATGCACTTGTTCTCATACCATTTTCCAGAGCTCAGTCTGCATGTGGTGTAGCCACAGCAGCTACAGTGACAGTAGCTTATGCTGTCTCTAGTAGCTCAGCTTCAGGACGTTGAAATGAGACACAGAAACATATCTCAAAGCTTGTGCCAGTTTCGGCATTTGGTTATGCAGATATTTATTCTTTATTGTTCATTCAGTGTTCATTCTTTAAGCTCATTTGTTACCATCAATCATGAGCAGCGTTATAACTATCAAGAAAGAGAGGAGTTTAAAGAAGGTCCAGGAAGAGCTAACTTTTGATGTTTTTGCTTTGAAGTTAGGTCATTCCTTGACTTTTAGCTTTTAAACCTATGCACCAGAAAGTGCTCAAACTCGGAAACAAGCAGAAGGCATTTAGTTACTTAAATGTTATCAAATTTTGTTGAAGTCCATAAACAAAATGGAAGCAATGTATAACAGGTTGAAACATCTTAGTGAATACAGTATTTAAGGATATAACAACTCTACAGCAACAGGATTTTAACTTTATTTTGGTTTTAAAAGGGAGAGACACTTATCCCAGTGATTTATACTATCATTCAAGCTATACAGTTGACGTAAACCTATACGTCCCTGAGGGAGCAAAAGGATATGAATGTTTGTCTGAGGCAGGGATAAAAGAGGAAACTAAAGATACAGTTAAAATAGGAAAATATTTTCCTGATTGTTTCCTGACTACCTGACAAAGGCATCCTATGGAATTCACTGCTGCAGGAGGTTAGTGATTCATAGATCCTTATAGATGGTATGACCAGGTTTGAGATGGTTAGCAATGAAAATTGACTACAAAATTATCTGAGTGAAGACTTCAGGTTCAAAAGGAATTTCTGCACAGACTTGCCTGCATAACTGGTTCAGTGCATTATAATATTGATAGCTGTATTCTGAAACAAGCAGTATTGGGTAATTGTAAGAGGTACTAAATGCTCTCACATGGTTAAAAGATGGAAGTATTTGCTGGAGAGAAAGCTTTGTTTAAAGTACCACGTTTATGCAAAAAACTAACAACCCCAAAACAATAAAACTTGCTTACAGTAATTAAAAGAATGGCAAGAAAATCCATACTGTTTACTAAAGGGCTCTGCCTAATAAAATACATTTGCAAAAATAATTAGAGGATGAGAAAATTGTCTGAATGAATGTTTTGGTAACTTAAAGTAAATACAATGTATTTGGTGTATACTGCAGCAAAAGAAACTGAAGTCTTTCATATCAGCTTCAGAATTGTGAAAATTGCTTCCTTTATGCAGAAGGAGGTCACAATTTTTTTTCCTCTAAAATAATAATATCTTTATTATCTAGATTTATACAGTCATAAAACTAATGACTAAAAGTAATGCCTAATAATAAAAAAAGTTTGCAGAAGCCTTATAAGGGCAATAAGCTCATGGGGTCATTCTCCAGGAAGGTGTAGTGATTGCACGTTGAATGAAACAGATATTCCAAACAGAATATTTATTAGCTTGGATTTTAAAAATTAATCAAGTTTAGTTGAGAAGGTTGTGTTGATTGCTGACATTAAAATGTGCATTCATTTGACGTCTTTTGTCAGCAGTAGTCTTAACAATATCAAGCAAAGAACGTTGGATCTGAAAATTGCCTTTTCTAATTTGCTCCTAGTCTTCAGCAATAAGGCAGAAAAATCAGCAAAAATAGTTAGCTTGCCCAGTTTCATAGTGGCTTGTCTCCTGTTTCTTGCTCTTTCCAGCTACTGCGAAACAAGTGGGCACCTAACCAAATTACCATCTCATACCTGTGGAACTGCATTTTTAGTATATATTTTAGTCTGTCTTCTAAAAGCTAAATTAAACTATTGGTTGATAGTAACTAAACCAGTATTGTTTAAAAATGAAGCCTGCAATTCTATTGCAATCTCAGCTTTACACAGCTTTTTGCTATTGTGCTCATTATATATGGTGTGTGCTCTGCTAGTTCCATTCTTGTTGATTAATAGGATGTTAAACAGTTTCTCAAAAACAGATAGCTCAAAACTTGGGATAAGACCTTTTATGCTGCTTGTAACATGTACACACAAACTCTAGGTATTTACTCTTCACATTATAGTCTTCTGTGCAAGTTTCAGGAATCTGTTAAAATGATTCAGCAGCATAAATGTCAAATGTAGACAATAAAGACAGTCAAATGTAGTTTTGACTATCTGCCCCTTTGTATAAAATTATGTAACAAGATAGTACTAGAAAATTCAACATACTAGTTTCTCTTAAATTCTTCTGCAAGATAGTTTCATTGCATGTCAAACCATTCCCAGTCATTACCAAAACTTTATTAAGTTTGCATCCAAACTTTCTACGTGTTATAGCTGTGGTGGCTAAGCTTTGAAGGGTAGAGGCAGGAGGGAAGTAGTCCATCCTGTTTCAGCTGACACCCAGTTTATTAAGATCAAATTGATAAGTATAAAGTAAAATAATAAAAAAAAAATTATTGGGCACCCAAAAACATCAACCTATATTATAGCCTCTTAAAACTTTGGTAAATACGTTTTCCTTAGCTGCACATTCCTTGCCGTAACTTTAAATTAGACACCAAAATGCTAAGTGCCTTTAGCATGTACTTTTATCTTTTTAGGCATGGAGCAATAGCATAATAAAATATTTATCTGTATTACTGTAATTCAGTTCTGCTAATCTTCCTTAACTGGGCTATAAATAAAATCACTCAGATTCCCTTCAAAATAAAAACAAAATGAAAAAGAGGGGAAAGTCTGCAAATAACTGCTCCCAAGGGCATGACCTCTTCCATCTATCAAGACCAGAGCAGGTAGATAAGGGAGTTTCATATGAAAGCACCATTCTAAGTGACTACATGTTAAATCAACTTGCAGATTGAGCTTTGACAGTCAGGTGCTGATGTGAAGGGCTGACAGAGGCCGCACGTGAACTGTGTGCCACATGTCCATTATTTTCCTGTTTCTCCAGGATATCTGAAGAAAACAGAAAAGATGAAAATCTGCTGCAGTGTAGTCCTCTGTATGAGCAAAGCCTCAGTTACCTTTTCACTAACAGAACAGTACAGTTCTGTTACTCTTCTGGAGTATGATAGTTGTCTCAAGTAATAATATTTCACTCCAAATAATCTTTTGCTTGAGGAAAAATATACTGAGGCATATTAAGGGATGATTTGAAAAACAAAAAATATCAGATGTTGAAATGAGTTTTATGACACTGGTTAGTAAGCCAATTTGCCCTTATGAAAGACTGTGCATACATTAAGGATTCCACACAATACCACTGTAAAAAGTAGGTGAGTCTTGAAACATTTACACTTTGAAGAAACTACAACATATGTTTTTGGTGGACTTTCACTCTTGATTTCAGTATTCCAAAAATGAGGAATATCTGGTATTTCTTGAGAATTTCTTCTACTAATTAATTATTCCCTTTCAAAAACCTATGTCTTCCGTACTGGTTTCACATTTCAGCTTTTGCTTCATAGGTGATGTATTCATAGAGAATAATTATTTTATGATTGGTCTGCTTTTATGACTCAAAAATTGTGCAGTTTGTAAAGTTAGAGATAATAGCACAGAGTGCCAGCGTGTGTGTGTGGACTACATTTTACATGGCTTTGATATCACTGTAGTTTATGAAGATTATTCCTTCATTAGGAAAGGAATGAGAATACCTCCTAAATTCTTTCATTTTAAGAATAGATGAACCCTGGTTTTAGGGCTTTAATATCAGCTTTCTTTAGAAAATATGTAGTCCCATGAATTTATGTGGGCCAGTTTTACTGAATACAAGATTTGCATGTAAGATATAAAACAAAGGAAAAGGTTGCATTGTGTAGCTAGTCCTCTCCCCCTGAAAGACTCCCGCAGACTAACATACAGAGTCTGCTTCCTAACTGAATCAGACGGACAAACTTTTTATGTCTAACACCTCTTTCTTTTTTGTGTCTTTTTCTTTCTTCTATGCCGTATTGCAACACCATCTTTGAAGATGCTATTGATGGAATTAATCACTTCTCCATATACCAGAGCACTGACATCCTGAATTTGTTACATCAAAGGGTATTGACTGAGAAGACAAATAATTAAATGACCCGTAACACAGGTAAATGATACTCTTGGGATCAAAGGAATCCCCTGTGTGTGCTGCTCTGTTCTGCTAGTCATAGAAAGTGTCATTTGGGTACAGTGGTTGTAGTGAGGTAGCTTTTGTCAGTCCATCAAAGTGAAGGTTTTCTAAACAGGATCTTCCTGTTTGTGTTCCTTGTTTGCTAATTGTTCAGATAATACAAAGGTGAATGTAAGACTTGGTCACATATCAATTGATATGGCATAGCTACATTAGTACTTGCAGGCTAGGCTTCTGAACTGTTTTCAAATGAAATGGAAGTCAGTTGCTAATAGTCTGTTTTGGAAGGGCTGACTAAGAAGTGGCTGATGCTTGAAAATAGTCTGCAAAAGGTATTATCTTTAAATCTTATCCCGAACCAAGAGCATCATTATTAGTCTTCTATGAAAGTTAAGCTTAAAAAATTAAAAAAACTCTCCTCTTCTAGTAGAATAAGAATGCACACATAGAAAGTCCGTGTGGAACAGCTATTGTGCTTTTACTCATTCTGTAGCTAGGACTGCAAGAGCTTGTTTGTATGGAAGTGCTCTGATGTGCCTTCTTTTTAGGTATGCTGCCCTAGGAATCATGGAAGTCTGTCACTATATAGCTCTTCTGTCCTCTCTTCCTTTACTCATTCCTCACACTTTTGGAAAATAAAGGTCTTCAACTATAAATGTTAGTAATCATGAAGCTGAAAATCTACATGAGTATTAGAAAAGAACGTAGAAATAATATCAGTGCTGTGAAGTATTTATTCTTTATGTTATAGCTTCTCTGAATATGACAGATAACAGCTGCTCTCCTAAAGTAAAACAATTCGAAGTACACATATGTGTGTGTGATATAATATTTAGAAGAAGAATAAATTACAGGTATTGAGTTTGTTTAGAAGCTGATGGTTGGATCACGAGCTAGCATAAATTTACATACTGCTATTGAAAGTCAGAGCATATTACTGAATGACTTAGTATGGGGAATCAAACCCTAAATATGTTGCATAATAATATAAAACTGTCTCAAAAAAAAATGAAGCCTCTAGCTGCAAGAATTTTGGGAAGATTTATTAACTTCTGTCTGTTATAGTAAAACAAATATTCAGGTGTAAGAATAGATAATAATCTCACATGGATTTCAACCTTTAGCCTACTAAATGCAAATTCTATACTGCTATAATGGTAATCTGGTATGATTAATTCTTTATGCAATTTTATGTAAAATAATCGTTCATACGAATTTGTTTTCCATGTTATTTTTTACTACCTCATTGAAGTTCATGGCTTAGATCCACATTTTTGGTGAGGTTCTTTCCATCCTTTTTTAAAACTAACTTTATCAACTAATGGTACTCTTTCTTTTCTGCTTCTTACTGTTAATAAACTACTTAAGCTTAATGAAGAGAACAACAGTCAGCAAGAACCATACCTATCTGCAGAAATAGTACACTTTATGGGTAGAACTAAGGCACAATAGCCACTAAATCTTACAAAAAGAAAATAATTGTACAGTGTTTGTACTGGAAGGATTACTTCCCCTTTGGAGTCACTCTTTTGGGAATTTTTAATTAAAAAAAGGACTTAACTTCAGCCCTGGGGATGTGGCAGACTCAAGTCACTCCCAAAATGACAGTTCCTCTTCCCTAACTTGTGCCATGAGCAGGAATGGGCTATTAAGTCTAAGTTGTCCTTTAACCAAATTCAACTATAGAAGTCTTCCTGATTTCAATAGAACTGGATTTACATTATAGAAAAAATCTGTGTAATGTCAAGGTCTTCACTTGGCTTCTCTACAGCTGGAAAACTTGACTGTATGTAATAGAAGTAACTATGTTGTGACTGACAGGAGAAAAAGAATACCCAAGAAAAGCAGAAATTACATGTAGGAAGATTTAGAACTGTTCAGGGTAAAAGCTGACAATGTTGTCTTGTTACAGAACTTAATAAAGCGTAAGTAGAACAATAACTCAGAATAATAACAGAACAGAGCATAGAATTTTAATCTGGTAAAGTGTAACTGCATGCCATTAATAAAATGCCTTCCTCTTTGCCGTGCATTCATCGTTGCTTCCTGTCTCTTAATGGTTAGATGAGCAATCTTTAACATTCCAGTGTCTTTTATAACTACAAATCATTATCATGAGTATTTGTAGTAATTGGGTAATAATATGAGAAGCGATTTTCCCTCACTGCAGTAGTATCTGCCAACATGTCTGTGAAACACTCAGTCTTTGTCTGTACAAGAAAGTTAAGCTGATTTACTTTGAAACATTTTTGAAGTAATACAATTCTTCTGTGGATGTTCTTATTTAAAAATCGCTTCTTCACAATTTGGTTTTAAAATGCTTGCAACTAAATTCTCAACTAAAAAAGATCCAAAGTGTGTAATTATCAGCTCAGAGGATCCCTACAGGTGAGCAAGCATGTGGAGAGAGCTTTCTCTCTGCTGTATTTATAACTAGTTTTGTGTTAAGGGAGCATTCAAGAAGAAGTTGAATTTCTGTTGTAATAGCAACTTCAGGTGAAAGAAGAACAGGGTATGTGTTCACGCTTTTACGTCTTTTACCTTTTAGGACAGTGGTTTACTGTCTATACCACAGTTATCTGGTATCTAATCCGTGCTCTTCCCTTTGAAAATCAGATCATAAATCTTCATAAAGCCTCAGTTAACATGCAAAGTAGGACATCAGCCTTTGATTAAAATATGGATCTCTCACTTTTTAAGAATGTGCATACAGATTTTTCCATAATTCCATAATTTAATTAGTATGCATGATCTTTTTTAATACACTTACGGTGCTGGGAGTTTGGTCCCCGATATTTTCTATTACTTAAATGATTGGAAAAAAGACTTTGTTTCTGTTTAGAATCATGCAAAACCTTGGACTATAACTCAGTACAAGACTTGAAAGTGTATGTTTGATTTGGATCTTCTAAGACTCTATTCTGAGTTGCTAAGTGTTCTTTTATCTTTGTGTCAGTGCTGAGTATTTTTTTCCTGGATATGTCTAACTAGAAATATTAGTTGTTTTCAGGTGAGAATGATGAGTAACAGTGGTTTCTTTTTAATCAAAATAAGTGCTTTGTAGATTAAATGTCACCAAAACAATAATAATAAGTAAATTAGTTAAATACCAAGACTGCTTATAGTCACTTTTAAATAAAAAAGTGCTAGAATCTGGAACTTCATCAATTTTATTTGTTACACAACAACTTATAAACAACTTGTAAAACCACAAATATCCAGTAGTGTTTTCCCTTAGAAAACTTTATGTGGAGAACTTCCACTAAATATTTTGATATGACACCTGAAGATAAAAGCAATTATTTCTTGTGTTGTATTATATGTTCTTTCTTTACTGAAGGATACTGGATTGAAGGAAATTATTGAAATAATGGATCTTTAAAATGTCACTCACCTAGTCTGTAGATTGTTTATTCACTATTTTATATGTTATAATACTTTTCTGAATACATTTTTTAAAAATAATTTGATGTTTAAGCATGGCAGAAGACATTTCCAGCAAACGCTCTATATTTTGACAATTTTTAAATTAATTCACCATTCTATTTTATTTCACTTGTTTAACTGTGTTTTCAATACTGCTAACATTGAATGAGCTCATGGAAAGTTAATATAGCAAAAAAAAGATAAAACTGGAGTTGTCTTTGCAATACTGTGTGTACGGGGCATTTTTATTACCAAGACGTTTTAAATAGTCTGAGACTTTTTGCATTGAGGAAACATGCTAGAATATAATGAAGTGTTTATTATTTAATCTGTTAATGAAAATAGAGCAGGATGTTATAATATTCCTTTAACGTTCATCTACAGCACAGTCAAACAAATAAACTTCATATAAGGCATTTTATTCTTACTATACTTTTTCCTTCCCTTTCTTCTGATCATCTTTTTCTTTAGAGAAAGAAAAGTACTGGATCTTTTTAAAAAAATTGAATCACCTTAAGCAAAGACCTGGATTGTATTTAATTTATCAACATAGGTTTGCCCAAACTCAAAATATAGAAGACAGCAATATCCTTTTTTAATTAAAAGTGATTTCACCATAAGAAAGGAATTCAATGACAGTAATAGCAATTTCTGATATTGCAACATGAACAAGGTTTTCATGTTTAGTAAAGAATAAACAGTACTAAAGGCGGGAAAGAAAAGTGGAATATATGAGTAAACATACATTCCTTAGTGAGAACACAGATCTACAAGCCACTTCCCTTGAGGACCAAAGGCATTTGACTCCTGATGAGGTCCTTCACGTACAGGAGTCATGTGCAACACCAAGCTGGGCTCTTACTTCTGAATGAAGCTTTTCCTTCAGTCCAGAGTTAGAGGGGTACCAATTACTAATTGCTGAGATGCCTTTGCCTTGCCCAGAGGCAGGATACAGCCAATTCCTTTTTAACTCAGTGAGAAGAGGGAATCATGATGCAGCTGGTGGTGAGACAGTGTCTCTGAGCCTTCTAAGAATTAGTCTATGGACTACTTTGTCTTTCCCCTTGCTTTTTACTCATGGCAGAAGAAGCAAGGTTATTGCTGGTGTACTACTAGTGCTTGGGACCTAGAGGAAATGGGTAGGATCAAAAAACTGCAAAAATACTTTGTCCAAAAGTCAAGTAAAATCAGTTCCAACTTGAAGCTGAAAAGTTCAGCGCATCTTCCAGACTTTGGGCAGAAAGAGGCATTGCTCTATTAGCTGTATCTGGTCTGTGAAGAAATGGAGGACTTCAATATCAAGGCTGAGTTAGGCACCTTTCGAAAGCAGCAAATCAACTTTTTGTTTTCAAAGTTTTATATAAACTTTCTAATTATCTGAGATCTAAAACAATACTTGAACATAGCTGTCAATATACTGGAGAGTTTTAAAAACGTGTTTGCCTGTTACTTTTCAGTCAGCTTCAGCAGTGTATTAGTGTTCATGTAAATTAAGAAACTACTATAGTAATGCTCTACAGTCTCTCTGTAGAAAATTTATCTTTCTATGTTCTGTTGACTTCATAGATAGAAAAGTAAATACATAGCTATTAAATATACTTTATACATGATTGAAAAGCAGAGAAGAACCCAAATCTAACTTCTGAATTTAAAGTTTCTCCTTTTAGAGTTTAGAGCAGATGTGCTGTGTGAAAAAATCCCTGATAGTTTTATTAAGGCCATGAAGTGTGGTTGTAAAAAGGTGCTGAAGCTGCTTCATGGGTCGTGGTTCATTAACTCTAATTGTCACGTCTGGATTCCATCTGATGGATGACCGGGTCCTTCCTTTCTCATATCCTTTATCTCGCTGTCTTCAGGTGACCAGCTTCCAAAGCAACCTTTTTCAGAAGTATTTCTAATAGTGGGTCTGAGTAGTATTTCTTATTCTAAATCACTTCAGTCACACTTGGATGTGTCTTCTTGTTGGACTTGCTCCTTTTCTTGTGCACTTCCTGTGTGAAGCATTCCTCTGGAGAGAAATAGGACCATCATTAATGAAAAGCATTGATTTTTACATTTTGAGAGGTTGTGTTACATAAAAGTTTTCCCACTGGACAAGACTTACCTTTGGAGCTCCGAAAATTCTGACATAAATTAAAAATAGAAAGTGTAAAAGCCTGATCAAGCACTAAGTACCTTCTGAGTTCAGGCTTGATATGAGGGAGTGAAGAAGCAATGTTTTAAATACCACCCGCATAAGACAACCCCATAATTTATAGTATGTCAGCCATCTGTGAGCTTCCCAAGTTCTTGTTTCTTTATTAGAATTAACTGTGTCAAGTCAGAGCATTAACTCTAAATGCAATGGAAAAGATATGCAATAAGGATGTTTCTCACTTTATTTCAAGTTGTTTGTGACTAAAAGTTATGTCATGATTATTTGGTGTCCTAATAAAATGCTTTCAGACAAATGTCAAATAGCACCTCTCTTTTTAGCAATA
Source organism: Apteryx mantelli (assembly GCF_036417845.1). Classification (NCBI taxonomy): domain Eukaryota; kingdom Metazoa; phylum Chordata; class Aves; order Apterygiformes; family Apterygidae; genus Apteryx; species Apteryx mantelli. The sequence goes on along the minus strand of NC_089982.1, from coordinate 42,749,291 downwards.
ATTTAGCAATATATGGGCATAGAATTACCTTTTTTTCCCCTACTGGAATTCAAATACTCTAACAATTTTGAGAGGGTGGAATTTATTTGGAAAGTCTGATTTCAAAGCACAACTAAAACTCCATGTCACAGTGACAAAAGGAATAATCTTTCATTAATTACAGACAATTGAATTTTGATGTGATTTAAGTACTGTTACGAGACATTATTCTAGAAGCAATCAGTAGAGGTTTGTTCCTTTGAATGGCAAAAATCTACTAAAGAATGAATTGAATCACTATTTCAGATGTCTCCCATTAAATGACTGAACATATTTCCTGTTGACAGTAGTTCCTCTTCCTCCAAACAATACAGAAAAGTTTCTTCTTCTTTAAAATAAGTAAATAATTAATGCTGTATTGTTAAAACATTAATTTCACTAGCATGATGGCTACTAGAGAATTTTCTGAAGTCAGCAAGAGAAATAAGTATAAATTAAATCAAGAAAAATCTGAACACATTTGCAGAAGTAAGATGAAATACAAGTTTAGTATTATTTGCTGAGTTTATAAAATCAAAGCCTAATATACCATAAGGTTGTCTTTTCTTGGCTCTTAATGTTGTCATGAGTGTTGTCAAAAATCTTTCATTTTATATCCTGGATGTATTGTGCCACAATAAAACAATCAATAAGCAAAATAAGGAGTCAATAACAAAGCTGTAAACATGTGGTACTGTTATAATACTTCTAATGTTACTGGGTTTAAACCTACCCAATTTTTTATACCTGTAGACCATAAAGTTTTGAAAAAAATTCTTACAAATCTATTTTGCTGTTATTAGCAATAGATATATTGCATGCATTAAATATTTAGAAGTGTATTTATTTTGTTCAAATGCTCAAAATGGTATCCATAACATTAAATTACCCACTTGTTCCTGGGTTAAGGTTGTATGTTATGTTTTTTTTCCCATTGAAAGGATTTTCCATATTCCATTTTTGTCCTAATAATTTTGAATTTGTTTTCTTTCAAAATACCACTGTCATGGGATATTTCTATCAAATATGCTTGATACTGATTTCTCAGGATCCTGTCAGCATTTGTGTTTCTTTTAAAATGTTTTCCATATTTTAAATAGGAAGAAATGTTACAGATAAACTGAGTATCCTACTGCCCACCTCTGTTAGCTTGTTAAAAAGGCCAATTTACTAATTGATAAATGTGCTTGGCATTTAAGACTAGTACTGAGTCATGCTTTACTTCTGTATAAAATTGTTAGCTTTTTGATATTCAAAATTTCTGTTCAATAGGGAACTCCTTCATTCCAAAAGATCATCCACTCTAAATCAGAAAGAAAACTAAAACTGTCTGTATTTCCTATGGTCTAAAAGTCTAAAAAAAAAAAAAACCACATTTTTTTTTCCAGAACAATGTGAGGCTCTTCTCTCAGATTGGAAAGACTTCTTGAGAAGGTTTCTGGAAGTCATGAGCATCCTTTGCCATGGAACAGCAAATACAGAAGCCCTTAACTCACAGAAGTGATTAGACTCCTCATTGCATTTGAGTGGAAATCCAGTTATGATGAGGAAATACACTGATTTCAAAGACCTGATATTTTCCAAAGAAAAGTTTTCTAAATAATTTTTCTATTTATCTTTATCTCTGTCTCCATCCTTCCTTCCCACTCCATCAGCCACAAACAAAATACATATGGAATTCAAGCTTATGTAGTAAAGAAACTAAAAGAAACCTAATTTTATTATTTTGCATGACTAGCCAGCTCATTCAAAAGCTTATCTGAGGTCATTTATTTATGGTTCTACAGCTGTCTCTGGCTTTTTGCTCTTTCTTTCCTCCAACTTCAGCAATATCTACCAAAGCCACTTTGCCTACATAGTTCAAATTCTTGGTGTTGGTAGTGACATGCGGCTGTCTTTGAAGAACTTTATTATTTTATAAAACTAAGTCTTAGATATATTGTAAATGTAGAATAGCAGTCTTTCATTTCATCAGCTTCACTGAATAGCATCAAATAGCATATGAAGGGATAAATTAGCACTTTACCTTTATGACTCCTATAATTAACCACTAATTCTTCAGTTAAAGAATTTAATTTGTTCTGTAATATATGACAAGAGCATTCTAGCGTAAGTGTACAGAAGGGACCACTTTCTCAGACGAGAGTGGCATGAGGACCAGCACAGACCTTGCTGTCATCCACAGCAACTTAAACTATAGATTTTCTTCCATTGTTTACTTTAATATGTACATTGTGCCATATATATCTATTTATATATTTGAAAAAAACTAACAACAAATAATGCTGCACTGCTTCTGACAATTTTCCTCCCAAGGTGAGAATATTGGATATAATGAACTACACTTAATAGGTATTGTTAAGTATGGGCCTGATGAGAGTTACATGGCTCTATGGTGGCAGAGGTAGAACAAGAGTCCATGTGAAGAGAAAGGAATATCAAAGCCAAGCAAGAGCATGAACTAATTCAGACACATTTCAAATGTTTCTAGCTATAATTGAGTCTGAGTAAAAGCTCATACAGGTGGCCTTGCAATACCTTAATAATTTTTAGGTACAAAGCCAGAAGAGATCGCAGAGTCCCTTTCATCTTATATTCTCTTTCAGATAAGAATTCTCTACACACAGAGAACTAGAAAGCAAAACATAGTCCTCAGAAGGCCCTTTCTAAACACCACTCACACAAATGGAATGCAAGATATTAATCATAATAACTAAAATTAAAAGGTGAGAGTAGAATTAAGAGACAGAGAACAGGAGCTGGTGGAGTAATTCTATTTATTGCCTTCTACCAACCCAAACTTTTAGTTTTTTAATCTGGGAAGGACTCCTTAACCTCTCTGGCACTTACTCTGCTATATATTTATCAGCAACATTTACCTCCCAGAGAAAGCAAAACTGTAGTATTCTTCTGAGTCTAATAAGAAAGTTATCCAAACCACAAGTATTACCCTACAATTCAAAAGCAATCCTATGACTCCAATATGGATTAAGTTTAGTCCTAAAACAATATTTTACAGTTCTTTAGGGATTCCTGGGAAAGTCTTAATGTTCAGCTCTAACTCCCACATCATTAGTTTGAAAACACAAAACTGTTATTCTCTTTCTTTTCTATCCTCCCATGTAGTGCTTTTCAAAGGCTGCTCATTTTTCCTGAGTTTTGCCACAAAAGGGAGTTAATAAGCTTTAAAAACTGTGTGTCAGGAGGGAAAGGAGTGACATGAGAGCACCCTAGCATTGTTTTTGTGGGGGCAGACTTGATATAGGCCTATTTGATTTCTTCAGGAGTTTTCTTAGAAAAGCAGCAAGATAAGAACACCAAGTTGCAACACTAAGTTGCTACTAACGACCAAACCTCTTGAATTTTATATTCGATTTTGATATAACTTTCTTTGAATACAATTATTTCATTTTGATCAGCACAACACATTCCATGGTCCATTTATTGTGCCTTTTTTGAATTGAAATCCTGAATTCAAGTTGTACTTGACAGAGCAGTGGGAGGTGATGTCATTATAAGTGGAAGCATTTTCCTGGTGCTTACGCTAAGTGACCTGGAGGTAGGGAGGAAAGTATTTGTTGCTATGGGGTTTTCCTCCAGCCAGCCAAATGGTACAGTTAGCCAAGCATCCATTCTGATTCTCTTGATTGCTGCCTTAGAAATCTTCTCCTTCTTGGTAGCATGTATCTTGCAGCACTTTCTGCCTTACCCTCAAGCTCTTTGGAGGAGTGGGTTTTTTTTGTTTGTTTGTTTGTTTTTTTGTGAAAAAGGAGCACAGCTATTACTTATCAGTTAGCGGTTAAGAAAATTCATGCAGGAAGTGGAAAACCTCATTTCAGTGCCTTCCTCAAGGGAGCCCAGACACACCAAAGAAAGTGCTAACCACCAGATTATAATATAACTTAAAAGAATGGTCTATCCTGTTGAAAATGTACAGAAAATAATTTACATTTCAACAGGCTTCTGCTATGGTTTGTGCATGTGCCCAGAGGAAGGGAATCTGCTTCAAGTCCCTGTTTTAAAGCCTGTTAGTATGTTTTACACTGAATAATATTTTGATTATAGAGAGCTCACAGTCCAACTGGGATGCTGCTAGAAGGGACGGGAAGTGAGCTAAAGAGCCTTTTGGCCTTCTGTCTCCAGGAGTCTTGCCCTGGCATAATGCAGTGGATCCCTTCAACAGGAGAAGTAGGGCACATTTTCGCAGCTTGGTGACCAGAGGAGCTGAGGAACTGAAGTCACCTGCTTTCTGAATAAATGCATTAACCTCGTGGTTTTATTTAAGCAGAGAGGAAGGAGAAAGCACAAAAAGACTACTTGCTGCTGTGTTTTAAAGAGAAGAATGTATCCTTCTCAGTCTATTATGTAACTGGCAACTTTGTACCACTGCAAAAGCATTCTGAGTCCTGCGTTAAGTAGGACTGTGCCTCCTGTGCAGTCCTGATGTGTCTCTCAGACCTTCATGGCTGGATTGGGACCCAATGCTCTGTGCTCAAAGGTATGTCTTGCCTAGTATCCTCTCTGACAGTGATCATCAGCAAACAGAGTTTAAGAACGAGACAGGTATATAGTGCATCTTCCCCAGGGCATCCTCTTCTCCTGAAGTTTAGGAAGGTGTCAGATGTTTACGCCGCAGTGCCCATCTCTGTTCACAGTAATTGACATATTCAGCTCTGAGCATGCATCCTAAAATTTTTCTAACCTTCTTTCTTACCACCTTCATCCATCTTTTCCTCTTTCTTCTGGCCTCTATACCTGCAAAGACTTCAGCACTCATACCAACTGATATTGCATATAAATTACATTCAGCCATAGGAATCACTGTAATTATTTCAAATGGAATACATTATTTAATTATTCAGTGATGTCCTGCAAATTTTCACCTCTAAGAGCATGACTGTATTGCCATACAGACAGTTACGTTTTACCATTTCCTATAGTTCATTCCAGCATAGGCACAACCATGTACAGTACTACAATTATAAAATACCTTTTAGGCTGCACCATGGGTGGTCCCATACACTATTTTTCTTAACAGAGTGTAAAAATGCCATATGTTTCCATTATGCAGTGATAGTCTGGTTTTAGTAGTTCACCTGAAAATTCTGCTATAAGCTATATTCTCCTAAGTAAACAGCCATAAAAAGTGTTGAGATACATGTGTATATATGTATATGTGGACCTACATATATGGTATGGAGCAGAATATTAAAGAAGAAAGCAGGACTATCTCTCTACTATTTTTAAAATGCTTTATTTTAAATCATGAAAATAGGAACATAATTATAATATAGACTTATACATTTAGGTATCTTCAAACAATTGAACACCTGGGATATTTACATTTTTGAGAATGCCCTCTCCTTGCTTTAAAGCTAATCTTCCATTAGGTATAATATCAGTCTTAAATACACATTTTCTATTTTGGCTTTAGGATTAAAAGTTGTCCTTCTGAACATGAATCACATATATTTTTATACTGGTTTGTGAAAGGACCATTCAGATCAACAAAAGCTGACTCTCAACTTAGGATATTATAGAAAAGAAATTGGGCATTTTTTCTTAACTGCATCAGAATCAAAGTGAGGAAGAAAATGGGAAACTTTAAATTATGAAGCAAGAAATAAGGGAGAGTTGAAATGTGCCTCTATCCTCTCTTATGTCTAAGGATGTTAGGACCACTAATCTAAGCATATTATATCACCAAACGAGATATGCTTTGACTGTGGTCAGTCTTAAAAATGGTTCTAAATGGTTCTGGTTCTGAAATTCAAGCGAGTCTTTTCCACTCATTTCAATAAGCCTTGTCTCTAAGTATTCCCAGTAGTAAATGGGACATAGGCCAAATACTGAGATAGTCCTATTTACTCAGGTAATTTTATTAAACATTAAAACTATTTTTTAAATTTCCTATTTTAAAACCCAGGTGATACTTCTATATCCTGTGTTCATAATGTAATGTAGTTTATATTATAAGTCATATATTACTGCAGTGTTTAAAGCAGTTAATGAAAAATACCTTTATTTTATTGTTACATCATTAAACAGAGTGGTGAGGAGCTTACATTTATAGTTGATTTTAAAACTAGGAACATAAATTCCAAATTCTTTTTTTAATCAAAGTAATCAAAACTTCACCATCTCACTACTTAAACAGGTGGGATACCTCTGAATGTTTTATATTTGGGTATAGTCTAAACCTCTTACTAGGGCCTAGTACTTTCTTGGAGATATTTAAAGTATCATTAAATAATTGTGTGATCTCACGATCTTTGACATAATTACTTATGCCATCCTGTGGTGCAAAGCAAAAAAAGCTCCCTAAACTGCTGCTTTAGAGTTTGAAAATATACATTTTTTTATCCTAAAGAGCAGAATGCATTAAGCATATCAATTCTGATTGACCCTCCTCAAGGCAAAAAATAGATATTACATCTTCAAATGAATCTAGGTTACTGTAAGTGTTGTTCCCAAGATGGTGAAAAGGGTTCCTTGTGACTTAAGGAAGGTTAAATATTAATTCTCCAGACTTCCTTCTGCAGATTTACCACTGTTGTTATGTGCTTTGGTTTCTCTGGTAAGAACAAGTACATGGCCAAGTCTTCATTCCTGAAATTATACTTTGCAGGTTTTGTAAGTAACACACATATGAGGATTGATGAAGCTGTAATTTTTCCTTGGACACAACTGTGGAAAATATAATCATGTAATGTTAAGTTTTTTAATTAAGGATTAGTTAGGAATTCCTAATTCCTAAAAATTAGTTAAGAGAACTCATATTACATGATTACACTGAAAAACAGGAAAGATTTAATCAGATTTACTTACTGGTGGAAAACAATGCTGTCAATGCTACTCATTTATTTTCTTGCAGTGCTCAGGGCCTGTCCCTTAGCTTCTTCATTCGGTAAAGTAGTAGCTGATATACTACATTAGTTGTTTCCTTTGGTTGCTTTTTGGAGGTGTTGGCTGATGTCATTTTTCTGGAAATAATCTGTTCTTTGTAAATGGGTGATCACTGAGCTTGCATGGGCCTTTTTTTAATAAGAAAGAGAAATAGAAGGGGATTTTTTTGTCTGCGGACTTGCATGCTTGCAATATTCCATGTGATTCCATGACTTTACAAGATTTACCTGTAGTTCTAAACAAAATAAATTCTCTTTAGAGAAATATTAAACTTCCTTAGTATACAACATATTACAAATATTAAAAGTATCCTAAACCATTCAGGAAATAGAAAGTTTTTAAGTGTACTTACTATTTGCACTTATCAATGCCCAGTACATGAGTACTCATATTTTTATAGAAATGTATAGAGAAATCTTCAAAGTGATCAGATCAGATAGCCTGAACTTTTAGGGCCACTATTCTTAAATATCAAGGACCAAAAACGTCTTAAGAGTGTGTAGTTTCATTCTCATGTTCCTCTTTGCTCTTTGTCAATACAGATCCCACTGTGGGTATCTGTATTTCATGTGAGCAAATCGAGGTTCAATTAGCCAATCACATGTAGTGAAACTGCTCACTGCTGCAGGACTTCAGTACCCGCTGGTATTGCTTATGGTGTAAAGGATGGAGCAAAGTCAGGTGCATTTCATCTCATCTCATGGCCCTTGCATGCAAATTAGGCAGAATCTCTGTGTCCTCCTGCGTAATCTATAGTTTATTTAGTCAGTTGTATTAGTAATTAATGTGACCATCCTAGCTTTCGACATATTTTATTTAAGCCCATTGGCTGTATAAAAGGTTCCTGAGATCAAGTTTGGATAATCTCCACTCTGAGTTTAAAATCTGCCTTGTAAAACAGCTGTCTGATATACTGTTTTGTTTAGTATACATTGAGGGGATATAGCATTCCACTATCTCTAGTATCTTTCCTAAGAAGTGTAGGCCAATGGCTCATGCTACTTCCCAGAAAGTGTCCTTAATGAGGAGCTGTAAGAGGTGTTTGTCTGACTCTTAGGTATTATTTCAAGAGCAGCTTCTCCCTGCTTCAAAGCTGCATTTGTCAAACGTTTCAGAAAGAAAAGTCAGCTCCAGAAACTTAAGCTATTAGCTGACACTTCTGATACATATCAGTTAGTGATGCCTGGGTCTGTGGCAAGGGCTTTATTCCCAATTATTTCCCATCTCAGAAGAGAATGTTAGATGGTAACTTGCTTCCCTCAGCAAGGACATCCAATTTACTTAAAGTTTTAGTGCCATTTATACATTGTATTCTAGGTACATAAGCCATCTCCAGATTAGAGACCAGATTCAAAGTTCCCTAGACCTAAGGTATTTTTCTCATTGGATTAGAGAGCCAGGCTCTCTATTGCTTGTTCTGTCTTTTGTGGGGGGGAGCTTTCACTTCTTCTGCACAGTGGCCAACTCCGGGCAGCAGGCATCGGAGCCTCTCCTACAGTCTGGCATTACGAACTCTTCTGGAAAGTGTAGTTTTTGATATGAATCCTTTCATGTTTGAGAATGGCTTTAAGTTGTCCCTTACCTCCTGGTTGAGTGGCTATTAAAGGAAAAGGGCTGATACTTTTCCATCTGCTTGCTTATGAAGACTCAGTGCTTCATTTACCAAAGTAGATCATAAATGAAGTGCTAAGTCCAGAGAGATGCTGAAGTTCAGACCTGTCCTTGTAACTAATATTTCTATTTGACTAGCTTCCCAGCTATCTCTCCTGTACAGATAGGCAATTGAATTCAGGGTATTTTGAGCCATCTGGTTGGCACAAATCATTGAAAATCTTACATGTTTTTTAACACAGTCAGTGTGTACTCTCTACCTTCACAGAAGGATGGTATTTACCCTATAATAACTAGAGCTTTTTGAAATACCTTTTTTTCACATGAATCCCACAACTTAATAAATACAGACAGAATGGTAACCTAGATTTCTGTATTAGAGGCAGGGTTATGGGCTTTGAACCAGCTGGGAGAAGGCATTGGGGAGCCTGTATGAAAAAAGGCATCTTGAAGAATTTCAGTCATCTTAAATTAAGTAGCTTTTTCTAGCAATGGTTTATTATAGGCAATATTTTCCTTTTTTTGCCTCTGTCTGTGTAATTGCTTTTCTTTCTGGCAATAAATAATGTGTATTCATAGATAAGGAGAAACACATGTTATGAAACAAGACATTTCTTGCTAGTAGCTTGTTTACTCTCTTGCCATTTGGATTATGCTGTGTACATGGAGCAAAATGGTAACTTTATTCCACTGAAATTTAATTCATGCACATGAAATCAAATTTCCCTGAGGCAAAAATCTCCTAAGTAAGTAGAAAACTCCTTGCATGCATCTGTATTTGGTATAGCTTGTCACGCTATGGAGATATGAATGGCAAGACAGGCCAATTTCCATCTTCAGACTTGTGATTTCAAATCCCCCTGAGCCTGCTGAGATCAAGGCTGCTAGGGAAAACATGGATTGTTTCTGGCCTTTGCAAGATAATTCTTCTGTAAGTAGAGCAGCTAGTGAGTCATGATGACTAGAAAACTCCCTCCAGTGGGAGATTTACTGCATGAACTCTGTTTGAAACTGTGCTCTTCTAATGACTGTCTCTCCTTGGCAGCAATTTATCATAAGCTGTTAATGTGGCTTGCTGCCTTTTACCTTTTTACAATAAATCCGTAAGATTTTTAATTTCTTAAAACAAAACTGTAAAACACATTGTGCCTTGCCTCAAGGAGCTATGCTTTGAAAATGGAAATGGAAAAGACATCATTTGAAATACAAGGCTGGATTCACAAAAGAGATACAGATCAAATGACTAAAGGAATTAAAATCAAGGCCTACCTGCTACACACAACAAGAAAGACTCAAACCAGAAGACTGCTTCCTCCCCATTTTTCCTTCTGTTGAAGAGCAACAGTGGCACTGGGGCATGAAAATTATGTTCGATGTAAGTTCTGACAGCAGGTTTAGCCTCTCTGAAAGGGCAGCTGGAAACACAGGCTGCAACCTCCATCAGAATGACAGATCTCCAAACAGTTTGCATTCTTGTTGGCTTTTGCTCTAATTTATGTTCTGTACCTCTAGTAGTGCTCTTTGTGACAGATGCTAGCCTGTCGAGCTCTAATTCAACTGAACATGTGAAGAATAGTGTGTAATGACAGCAAAAAAGGTTTTGTAAAACATGTAACAAGAGTGTATTCTTGATCTTACTTACAGGTTTTCTGTAGGATTCTGTAGCACTTCCAGAAGCTACTACTATGCACAGTATGCCTTATTTTAAATTTACTTTTCTTAATTAAGTTTCATGCTCCTTAGAGTCATGCTTTGGAAATGGAAATCTTTTTGACAACAAGACGGGCACAGAACAGGCTTTGACTATAGAAATTTCCTTATAGCAGTTCTAGTGCTGTCTAGTGCAGGCATTACAGTATTATTTAGTAGTGACCATCTTTAACACAAAGACATTAATTCTATCTTGTGCTTGTTCAGTGTCCTTCTTCCAGTATGACAGTTTTCATGTTGTTGGACAGTTAATGCTCTCTAATTTCATTTTACTTTCTGAACAGGGGAATCCTGGTTGTTCCAAGAAATCAGCTTATCTTTTTTTCAATTAGAAGCAGGCTTTTGAAGAAAGGTGGTATGTTTACATTTGCGTAGATTACTGCATTTTCACAAATGTAGGATAATCTTATAGAACAACCCTTCATTTTTCTGAGGGAAGAAAAGTCTGACTTTGAACAGAAGGTAAGCACGCCTCCCCTTATTTTCCGACTACCTTACTTTATAATTCCAGTTTGCCACACTCAGTCACGCACACTCCTGTCTCCCAATCCCTTGCCTCCATTGAAATGGCAGATCTGAGCACTGGTTTTTGAGCTGGCACAGGAGCTGCTGCTCCAAGCTAAGGTAAAGCTTTGCATTATTACACCCCTGCATGAGACAGCAGTTGCCATCAAGTTATTGGAGGTTCTGTGGTGCACTGAAATATGTTGTCCAAGAGAAGAACAATATAGTTGAATTATTTTCTATTAATATTTGAAATAGTCAATTCCTTTTACCACCAAAGTATGTTTTATTCCTTGCATATTAAAAGCAGATGAAGAGGAGACTTGTTTATTGCCTGCCTCTGGCAGCTCCCAACTCTGACAAGGATGTAAGGTGCTCTATTATGGAATACCATGATAAAATACTGTAATACAAGGCAGGACTGGTTTATAGGACAATCTCCCTTAAAAATTGCTTTGTAAGCCTGAGCAAGTATTATAGTATTTCTATTTCTCACTTTCTTTAACCTAAATAACTGGAAGATATACACTATGTTCTACCTTTCTGGAAAAACATAGCAACATGCAGCCTTTCTGGCTACAAGAGAAAATAAAACAAACAAATCTTGTCACAAAAGCAAAACTTTCTTCCACCAAAATAACTGAACCGAAATATTATCTACATAAGAATCCTCCTTTAACCAATTTGCTGTTCGGGCAAGAACACGTAATATGGAAATCAAAAGAAACTGACCCTTTTCAGCTGTTAATAGAAGATATTTGCCCAGAGCCTTACTGCTGGGTAGGAGAGTGAGCATGAGAAAAGTTCTTTGAAGAATGGCTCCTGGTCCAACCAACTATGGAATTTTTCAGAGAGTTAGCTTTGAATCAAGACATATATTTCTAATATAATACCAATCAGTGTTAGCACAAAGAGGATGTATAGTTTTCATTCTCCTGTTGCCACTGTATCTTAGACAGTTGGCTTTAATTCAGATTCTCTACTTGCCAGTTGTTCCTCTAAACGTAGGGTTTAAAAAACATCGTAGGAGAAAGACATAAACATCGTTACAAGATTCAGTTATTGCAGGAGGACATTGCCTGAATACTCAGGGAATATTGCATTAGCATAATAAATGTGATTTGCTCTCACAGCAGTTCTGTCGAGGTCCCTGAACACAATGCACCTTGAATAATAGTCTGAACCTCAAACGTAAGAACTAGCCATACTGAGTATGCCAGGGTCTATGAGACACTTTGCACCTATGAACTTACTTAAGGATTCTGCTCTAATACAGAGCTTATCAGTAGAAGATGCAACTCTCTTTGGAAAATGAAAGCATGGCTATGGTGATAAAAACATGACAAGTGAAATGTTCTCCTGAAATTTTGACATGAACAAGATACTGCCGGAGCTACTCATAATGTATCACTGTAGTAAGTTAATGTGAAAGTTGAGGGCAAGGAAGGAGACCTAGCCTTGTCATTGCACAATCCAAAAGAAGGTATAAGTTTAAAATCAATATGATTCAATTAACTTGCCTTTTTAGTCTTGTAAGACACATATCAGTTGTAGATAGGTGAACAGTATCTAGTTTTCAAGTTCAAGCCTGTGCAAAATTGTCCTATGGATTTTTTTTTGTCACCAGGGAGACTGTACCTCCTATATCATATCTTTCCCTAATCCATGTTAAGAGTGTGAGGAGTTGCTGTTCTTGTAATGTCAGTACAATAGACTTCTCTCAGGAAAAAATGTGTCCATGATGTCTGAATGAGGTCAGTTCTCATGGCAACTACATTTTCTCCACAGAAATGTGTATTGCTTTCTAACACTTTCCCCTTCTGTGTAGAAATTATGTAAAATCCAAAGGAGCAGAAGAGTGAAAAAGAAATCTAATCGGAATGCAAGCTGCAAACACTGTGACACTTCCCTTTCATGCTGATTACTGTTGTTTCACAAATTTTTAAGCAGCCTGAAGTTTTATGAGACAACACATATGCTAAGAACACTCCATTAGCATTGCTGAGCAACATATCCATACAATAGATTTTTTAGACAAAATTAAATTAATGAAGGATTAATTATCATCAGATATGATAGAAACCAACAGTTATAATGTCATATGCCTCAGAAGATTATTTCAGTCACTTCCTCCCTTGCTCTCTCCCCCCTTTCTTCGATTTAAAGAAGCTTTGTAGAGCAAGAGTGATCCCATCCACGCGTAGGTTGGAAGCAGAAAGGAACTGCTTTGTTGGTGGGGATTGGCAGAGCTCACTGCATCTCAGCTCCACTCCAGCTACCCAATGAGGCTCCTGCCAGCAGGGGATTAGCTGGCATGTTGATGCCTATGATAGTGCTGCATCTATACCAAGGGAATTCTCCACTGATGGTGTAAGGTTGTGTTAAATCTCTTTTGTAAACCTAATAGAGGATTCAGTATTTTTCCCTCTTTCAGATTTAGAAGCTTTTTGAATGGGAGAACACCCACCCTCTGCGATTTTAATGGCATTTTCACTCTCTTAAAAGAGAGCAAAGACTTGGCCTCAGCCTAAAAAACACAAACGTTTACCTTGATTACAAGAACATCCTCAGTTATGTCAGCCTCAACATTTTATAACTCCTTAGGACATGAAGGAGAGAAACATGAACTATTGCAAGGAAAAAACTTCACTTACAAAGAACAACCCACTCATTCATTGTGAGATTACTTATAAGTCTGCTCTGAACTTTTTGGCATGGTTCGGTCTGAGTCAGGAGATCTGGCTGTAAAAGTTCTTGTTCAGATACCTTAATGCAATTTCTGTGCTTGTGATTTTTATTGATATCTTAACTGATTGTTCTCTGCCCTTTTTTATGGTATTCATAAAGCTAAACTGTCATGTACTGTAAGTCTACCAGCAAGACTAATCACAAAACCTGTAATTAGAATATTAGCAAAAACTTTAAAGTATTATATTTATTTTAGATTATTTTATTTACCTGCATTGTTGTCTTGGGGGTCACTGTAGATAGAAGCCAGGGTAAACAAAGAGAAAATGACAAAAGCCAGCAAGATGAAAGCTACTTCAAGATTTGTGAAGGGCAGCTCCATGAACTGTTGGCGCTTCACCTAGAAAAAAGTGTAAATGTTTACTCTGCTTGCTGTAGAAAGGGATTTCTCTGAATAGAGAAGTTAAGTCTTCAGGCAGAAGGATACTAGATCCTGGTCAAACTGGTTAAGTAACTTTAGCAGTTAAGGAAACGATACTGTTGGCTCGAACAGGAATGCAAATTCAAGCCTTTTTAGATAATACATAGTATGTAGAGTTGCTCTAGGGAACATTTACAGCTTGCTTGTGCTATTTTGAGAGCAGTTATTAAAGTAAAGCTGCACTTAACTCGATATCTGAATCCATCTGTATTCTATATTTATATATATTTGTAATTATATCCAGTATATTTAATTAGAGGAACAAATTTTTGATCTTTCAGAGTAGTAAATAAATACTTCTTAAAACAAAAAGTCTGAGTAAAGGTCTACAGGAAAGCATGGACTTTCTTAAAAGTAAACATTCTAGTATATAAAAATACTACTTTCTGTGTAGTGGAAAGTTTAATATGTATGAAAGAAAGCCCCAGCATTATGACCAAGCTACAAATCAAGCCCCACTCAATAGTTAGCCCAGTGATTATAAAGTCAATGGAAATTTGAAGTGTTCAGTTGCTCTGCAGTGCAACTGCAGTGCAGTTTCACTCTCCTGAAATCTCAAAACCAAGGACTTCAATATATTTGTACAGATAAGTTGTAAAAAATCAGAAGCACATAAAAAAATCAAACCAGTATGTAATTAATAAAGAGAAGTCTTCACTTACTGACTGCTGGGAGTTTGTGTGTATATTCCATTGGGATTTCTTCCTAAAGTTTCAAAATCATCACAGTTTTATAAAATGATTCAGTATCATGGACTGAGTTAATCACTCACTGTTGGAAAGATTTAACATAATGTGGTTTCCTGATGCTTTTCAGTTGCTGCCTTCCTCATGACAGGTAGAGCACACATCAGAGTAGAGACTCCCAGGGACAAGTGCAGAAAGTGTGAGGAGAATGCACAACCCTACAAGTTTTTTTCTTGTACCTGCCTACAGGCTGCTGGCAATGTTCATGCAAACTGAAGCAACAGAAGGTATAAAAATGCCATTTGGGCAGTCGAGTTTGGAGTTTGTATACTATAAAACATGCTGAACTGTAAACTCTAGTGAAATATTACATAATAGTAAACAAGACTTACTAGTATAAGAAAAAAACCCACCCAGCTCAATAAATACAACAGCAAGAATTCTAAAATTCAGATCTATATTGATAGAAATAGTGATTATTAGAATAACATGGCTTTGTCAGCAAAAAAAAAAAGTATTGATCTAACTTATAAGAAAAATGGTCATTTTGAAGGACCTTTCTGATTACTTTGTGAGTTATTCTATATAATCTTGATTTCTAAAGGACAGATTTTGTTCATTGTAAAATCTTGGTCTGAAAAAAAAATAATCCATATTTTATACAAATATTTTTAAATGAAAGTGTCAGTCACCTCTGATTTTATTAGCTACTTGTTAATTAAAAGGAATTCCATTTAAACTATCTTATTTTATATTTTAATTATTCCATTATTTAGAAGTAGCAAATATTTTGATATTTCTATTTTTGAGTTTCATCCCTCAGGTCATTTTGATTTTTTCTATAGTGAACTCATCAGAAATAGTTCCACAATAGGCAAAGGAGTGATGCTTGTGAAATGCAGTGTCAACAACACCTGAATCAAAGAGGTGCAGGTGGAGATGACTGGGTCTCTGTCAGATTCACTGTATCTTCTGGTGGGTCAGTTTTGCAACAAATGTGTTGTTAGTAGCTATTTTAAATCTCTCTTTATGATTTCTAAGACTGGCTGTATTCAGATACAGAGCTGAGAACATAATTACACATGCACAACTTTCCCAACTATATAATGTATTAGTTACTCCATTTCATTCAATACATCAAAGAATCACATATTCCAGTCAGATAGGTAAGCTTATATGTTTGTGTCTTTTGCAGAATCTATTATTGACCGAATACATGCATGCTTTTGCTGTGCAACAGGTAATATTTATATATCTGCCTGACTTTAGATGTGAGTTCAAAACTTAGAGCTTCCTCTGTATACAGAGCCAAATTCTTCCATTATCCCATATGTCAATGAAGTTGATGAATCTTTCATGCACTTCATAGCTGATAAAATAATTAGAATTATGTGCAATTAAGGAAGAGCTCATCAAGTCCGAATTTCTGAAAATACTTGACAATTGATAAGAACTTCTGATAAAATAGTCTGCAAGTTTTCTAAGGAAAGTCACGAGGCAGAATTGATATATTTTTGTACAGTTATGTATATTTTGTATATTATATACATTATGTATATTGTATAGTGTAGTCACTTATTTAAAAGATATTGTGACCTATACATCATTGTTTTAGTAGCTAAATATCCATCATAAAGTCTTAGAGAGTAGGCACAAGAAACGTTTAATATAATTAATCTGAACAATTATCAGTATAAGAAAAATACAGAGATTTTACTGATGATTGATAATGTTTTTGAAAGCTGCTAAGTCCCATTGCAAGTTGATGGAATAAAAGCTCTTTAATTGTGTAACATGTAACATTTTTTTCTCTTCATTGTTCACAGACTTTGGTTACCTGCTTGCCATACCTTTAAGAACGGACAAAAAGCAGAGCCATCTACTGGTCCTGAGATACAGCAGTCACTAAAGAGAAAGACAGTGAAGTCATAAACACTACATAAACACAAAACCCAATGTGTGTGGCTTCTTATTATTTAATTCTGAATTAGGACAACACTTTTATTAGCAAGAAAATATGCACCTATCAGAATAAAGAGTAATTTGGTTTAATACTAAAAATGACAAAACATTATTGTAAACCACTAGATTGC
Organism: Apteryx mantelli; assembly: GCF_036417845.1. NCBI lineage: Eukaryota > Metazoa > Chordata > Aves > Apterygiformes > Apterygidae > Apteryx > Apteryx mantelli. The sequence goes on along the minus strand of NC_089982.1, from coordinate 42,732,594 downwards.
AATGTTCGTCTAATTTGTACATTGTCCATAGTACATTGAGAAAATACCACATCTTTCTTCTTGGAAACCAGTATGTTCAAAGAAAGATCAGAATATTCTGACTGTGTCATACCTTCATCGTGAACAGAGAATGTATGCTATATTTCTTAAAAATAGTGAGTTTATATCCCATATTGAAGTCTTATTAATATTCTGTGGAAGCTTTAAAAATAAAAATAGGCACAAATTCTGGCTGGATATTTACAATGAGGCTAAAGAACATAGATGGTTAACTCTCAAATGTTTCTGTATCATGGCTAAAAAATCAGCAAATACCTCCACTTTTGAATACCGAAAAAAAGCGCAAAACTACTAGATGAACTTGAAGTGCTGAAATTTCTGAGTGAAACAATTCCATATGTTTAGGTTTCTTTTGATCCAGTAACATTACATAAAGCTAACACATTCTTGTTTGGTTCTTTAATATTTCCAATTTTTAAAAAGTTGCTTAGTAACCCTTCATTTACATGATAAATAAAATGTGAAGTTATCTGATGTATGTCTCTAAGTGCTTAAGACATATTTGAAGCTCAAATTATGTTTGGTCTTTAAAACCAGAACACAGCCTTGGAAAAGAAGGAATAAAAATGTGAAACAGAGAATAAAAGAAAAATCCATCATTTCTCCAAGCAGGGCTTTTAACTTAAGAGGTTAGACAAAGACAGAACTTAATTTAGAACAAGGACTTAATGGGATTTGGATAGAATTAAATCAATTATTTAAAGTTTCACTTTAAAAAAAAAATCTATACACATTTTTCTAGGTTGTTTATTGACAATAAAAACTTGGTATGTTTTTAAGTTTTCTGTAGGAATGATAAAATAAAATTGTAAGAAAAAATGAATATGGGACAGGTAGAAAATATAAAGCAAACATATATTCTACGTACCAACATGCCTGTTGCTGTCAGTGGAAAGAATGCTGGTAGTGAAGCAGAAATATCCATCATGATAGCGCTTGTATTTAATATAATATTCTTAAGACAGTTTTGGCAGATGCACTTCCTTATACACTGAGGCTGCTGTCATAGCTGTCGTTGATCAGTTCTGAAACTGAGTTGTAGAGTTGACCCTGTAGATAATACACTCAGCCCAACAGAAGTATTAGAAAAATAGGAAAAACAATATTCCAACTTTAAAAATTTTCTGCTTTAAATAAAATCCAGCTTTGTAAATGGCAGAAATGACTTGATCTCATAAAAATGTTTGACTAAACCAAATAAAGTGCAAGGGTCAAAAGTGACTTATGAAAGTGTAACGTGTACAGTTTCAATCCAGTTATTGTTCCTGTTACTGATAACATGTAGTAACTACTTTACACAAGCCAAGCTAAGTAAATATGAGCTTTGTTAAGACAAATAACTAAAGTTAATTTCTAATGCAGTAGAACATATATTGTCAGTTTTAATTATATTTCTAGCTGTTTTCAATTTTTTACATCTATCACATAATAAAATTAAGCCACGCTGCCATTTCTTGAGAAAGACTGAACAGTGTAAATATGACTTCTTTGCTTTAAAGTAATAAATGCCCTATTCTTGATAACAATAACATATTATGAATACAGTATTTTCAGTTTCCTGTGTCTCCTTCATTTTTTATCATTAAAAAAAAGTAATAAGAGTCAGGTTATATACTACAAAGAGTTCCAACACTAGAAGGAATAGGGCAGAGGAAGATTCTACTAAAATGGTTTTTGAGACATCATCATTAAAGGCATTAAATAATTTGATAGCTCTTCCTGTTTTACTACCCTTTGCTGCTTTTAACAGTGTTGCAATTCTATTTCATGGCAGGTCATTCCATTGCCTAAGTGTTGAACAGCTGACTCCTAAACTATGCTGTCAGCTGCTGTAAATTAGCCTAGGTCAATAACTCCAAAAAGCTGAGGATCTGACTGAGCAGCTTCTTCAGTGAGCTATAACCTGCTGAGTTGTGGGCTGTGATGGGTAGGATGTTCTAATTAAGTTAATTTACCCCCATCTGCTTGGGTGTCTATATAGCATAGATATACCCCTTGTCACAGGCTTGAGTGAACTGAAACAGAAAAACCTGAAATCAGGTACAAAGTAAAAGGTAAGAGAGGGGCTGTAGAAGAAGAACCTGAAGAAGTACATGGAAACCTAGTAGAAGATAAGTTGCTAGAGGAGTAAATAAGTGACAATGTGTATAGTGAGTATGTATCAAAGATGTTAAGAACATGAGAACAGCCTTTAGGCTTACATAACTGGAAGTTCACAGTTATGTCAGTGTATCCTAAGTTCATAGTGGGTATTCTAGACTCTTATTTGCCTAATCCAATTGTTTTATTTTCTTAATTTGTGTTCTGTTGAGGTACTTCTTATAAACACATATTTGTGAACTGTGAAAATGCTATTAGGTATACTCTTTATTTTGGCATACTGTAAAACAACCAGTTCAAAATTAAGTGATCCATTTACTCCCTTCATAGGGTTTGGCTTTATTAACAAATATATCAAAAATGGGATATTATAGAGGTTAACTCAAACTTTCTCTGTAGACTTAGCTGCTGCTATGATTAATGCTTGAGGAATGCTCAGCTTACACCACACATTCTTCTTTGTTATCTCAGTAAAGAAATGAGCCATCAATATTAGTGAGTCAGCAAAGCACACACAACAGTTCTTGCTAAATCAAACAAAAAAACAAACATAACGTTACAAAAATTGTTGCTGAAGGAGCTCTGAGTGTTTTTTTTCCTTATGTATGTATGTTTGCAGCTGCACTGTGTTTGGTTTAGGGACACTTTCTGCTTGTAGAAGTTGCTAGTGATGGGTAGTTTTTCTAGCCTGTTATAGCTAGCTATACTTCCCCCCCCCCCCCCCCCCCGGGATATTTGGATCTCTGGATGGATACAGTGTCTTTAACATTAATTGTATCTACATGTCTTTAACTTTGCTGTCCACATATTGTGCCATGTTTTCACATGCAACTGATGTGGATTAAAAGTTAAAAGATCCTGCAGTATTTATTTGTATGAGATACTGATGACTTTAAAACTCAGCAGTGGAATGAAATATTGTTATTAGCTATAAAAGGTCTAGAGTACACTGAAACTAAATATTCAGCAACAGAATAGCTGTTATCTTGCAAACCAGTTGTACTTTTAAATCAGTGCTTATTATATTTGCTGGTAAAGGCCCAGAATACTGATCAGAACATAACAGGATGTTGTTCACAGATTAGAAGTAATGTGCACAGAGTTGAAAACAACTGTGGAGCTGCTGAAAACGTTGAAATAGAATATTCTGTTTTGGCTAAATTACTGTAGCCAAACTTGCTGTAATAACAGCATGTTGTTGGTGAGTAGAGGAAGGTGACTAAGATAATTCATTATTATTAAGATGTATATTTAGACTCGGATTGACCTTTATATATCATTAAATAATATAAATTCTTTGTTCAATAGTATTTTTACTAAATAAGAGTATTTGAAAAAGAAACAAAGCAGATGATTGTACTGTTTTTATAGGCATTAATTTGAGAAGGGTTTATCATTCACAACTGATAAAGTCGCAGGTAAATTCTGTAAGTCATCTCAAAATGAATTTCAGCAAGCTTATTTCATGGCTTACTTCATCAAACCATCTTTGTTCATCTTACAGATTTACATAAAGTCAAGAGCTTTAGCTGTTATTGATAGATGTTTTTTCTGAACTTAGTACTCTTGCAAAGCCAGCACGAGAGGAGTGAAATTAGCCACACAAATTGAATTTGGGAGCTACAGAAACAATTCTAAATATAAAAGTTTTTTTTAATGTCATCTTGAGAACCTCAAAGATTAGATAGAATGTGAGGGTCCCGTTTTAAAAGAGGATGATTTGTGTCCTGATTCATGTGAGATTCAGCTATACAGGTAGTATCAAGCACATATTAACTTCTATCGTAATGCTTAAAGGCATTTTTGTGCCAAAAAGATGATGATAAACAACTGCTATGTATTCTATTATAAAAGAAAGGTATGACCAGTGTGAAATATGAATGAGTAGAAAACATTTTGGAGTGGAAGCATGGCTTCCCTTTTACCAATATAGACTAGTGCAACTCTGAAATCATTGCTCTTTAAGCCAGTCTCTGTACTGTACTGGTACTCTGCTGTACTGGTAAAGGGGTAATGAATATTTCTCTCATTGACATACAGACTGTTGATTTAACCTCTTTTCCTGTCAAAGAGGAGAGAGTGAAATATTCTTATGTGAATAAGGTGATCCCTCAGATAATCTATAGTAGTCTCCTTTTCTATCTCTGAGTATGGTGATGTATCTTCAAGATTCCTTATGTTAGGACAAGACAGAGGATGAAGTCGGAAAGGGTAGAAGTGCAGCAGAGAGATGTGGCGAGGGGATTGGAAGAAAGGAAACACTAGAGACATGAAGGCTCAGATAAGCTTCCCTGGCCGTTATCTAGGCAACGGTATAATCTGCTCTGCTACTGAATGCCAGTCTTTCTAGGTAACCCATGGACTAGTATGTAAAAACATGAAAAACAGGTAATGCTATTTCCACAGTTCTGGATACATGATAATATAGCCAGTTATGGTATGTTTTTCATTCCTCAGTTGCATCCTCCTTCTGTGAATTTGTTCTGTGAGATTTCACACTGCAGTGTAGATTTTCTTGATGTAGTAAAAGCTCAGTTCATCTCAGATAAACACGTTGGCCAAAGTTGCCAAGTACAAAGCCAAATGAAACAAAGTTGGAAAGTCAAGTAAAATTTTATGTGATGAACATATAAAAACATTGCTGAATAAAAGATAAAACAAAGCAAGATAGTCTATACAACAGAAAAATCCACATCCGTGGGAGTTTGAGGTGTATGATGGGGGGGACATAAGTGATAAAATGAGCATGCATATTCTTTATCTGTTTAAAAAAACCAAACTACTTATAATATTACAATACTATATTTTTATTCATATCTTTTAATCTAAGTGATCAGCTTGATTGTTATTGTGTGCTGTTTCCACTAGCATGTTTTGGAATTGCATTGAATTTATACAGTTGTATATGCAATAATGTATACCAAATTTTCTTTCTTTTAAAACAGTATGAATTAAACAGCAGACAGAAGAAATTTCTTTAAGCTAAATTTTACTTTCTAAACTGGGCTTAACTGGTCAGAATTCTCCCCTTTTTTTGGGGGGGGAGGGGAAGAGGAGGGGACACTAAGGCTATAAAATATTTTATTCAATAAAAATATAATTTTACTGTGAGTGAACTATCAGTGGAAAAAGGTCATTAAAATACTAATTAAAATTAATATGATATGTTCTTTCTATTCAGAATCTAAACTTAAAGAAAAAATAGCTGAAAATATTCTAAAACATCTTTGGTTTGATCTTGCTTCCCTTTCCTTATAACAACAATTGGAAAACATTTGGGCTCATATGTCTAAGCTTCTCGATGGCTGTGTTTTGGCAGAGGTTTTTACGGATTCAGTCTTTCCAACAAGAGCTTGATTATTTTTAATAAGCTATGTCTAAACTGGAGGATCAAGGATATGCCAGCAACTGAACAGCAGTAATTTTTCAACAGTGATATTTAGCACAGCCTCTCTTCAGTATGAATTTCTTTAATCTAAATTTGTTTGGGTTCCTGTATCATCCTTATCTCACCGTTACCATGTCCTTTCCATTAAGCACCATGATTAATATGAGTCATTCATCCCGAGCTGCTTCCTTGGTCGGGGGTAATTGCATGCACAGCAGAGTTTGGGTAAGGCTTTTGTTTGTTTCTTTTCTATAGACACATCGTTACATATTTATGTTTAGAAAAGTCATATTAGAGAAGTGATTCTAGACTGCTCTTCGTGCAAAAGTTGATAGGGTTTATGACAGTATGTAGGTTCTCTTGGACTATATTAAGTAGAGACTAAAACCAAAACTTGGCAACTGCAAAAAGAAGTCTTTCTCTCAAGTCACTAAGATTTTGGGGACTGAGTGCTTGCTTTTTGTGGGGAGGATGACTGCGGTCACATCTGCTGTGTTTGGGTACATAACCTCAGAACATTACTATTATGAACATGCAGGTCCTATCTGAGAGATATTAGAAGACATAAAAGGAGTTGCATCATCTTCCATTCCAAGTCAGGGCTAATTAACCTTCAATTTACATATGAAAAAAACTGAGTATAAAATTATGATCTGATTCTGCAGTGTACTAGCGCTCTTAACTTAAATCATATAAATGAAAATATTTATCATTTCTTAAGAAGCATGAGTCACTCTGCTGGATTCTTCAGCAGTATATCTGTATAATAATAAGTTTAAAGAGAAAAAAGAAAAAGATAAAATAAACAAATGAAAATGCATTGACCTAGTAATTTGTCAGGAAAAAAATTAAATTTTTTTAAAAATCTAATTTATCTGGATATACAATTGTATGGTCTGTGTTATCAAAAGCTATCTTTGGTTTTCCAAATTGGATTACTCCTTACCTGCTAGCATGGGAAGAAAGACTTTGTTCATTTTTCCATGGCCAGACTATTTATTTGCTTGGCAAGCTTTGCCTGAACAGAGGTTTCCTGTGCAAAACCACAGCTAGAATGAAATTAGGGCTTAGCAGCAGCAAGTTCCACTTGGGGTTCCTTTTTTCACTTCTTTGTTTTTGCACAGATGTCTAGAATTCCCCTCACATACAGAGCTTTGAAAACAGAACATTTCACAGTATGGAAAACTCAACAAGTATTTAAAGAGTTTGAACGCACACTTACAGATACACTTTTGTATTCAGAGGCATATTCATACGAAATGCAAATGATGTGTTCCTAGTACACACAAACAATATTAAAATTTGTAAACATAATCATGTTGGTTTTCATCTTTATTGGAAGAAAAAGCCAAGAAGGTGAATTTACTTTTGAGCTAGTGAAAAATGATGTCTTACCAGCTTTTTAGCTGCTGACCTGCTTATCTCTAGTGTGGAAAAGACACAAAGTAGCTGGAATTGGCCAGTAGTGAGCCCTCCTGTGTTGGGGGAAGATGGTGGAGATAACATATCTGCTTCCTGCTGCCACAGCTTGCAACCCCAGCAATGTTCCCAATAGATCTACAGTCCAGTAATCTCTGGCAGGTCTGCCTTCGTGCTAGGGATGGGCCATACAGGATCTGCCAACTTGTAACTCTCAAATCATCCATTACAATTAAATGGTATCAGGCTAAAGTGCTAAGCTAGCCTTTCAAATATCATCACATGCTTCTACTGATGATACATAACAAGGAGTAAAATTTAGTTATCATTCTAATTACATATGTCAACAGTGAATGAAACTCTATTTGTGTAATAATGAAATATACATACTGATTTGCCACAGGAATTTCTTCACTTAAACACCTTTTATAAACATTGTTATATCTGTCATCACTCTTATGAGTGATATCTTATTTACAACTAACTCTAGTTCTGTAAAGCTTAAAGAGATATTTTGGAAACTTATTTTACACTTAATACCCTCAGGACTCTGTAGATGTTACTCTTTTGCACACTTTAATGGTAAATGCTGCTGATAAATCAAAATGCCCTCTTCATACTCATTTATCTGCTCCTTTGAGTGCTTAAAAAGTTGTTACAAAACAAATACACAAATATATAACTCCAGATGCAGGATTATCTACTCTCCCACATTTGCTACTATTATCCTAGGAGCTTTAGATAAAGTAATAGTTGACATAAACCTACACTTCATAATTTTCTCTAGAATGCCAGAGAAATCTGTAGCTTATCAGTGTAACTTAGCCTTGTATTTTGATAGGATGACATTGCAAAAGGAAGCCAGTGAAGGTTTAAAAAGTTTCTTCCTGCATACATAAAAATCAGTCTATGAAGTTTTAATACAAACATAGAATGTTTGTTTTCAAGCAATTTGTGACAGCTCTATCAATTTTTGACTTCCTTGCTGTCCACTAAGCCTGCTGAGATTAATGTGCACACTGAAATCGACAAAGTCAAAATCCAAACAGCACCCAATTATTTTGGTATCTTACTGTTTCCACTTTTTACCTCCTGGTTTAGGATGCCTGTGTACTTCATGGACTGAAACTTTGCAGCCATATGAAATTTCACTGAAATAGCTGAGGCTCCAGACTGGCTCCAGCTTTTATAGACATTGTCTAACATGCTGCTGAATCTCAGTTAATAAATTTGCCTGGAGCAGGCTGCCTGCTTTCATGTCTTCCTGAGAAGATCCTGTACACCTTAGACAAAAGTAAATAGCTCTTGATGTTTTGATATAAAAGTACTATAGTAAAATACAATTTCAAGGTATCTTTAAAATCTGCATTGTTTCAATTTATAGATAATCTTGCGTGCAGTCAGTGTTTTTGCACTATTACTATAGAGGATAATACTGAATAAGCTTAAAATAAGAAACAATAGTAGGATACATAAAAGCCTTTAGGTGGGAAGAATGAACATCTTCAGAGTTCCATTGTGAGAAATAACTATCTGGAACTGATGAAAAATGCTTTTTACTTGAAGTTAGCATTGTCCCAATGTTAACTCATTTGGGGAGGCAAATGGATGATGACACAGTTCAAGAATATCTAGATTCCATACAGCCAACTATTGGTCTGCTTTGACTTAGATGAAGTTTTAGGAATATGCATGCCAAGCTCATAGATAGGATTACTTGATTCAAGTTATTCTGAGCTATTTGTGTGCATTGTTTCTTTTCAGTTTGACATTTGCACTAACACTTTATTGTTTCTATTGTAGCTGGCACCTATGACTGCAAGTGGCCAAGCCAGACTTAATGGAGATAATACAATTTTGTCTTCCTGTAGTGTTGACATTCTACAATCAGATGACAGGGTGGAGCCTGTACAAGTAATTTTTTGCCTGCAGTATATAACTTCAATGTTCAATTAGTTTACATTTCAGGCACTGGATGAAATTTGGTTTTGCAGTTGTCTACTAGAGGTCTTGTTTTGTGTCTTGGGTTTGACATTTTGAGAGGAGAAAGTAAGGAATACCAGGAGAAAAATAAAACCCTTGCAATATTTATTCAGAAGTACCAAGCTTCCTAATGCCTGCAGACCTTGTTATATTTGTTTTCCTGTATTACTTAGGGAATGAAAACCATAATGGATTAATTAACTTAGACTAATGTGGTGGTTGTTTTCTATTTGACTGAAATTAGACAGTGGCCTTTTAATTATTTTTAAAAGAGAGAGGGACGATTTGATTTTAAACAATAGGCATATTTATTGAAGATCTCACAGAAGTTATTCTGATAAGAGTGTTGAAATAGGTATTGCATTGAAATAGAAACAGTTGCAGAAGAACTCTATCTACACTTAAGAACTCTGGAATCTTACCAAACAAAAAGGCTGCAATCCATAATCTTTCATTGTTTTTTTTTTTTTAATATATATATTTATATATATTTCCTAGATTGAAAGCAAGTTCTTTTGCTTTATGACCCCTAACTTTTTAATTATTGTGAAGGTTTAGCACTGTTCTAATAACTCCTGTAAAAAATCTAGGTTTACATGAACAGTCACATATCATTGCATGTATTTTTCTTCCTAACTTCCAGGTCCCACTGGAAAGCTCTTTTAACAGCTAGAAGAAACATATAGATCCCCAGCTTCTCAGATAACCAACACCTAGGGCACAGCCCTCCTGACATTCCCATACCCCTTGCTGAAGCATTTGTAATGATAAACTAACCATCCAGTCTTAATACCTCAGAATGAATGTGAACTCAGTACATTATCACGAGAAGGAGCCATTGTCAATACCATATTCTGAAGTTCAGTATGTTGTATTACAGATCTGTGTTAATCACATTTCAAGAGAAATGTAAGTTCTGTGCACCTATGGTGAAAGATTTGGGGAAGGTAGTTTCTAGATATCTTCTTAGAGAACTAACTAGTAATGGAATCAAGACATATCCCCCCCACAATAAAATAAGAATTAGACTTTCAGCAAACTTGTAAAGCTTTCCAGTATCATCAGAACCCCAACTGTAGTGCAGAGGGAAGATATTTTATGATGAAACACGTTAACTCCTAAATTCCCTCTGTTTCTCAGAGTAAGCTTTTTATAACACTTATATACTTCATCTAACTTCAGAATATTCATTTTTTGTTTTATATTCACAGGCAAATATGGAAGTGGAACTAAAAATCAACGAGAAATTAATTAAAGCATGTTCCCATCTCTGAATAAACACACAAGGTCATGTTGTTCTCTTAGTACTTACAGAATCTCTTAGGCTAATGATAATCTTTATAGAAAACTCTGTTCTTTTTGTTGAAATAGAGAATACAGTTACATAACAATCTTTCTTCTCTAAATGTAATTTCTTCAGTAGCTTCCACCATTAAAAAAAAAATCTCAGAATAATAACTTTTTTTTTCCTTTCATGTGGTTTGGGTTTTACATGTGCTGTTATAACAAACCAATGAATATTACGCCTTTTTATTTAAGAATGATTTCCTAATTGTTTGGCACCACCCTTCCCTAGGACAGAAAGGGAAACCTTATTTCATCACTTGGTTTAATAAGCTGATTCTTCAAAGGTCATTTTATGGTAATATGGTTGGACCACTGTCACTTCAAATTTATTATTTGTCCTCTTCTCTGGCTTTCCATCCACTTCAACTTTAGGCACATTGCTTTTAAAACTCCCCTTGCATGGACCTTTTTGCAAAGCTGCGTTGTTTGGATCCAGCCTCTCCCTAACCACTTTGCTTCTTTATTCTCCACCTCATGCTTTATTTATCCCTTTCTTAGGACTTTTCAGAGATGGAGCAGCTACAGTTTGCTAGTTTTCTTCCACTTCTGTTAAAGTTTAATACTGTTCACTTATATCACTGTTTCATTTTAAGTGATCTACCAGATCGCTTGTACCATTTTCTTTTGAAACTTTTCCTTTAAAAAAGCTGTTTGAAATTTATAGTTTGAAACTTTGTAGCTTGAAATGTAGTTTGAATGCTTGCAGTAAAGCATTTTAGGAAGGAGATACAATGTACTTTGATTTTATATCAATGCTCTTACAGAAAATGGAAAGTTTTCTATCTTGCGTTTCGGCTATTTTAACGCTCTAAAGAATGTTTCACTGTTGTATGTTTGTAGTAAATCCACCTCTATTACCTTTTCCATATATCACTTTTCTGTTTGCTTTTTTTTTCCTGGAGATGATATGTTGGTGCATTGTAACTGTCAAGAATTTCTGAGCTAGGAAACAGGACAACAAGACATTTTAACATAAACTGTGTTAAAGAGAATGGGGAGAAGCCAAAACATTTGCATGATGGGTAAAGAGCCTAGCCTTTAACAGACTTAAAAGCTTGCTGCCCCTGATGGCTTGCCAGAGGACCAAATATCTTCCCTAAGCTTTCTTAAAACAGTCTTTATTAACTTTAATATCCCACCTGTTAGTAATGGCTTGAGCTTTAAGTAGACTGATTAGCAGAACCTGTGTGGGTCTTCTGGGTTTTGGTCCTGAAAACCTAAAGAAAATAAGAATTAAAATGTTGAGAGTGACAGCATATTGTCCACAATAAGACTGTCATCTTGATAGCACAAGTAGAGAAATTGTAGTAGTAACATGTAGGCTTTAAAATTTAACAGTTAAGATTACTATCTATAACCAAAGCATCCTATTTCCCCCACTTCTCTCCATGCCTAGGATTTGGTTATATTAACAAAATGATGAATGATAACAGAGTTCAGGCTGAGTCATCTCAGCAGATTTTGTGCTCTTAGGATACATAATTCAGGGTTCATCTTTCTCACATATCTCTTATGTCTGGAAATTGCAGCAAAAATGTTTCAACAGTGAATCAGGGGAATTCATCTTTCTGTATAAGAAATTATAGCTGGCAAAATGGCATATATCAGGAAAACACAATCATCCTGTTACTGTGAGTTATCTGATAATGGAAGTATGATGTGAGACCCATCCACTCACTAAAGACTTTGTACAGAAAAACAGTGCCTATATAAGAAACTTTCACTATTTATTTCAGTAGAATTTTATACATAATATTAGAGTCAGATATTAAGCATACTCTTTTTCCACTATTAGTGTGCTTTTTTTCAGTTTAGTTTAATATCCCTTTTCATGTGACATATTCTAATCCAGAACTAGTACTTTCACACTAAAAGAGAACCCTCTGAGACAGCTTATATGTGAACTTACTGTTCATATAGAGGAACAAAAGGCTAGAGAGTATGGTTCAGCATTTGAGTAGGCTTAAATCATGATTTTAGATTATTTCTTTTGCTACTAGTTACTGTGATACACCTGTTATTGAGATTTTTACGAATGCTGGCAAAGCCTTCATTCTGGGGACTCACAGTAAGAACCTTCATAGGAGATTAAGAGCTTTCTTCATATGGGGATTATCTGTATGTTAGTGACTTAAGTGATTTTTGTTTTTTAAATTAAAACGAGTTCAGGGATCTGTGCAATATGGGAATAAGATCAAAATGAAAAAATAACAGTAATGCAGATTCATCTCCTCAGCCTGCATAAACTAGCATTGCCTCAGCCTGCTTGTATCTTTAATTCTTTTAATGTACAAAAGTACATTGTGGGTAACTTCTGGACTCCACCTGGGAGTCAAGGTGGAGATGAAAATACTGAATTGGTGTGGAACAACCATAGGAACACAATGCTGTTCCATTAGTATTCCATAATGAGTTAGGGATGTCTTGCATTTTGTCATGACTCGTGAGAAATAAAAGTCCCAGAAAATTCTAAAACTACATCTGCAAACAATTTCCTCAACATCTAATACTTTCCAGGGCTGAAAGTTATCTCATTTATTCTCAAAGCATTCAGACTTGAGCACCAACCTGAGAGCTGGGATTGTGATCCACCATAGTGACGCTCTTGGCTTACAAAAGATGATTGTCCACCAGGGTCCATAATACATTTGGAGCTTGCTAATTTGTAGGCGTGATACATCAAAGAGAAGAGGAGAGTGATGTTTTACATATTAAATCTGTTCTAAGCAGCATGTATTTCACCCAAGTTCAACAAAAATTCTTTGGATCAGTTTTTGTAGACTGTGTCCTAGGATGTAATAAAACTCTGACACTTGAACTTTTTATAGGTTACTAAATCAAATGAGGCCTAAGATGGTGAAATGTGCACATAAACAATTAACCCATTGCAGGATGATACTTTTGAGGTTCAAAGTATGCTATCCTGATTTCAGTTTCCTTAATGAGCAACTGTATTATGTAATGGAATTTAAAAAAGGGATAATCTAGTGAGAACTAGAACTTGTATCTAGATTAGTATTCCAAAGTTCCAAATTTAGTACTAAGTAGTAGAATTTCAAAAGTAAATAGTAGTATTAAGTAATAGTATTCAAAAAATCCATTTTTTTCCAGTTCTTTCTCAGCCTTCCCAATAAATCTGGGAAGGAAATACAATTTGTATTAATACCCTTATTTATTAATAAATATAGTGGGAGAGGACTATGCTAGAGCAGAACTGAGACTAAGATTGTGTTCACGCAAAGGAAGGCATTTGCTGCCACCATTGCCACAGCAAGTGTAATTTTAATAACTTGCCCATTCATAACAAGGCAGTACAGTTGCATTCAATGGTGTTGTGTTAGTGTGGGCTAGATACCTGCTGTAGGGTATTCATGAAGTTAAAAAGAAACATTTTCTGTTGGAAATATTGGCCAAACTGTCAGTCAGCTCTTTGAGTGGTATAGCAGTAGACTCATGCTATTTATAGCTTTGGGCCAATTACATAAGACCTAATTTATACATGTTTTGTGTCTAAGCAAACAAGTAGCACCATTTATTTTTAGGGGACTGACTTGTATACTTAAAAGTAAGCACATATGTAAGTATTTTGGGGTTCAATGTCTTATCCTTTCAGTTGCTCATTTTCCTCTCCTGTGTACTGGAAACAATTGGGCTTGCCTTTTGTGGAATTAATTTATGAAATTTATGAAACGTGATGCATTTTTTTTAAGAGAAGTATACTAAGTATTCTTATTGGTATGTATGTCCTTAAACCGGGTTCTAGTTTTAAGAGATATGTAACCTTAAATTTTCTGACATCTGCATATGTGAAGAATGTGATAATACTTTTTTAATATTCATGAATGTGATAAATAATCTATTGAAACTATCTGACAAAAACCACTACAGATATGAGGCTAGAGCATTTATTATCACTCTATGGATGTTTTTCAGAAATCTTTATTATTGTGTAAATTCAATACTACTTTCCCAACAGTTGCAAGTTATCAAGGGGAATCTAATCTATTTCAGTTTAAGGAATCAACAAATTTTGAATGATGTTTTCTAAAAAAATTTTCTTGTTTGATGCACTGGCAGAGTCTAGGAACTAGAGGGGGGAAATACAGTACATGCAGGCTGGTTTAATGTTAATTGTTGTGTCTTGTGACAAGACTAAATATTTTATAGTACTATGGTCCTTTCGTGATGAAATTCTATATGATGTAGACTGGAGAATAACCTTAAATAGAAAAGGATAGCATTAATTTGCATATTCCCTAAGCCAGTTTGGCTCTAACCAGTTTGAATGAAGTCTTATTCCATAGATTTCGGGTAGCTTCCAGTTTTTTGGTTTTTGTTTTTTTACTAAAAGGCAGAGCACTTCCAGGCTGCATTAGTAATGATCCTGTATCTCTTCTCTGTCAGTCATGTAATTGTTGCTTCTTCACTATTGAATATTATTTTTCAGTAAGTCAAGAAAAACTTCCTCTTCCTATACCAAGAAGGGAAAAATCCTTCTTCCCATGAAAAAAATACTCTCCTTCCCACATGTGATCTCTGAGGACTGATAAATTTCATTTCTTCATTTTGTGAACAGCATTTGTCTCAATCTGTCTGTGGATTGTCTGAGGAACAGGCAGACTGTTACTGATATTGAAAACTCTCACCGATGCTAATATTGCAATGACTTTAACAATCCATACAAATCCACAGAATTATAAGTATTCCTGCTTTAAGTTCAAAATATGCGGAACACTCAAAATCATAGGAAAAGCATCTGCCTTCACATTTTTTTACAGACTTGGATCTTCAGCCAGGTTTATGAATGTTTGTTAGCATCTTGGAAGAGCCTGAGCTCAGCTACAAATGACTTAGCTCTGTTTTGGAACAGAGCAGAATGATCTTTAAATGATAACCCAAAACTATACAAGAGATCTGTGACAAGCCAAGATCTGAGTCCGTGTTTTCTCAGTCTTTGGCTAGCCTCTCTATGCCAGTCAACTTTGCAGAGACCTCAAACAAGCTTGGAACCTCCTTTTGCAGACAGGCATGAGATTTGACTGGCCTGTGAGCTTGCCATATAGCATTAGATAAGATGGAAAAAACGCATAGAAGGGAAAGGATAAAGTGGCTGGGGGGAAAAGTGATAAGAAGTGCAGCATTGTAAAAACTTTATCACTTGTAGTAGAGGCTGTGTCAGATATCTGATATGTGAGGACAAGGAACAACTGTCCTGAAAGGCAAAGAGCATTTAATGTAAAAGGGAGAAGAGAGGAGGAAGCATCAGCCCTGTGAGAGATGTCAGCTAGCAATGTTGGTGGAAGTGCAAGAGGCAGGGATGGTCTGAAGTATAATAAGGAGGAAGAAATAGAGTTATGAGAGGCTTTAATATTTCAACAGTGTTCTGCAACATCAGCTTTTTCTCTGTCAGGCTAAGAAAATTGTTACTATGTGAAATAACAAGAAAGGGTAACAGCTACAGAGAAAATCTCTTTTTAGAAAAAGAAAATTAGAATGAGAGTGTTACTGACATTATCTAGCAAAGGTAATATTTTTCACATACTAGTGATTTTTTTTTTAAAGACTTTTTTTCCCCTGCTATTTCCTTTCTGATCTACTATGAATGCAGCAAAGTGGATAAGGTGAATAGTGCATATTCAACATAAAGACAGAGTTGATCTCCTTACTCTTGGAGGAAGAAAATCCGACAGCATGGAAGAATGTGTTGGAGAACTAACTCTTCTATTAACACTCCCTAAGGAATCATTTGATCTTGGCATTTTATTGCTTATGGAAAGGAAAACCTCAAATATTGCCCTAATACCTGCGCTAATACCTTAACTTCACTTCTATTTCAATAGATCATCCAGTTTTCAAGTGAAATGGAAGAAAAGATACTGTCAAGTGATGAGATGTTTGAAAATTTATTTAAAAAAAAATGTACACACTCGAGCCTAACAGTAGTGCCTAAAGTTGTCTGTGATTTGCCACAGAAAATGAAGCACTTTAGGGTAGGAAAAAACAGAAAGTTAACTTTGCACCCAGATACATACCCTCACTTATCTTCAGTGACAGTCATACATGTATCTTCAGGCAGAATTCTATATGGGTCAGTGATGTGATTGTTGCCACAAGTAATTCAATTTTGGATAAGGCTGGGGACATCCTATGCATTGTATTAGTTTCAAGGCCATGTAAATCAGTGTCTTATGTCAAGAATGGTTCAATCCAGTTATGCCATTACTTGTTTCTCCATGGAATCAGATATCTGCAGAACTTCGTCAGGCTCTGATGTTGTCTAGCTGTTCTGTTTGCCAAGAACCCTTTTTATGCAGGGATATTTGAATAGAACTAGAGTATTTTGTTCAGTTCCTAATTAAAATTCTAAATCAATCAAATTGGCACAAATTTTCCAGGCATATTACTGTGTGCGCCTTAGCCATTTAGCTAATATTATAGGATATTTCTTGTAACGTTATGCATTTCTTCTGAAAAATCCCCATTAGAGGCAAACTTCAAGATATTTTCATACTTCAGTTGGACTGTGCCATTTTTGGTAATAGAATGAACTAGTTAATGGCTAGCCAGTAGAAAGTGTCCTTTAAGAGGAAAAACAAAGAAAAAGATCCTGCTTATATGCCAAAGCGAGTTCAGATATAACTTCAAGACATCTGTAACTTAATTTAGTAACAATCTGCTTTGGATAGAGATTGTTTGCAATGGCCATCTCACTGTAAATCCTAAACTTTTTTTTTTCTTTAAGAACAAACTTTGTTCTAAAATCTCACCTTGCTGCATTAGAACTGTCTTGAATATAAATGGTTCATGCTTAGCTTTAAATGGTGATATTTGCTTTCAGGAAAGTTTGTACAGCTTATAGGGCTGTACAGAGCTGCTTAAATTGTATATCTTTCTCATTTAAAAAAAACCTTATACTCATTTAAATACTCATATGATTACAGGTTAGTAATGGCATATAAAGCTGTTTATATCTAACTCAAGTCGTTGTGAACAGTTGCCTCTGGTTTGGTAGCTTAGCTTTACACTTTAGCTGGAATCCAGTTCATCTAGCCTGTTAACAACAGATACTCTGTGGCATATTATTTTGATGTTAGTCAGACTATTATGCTAAGTTTGCATATATGAGAAGTCTAAAATTATACTGTGCCAAATAGCATGTGTTGGGAAATGCAGTTTGGTTACATTTTTACATGTATGTGATGTAACAGTGCTTTTATTTTTGAATATTCTAATATATTGTCAGGGTAAAATGAGCATGAAGAAGGAAAAAAGAAAATGTCCTACTCCAAAAGGAGGACTTTCTGTTTTCTTATTTTTTTTATAATATTTGAGGAAATGATTTGGTCACCTAGGCACACTTCAAATTGCTCTGACACTTCTGAATGGACTGAAATCAACAATGGAGCACACTGACACAATGATCTGTTGCAGTTACTCCTGAGGAGACGACATGATCTGTTTCATCTCTGTATGAGGGAAATGTTATGATGTTAATATGGGTATAACCTACAATACAAATTTAAATAAATCATGGAACTGTTACTCTGTTTATACAGTACAGAGTTTAGTTTTAAAACATTAATAAGGTAGTAACTTCATTTTTCTTTTCATATTTTCACACAGGGTAAGTAAACTCAAAGCATTGACTTTAGCATTAAATATTCATTCTGAAACAAGGAGATTTAGTGATATAATATCTGTTACCACTTCTGGGAGTTGATGTGGTTAGTCCCTGTTCAGATGTCATGATGAATTTACTGTTGTATTTCAGGAATTATCAGTATAGAAGGGCTAAATACCAGAATTAGTTGAATTGAGAAGAAAAGAAATTTCAAATGCCCTCACTTAGAAATAAAAAATATTTGGAGAAAAAGTTGTTTTGACACTCTTAAGGAGATGCTGAAAATGCAATTAGGTAATAAATCTCATAGGACATTTTGACTAATCTTCTTATGTAAAATTTTGTATTTTCTGCTTGTTTTCCAGAAAACATGTACTGTCTTCCTGCCAGTTTTCATAAGACAGGAGTATTTGGATGTAGAATTTGATCCTTTTTAGGTTATAGTTTATGGTTGAATTGCAACACTAAAACCCTTTCACCTAATTTTGTAGAATATTCCCAATGGTACTAGAGCAGAGAAAGGTATGGATTAAGAACTATGCAGCTGTTGCATCTTCTCTCTAGGCATTGCATTTTTTTTTTTTTAACTGGTATAACTATTACACTAAAGAAGTACATGTTTTGGAACCCAACATTTCCTAGGTGTCTAGATTCAGTATTACATAGCCTGTCTTTCAGTGAAATTTCCCCTTGCTGAGAAGGACAGGGAACTACCCAAACTTAACCTGAATGCCATATCCTTTAAACATGCTTCATCCATAACATGGACTGCACTGAACTCTGTGACAAGTGCACCTTTCCTGAACCACTGAGTCACTGGAAGAAGGAGCAGGTCTTTTGCACAGCAAAGTAGTGGCTGGAGCACTCATTCAAGAAGTGGGTCTCTGCCTTCCTAAATGAATTCAGCTCATGGTCCTGCTTAGAAGCAAGACTGGGATAGGGCCTTCCTCTCTTGTTACTGAAAGTTTATGATTAAAGAATTCAGAGGCAGAAAGAATAAACATGAGGGAAACTCTGTAGCTTGAGGTTGAGCTCACTGTCTTAGAGGCAGGGCTGTGTCCCAGCCCTGTTTCCATGTTGTGAATGGAGAGAGCTGTTTGCCTTACCACTCTGAACTGTGCAGAAGATCCATGCTGCTTCTAGGCTAAGGAACCTTGCTGGCACGTGCTGTGGCTCTCTTCTGGCCACATCTTTGAGATTCCTTCCAGAGCATGGACTTAATGTTATTTATATTAGGTTTTCCTTTGTCAGTCGGGCACTGACACCTGTTCTTTGGAGTGTAGGGAGCTTCAAAACATGCCCATGAGACCTGAAGCTTCTTTTATTGGTGTAGCAATGCTTGTATTAGGTACTTAAAATAGGCAAACTGAATATGATCCATAGCAAAAGGAAAAACAAAGGCTTTAAACTAGGAATTATATGTATTTCCTTATATACATTTAGCATTCTTTACAGACTGCCTGGCTTGTCTCATCCAATGGAAGTGATTTATATTAATTTAGCACTGAAATAGATTGTGTGAGTGCTCCTAATCTATTCCACTGACTCAGCTCCACCAGAAAAATGTACGCTTGAGCAATGGTAATGAATAGGTTGAGCTAGTAACTTTTACGTGGAATGAGCTATGACCATCTGCTTATAATGTGCGTTAACTCTTTACAACCACACAGCATAGTATTTAAAGGAACAGACATCTATATTGTGTTAATAAAAAGTATCAATATTTTTCATGAAGGATACAACTCTGCAGTTTTCAGTTGCTGGAATAGTGAAACCATACTATGCTATTCCCCCCCTCTACCCCCCCCCCCCCAAAAGGAAAAGTGGTGAGGTTTCTTAATGGAAATATTTTATATTTCTATTTTATATCTGTATCCATGTGGAGGAGTTTTACATGTTGGGAGATGACAGAAATATAATATAGATGTTTGACTGAAGGGTCATGACCAAAAGAAAAGAATATCACAAAACAACAATACAAAGATTAATGATAGTTGGATATACCTTCTCATTCTTCTGCTGTTGTTATTACAGTTAAACATGAAAGCATTTTTCTTTCAAGACTGTTTTCTGAAAGTGGAGATCAGTCAGTGGGGTCAGTCATTCTTTAGTTGCTGTCACACTGTATGAAACATTGCTTTTATCAAATTCAGATCCAGCACATAAATCTTTGGCAAAATTAGTTCTTGTGTTCTCAAATGACATCACAACGGTGAAGAAATTTTTTTCCCAAAAGAATGATATCTGGGGAGACCAAGTGGCAGACGCTTTTGCAAGTTCAGATTATTTAGTTGCAAGTTGAGACTTAAAATTAGTTTCTGAGACCACTTGATCAAACATAAGCAAGTACTTGGCATGCAGAAGAAGAAATTATCTAGATGGTGGACTGTATTGTCCATTTGATTTCATAATTCCATTATGTATATTTACCCCAAGGAAGGCATTAAATTGGATTTGGCCCAACAGCTGAAGGTTAAAACACTTAAAATATATCCATATGGTTGAACCACATAAGCCACATTAAAAATTTTTTTTTTTTTTGGAAAACTGCCTCCAGTTGTATGAACACACCAACTTCACTAGAAAAGCCTGAACAGCATCTTGCTATTTCTATGTAAACTGGAAGGATACGCCTCCAAATTCTATAATTTGCTTGACTATGACAGTGAGTATAGCAACTTAGAGGTTGAATTAAGTTGTTCATTTTCTTAAATTTGCCCTTGTTTTTATGAATATAGGTATTTCAAATTTTATACCTTTTTCCATTGGATAGGGACAGGAGACTTGTCCTCTGATAATGAATTTAACTGAGGGAATATAATTGCATTAAGCTTAGGAAACAAGCAATTTAAGAGATTGAAATCTTGAAAGTCCAGTCTACTTGGCTTTAGGGTCTGCACTACTGCAGTACTGTTCAAATCACATATTGATGTAACTCCACTGATCTGAATAATTACAACAGACAAAAAGGTGATTTTAACAGTTGTGGCCAAGTCTTTGAACTTTGAGTGGAAAGCTAAGCTTTAAACTCTACATACCACCATGATAAGCTGTATTTTCAGTGTAGATTCCAAATATAGTGAAGAGGACAACTTTCATCATGGTGAGGAGAATGGTTGCCATTTCCAGGTCAGTATATGGCGGGCCCATAAAACAGTCCTGAGGCTATCTGAAGAAGGAAAAAATGTGTTTTACGATAAACTTTTAGTTTTGCTAGATTGTATTAGGAGATGCCCATAAAATTAGATTCCTAAGAAGTGGTACTCAAGTTGCTACACTAATTTTCAGTGATAGATCACTACACTGTCAGAGCTTAGGTTCCACAGTGCGCATCACCACCAGGGTAGACAGAATTCTGAGAGATGATTTTAATAATCTCCTGTGTTATTAAAATCTGAGTCTCTAAATTATGTGTTCTTTCTCTCAGAAACAAATAACTGTTTGAACATCTGACTATTCTCATCAGTTTTTAATGGATAAAAAAAGTTTAATAAAGCTTAGTTATTAAAAGAAATCCACATAAAATCACAGAATATTCTTTCTTTCATTTGATTCTCCCAAAATCATGATTGGTGGCAAGTCAGATGAGCATGCTCATTTTTAAAAAAGTGACTAGCCTAAATGCTTCACTTCTAAAAACTTTGTCTTAAAAATAAATAATAGAGAAAGAATAAAATGGTACAAATTACCCTCTTAAATAGACAAAACTCAGATCTATTGGGTAAGACAGTAAATAAAAATGGCTGAGAATAAATCCCCCCCACCCTCATCTGCTGAGTCCTTGCAAGCTGGTACTTCTCCTGAGTCTTGAACAGTCCAGCAGCTTTACAGTGGCTTCATCAACTGCACAACCTGTACACAGCTTTCTTTAGGTTCTACAAAAATCTTCTTTTCTTCGAGTCTTGTTAGCGAGTCTCCCTGTATTAAGGCCTTTTTCCTTTCATGAGTATCCCAGGCTCCAGTCTTATTGCAGAAGCTCCACTTGCCTAAATTTTCTTTCTATTCTGCTCTGTATAGCAGAACTGTCTCCAAGTTATGCATGATTTTTGGTTGATTGTCTTTTTGAGTAACCCTTTTATTCAAGCCATTGAGTGTAATACAGAAATAAATTTAATTACTGCATACTAAGATTTATTCTGGAGACACTGATGTGAGATTTGGACAAGGCATTTAGAAAAGTGGAACTTTGATTACTCTGTGCTGTACTTTCTGGGAAAGGAAAGTAAGCAGACTGAGTAGGTTATGTTCAAATGAATAATGAAAGGACTTATCTTGTATCTGAGATGATCTCCTAGCCACTGTCTTAGATGTGAAAGGAAGGACTGACAAATATAGCTCTTTAGGCAATTGGAAGGTAGTTGACCAACTCTGCCTTAATAGCAGACTTCAGAGGAAAAAAATGCTTTTCAGTTATCTGATAAAAATCTTCTGAGAGAATACAGAATATAGCCCTAACTACCTCCAACCACTTAAAAAAATAAAGAAAAGTACAGTCTTTGTAAGAGAGAAACTTTCTCTCTTATATTCTCTTTCTACCTAACACAAGGAGTATGTGTGACCATGCTCCTAACAGAAACAGCAAAACAATTTAAGCCACACACACACACACACACACACACAAAAAAAACCCCAAACAAACTGGGTTTTCAGAAAGAAAAATATTTGAAAATCTCTCATATAATGTTTATTTTCCTTGATTTCCTTTTCTCAACTGCCTCTAAAGAGCTGAGATAATGATTCTAGCATATAGCATGTCAACTTTGGGGATATTTCTAACTCTAATCCATATGGATGTTCATTGTTACCATGTAAGCAGATAAAACCGCTGGTTGAGAATATCAGCAGCTACCAGTGCATCTACCAATCCCACAACAGTAGATTATAATAGAACTGAGCAGCGTTACTAGAAGGTTTTGCAATAAATGGTATCTGATTTGCCCTCTCTGTCTTGCCTGACCTTACAGGTTCCAGAATGAAAAAAAATCTTTTGCAAAGTCATTCGTTGTAAGTAGTGGTCGTTTGCTTGTAAGAACATATACTGCTGTCTTCCACAGTAACTCCTGAGTTCCTAGTCATATCTTGGCTTATAATTTGAAGAGAATAAAGAAGCAGTCATTCTGTTGTTATTGTTCCATATAGATACCACCATTATGTTTCTTGAGATACAGAAAAAATGCAAGCTGATCTTTTGTCAAGATTGAGAAGGCAGGAGAAGAGATGTGGAGAATGCAGAATCCTGAGATATCTGAGGATATGTATATACATATATTGTAGTAAAATAATTTTAGATTCTATTTTATATACATACAGGAAAACATGACCTAAACCAAGTGGACATGATGGTCAATATAGTGCCTAGTCCCGAGACGCAAGGATATTTGATGAGGTGACAGTGATGCTTTTTGGGGCTTTGTGTTGTGCTGACTGGGTTCTGCAGTGCTTTGACTGGATCACAAGGTCACGTACACCTGGAGCACAGGCAGAATCCAAAGAAGGCGCATCAGGATTTCTGCATACGTCCTATGTGAAGACAGTGATAGGAGGTTATTACAGTGTGCCGTAGCAACTTAGGTTTTTAATAATACTCTCTCATCTTGAATGGTTAATTGAGAAATTATCAAGGAAAAAAATACAGAAAATCTCTGAGGAAAGTAATAATGAGAAGAGGGAACAAAACAGAACAAAAGAAGTTTGAGTTTGGGATGAAGAATGAACCTCACACCCTTTTGTCTGTCTCAGTTTGTCATTTCTTGTTTGTAAGAAAATAAAGATGTGAGAAAGCTTGCCCAAAGACATCATGTTTTTTTTTTTTTCATTCAAGACTTAAATACATCCAGAAAAATCAGAAACTGCTCAGAGACTATAAAACAGCACCCCTATAACCTGCTTTTGATGCATTTATGAAGCAAATTATTTAAAATTATTTAAAATGTTTATTTTGGCTCTGCAAAGCCAATTTTTTTGTTACAACACTCCAGTTCTACAGCTATTTTTGGATGATCCCCTGCATAATATCAAATAGCTGTTCATAAAAACATGTATAGCTTTTGGAAATGGGGATTCAGTGTCTCATATCATGACATGCTACAAGATAACAGTGCAAAGTAAAATGACTCTCCTCAAACTGCAGGTTATTCTCCAACAGATAAATTCATTTCTGTGACTGATATTGTTAAACTAGCCACTGATACTTCTTTAACTTATGTTTCTCTTGAGGTTAGATTTATTAATAGTGTCTCAGTAAGTGTATGTAAGAGACGGTCTTCTATTCTAAGATCATATTTAATTGTCATTAATTATGTATGCAATGTAAGTGAAACACTAGTGACCTCCAGTGGCAGCATGTATTAATCACAGGCATATTACATTTAGATACACTTTGAGGAGTGAATCTCATCAATTTAACTCTATTTTCTTATGATTTTAATCAAGTCAGTTTCTGGGGAACTGAGGGTACCTAATGGATATTGGCTCCCATACCTACAAAACTCTCTCTGTGTGGTACAGCAGTGAGAGAAATCCCACATTTCTCTGTAAGGAATGGAGAAAAAGTCCTGTAACAGCTTTGCAATTATAACAACATTGTGGGTAGAACTGAAAGAACAGTGTTGTCAGCTGTAGATAAAAAGAGCATTTTGAATACTTTTTCAAAAGTTTCTATGGGTACTGTGAAATCATACAATTTCTGTCTAAAATATCTAAAAATATCTGTCTAAGATACCTAAAAAGGCTCCAAGTTCTTCATGGCAAGCACTGGGACATTGTTTATATCATATATTCTCATATGAACTTGGTAAAAATGTAATGAAAAATTTTAATATTATTTTGACTTTTTATATTGTGTTACAATAACTTTTTCATCAAACAATTAAACATTTTATGCTGAAATATCAAACAATGTGGAAATATTTCTTTTTTTTTTCAAAATGAAATTTTGGTGAAATCAATATGATCTATCCATTTTGATAAATTCTGTTTTCTGGCTAATCTCAGCCTCTTTAAATAGCAGATGGAATATTCACTGTGTGTTAGCCCTCAATACAGACTGCTACTACAGGATCATTTGACAAAGGAAGAACAAGATTTAATCTAAGTTATCTGTAAGTACTAATTCAAAGAATGAGTCACCTGAGTACATACTGTAGTCTTGAATCATCCTGTATGATTTTCTTTGAAAAATACATGAGCAGAAGGATTTACCAGAACTGTCAAGCAAGGGAGAAACGCAAGTTTTACATGAATATGTAAAAGTGAGGAACTATGCCAGTGCTAACAAGTTATTTAGCTCTATCTATGGCAGAGTTTTTTCTTGTTTTCTTAAGATGGACAGAATTTAGAGTCTTGAATGTAAAAGTAATAGTGCATTATTTTAAAATGTGCTACTATCTTATTTTATGGGTTTCCTTGATCAGACAGATGGAGCCTACTCTAAATGCAAGATACAGCTTTATTTTTATCAAGCTTTCTTCATTGTACTACAGCAACATTTTTTACTGAGGAAAATTATGAATTCATGATTGCTTGTTGAGAGGAAATGAATAGTAAAACTCTATAGATAGTCAAACTCTATAGTATCTGAAACCAATAATCATTCATCTTCAATAGACACTAACTGTCTAAAAGTAGCAGAAGGCCATTTTCAGTATATAAGAAAAGTATTTAATGAAAAATATGCATTTTAATAATATCTTATTGGAACGGTTTTCTCCTAGACACTGTTCTTGTTCAGTGCAAACTTGTTCCAATCCATGAAAGTAGATCTTTGAGAAAGATATTTAATTGCAATAATTTTCCAATGAAAAATGCTGCTTTAACTAAATGAAAGTATTTCAAAAAAGCATAAATTTTTTACAGAGGTGTTAATGGCGTAAAACTCAAAACAAACTACTGCAATTTAACAATCTGTAAAATTTTAAATATTTATTTTCAATAAGAAATTTTAATTTCAATAGAACTGTTTGATTTCCTTTAAATTTGAAAATTATAGATATTAAATGAAAGTCAATTTCATCATTCCAAGAATTTCTGTTTTCAGAATCTTGTTTTGGAAAGTCAGAACTTGTTTTGAAACACAAATTTTAAGTTTCACTAGGTCTTTTAATTGCCACAAATGAATTACTGGATTTAATTTAATTCTGTGAACTACTACCTTCTTTCAATGTGTCGTATATGGGTCCCCTGATTCAGTATTATTTACTTAAATTATCTCCTAAAATAAAATCATAACAATATGACATCAAGCATTCAATCATATTTACCACTGTTCTGGCTGCCTTTAAAGAATAACTGACAACCTACATGTGGTCTAAAATGCGAGTATGGCATCTTACTTTCATTAGATTGGAATTCGAAAACAAGGCCCAAAATTGCATGTAAAATTCCTCAGCCTACTTCTACTTGCTATTGCCCCTGGCAAGAGAAGCACTCTATGTACTATAGAGTTTCTGCCTAGTATAAGTCCTTAGCCCTTGGAAGAAGGTTATTGTTCTCTTTATAGAGATCATGATGTCTGTTTCTGCTCCTAATGTAGAGATGCAACTTTTCATCATTACCTTTGAAGTATAACTTTGCTTGAGAAAGACTGAAGTCATGTGCCTTAGTTCAGATAGCTAGGGGCCATGTGCACCTTGCTAAGTACACGTGAAATAAGGCAGTCATCTACAGGAGCTATTAGCTAATCTGCTACAACTCATGAATTTAACTCTGTATTAATATGGAATGGAGTTATTTTCAGCAATTTTATGTTCCTTAAAAAAAATAACTGGAAATGAAATTAAGCACGTTGGACACATTGTTTTGAATGCAAGTTTACAAAAAGAGTAAGTAAGAGCTAATAAGAGAAAGACTTTGAATATCATTCATTTTGGAGGAGATGGGGGCAGAAAAAATTCATATGGTTCACCTTCATTTCCCCATTTAAGATGTTGTTCAGTTCCATTGGGTATTGTTTGCCCAGTAGCAGGATATCTTTAGCTGAAGGTTTATTCAGCAGAAAGAACCTGTGTCTTATGTAATCCTTTACCGGGGGATGATATATCTCATAAGGAACAAACTATATATGTGATCCGAAGATAATTATAAAGTTCATGTTTGTCTCAGTTGTCACTGTTTGTTCAATAGATGTCCAGGACCAATGCAAACTGGATCTACGTAAGATCTGCTAACAACAGAACGATTAAGAGAATCTGTGCCATGCCGCTCAAGGTTTGTTGTGCCTTTTTTGGTCTCAAAAACAGGGTCTCTGTGCCCCAGGTAGGAATACTGGAAAAACAGAAACAACTTTGTGACATTTATATTGCAGCTCATGTTTGGCAAATCTAATCTTCTAAAGAATGATCTATCATCGGATACAATAATGTCCAGATAGTCCTGACTCAGTACTCCCTATCTGGCTTGCTTTCTCAATAATTTCATCCCAGTACTGTCACTAGGAATTGACTACTCTACTTTCATTGTGAGATTTGTAAATATTTTTAGTTCTATGAGTGTGAGCGAAAACAAATTTGAGTATGCCCTGGTAATCAGTGATTATTCTTTTCATAAAAGGCTTTTATTATCTGCTAGGCAAACAAACGCATTCAGTGTACTATGCCCCAATATTTTATTTTCAATTTTTATAACCACATATTTTTCCACAGCACAATCAGATATATTGCAGATTCATAAAATTACTTAACTATTGTTTACTTTCTTTTAGTAAAAAAGACCTAGCATTCTCTGAGAGCCAGTGCAATATTTTCTGATATCACTTTAAAGAAGGAGCAATCCTTTGACATCAGCATTAGATCAATGAAAATCAGGCTGATGAAAACACAGAACTATATAACTAACCTGGATTTTTCTTCATGAACATTGTTCCAGCTCTGCAACAAAATATTGCCTGTGAGCTTACCAGGAAAGATCAGGAGATGTGCTTGTTTCCTGGTTTCTCCTTTCATTGACAACAAATGGCCTCTACTCAGTATGCACTGAAAATTCTATTTCATGGAGGATTTTCATAAATAAAAATTCTTGCTGTTCCAGTTGGGGAAAAAATGACAAACTTGAAATTATCAGAGCTTCAGGGAAAAACAGTCATTCTAGAACACTTTAACACTGCTGGATTCTTTTCCTGTTTCTAAAATGTAACATAAAGTATCTCATAATCTAATACAATTCTTAGAATAAGTGATGCTGTTGTCCAAACCTGGTTTGACTGATACTTTTCTTACTATTTTTGCATGTGACAATCCTGGAAACTGATGTATCAGTAAATAGGAAACAGATCAAGCTGGTTAAACAAATGCAAACTTGGATCTGTTTATCTATTGGAATAGAGACAAAGAAAAAGAGATTATTCTGGAATGTTACTATTATTTTTGAATGACGATAGAGTTTCCATGCAGGTAATAGGAAATACTTCTATTAGTAAGTAATGCAGTGTGTATCAGAAAAACAGAGGTCAGAGGGAACTGGAAATCAAACTATTTAAGAGGTCTCTGAATTTCTATTTATTTATGGTTCCTTTCTTTCAAATATTTAAGTGGAGGATCTGAGCTAATTTGCATTTTAATTCATCTAATTTCCATCTCTGTCCACATTTTTGGTGAAAGGTTATTTTTTTTACCTGAATTTGTAAAAATGTTCTATTGTACTTCATAAGCCTGATACTTAAGAGATTATACTGCAATTTACGTTTTCTCTTCTGATGTTCAGCTTTTTACATCTAAATTTTTTAGGCTAAAAATAACATTTTTTTTTAACAGATTCTTTAGAACCATGTTGTAAATTACCTGAATATTTGTCCGTAATGAACAAGCTACTGTTCAAGAATGCAGATGCTGAGCAGGATTTCCCTGCAAGAAATTGTTGCTTCTGATTATTGTGGGATACTGTGTTCGTTGCTATAGGAACTGAGAGGTTCTCCTCTCTGCTTTTAATCCCTTCTTCAAGATTTGCTGAAGAAAATGCCCTATCATTGTACTGCCAAAAGGAAAAAAAGCCAGAAGCAGAGAAGAGACAAAAACAGGTGAGAAAGGAACAATCAAATAGAGAAGAAATACAGTACTTTAATGGGTCAGTTTGAAAAAAAAGAGCTGTAAATAGCTGGGGTTAGGAAGGGAAGAGTTGTTCTATTGGATGAGGTGCTTAGGTTAGAGGGCAGGAATAGGAAAGGCTGAAGACAGTGGTTTTGAGACAGAACTTGGAGTGACATAATGATACTGGAATGAGAAACCAACAGAAGGGAATAATGTTCAGAGAGGCCAGAATCTGGGTTAGAAGCAGCAGAAAGATTCACTATTGCATTCAGTATGGACACCTAGAACTGGAACCTGAAATTCCAAAGTCCTCATTCCTTGGCTCAAAAAAAAAAGTAATACTTGTATTATATGGAAAAGTGGTTTCCTATCTCCTTTCTATGACTGGTTTACATTAAACATGATGCTTTACTACTGTTGTTAGTTATTCTATCTGATCATGTGGCAAAGAGCTCTGCAGTGATTTTAAAAGTCTGAAAGATACTAATGAACCATGTAGGTGCCAATATGATGGTACATGATAGAATCTGAACTTTCAGTATAGTGTTTGAAACATAGATTATTGTAGACAAACTTCATTTAAAGAACACATATAGATTGCAAAATAAAACATTGGAAAGCTATGAAATGCCAGAATTCAGGATGAATGTTTAATATTTTCCTCTCCTACTTTAATTATAACTGCATACCTCTTCCACAGGTCTCCTTCACTCATCAGACTTGGTCTGATTATAACTCAGAACTCTCTCTACAAAAAGAACATGTACATTGCATCACAGCTTCATTTGTTGCAGAAATGGTGAGGCAAGAGCTTCTTCTGCTAACACCTGTCAACCTTAATAAAAAATGAAGAGACAGGAAGAGTGGGGAAAAAATAAGTTTCTGATTCAGCAAACCATGTTCTTACTTATTCAGGACAGTCCATGGTACTAGGGTAAAGTTTAAGTTAAATAATATATTCAAACACTGTCCTAAATAGTTCATTTCACAGCACTTGAATTGAGTCGAAGGCCCAGATCCACCATGTCTTGACATGGCCTTATCAGTGAACACAAGTTAGATATCTAAGGAGTTAGGTGTCTCAGTACCATTCTTGATCTAAATCAACACGATTATTCAAAGACCTAATATATTCCCTGAGGCTGACACAGAAACCTCAACTTGTGTTATCCAAATGATTGTCCTTCCCTATTTACCTTACCCTCCCCAAGACAGGCTTCCTAAAGGCAGATTGGTGAGAGTTCAGTGTTTCAGGGTGTGATGTGCATAGACTTCCTTGTAGTCAAAATAGTTCTTTGCTGCAACATATCAGTGTTTAAATTTAATATAACTGTTAAACATTTTAAGATCATATTTTTCTCTGCTCACTATGAGCCTCATTCTGCTCCCATCAAAGTACAGCAAAATTCTATTGACTTAAATGGGATCAAGACCAAACCCTGCATGTGGTTTTAAAAAACTTATTAGTACTATCTTACATTTATATAGCATCTTTAATTCCCCAAATCCCACAGAGCTTTTTTTGAACAAAACTGTTCTCTAAAAAAGTATGAACAGAGCAACATGATGATACATAACCTGCAGAGCTGGAAAGGATTAAACTCTACATGGTCGTGCCAGTATAATAGTGTTCACAGCTTGTAATTGGCAGTGGATTCTGCTATGGCTGCTTGAATAAAGAAATGATATGATACTAGCACAGAACAGGAGGTTGTCACACAGTCCTTCTGCGAGATGGTGGGAAACCACCATTGAATAAATGAACAGCCACAGGTAGCTCAGTAATTGTGCTGTGGATGGTAGCATTGTCTTTCAGTCAGTGTTATGTTACTCTGCCAGTTTGTGACTTCCATAAGCTCCTTAAAAACGATAGCATATTAGAAGCCTTATGATTTTATTGTGAAGTATCTTCAAAGAAGATGAAAATACCTAATGCACTGCAAAACTGTAAGGAATATCAGTGCAGTAACTTTCATTGAGTGAGAAGTTTAATATCTCAGGTAAAATAAATTTAAGAAGGTGAAAATTAATGGAAAAATCCCCTAGATAAACTTCCTAAAGTTACATTTTTTTTCAATATAACTAGAACTTTTTTTGGATTGTGGATTGCAGAGCAGGAGTGTAATTTTCTTAAACCCTCCTTCTCGCATTTTGTCATTACATTTCTGGTTTTATATAAACTCATCACACGCAGAGATGAAAAACAATGCATAAATAGTCTCTTTTTAAGGGTAATTTGCATACAAAATGTTAATTAATGTTGACCTGATTACTAAATATTGCAAATCAGTCTGGTAGACAGATCATCAGAATGTTTCACAAACTAAATATTAAGTTAAAGTTCACTATACAATGTGTTCATCAACAAACAGAGAAGATAGAAAGTATCTTAACAAAATATTCATTTAGTAACTGAAGTTGTTTATATCACCCAGAAACAGGATGCAATGATAATACTTCCACAGCGGACATTAGAACTCTTCCATGAATGTGGATTTCTGCCCTCTTCTTCTGTTCTGTAGTAAGCCTTCCAAGTCCAGTCTACCAAAACAGAAATGAATGATTTTCCATACTTTTCAATCCGACCAATCAAGCTACTAAGTGATCAAATACAGTATTAGCTCAGCAAATAAAACTTATTTTGGTTCCCACTACAGGCTTCATTCAGGGAGTTGTAACCACTGTGAAATAGCAGGGATAGTGTCTGCAGAACAAAGGAGTATTTGTTGACCTTTACGAACATAGTAAGCATAAAAAATGATGAAGTAACAAAAGCTAGGGTATGCATTGTCTTTCTTAGTTAAGATTAGCCATTCTTTTACAATTTAAATATACTCATTTGTCCAATCAACAGTGAGATCTGGAGAGAAATTTTTCTGTTTCTGCACATTCTCTTCAAGACTGAGTCCCTGATTTGGACTGTTGTCTCTAAGTCTGCCTCTGATTATCTTTTATCCATTTCCAAGTCTCTGCCAGAAGGTTTTTCAAGATTTTGATAAAATAAACTTAAAGCTGGTCGGACTGGTTTATAAATTGATCCAGAGGGGATGTAAAATAATCTTTTAATTGTGAATCCCCTTTTTGACAATTTGAATATCAAGCAGCTGGCTTAGTCATTGCTGAATTTCTTGACCTTTAGATTAGAATTCTGGAAATAATCTTCGGATTCACAGAGTTAGTTGAACAGAGAAACTGGTAACACTAATTTGAACTTGAACCATATTATGGAAAAGATCACAACAATTATTCAGAGAGTCCTAGTCATGTTCCTCATTGGACAAAGTAAGACATAGCCCTGTGAAAAACCCTACAGTCTTTTTAGTTCAAAGGTGTCTCCTCATGGCCTGTCCTATGCCTTTTCATCCTCTAGTCTCACGGTCTTTTGTGTACACTATATCAGCCTGGCTTCAGGCTACATCCACCAAGAGAGAACGAATCTTACCTCACTCTGACAGGTACTGGACAACATAATATCAAAGAACACATTTATGTTATTCTTGAACATTACAAACAATGACAGCCATTATACTATTCTAGGCTATCTGAAGGGAGGAATATAGACATCTACTGGTATGCTGAAAGAGCTCACTGTGAACTGTTTTCCTAGCATGTAATCCAACTTAAAAGAGATCTTAGCTACAGTGGTGCTCTCATTTTTTTGATATAGAAAACTTTGATGCTTTAAGGTTGAAAGATGCCTTCACTGGACACATCTGGGGAAGATACCTAATATTAATGCTTTTGTGGATACTTTAGAATCTTCTGAAACAAGCCATCTGCACAGTACCATACTATCTAATTAATGGCACTACAGTCTCGCCATGTTCAGTGCTTCCTTTCCTTAGGAAACTGGTGACATCATCTCACTGTAACAGTGTATTTCTGAGTTTGAAAGGGAGAAATAGATGAATCAACTGTAAGGTAGGCAGTATTCTGGACAAATTATGTCTCATAGCTTACCATTGTTAAGTATCAAAAGCTTGCAAACGACTGAATAATAAGATATACTGTCTCTACATTGCCATGAGATCACCTAGAGAAAGCAAATGATAAAGTGAGTTTTTATATGCATTGTTTCTTGCCAGATAATCCCTACAAGGCAGAAGCCACAACACTAGGGTAGTAAAGCATCTGCTAAAATTTTCCTTACAAAAAGCTACCAGAAATTTACCTGGTAACCAAATACAGCTCTTGGCTCAAACTTGTCCCAGAGGGTCTTGTCTCAAATAGCAGAGCTTCCTAATTATTCTGGAACTGATTTATACACTTCCTGTTCAGATTTATGCAGCTGGGAATCTTGCAGGTTTCTACATCATGACTAGGAATTGAATTCTGAGTAATTACTTCTCTTTAACTTATTTTCTAACTTTCTGGATGAATTGTGTTAATTTTTCCTCAGTCTGGAAATGTGTGTGTATGCAAGTATATTTTACACTGGAGACAAAATTTCCATTTTTAAGACAGAAGGGCAGGAAAACAAATGACCCCTAAAAAATCACATGGTAGAAGTGAGCATTCATTTGGAGGTTTCCTATTACTTCATATTGACTGTAATTTTCCCAAACAGCCTCCAAATTTGACACTTATACACTTTGCATATGCAGCTTTGTGGTGGCGAATGCTGGTCCTGTGAAAATGCGAATTTAGTTTAAACACTGAATACATCATTTGAATATACTAAGGAGATATTAACAGAGTTGTTAAAAGAAGTTTGACTTGGTGAGCAGAATAGTCTATCTTGACTCTTCTTTTCTTTTGAATATATGTAGAAAACAGCCTGCTTTTACAAGACTTGAAATATCTAAATCTTGGCACACTGTTACACAGAAAGGAATCACTGTGTGCATTTGCTAGAAGTAGCTCTTCTGTTAGCTGTCACGTGAAGTACTTCATATTCATTCAGACTGGAATATATTGGTTCAGTCTACATCTATGACTGCTAGATTGGACAAAAGCGGCAACAAAAAGCAGAAAGGAAAGCAACACAGAAGATGAAGTCTAAAACAATATTTGAAATCAAGCTTATAAGCATCCTGATGTATCTGTTACCACTGTCTTTTTCAGTAGTCCTGTCCATATTTCTCTTCATCCTCTTTCTTTCTTTCCCTCAATTTCTCCCTTAAGCATCTACCATCCTTCTGCATTCTTTGTGTATCTATATATTTCTCATGCTTTCTGTACCCATCCAGGTTCTTGCTCCTTCATGCTCAGTCTTATAGCCTGTTTTCCCTTCTCACTCCTCTTACTTCTTGTTCCTTTTTTATCCCACTCTCTTTCTGTGCCTTTTCTCTGCAGTCATTTTTCAATTGCTTGTTCTCTTCTTCTCACTTTTGTCCTTTACCTTTCTCTGGATTGTCTTTTTGCTCTCTTCCTCACTCTACTTTTTGTTTCTCCAGTAGTTTTGAAGTGGGTCCTTACTACCTGTGTTACTTTTTCAAGTTTCTGTCTCTTGCTTTTAGCTTCCATTTACCTCCTTTATTTCTTTACCAACTCTATATTTTTATTCACCATGCTCTGCAGTTCTCTTTACCATTAACTACACTACTTGTTCTTCTCCCCTTTCCTATCTTGCCAGTCTTCAGCAGAAAATGTCATTGAAATATGGGGTAGTTTTTATCAGCAGCACACTGATATCACAGACCTGATCCATGCTGTTTAAACAGTCATTTCCTTTCAGCATATGAAGCTTTTTACTAGTAATTCCTTTGAAGTGTGAAATCTATTGTCCTGGTACAATACTAGAATAATGCATTGTGAGGGAAAAAGTCTATCTGTAATGGAATTTTAACTTGTTAAATCGAAATCACAATGTTGGGACAGATATGTAAATAATGGGTTATTTATACTAGCTGTCACTCTGCCTTATCTGAAAATAATTCAGTAGTTCTTATACACAATTGTGCCTGGCATCTGTTTTGATGGGTGATAACTGTAAAACATTACCAGTGTCAGGAACTGTACACGCTCACGTCATTTTTCATTTTAATGGAGCTGAAAAGTGCTGAGAACAAAGGCTCACAGCTGATGCAAATTTTGGTCTGATTAGCACCAAGTTTGAAGTATGTTGTGCATGAGAGAAACTGCACAGCCTTGTTTCACAGAGCCCGTAAGCATATGCAAAGGAATTTGTAGCTGAAGATGAAAAGAAAAAAATATCTTTAATGCTTTGGAATTGATTAGGCCTGCATCCAACTGGTTGCAGGCATTCTTTGTGTGCATTAAAACTGAGCATTCATAGAATTTTAAGTAAGTTGCAGCAGTTTGCTAGATATTTGTTGTAACAACATTTTCTTTCCTCCTATTAAAAAAAAACCAAACTCCTAATCTAGGCATGCTGACTCATTTTATATGTTTGCAGAGACTAAAAGGTTGCTGTACTCTTGGAACATATGCTCATACAGTTTTATCATCTGCTCCTAGTTTTCTTCTTTCCTATGTCCATTCACAAGAGCCTATACTTACCATGTCCTTTGTCCATATTAAACAATAGGAAAACTCTTTTAAACAGCATGTGGAATATTATAACAACTACTTTCAAACTGTGATCACTGCCAAATGCATGCATGGGAAGAGATCCTTTTATAAGCCTGTGCAAAGAGTGAGGGAGATCTCTGCTTTCCTGATCAGCTCATCTTACATGCAAAGAAGAGCCATCTGCAGTGTGGAGGAAAGTGCCTGGACAAGTTCCACGTCTATTTGCTGGCATGAGCTATGGAGAACCATGTTCTGCATTTCCTCTCTCCCCCACCAGGTAGCCTCTTACAGCTACTGTTGTCCTATCACTTGGCAGCAGTAAGAAAAAGACTCTGATTCAGATATGAAGAGGTAAAGACACCATGTCATGGGCTGCTGTTTTCTGTTAAATTTAATAGTAAAGTGAATTTTGAGTGGTAATTTCCAAAGAAGGGCAGGACACAATTCCAATACATTTCTTCTGATGAAGGTAGTCACTTATTCTAGGTGTCTGTTTCAACTGTAGAAATATTGGCATGTCATATGTTACATACACAGAAACTCAGGAGTGTCATATATCTCAATGGATTGAGATCAAGATGGATCAGGTCCAAAATGCTCAGAATCCAGTGTATTATTTCTTACATACTTTCCAGCACTAATTTATAGAGGCAAAATCTTTATTTAAAGCAATTATATTAAGAGCATCCTCATTATATTTATTGGGAGTCACCTCACCTGCTATGTCAAAACTATAATCAAGTGAAAGAATCTAAACTGGAAAGAGAATGGGGAGATAAGATACTCAAATTATAACTCCTGTAAGCGGCAATAGAAATCACTGGTTTCAGTAATAGAATTATGATTGACAATTTTTCTTCAGAAATACACTTCTAGCCTTTTTTCTTTTTTGTATTTAAAAAATGTTACAATATTTACTGTGCAAAATTTCCGTAATGAGATCATTTTCTTTTTTGTTTAAACTCTCTACTGTGGTGGGAAAGGCAGAGCTACAGAACTTGTGCCATTTCTCTTTAGAGGTGTCCTAAGATGGAATTTTCAGAGGCCCCAAACACTTTTGAGATTGTGCAAATGTATTGTTCTTCCTTTTTACATTTTTTCTGAAGAAAGAAAAAAAAAGTAATTTTAAAGGAATCAAACTACTTGTGGCATGCCAGCTTTCCATTAGTTTAGGGTCTATGGGATAAAATATTCTATGTGATGTTCCCCAAACCTTTCTGTTTCTTGAGTGTGAGGTAGCTCATGAGCTAAAAAGAGCAATATAATTAAATTTAGATGTACTCATACAGAAAATACTTATTTTCTGGAACTAGCATTTTGTATTGGAAATCTATTAGTTTTGAAATGCTTAATTTTTTTTACTTAGTATTTGTTTCCTAAGGTTTGGTCTTGATTATAGCCTGTCTTCTGTTGTTTAGGTTTGTAATCCCTTTCAGCCAAAGGCACTGAATACCTTGTAGGGCGCATAGGTTCCTTTGTTTTGTTTTGTTAGGATCTTTTGTCTTCTAGGCTCCAGTCCAACAAGGCTCCATAAGAATACTTCTGTAGATTAGATCTGTAACTTTGTATTTTTTGAATTTTTATAGAAGATAGGGTTTTGCAAAAAAATACACGTCAGTTCCTTCTCACACTGTTTTCTGGAAGTTCTGCTCATGCAGCAAAATTAAACTGTCACAGAATGTTTCTATGCTTTCTCTGCTGACATTTTGTGCTCTGAGATGGAGAACTTCATCCCTTTCTCCTTTTATCTCTTGCAAAGACACAAAACACCCCGAGCTTCAAGGTTCCCTGATATCCTCATAGGAATGAAGATTTAAAACTATACAGATAGTTTCTTGTGAGCTCAGAAAGGTTCTTTTTTATGTGAGTGTGTGCATATATGTATGGGTGTATGCATATGCATCCTGTGAACATTAACCAAATGAACATGAAGAAAAATTAATATGGGTTATCTGGGTTAACATCATACACTGAATAAGTTTTGCATAGAAAGGCAGTGTTAAGCACAATTTCTTGTTTTTCTGTATATTTTACACAGCGTGTTTGTAAGAGTTCCTGTGACACCTATGGAACAAGGTTGATATTGATCAGCACCTTCTGTCAACAAAAACTTGCTACCTTTTGGGCATCTTCTCACTTTTCTACTTTCTTTTTTAAATACCGTTCTGGTATTTTTCAAGTGCCTTCTGCTATACTAGATAATGCAGAGCTATCAAAAGTGATCATTTTGAACTTAATGACTTCCTCCTACCCTTCTGTCCTGCCTGAGATAGGAGATAAAACTGTTTTCATTTTTTACTTCTAACTTCTTGTTTACTGATAATTTCAGGGAAGCTGCAGTTACTATAGACACCGTGGTAAATGTAAATGTCATTGCTATACTCTCCTTGAACTTATCCAGTAATTAAACCTAGATATCCTGGAAGCACTCTTTTAGTTGCTAGTTTATATTTAGAGTGGTGAAGGACTAAGATAGTTGCTTTAAGAAACACTTATTAGAAAATGAGTGTGAAGCACTTGTTGAAAACTAAAGTCTTCTATTTTTTTCATCTGCGCAGAATGGACTCTCTCCTGCTTTACATAATGAATCATTATGTTTCTTTGCAGTTTTTTCCTCATATCTCACAAGATCCCACGCAAGCTTTGAAAAACTCACCAAAAAGCAAAAAAAGCCAATTTAAGTAACATACCCAGGGCTCATTTATCTCCTCCACTTGTTATGAAATCCCAGAAAAAAAAAGTGTTTGAGCAATTTTCTATAAATCTTATGCTAAATAGTTTCTAAAGACGACAAGAAAAATCCTAAGGATGAGAACATGCAAATACCCCAAAGAAGATATGGCTCCCCAAGAGGCAAACACTCAAACTTTCTATGAGGTTCAAGAAATCTTTCTAAAGTTAAAGTACCTTGAAACAGAACTACCTTCTTGGAACATCCAAACTGCTGCTGGGCAGCAGATCATAAATTAAGGAATGCATAGATTTTCAGTTATCATGCCATTTTTATGTCTTACAGAATAACTCTATCTGTTATATCTTGTCACTACCTAAGAAGATTTATTAAGGTGAAAAGCAGTGTATCTTTGTGGAAAGAATAGCACAGTACACTTACTAAATATATATAGCCTATCTATAGCAGTTTATATTTGTGCAGGAGGCTTATACAACGTATTTTTTCCTGACTTGAGTGATAAATTTTTTGAAGTCCTCAGGAATAATGACGTGGAAAATACATTTTCTGCACAAGGTTCTAAGATTTTTTAGCCAATGGCTTCAGTATCCCACAAATGGTACACATTTTTAGCAGGTATAAAACATTTTTGGTTTTCCTGTCTGACTGACTGCTAATGGAAAGTTAATCCATGATTACATTTCTCCAAAAGAAGAGATAAAAAAATCTTACATGCTTTTTCCTAAACTTTTAGAGTTATGCTGTGATATTTTGCCAGAAGCTCTGAAAACAGCAGGACCACAATGCCTTAAGAAAGATACTACCAGGGTTGTGCCTTAGATGGTCACAAATTTGA
Organism: Apteryx mantelli; assembly: GCF_036417845.1. NCBI lineage: Eukaryota > Metazoa > Chordata > Aves > Apterygiformes > Apterygidae > Apteryx > Apteryx mantelli. Next base: position 42,693,657 of record NC_089982.1, on the reverse strand, counting down.
TGATGTTATTCTTTTCTAGAGACTAACTTTCTTGGTGGAGAATTAATTACTCCTTTTGTGCGTTATAATATGTAGGGAATTATACTGTTATTGGTCACAGCTTGCTCTTTCTTGCCCTTTTTCTGTCTCAAAAACAGCTACTGAGACAATGAATTTTGAAGGGGAAAGATACCTGGAACTACTGTTAGTGATTAAAAATGTACAACAACATACAGCTTGTACTGCTGTTAATGTAAGGTGGTTAATATGGCTAAAGAACTTGAATAAGAACTGTGATTTTTGATTAAATTGTCTTATTTGATAAGGAGAGGGTCAGCAAGAGGCAAAAAAAAATGTCTCCACCTTTTACAGCTTCTCCTCTTGCCTTTTCAAAGAAAATATATTTCTCTTGCCTAGGAGCTGATCCTCTTGTGTAGCAATTATTTAGCATAAACTAAAGAAAACGAGAGCAAAAATCCTTGACCAGAAAAATGAAGAATTTTTAGCTCTAACAAAGTCATTTAAACTAATGTAGAATTCTGCACTGCTTATTTCACAGAACCTTATGTATGTTTGCCCTTTGCACCCACACATTAAATATCATTCTGCTGCTGTGTGCCATTTCCATTTTTATGCCTTCACCAACGTCCACTTGCTTTCATTATAACAATACATATTTTGTCACATGAAGCACAACTGTACTGAAAATACTTCAAGAAAAACAAAAAGGTCTTGAAGCAATAACATTTTTTCGACTAGACAAATGGGCTTTCTGTGTATCTACCTCTGTTATGAAAAAATAAGAATGTTAAATAGCAATAACAAAGGCCATATGGAATAGCTGTCTCCAGAATGCTCCTTGAATAGTTTTGTCCTAGTGAGGTACTGTGATAATACATCAGCAAAATGCAATTTCTCTGAGGTAGCTGCTACTCACCAAACACTGTAATCTAGGAAATAATCTCTGATTGTTTTCAGATGAATGATTTTAGGAATAGAATGATAGTAGGTAGACTATAGAACACTCTAGAATTATTACTTATAAATTTAGTTTATAAGAAAGGCAATACGAAAGGAATTTCAGACAAATTTGGATGAGTAAGCTTTTACATTTTTTGCATATCGGTAAGCTACACTCCACATAAACTTCTCCAGCATATATTATAGTGACAGAAAGTCAAAGGAAGACCTTTACAAAGAAGTTTTTGCTTGAAAAGTGGTTTGGCGCGAAATTTTGCCTGGAAAAATGTCATACCTAGCCTTTTAAACATCTCATATTCAAAACATAAGTATGTTCTCACACCTTGTGTAGAACTGGGACCAAATTTCAAATTGCACATCCTACTGTGGCCAAAAGAGGCTCTGGATATCTGAACTAATTAATGCAGTCTTGCTGAAAGTAACCCAAAGTACTGTTGATATTTGCCCTAATTTTATAGCATAAAATTGAAGAAATGTTCCTGTGTCTTTATTTATAATTAATTCTTTTTGATCACTCATGCTTTTCTTCTTCAAATTAATGTCTGCGCTTTTTCTCTTACTATGGTACTGCTTCAAAACTCCCACTATCTCAGAGAAAGGTTACTGTTCCATTTCCCAAATTCTTGATCTATTTCAATGCAGTTACAGCATGGAGGAAAAGAATAAAACTAGCAGAAGATGTAAATTTGTTGTCTTTTACAGAGACCTAAGTTTTGTATAATGAGTGGTCAGCTTTCTGTTTACTGAACTTGAAAAATATTCAACCTTAAATACACTTCAGTTCTAGACCAATACCTTATAAAACTTTCAAAATCAGCATGATTCACAAGTCATTAATTGGTTATCTTTGGGATCTTTTCCCAATTCAGTAATAGATTCAAATTTTTTCTGCACCTGTAATGATTGTAATTCACCTGGGAAATTTAACTGTTCCTTTGAGTCATGACATGCTATTTGATGGAATATTACTCTGTTATTATTTAGAAGCTAACAAGCTTGGATAATTCATCAAACACAGCCCTGGGAAGGCTGGGAAGTATTGTATATTTTACCTAGATACATGTCAAATATGCAAGGACACTAAGAAAAAAAATTAATTTACTAGAATGCTGAGATTAATGTACAACTCTAGTTGTGATTTATTTATCAGTTTATTTTGTACAGTTTTTAATATCAAGTTCTTATTTACAATCCCAGGGAAATATCTAAAATCATAGTTCAATCTTTGGGCCACTGAATCCTGCAGCTTACAGTTTTTCTAATAGTTCGTGACTTTACCTCTCTCTTTTCTTACTGTTTTAATGCAGCACCAAAACAAAATTATTTTTCAAATACTTAAGTGTTTTTACTGTGACATATTTGTAGACTGTAACAACCTAGACTGCATAAAACTAACTTTCTAGACTGTCTGGTAATGATTTTCTATTGCAAATGCTGGAGGGGCCAGCAAGGATTACTTTACCTGCTGCTCACAGGCAGGGAAAAGTTGGTGGTGAATTTAATCCTGATGTCAGGTTTGGCTGCAGTAACCAAGTGACTGAGTACTTGATCCAGAGGAAGGCTGAGGAGGTAGGCAGCAGATTCAGAACTCTGCACTCTAGAATAGATTTTGGGTTGATTAGGGAATTCCTACCGAGTCCCCTTGGGAGACTGCCACAAAAAGAATCTAGTTGATGTTTTAAAATACTCACTGAGGATCATACTCTCCAGTTATGCTGGAAGACCAGGAATTTTGACCCAAGGTCCAGTTGGCTAACCAAGGAACTTTTTAATGAACTAAAACACAAAAAAAAACCAGAGGAAGCGGAAACAGGGAGAGAAAACAAAGGAGGAGGATAAGAGAATTTCCTGGGCATGTAAGGACAAAATAAGGAAGGCTAAAGTCCATCTGGAGCTAAAACTAGAGAAGGACCTAGCAGTAACTAGAGGCTAAACTACTGATAGTAACCAGGGTCAGACACAGCCCAGTGATCATCAGGCAAGTCCACAGCAATGAGACAGGTCCAAGGTCAGGCTGGGAAGTCAGGCTGCACATGAGGGGCTGGATCTGGTTCAATGGGACCTGTGGTCGGGTGATACAGTGGGACCTGTAGCTCAGGTGAGAGCTAAATGATAGAGCTCAGCCTAAGAACAGCTCCCATGGAACAGGAGGCCTCCCCACAGTGCTGGCTGGGAGCACCCTGTCCAAGGTCATCAAAGGAAGTGGGGGGATGTACTGTCTCTAAGCTGGTCCTGAGCCCAGGCAGCCAAATCTCCAGGAATGGAGACACTCTTGGGGCCCTGAAACCAGGATGGGTCTGAATGAAACTTGCTGTGACAAAAGTGGTTGTCATCCCTCTATCATCCAACTCCTCTGGCAATTCCACCCTTCCCATAGGCAACTATTAATTCCAACACAGTATCATACCAAGTACTTAATTCAAGAACAGTTAGAATAGATCTTCACTTTCTTAGTTTAGCAAGTTAGTTTATCAAGGAAAAATGCCAGATAAGTTTGTCATGATACAGCAATGAAAAAAAACATGTAATATTTAATCTTTTTTTCAATTTACTTCCATACCTGTAACTGGTGTTTCTATACAAAATGTACCTGAGACTTGCCTATTAGTAAGGTCAGATTATGAGGATCCCATTTTCTTTTTTCAACTATTACTACTATGCTTACTGTTCATTAATTCCATGCATAGTTCCTGATTTGATAGATTTATTAATATCCTTAATATGTGCTTTAGAACTATATTCAGGTTTTTTTAGTGTCCTGGGATAGAGATTATGTGATATAGTCAGAGGAAAAATCCTCTGAGTTTTGATCACAATGTTGATGTAATTTCTGTTTCTATATTCTCAACCTATTTGCCCTCACACCTTTGACACCACATCTGAGGCCATGAACCTTATGGAAACTGATACAAAACATTCATTTAGATTCAAGTCATAAACCTCAATTAGCGTCAGACTTCAGGCTGTCTCTACTGAAAAGATGCCCACTTTTTTTTTTCTCCCCTTATTCTTTTACTAACTTGGGTAAACACTGTTTCTTTTAACTTCTTTCACACAGTCTAGTTGAGCTTGATTTATAGCTATTTTCACTTTTTCCTCCCACTTTCCACTTTGAGTTTTTTTTTTAAGGTAATTAAGTCTTTTTTTCCATTCCTGTAGCCTTCAGTATCAATTCCTTGAGATTTTCAATCCCCATTTAACCAATTCTTAATTTTCAACTATGTACTTTCAAATCTAAAAGATTAGTTGCATAGTTATTTTTCTTTCACTCTTTACTAGTATTTGCAGTAGTATATCTTTTGAACACAATGAAAAGCTCTCTTTGAATATCTTTTTTAGTGATAACATGTATTTTGCCTTCTATGTGTACATCTATTAATTTAAAATAATGGCAAAACAGGATGTTAGTATAGGAGTGATGAAACTATATACATATATGTACATTTTTTGGTATAGTAGCAACTTAAAACAAAAACAAATAACTAATGCATTTTCCAGGTGCATAAGTAGATATAAAGAAAATGAAAACTGTAAATGAGAAAGTAAGAAGAAAAATTCAAATACAAATATCACATTTTAGTCACTAGAATAAAGCAAAAAAAATGTGTCCATAAGGAATAGATTGATGATGCTTTGACTCCATCATGGGAGAGAAAATTCAAATGCTTCAGATCTACAAAATCCATTGTGTTCTATGACTACTCTGAAAAGCAATAACTGCTTAGTGAGAGCATCATTACTCCCTGTGTTGGCACTAGAAATCTTTTATCACCCCTAGGTCCTAGTTATTTACAAAGAACATAACGGAATTAGATAATCACTTGCCACTGAAATAAATATGATGAAGGCACACCTGGGAACTTCTGTGTTAATGTCTAGGTTTGGATCAGGAGCGTGGTCTTGAAACAAATCTCTTGCTCATTCACCCTTCCTGGTCCTTGGCTTACATCACAAAGCAATCCTGGACCACATGCACGGGATCCCTTTGGGATAAAATTAAATTGGAAGATGCAATTTGGCAGTCTGTATAATGCACTCCAGCTACAACTGGGCATGCAGTCCATTGCACCGGGTAAAGGCAGTCCAAAACAAAACAGCTCTGGTGTGTATAGTATAGACCTCACTTGTTCAGCTTTACAGATCTCTTCCTGTTGGTCTACACTACCTGCTAAGGTAGACTAGCTATCGATTCCTTTGGAAATCGTAAATACAATGCTTATTAAAAAAAATCAGGAAGAAAACAGTTTATAGCATACTGTACTATTATATTCAATTTTAACTTCATAGACGTACTTTGTTCTTTCAGAATTGAAAATGAAGCCTGCAGAATCTTAAGTTGCTTCCTAAGCAATAATTCTAAGGGACTTTTAGAAGCACTAATCATAGCTTTCATTCTGCTTTCATTGAATTATGCTGGAAAATTTTCTATTGAATTGAACTGAAATCATGATAAGTGAAATATCTTGTTAATATCAGTAGTATTTTTAACATTGACTTTAATATGTACCAGGATTAAATTTGTATTTCTAAAGTAAAAATGCATTTTCAAACTGTTTAGGTGGGTGTAAAGAAAAATAAGTGCGTGTATAAGAAGGAAAGTTAGGAGGGGAAACAAAATGTGTAAGAGGTATGTTAGGTTTAAAATACCACCACATTCTGAAAAACTATGTTTGGAAGAAATCTGATGCAGCTGCAACGGCAATAAAGTAAAGTTGTGAATCATAAATTATTAACCTAGTAACACTATTCTAACTCTAGGAGAACATTTTAAGTGCCTTGAAATAACTAATATTTTAGCTTTATACAAGGGTGTGGAATTCTGCAAGCTGCTGAGATACCCTGGAACTAACTATATGCGTTAAAAGGCAGATAGTTAAAATGGTGATTTTGAGGGCATTTTTCTTCCTGACAAAATGAGTCAGGTATCCAAATTCTTTTAAAAGAAGATGATTATCCTGCCAGAGACTTATGGTCTGAAACTTCTCATTCCTTGTGTGTGTAAGACCTTAGTAACAATACTGACAGTATTAATTTTACCTCACCTTCCAAAATCCACAAATTTGCGATCGTGTGGGGAAAGTGATGGACCAGCTAAGATACTAACTTAAGAGACAAACAGCATCTTCCTGAGATTATTTACCCACTAGCCTCTCTTTCGCCCCAAAGAAGGAAGAATTCATATCTGCATTATTTATAATTGTCATTTTACTTACTGTTGTTGGTTTTTTTTTCAATTTTGCAAGGTGTGGAGTTTTAATTCTCATATACAGTGAGAACATATTTTCTTCTTGACCCCATTTAAACCATACCATTATCTCACTCATCGAAACCATTTTTTAAAATACAAAAAAAGATGTTCTCTTTATACTCTAATTGATGAAGAAACACGTCTAACTGTCTCTGGAGACTCTTATGATTAATACAACTAATTTGTTAAGTGCCCAAAGCTACAAACATCTCAGGAACCTACAGGGATAGACCACGTGCTTTTTATTTTCAGAAAAATAATCTGAGCTTTTAAAGGCTTTTCAGGTAAATTTCATTTTTATTATAATCGCTGCAATTTTTGCAATATTAAAAGAAAAAAGAAAAGAAAAAATCTGGATTCCTAACTAAGGAGTCTGAGTGCTGGTCGTTTCACATCTTTTGCCTTCAGGTGAACCTCTCTAAAAAAAGAAACAGAAATAGCAAGTCATTAGACCTCTCCACAGGTCAGACTTATGATCAAAGCCAAGAAAGAGATCATATTTGCAAGGGACAGATTGCTTTCCGGACATACTTTTGGGAAAAAAAAATTTCCCCCAAATCCAAAAATAACATTATGGGAAAATTCTACAAAATTCTTAACTGACTCTCTGAAGGAATACTATGAAACGTACTCTAAACTCAGAACTGAATTTTATGCTGATGAAAGTTTTATCTTCAGAATATTTTTTCCTTAAATTGTGGGTTATGCTTTTCCTTCCCTCATGTGTTTTATGCATATTAGGATTTTGTATTTTATACATATTAACATTAAGATTTTGTACCTCTAAAAAATGTACAAAAGACTTTTAAAAATTTTCTGTAATTATTTACAATGTACTTATTTACTTGTAGCGCTTAATGTATTATTTATTATTTCTATTGTTCCTCCAGATGATCCATGGTTTTACTTGCTGAACACCATCCATCACTTTTGCATTTGTCACTTTATTCTGTATTCTCTTTTTATAACCAGGTATTTTCAGGTAATGAATGCGCGTTTTAAAACTTTGATAGAAACAAAGCACCAGTTCATGATCATAACTTTCTGCTGTAAATGCCCCATTTCGTCTCTGTTAGGAGAGCAGCGAGCACCTCGCAGCTACGCTGGAATGATGCCACCCCCGACTCCAGCTAGTTTAGGACAGGGGCTTTGAGCCTCTCTCACGCTGAAATTAAAAAACGAAATAAAGACGACAACTCCCTCCCCCGACAGATAGCCAAGGCCCAAACCTCCGAGGCTCGCGCGGCGCTCAGCTCCGGGGCCGTTAACGGCCGCTGCAGGTGGCCGCCATCTCGCGTGGCCCATCCCCAGCCTCGTCCGCCATCTCACCGCCCCAGCGCCACACGACGCCGGTCTCCGGCACAGCCTTAGCTCAGAAGGATGGCGGAAGCGGGTGCCTGTGGTTTGCCAGTCACTGTGCACGGAATAGGGCTACTGCTGAAATCCTACCGAAGCGCTAGAGCCCGGGTGCAAAAAGACTTTTAAAGGGAAGAGCATCTGCTCGGCTGGAGGCGAGGGCGGCACTGACGGGCGGCCGGGAGAGAAACGTGGCCCCTGACGGTGGCCTCCCCCTGCCGTAAAGGCGGCGACAATGCCCTCGGGTGAAGTGACCCTCGCGGGCGGGCGGGCCCGCGCCCGGCGAGAGGGGGCGCGAAAAGCACGGCGCCTCGGCGGCGGCGGCGCTGCGCTGCGTGGCCGCGCGTGGTCTCGCGAGGAGAGGCCGAGGCCGGGGGCGGGGTCTGGCCTGCGGCGGGCGGAGCCGCCATTTGCTGTTTCGGCAACCCCGAGGGGTGCGGGGTGCGCTTGACTGCTGCCCGCTGTTGGCGCTCGTGAGTTGCGCAGCGTTTCTGGGCGCCACTTCCAGTTCTGGGGGCGACTTCTGACGTGTTCAGGTCTGGGCTGCTGCTGCAAAAGGCTGGCCCGATGAGGGAAGCACAAGTACCTGTTCGGTTAGTGCTTGGGAGAGAACCATGTATCTGCGGGGCTCGGAGCGTAGGCGCCAGGGGGTGCACAGAAGGGCGCGTACAGGGGGGCTGGAAGCCTGAAGACAGCGTGGGACTCATCAACGGGAGTGGTGCACGTCAGAGGCCTCTGTCCGGTCTGAGCCTCCGAGGGAGCATGCGGCTCTGCAGGTCTGGGGCGGCAGAGGGAGGTGTGCCTGGGGCCTCTCCGGAGGCAGGGGCAGCGGGAGGTGGGCTCCTTGCCTGTGGGAGTGCGCTCCAGTCGAGCAGCAGTGTTGCCAAGTTGAGCTGCAGGAGGAAGTGAGCAGGCTGCATGGCGTCAGAGAAGATGTAAAAGAGATCAACAGGATCTTTGTGAAGACGTTGTGGAGGAGAGAACCTGAACTACGTAGAAAGAGGGACAGTAAGAGGCTGCGGTCAGTTTTGGAGCAAGTGGAGAGTCTAATGATGGGGAAGGCTGGAGGCTTGTGACTTCTGGCAACTGAGGGTTGGCTTCTTCTCCATCCACAGATCTGCAACTGCGCAATAGGTTTAAGGCCCTAGGAGAGCAATTAGAGACAAGGGGGAGAAGGCTGTGCATGGAGAAGCATCAGAGGTGTCTGAGCCTGAACCATGCGTTAACACCAAGGGGAAGTAGCAAGTGGTAGCAGTGGGAGGCTTCCTCCTGTGGGGGACATGAATCTCATCCACTGGCAAATGGTGGGAAGATGAGCAACAATGGGCATAAGTTGATATCAGAGGTTCAGAGTGGATATAAGGAAAACCGTTTTCCACATGGGGCAGTCAAGCTAGAGACCTCCTGAGGTTCCTTCCAACCTTTAATCGTAGGATCAGTTTATGGGCCTATATACTGTGTAGAAGTAAAAAGTAAAGTTAAAATCTCTGAAATGCAACAAGCTAGAGGTGATGTGGCATGTCAAGGTCTGTTAGCTTCGTTTGTCATGTGTTCTTATGTTGCAGTGAGCCATAACATGATCTGACTATAGCAATCCAATGTGGTACCTACACTTCACCTCACAATGTGACACGTTAGGTGAAAAGTATGAAATCTGACAGGTTTTTTGAAAAGTGAGAAACCTATTTAAAACAGCTTATATTCTAATGTCCTTTAAAATAGATTTACTGCAATAGAATGAAAACCATCCATCCAAGCCCATGTATTTTCTGCAGAATTAGCATTGCAAAAAAATAACAAAATAACGGTTTTCAATCCTAGTTTAGCTACCATGAACCTTCTGTCATCAGAATTTCTGCTAAGCAATTAAGAATGTTTTTGTTTGAAAGTTTTGTACGGGCGGGAAGAGAGACTTCGCACAAAGTAAAAGATTCTCTTAACTCTGTGAACAAAGTGTTAAATAGATTTAGAATTTGGTCTCCTGTAGGAAAAAATACAATAAATTTCATTGGTTTCACAGAAATAAAGTTTGCATTTACAGTTGTTCCTGCTGAATCAGCATTGCTAAATTGCCACAGTTGCAAAGGTGAGATGCAGTACACTTCCTGAAAGTCAGCATAAGCATGTGGTACTGAATATATATATATATATATTTTTTTTACACTTAACTCTGTCTCCTTGACATTTCTATTAAGATTCCACATTAACCTTTAAATTTGCTTTCTTTCTGGGAACTATTGCAGACCAAACCCTGAACAACATAGTCTGTGTGTAATTGTTTTGATTTGTGAGAAGAACTAATGGGACTAAGGCATGGAATTTTGATTTGGCGCATTCCAGTATGTCTACCAACAGATGTGAGCGCTCATACTTCCGCACAATAAGCTGGCTAGTCCATATCTGTATACCAGCTGGCTAGTCATACTGTACTACCACAGCATGCCCACACTCTCCTTCTTTACATTAAATGGCTGAGAGGTACTTTGGCCTGTAAAAGCTGCCAAGACCCTATGTGCCTGTTCCCCACCTGGAATGGAAATTGAACTTCAGTGTGTACTCTCACTGAATGGCTAGTCAAGATAATATTATGTTGTTTCATGTATTTCTATATGGTGAACAAACTAGCTCAAGTTTCAGTACACCTATGAAAGCCTGGAACTTCTAATAAGTTTTACTTCTTTGCATGATGATGTATAGACTTACCCATAATGTATATTCTGTTTCTTAGATGTATAATATTGGAACTATCCAAACAGGATTATGCATACAGTTGTTAGAATTTCCTGTTGCCTTAGGAAATGGTTTGGATAATTAAAAGAATCAATGCAACCTTTATAGGCACACTATGAGTCATGCAGGTCAGAAGGAAGTTATCAAGTGTTCTTCACCTAAAAGATCAGACTGTGCATGGATTTTCCTGTATAGAAGGGCAGAAGATAGAACGATAGTACTGGAAAAATTCAGTTACTTGTATTCAAAATTCCCCTATTCATTCTGTAGTGATTCCTATATGTAAATTTTAAACACATAAAAATGGAAGTTGTAGCAATATAGCCTTCTACGATTTCTGAGTTTTTAAGGAGCTTGTTATTCAGAAATTCTGATTGGGCTCTTATCAAAAGCAAAGAATTCCATGTCATGCATTATGTAGGAATGGTGGGTGCATGAGCATCGTGGAGGAGTGATGCACTTCACTCATAAGAGGGAAGCAGCACTATGTTTATTGCGGTAAGATAGCAACCTAACAAAGCTCAATTGTAAATAAGAATGATTTAACGAGGTTCACCTGGCAAGGTTCACTCAGTTATTTACTGCATGAAGGACAGGGTCAGATGCGTGCGCAACAGAGACCCTCCCATTGAGTCACGAGGTTCAGAAAGGACCCCCTTGCTTTCTAAACTCCTTCGGAGAGGAGCCTAGGTGTAGTTGGATCCAATCTTAGTCCCAGACTTGGTCAATGGTTTATGTCTAAGGGATTATGTGCACAATTAGAGATAAAACTCAGCAAAGTTTTGCAAAGTTTGCAAAAGTTCAGCATGCTATTAATCACTTACCGAGGATCTGTCATGAGTAAGGAATCTCTCAACCTCGAGGAGTAACCTTGAGAGGCATCCCTGCTCAAGAGCAGGTTCTGCAGTACAGCCCACCATGCAGGAGAGCTCAATGGGCTCTGGGCTGCCCCCTATTTATGGGGGGGTGGGGGGATGATTGACTCATATTTGCCTGCTAGACAGGCCTTAGTTGGTGCATGCTCAATTAGCCCTTGACTATGTGCTGTTTACAGGGAGGTCAGGTTGAGGGGGAGAGAGCACATCAAGGGGGGAAAGGAGCACACTCACAGTGGGAAATGTGTATATTTTATATTTGTTACGGTTCCACCAATCTCAAGCAATTCTTTGACAATCACAGAATCACAGAATGGTTGAGGTTGGAAGGGACCTCTGGAGATCATCTAGTCCAACCCCCCTGCTCAAGCAGGGTCACGTAGAGCACCTTGCACAGGATTGCATCCAGGCGGGTTTTGAATATCTGCAGAGAAGGAGACTCCACAACCTCTCTGGGCAACCTCTTCCAGTGCTCTGTCACCCTCACAGTGAAGAAGCTTTTCCTCATGTTCAGATGGAACTTCCTGTGTTTCAGTTTGTGCCCGTTGCCTCGCGTCCTGTCGCTGGGCACCACTGAAAAGAGTCTGGCTCCATCCTCTTGACACCCTCCCTTAAGATACTTGTACACATCAATAAGATCTCCTCTCAGCCTTCTCTTCTCCAAGCTAAACAGGCCCAGCTCTCTCAGTCTTTCCTCATAAGAGAGATGCTCCAGTCCCCTAAATATCTTAGTAGCCCTTTGCTGGACTTGCTCCAGCAGTGCCACATCCCTCTTGTACTGGGGAGCCCAGAACTGGATGCAGTACTCCAGATGGGGCCTCCCCAGGGCTGAGTAGAGGGGGAGAATCACCTCCCTCGACCTGCTGGCAACACTCTTCCTGATGCACCCCAGGATACCATTGGCCTTCTTGGCCACAAGGGCACACTGCTGCCTCATGCTTAACTTGGTGTCCACCAGCACTCCCAGGTCCTTCTCTGCAGAGCTGCTTTCCAGCAGGTCAACCCCCAACCTGTACTGGTGCATGGGGTTATTCCTCCCCAGGTGCAGGACCCTGCACTTGCCTTTGTTGAACTTCATGAGGTTCCTCTCCGCCCACCTCTCCAGCCTGTCCAGGTCCCTCTGAATGGCAGCACAGCCCTCTGGTGTGTCGGCCACTCCTCCCAGTTTTGTATCGTCGGCAAACTTGCTGAGGGTGCACTCTGTGCCTTCATCCAGGTCATTGATGAAGAAGTTGAACAAGACTGGACCCAGGACTGACCCCTGGGGGACACCGCTAGCTACAGGCCTCCAACTAGACTCTGCACCGCTGATCACAACCCTCTGAGCTCTGCCATTCAGCCAGTTCTCAATCCACCTCACTGTCCACTCATCTAGCCCACACTTCCTGAGCTTGTCTACGAGAATGTTATGGGAGACAGAACACCCAATACAAAACATGATTAGTCACCAGTTGCTTAGCGTAATCACCAGAAATACTAACATTTAGTTCTTTTTAGAAGACTCTAATATGCTGGGAAAAACAGCTGCTATTATCATGTCTTGAATGATTAAGCTGACTGGTTCATTAATAAAGTATAAGGTAACTAAAGACTCTGCTTGTGTGTTTCTCCTTCACTTGGGCATGCATTCATTTTTTAGAGAGTGGCTAAGAATGAAGGTATGCTGTACTGATTTTAGCAGAGTCTTTATTTTCCTATCTGTGTGTGTACTGTGACAGAGTCACATTATACTATTAAGAGAAATGGATCCTTTGACATTTATTTTAGGTTTTAGTCAGTTGAACAAGTTAGTTACAGAATTGCTCAAATCTTTTTTCTTTAGTCCCTGCAGGACTTTACATGGTGGATTAAAATATTTTCCTAAGGCTACGTCTGCACTTGAAACTTCCATAGATATTCTATCTGTTGACATATACCTATACACATTGCTATGATATGTGTTTGGTTTCGCCAGTGCTGCATGTCGTGACTGCAAATTGTTTTAGCAAAAGACTCAGCACCCAGTATGTAGATGGCAGTGCTCCTTAAGCTACTGCCTAGCATTTGGTTTATGATGTTTTTGCTATATGTTGTGGGATGCCAGCAGGGTACTCAAAGAAATAGGAGTACCTAGGATTTGGTCACTGCAATTTTTTTTCAAAGATGCCATAAAATTTATTTATTTATTATTTTTTTGAATTTCTTCAAGTGTGAATTCCAAGACAATAGTTATTCCCCTTGCCAGGGTGTGGTGATGCTTTGATTATGATGAAACAAGGAATACAGGGTGCAATTAATGCATCCAGTGTTTTGCTTACTGAGCAGTTCCACCTGTGGTGAAACAGTGCTTCTTATAGATGTTTCTATGCTTATTAACATTTGGGAAATCAGAGTATGATGCAATTTTGGGATTATGAGTGAGTCTGGTGAACAGAAAAGACCAGACTTCTGGAGTTTCTGCTGAAATCTCACAGCCATTTAGAGCAATAGCAGCAGACAGCTGATAAGCAGATCATGATTATGTTTTGGAAGCTTAAGACCTTATTAGGTATTAGTCAGTGGCTAATCTGTTCAGGCAGTCCAAGGCAGAGACAGTTGTTCTACAGCTGTGTCCTCCATTTTGATGCAGAGAAATATGAATATGAAGGCTGTGTAAGTCTGCAGGGATATGAAGCAGTAAAACTCTCACAGATTGAGCACCCTAAATTTGCTCCCATCCCTACTCTGTCTCCCAGTACTTACCAGAACATAATACTTTTCAATGGCTGTGTGAATGTTGACAAATACTGGAGTTCTATTATGTTAACATTGACTGGGAAGGTGTTTGATGCTTGCAATTTCATATAGAATTTTTAGATTTTAGATTTCATACTAGATTTTTTGAGAATGTATAATTAGGAAAGATTTTTCCGGATCAGTGCATTTACATTAGTGAGATTAAAATGTCAACAAGGCAGATGATAACTCAGTCCTTTGTTCAAGAAATGATGCACAACCACAGTTGTTCCCATCTGAGACCAAAAAAAACCCCGCACTAAAATACCTTATTTTTTGGATTAGAGCCAGTTTAGAACAAAACTGGGGAAATGTTCTCTGGAAACCTCATATGAGATGACTAATAAATAAAAACATTTCAGAGATGTTGTTGTTATGACAATGGAAAGTGAAAGTCTCCAAAATCCCTACATTTTGCTCATAAAGCTTTGTGAATGTATGCAAAGCTTCATTCAGAGCTGCACATTTGTTAACAATGGCCTCAGGTTTTCTTTAAGTTGTTAAAAGCTGGTATCTGGAAAGTGTTTGAGGAGGAGGCTTTTGCATATTCTAAAGTCTGGGAATGGGGTTCATTCAGTAAATCTTGTTATGTTTGTTATGAAAGAGAGTGTGAGGCTCCAATGACTAAGATTCCTGAGCAACAGAGTTGAAAACTGTGAAGAGATTGGTCATTCAAGAGAACAAATGTACTGTGGGACATTTGTGGGAGGTCATTGTTTGGGAATAATTTCTGTAACCCTGAACACTGTAAACATGGTGTTGTTTAATTGCTCCACTCTTTAAGCCTGGTTCACCAAAGCTTCACACCAACTTCAAGTTGATGAAATGTTTTTCTTCCTTGTTTAACTATGATTTGCGTAGTTAGAAAGTTGTATTGCTTCTTGATAGCTCTGTATGATGAAAGAGACAAGTCTATAGCCTCAGTTTAACTACAAAAATCCGAAAGTCTTTGGAAAAGATACCGCTAGAACCAATCAGGAATATCTGTGCTATTTTTTTCCTGTTAGAAAATACATTCAAAACTGGAAATACTTATGGATATTTAACTGAAGGATTTCTCAGGATATAACTTTTAGGTAAAAGCAAAGAAAAAGGGGACCTCAGAATACCAACAACTGCCAGGATGTGTACACAAGCACAGTCAGGGTTAAGTCCTTTTTCTACCTGATTCTAAGTAACAATTTGAGAAAGAATTTCCTGCTTTTCAGGTAAGTGTGCCTATCACATTGGCCAGTCTTTTTTTTATGAAGGAGTTTTTGAAATGACACTTTTATTTTGATGTGGAACAAATTGTACTGTAAGCAGTTGAGCTCATCAAAAAAAGTTCCATATTTCCCTCTTTTACTCCTCACAGCAGAAATAACCACTGCCTAAGTTGCCCCTGTCCCTTTTTCAGTGCCATTTTTACTCAGATATTTCCAGCTTTCTCCTTTTTTCCTTCAGGCCGCTCCCAGGATACTGGGAGCTCCTCAGTGTGTTTTCTACATTGTTACTGGGGGAACGTGCGTTTGATAGAGCCTGTATTGTGGCTAGCTGAAAACTGGAGAGGTGCTGATTGCTGACTCAGTGCATGTGCACTGAATGGCCAGCTGGCTGGAGCCCACCCGAATGGAGGGTATTGAGCTTTCTGTCTTTCAGGTGAGCTGCTGAAAGTTATTTCTGTCTTCTACTCAGCTACCAAATTTTATGATGCTTATTGAAACTCAGTGTCTGTAAGATCTCTACCCTCTGTAAAATTTGACTGAAATTGGTCAGTGGATTTATATGCAGCAGAATGGCTCTGTGTAGGCCGGGATGGGGTGAGATGTTGTGGCTTACCTTTTCCTTTGCTCTAGACTGTAGATGTGTGCTGAGGCATTGAAGAGCTGAAGAAAGAAAAGGTGTGGTTCCCCAAGCACATGGATGTGCACTGGCTTTCAGTTTGTAGAGGAATAGTGCTGTGGTGGGAGGGGAGAAGAAAGAGCAGAGGGGGATTTTCCAACATGTAGGCTTGCAGCATCTGAAGAGCAATATAATTTCTTGTAGTAGATGATCCAATAGACCTATGGAGCTCTAGTCATGGCAGCTCCTTTGTGCTGGACTGGTAGCTCTAAAAGCACTGAGAGCTGAATGAATTTATGCAAGACATTTGTATACATTTGTTAAAGATGTGAAGATAAAATTTTAGTTTGTTTCAAAATTAAGCTTCCAGTATTCTAACGCAGTCAGCCGTATAAATACAAGGACAAGTTATATATTTCTAAACTGGTAAGTGTAGCTCTTAACCTTGTTTAAGAGTTGTCCCGGTAATGTATGTTCTGATATTTGTTCAGTCAGGCTCCATTATTAATTGAAGCTGCATTCAGACCCGTCAAGCAGTGGAGAAAGGAAACAAAATTACAAGTTACTTCGACCCACTTCTCTGTGTATCACGTCTTGTCACGCTGACTGTCTCAGAATGTCACCTACTGGCAGCCACCATTCAGTATTTTCCAGAACTTCTGTAATGGGAAGCTCTGTCAATGCCCTTATTTGTTCTTATGCAATGCCCTCTCACATGAAAAGAAAATTATATTAGTCTTGAGACATGCAACCAACCTAAATAAAATTGCCTTATTCCTGGACATAGGAGCTGTCATTAAAAAGAAACTTTATTAGGTAAACACGCAGAAACTACTTTTATTTTTCCTGGTATTGTGCATTTATCTGGTGTGAACAAGGGGACAGAAACTATCTGAACGTGGTAGCTGTGAAAGTCAGTTTTTTTTATATTAGCCTTTTAATGTTCTCTGTTGTATGCAGGAGGTAATCAGGGGAAAAACCCCTCCTGTAGTTTATTTAACAACCATAATTCCCATTAATTTAAAAAAAAAATTGCAATCTACTGAACAGCATCTGCTTTTCACCGCAAAGACAGTAAGTCAAATCCTGGGGGGAGGGATGTATTTTTATGAGACCTTTTTCATCTCTTTTATTCTCTGAGGGCCAGAGAATCATTATGTCTTCAACACATAATTATCTTTATCATCCAAAAGTAATTTACATTTAACAAGAACATTTAATCATTTCATTGCTAGAAAAAGCAAATGAAATACACAGTTTTATGCCTCATCTGCCTGAAAATTTTGCTTGCAATTATGGTTTGTTATGAGCCAAAGAACAACTCCTGTTTGAACTTTCTCTAGCTTCTGTTTTATTTTTATTTTCCTAATAATCTTCAGTGTGTTTCCACTCTAATCAGGAAATAAAAAAAAAATAGAAAGGAATTTAATAGTTGAAACTCCTCCAGTTAGAGCCAAAAGACTAGAACTGTCAAAAATGTCTTGCATCTAAGGTAAGTATACAACAAAGATTTTAGCTTCAGATCTCTTTTCCATAGTTATCAAACATCTCAATTAAATTTTCATTTTACTTTAGCAGAAATTTTGTCTTCTGAAGTGTGGATGCCCATCTCATGTATTCGAGTGCTCAGTGCATGGAGTAGC
This sequence comes from Apteryx mantelli, assembly GCF_036417845.1. Classification (NCBI taxonomy): domain Eukaryota; kingdom Metazoa; phylum Chordata; class Aves; order Apterygiformes; family Apterygidae; genus Apteryx; species Apteryx mantelli. The sequence continues at coordinate 42,676,270 of NC_089982.1, read as the reverse complement.
TGTTTTGGAAATGTAAGATCTTGGTTAACAGCAGAAATAAAAGGTCATCCTTCACTTCAGAAAGCAGGATTTCTAGGGTTAAAGTTGGCTGCAATCAATGTCAGTCTGTGTTTCCTGTTCTGTTAGAGTTAATGCAACGTTAAGTCACTTCATTTGACTGTTCCATACATGTGTTTTGTATCACAGCGACCTGAATCGTAAGATTCCAGCCAGGTTATTTTGGTGGGCAATAGGGACAGGGAGGCGTGTAGAGAGCTTTTGTTGGTTGTGTTCCTTCTGTAATCAGCATCTACTAAAAATAGTTCAGACCAACAAAAAGCAAACTGGAAATTGGATTCTAAGTTACGAACAAACTAATCTGTCTTTGTATGCTCACTGCATACCAAGTAGGGGTTCTTCAGAATTCTTCTTGAATACCACTGAACCTGCAGAAATATCTTTTTGAGAATGGGAGGTCCCATAAAGCCTTCACCTGAACAACTCTGAACAGGGTTTGGTATGCAGCAGAAGGTGACAACTTTTTTAGTTAATTTTTATATTGTAATAGTATAGAAGAGTTCCATGCAGTAAGTACTGAAATACATTAGAACTGAATTCCTGTCCCCAGTGTTTCATATGCAATCAGCTAAAACAGTCTGCCCATGCAGATCAGATTGCAGGGTCCATGGCTTGGAATGTGATAAAAGCTAAATCCATCCTCCACGTCACCCTTGGATATCAGAGCATGACACAACAGATTTCCTTTAGGGCTGACAGCATGGTGCAGATATGGAAGTAGCCCTTTTACTATTTAATTCAAACCTGAGGCTGTAATAATGACTGTGTCCATGCTAGCTACAATTATATTTCCACTGTATTTTAGCCTGTATTGTGATAATGCAAGTCACATCTTCCTAGCACTGAAATTGCTTAAGGATTCTTCTCTAATGTAACTTATTTTTATCTTTTGTATTGATTGTGAATGAAACATTTTTATTTGATTTTAAGTGTGATAATGCATTGGTGAGGCTATGCTGGATAAAATATATTACATAGAGTTAAATCCCAGCAGATTTAAAGCTGTTGTCAGTTTGGTTTTGACAAAAAATAGTTATGTATGTCTTCCTTGATTTTTCTACTACAATGGAGAACTTGGATCTTGAATTTGCTAGTTGGACCCTTTACTCAGACTGTGTCAAGGTCTTTATTTTCCACTGTGATTGAAAGCACCTTGCTTTCTGCCTTAGGGCTTCTATGCATAATTTTGACAACCTGCTCTTTATCAAAGAAATTGTGTCAATCTTTAAAACTGCTACCTTCCTTATTTAGTTGCAAGGTTTGAATATCAAACTCCAAAAGGAAAGGAAAAGCCACATGAAAGAAAAATTTCAAGGGAATATAAAACCAAAGGGAGGAGGTATATATTTTTTCAGGTCTTCAGTAGCTTTGCTCTGCACTGCTGTTTTGCTTTTCAGTTATAATTCTTTGAGTTTCCTTTGGGCTGTGCTGATGCAATATTCTCAGTGCTTTTGTTAACGTTCTGCTAGTTTCCACTAAAGCCAGTGAGTAATTATTGTACTTTGTATGCATGTTGCTTTAAATCTATCAGATAGGCCACTTATTTAGTAGGGTTTCTCATTAGTCTCCTCAATCAAGACTCTGTGACTCCCTCCTCACAATGTTTCTAAGCAAGCTAAAAGTAATATTTTTGATCCTAAAAAAATCTCACATGGTCTGGAACGCCCTGCACCACTGCCAGTGGTGTGTTTAGCAGGCGTGGCTAAGTGAAAGAGCTGTTGGCTGAATATTCTGTGGCCACAGCTCAGGAAATAAGTTTCTGAGTTAAAAGAACTAAGGAAATTAAGGAACTAAGGAATTAAGGGTTCTTATCTTGAGATCTTTGAGAAAGCATTGATTTATGCACTGAGCTTTCCCGGATTTTACTGGAGCGTTTCCTTCTGTAACAAGGATGTGTTTTTGAATCAGGGTGGCTTTTGTTCTGAAACAGCTTCAAGAACTGGCAGCCTGCAGGGTAGTGTAGATAATACATAATTTATCTGCAAAAAAGATAGCTTGGCTACTACAAGCATTCTCAATCACAACAGCACAGTGGTTTGTATGAGTTAATTTACTATATTTTTCAGAGCACAGGCATTGCAAAGTAAATTAACCTCTATGGAGTTCTAATCTGCCATTGACTGGCTGCTTCTCTTGCAAACGTGTGGTTTAGGTATCCTTCATATAAGCTCTTGACCTTCAGACTGTGCTCGAGAACAACTTAATGGAGGGGGCATCTGTGGAAGGCTAAAGTGTGTGTTAAGAAGTGTTCTTTAAGGAAGCAAGAATTTTTTTTATTACATCTTTCTGTAGAGTGTCTGTCTTATGAAAGATTTGAAATAACATTGCATGGTTATTGTTTTTGTTTTTGTGGTTATGAATTGATTTTAACACGTCAGATCACCCTGGGCCTGCAATTTTAAAAGGTTAGATCAAAACATAAATAAAACTAAAATCAGTTTAAGGGAGGACAGACATATACAATAGTAACAAGTTCTTGTCTTCATTTATTGGAGTAACTCTAAAGGGTTTATCATTGCTTGATATACATGCAGAACTACTAACATCAGAAAGAGTTTTATGTATGAATTGTGTAATATAATATAGTCCTTGTTTTAAAAAATACATTAACAAAAAAAAATTTAGCGTAGAAGACAGCTGAGGAACTGTTTTGCCCTTTGTCAGACTAACAATATATGGAAACTTGAGAGAAAGAGACTGACTTAAAGACACATACGTTAAGGTAGAGGCTAGTAAAACTTTTAAAAGTTCATTTTTAAGCTTGTCCCTTTCTCTTAAGCATGTGCCTGTCAAATCACAACTCTGTTGAGGAATATATGACAATATTACCAAATAACTGTAACTTTCTTTTCTTTCTGCAGTTTTCTTCTAAAATAGAAGTATAAATATGTTTATGCTGAGGGCAAAGGGATGAGAAAGAGAAAGAAGGCATCAGTCCTCATAGATAGTCTTATGAAAGCTTACTGCACCTTTAAAATAGCATCAAGTTTGGCTACATATCTTGTTATTGTTTAGTTCTCTCTTACATGCAGCTTTGACCTATTTTTTTACTTGCTATTCTCTTTTCCCAAGCATGGGGGATGTTTTGACTACAGTAACATAAAACCTGGTTAATTCTATTTCACATTGACAGAAACCATGATGTAAAACATTTTTGCATCATGAGAAGCATATTAGAGAGCTGTAGACTCGTGTATCACCTGACTCTTCTCATGCATACATGTTCCAGTTTCTTCCTTATTTCTGTATGTGTGTGTGCCTGCATGCATGCATGCATGGGTGCTCTTGCACATTTCTCTGGTTTTCCTGCCAGTGTCAGCTTAAAGCAAATTTTAAGAGCTGGTATCTGCTTCCCTAAAAAAGAAGCTTTTTTTCAAGTACAACTTAAAAATTCAAATCAATATTGGATGAAATTCTAAAATACTTTTTAGGCTTTCTTATTTTATTCTTCTCATAGTCATTATTTAATATTTAATATCCCACTGCATTTCCAGACTGAGTGCACTGAATCTTCTTTTCAATATTATGTATCATTGTTGCCTTATTTGAAGGAATTCAGGGTTAGTCATTAGCAAATGCTAACTATGCTTTCTTGTGGATACAGTGTAGTGGGAGGAAAATCCCCTGCCAGAATCTTCTGTGATTTGAATGCCTCCTAAAGATGGGCAAGAGGCACAGGGAAATTCTTTGCACAAAAGCAAATTGGCTCTGGCAGCTGCCACTGTAGCAGTGCAGACCACACTACATCAAAGCTGAGGTGCTCTCTCCCATCAGCCTCACTCTCCATGCTGCTGAGCTCTCTCTGGTCACTCTGCGGGGAGAGGATAAGTATCTGAACTCTCAAGTATTTTTCTATTATTCATACTTCCTCCTAGCTCAGGGGAAGACCTGATGCAGAGCCATTATCTGCAGTCCTCACTCACTGGCACGGGCAGGTGAATTTTTAAGGTGGTGTGGTTAGCTAATGATAAGGACTATCTCTGGGCTGGCAAGTGACAGTTTCAGGACATAAACACAAATAATGAAAACATATTTAATTGACTATATGTCAATAATAATCTATATTCAGCCATCTAATTCAAAACATTACTTTATTGTGAGCCTGTTGTGACTTCCATTCCCCCCTTTTCTCTTTTGTCTCCCTTTGGAAAACAACCCAAGGTTTTTATTAGCAACTAATTCTTTCAGTAATGCTCCCTGTCCTCATAGTTGTGTAAATACAGCACCTACACTACAAACTGCCAAAATTGTACAGTGAGTCATGTCTATTAGGCTCTTTCATTCCTGCCTTGTATCAGAGTTACAGGAGAAGTGAAAAATGGCCCAATGTCTTCTGAATTGCAAACAGTGCAAATGATTTCAGTTCACATTACATTGCTTGCACACTTTCCACAACAACATGACAGAATGGTTAAGGTTGGAAGGGACCTTTGGAAATCACTTAGAGCAGGTTGCTCAGTACCGTGTCTAGTTGGCTTTTAAATATCTCCAAGGACGGAGACTCCACAGCCTCTCTGGGCAAACTGTTCTACTGTTCAGCCACCCTGGACCTTCTACGTGCTCATGAAACAGAAGAGAGGCAGTTACTGATCTTTCTTAACCTTGCTGGTAGTATGAAAATAGGTAAAATCTGCAGAACAAAGAATTGTGATTGGTTCTTAGCTAGCTGTGTGGTTGAGCATTCCTGACCTCTGTCAGGCCCGCATATTTTACAGTATGATTTTTCAGTATTTTTAGATCTGTTGCAAATAGAGTAGACATTCCAGGAAACTGGAGACAGGCATGAAGGAGCACAAATAAGGGAGGGAAAAGCTCTAATTCAGAGTTTATTATTAGTAAAATATAGAAATGTAGAAGTAGAGTAGACTTAATTGATATGATAATTAGGCTAGGGAGGATGAAAAGACCACTGACTTCCATGTATGGTTACAGCTAGAGAAATTCCAGGTATCTGAACTATCTTATGTAATATACACTATTAAATTGAAAAAAAAAAGGCAACAAAACCCCACACCACTTCATGCAGTAGTAGGAGATATACATAATGTGGACATCCTGAAATTGTCAGTTCCTAATGCTATTTCATTGTAGTGAAAGGCTATTTTGCCAGTCCTCTAGACCTTCATGTTATCAGAGATTCCAGTTTGTAAGTCTCCATGTTTATTATTCTGCACTGTACCCATCTTGGAGTCAAGGCGCAGTATATCCTGTTTCTGCATGTATGCTTGAATGTTCTTGCACTCTGCTTCTCCCATGCTTTCAGTTTTAGCACTGACACTGGAAACACATAGTGTCTCTATACCCGCTATGTCAACATGTTTCTGTACATCCAAGGGTTTGACAGAAAAATGAGCTATACTTGATAGAGCCTGCCTGTGTTCCACTGCTCCTGTTACCTGGAATGTGGATTATAGTTATTTTTATTTGAGATTAATACTGAATGTGACATCAGTCACCAGTTGTAATGCATTGTAAATAAGAATATATTTTCTAGTAGCATATGATTAGAATCCATAATTTCTAGATCATTAACAAAGGAAAAAAAAATTTTTAGGAGAAAAAAATGAACAATTTCCTGCATAAAACCCCAGATGCCTAAGGCAAAGCTTTTTCTTAACCTTACCCACTGACTACAATACTGTTTGTTTGAAGATAAAATTAGTTTGTTTCAGTTTGCCTATGTTGTGGTTTAAATGTGTTTTAAATCATGATCAATATATCCCATTCAGTTCAGAGTTGTGTTGTTCATAATTGCAAAGTGACCTGTCTTCAGGCAGTGATATTGCCCCTTTGTTGTAACCCATCTGGGATTCTTTTAGGGCTTACAAAACATTTTGCATTGCTGAATTTGCTCTTTTTAGAAAGTAAGCACTTCACTCGGTATGCTCAGAGTGTGCAAAATGGATAGTCAACATCTGACACGTAATGCAACTAGCATTCATCATTAGTAAAGTCGTGACACTAGCATGAATACAGTGGGAACTGAGGAAGCTACCTTCGTGCTTCAGTTTTTAGCTTTGGGATTCAGAAGATCTAGGTTTTTTTTATTTGACAGATTCTCCATGTGCCTGAGCGCTGCTTTTGAATTTAGGTTTTTTTTCAACACCACTGAAATAAATGCAAGTGTTGATGTTAAGTTGCCTGGGCTTTGTGCTTAAGGTTTTTAACTGTAAAATGAAGATGTTTAATACAGACTCGCCTTGTGGGTATTGTGAGGACAAATTCTCTAGCATTTGTGAGGTAGAAGTACATGGATAACTTCAGTTTTTAGTTATAAAGCAATTTGTTAGTTTATTTATATTGAAAACCTGATTGTTTTTTAAATTGTGGGGAAAAAACAGCACACAATCTTCATCTATATTACCCTTTTATTCAAATCCAAAGGATTCCCAATTAAAAAGTGGAACATGATTGTTCATGCTTATTGGATCACACACTGCTATCAAAACATAGACTTGGGGCAGTGCATACGAGATCAGATTACAGGGTGTATGACTGTAAGCTCACTAATACAGATGAGCAAGATCTGAATAGACTGTTCAGCCGTAATTAGTAACAATTCTCTTTTATTAAACATAGTTGTCTGTGCTACATCGTGTTCTTTCTTGTAAATACAAAGCTTTAGCGAATATGTAAAACTCCCCACTGTATAATACACCAGTTGTATTTAAAATGAGTTTCCAGCTGTATATTTTGATTACTGTTGACTTTGAAACAAAAGCCTCCCCTGGTCAGTGGCTGAGGGGGGGTTATCATGGAAAGTGGATTGTGTGTCCCCCACGCTGCAGCAAGAGCAGGCCCTCCCTTTGCCCTATCACATGCACTGATCCTACCAAAATAGCCAGAGAGAAAAATTCCCTCCCGCCACCCGGTCTGATAACTGTTTTAATCTTGAACATGTGAACAGGAGACACCAATCTGATCTTTGAAAACTTTATGCCAAGAGAAACAGCAGTGAACCCTATCTCCCATTTCCGGCTCTGGTTTACTGTAATTGTTTCAGAAGATCAAATTCACCCAGGAATCAAACTATAGGTCTGATTTGTGAGGAAAAGAAAGCATGATCAAGTTTTCTTTCAAAACATAGGCTAGCATAAGATTCATGTAATAAACTTATTTTCTTATATTTTGTTATATTGTTAATATTTTCACCCAAAGGTACCCTTGAAAATAACTTCCGAAGCACCACATATTACAAAAACCTGAAGTTTACTCAAACTAGCAAAGCAAGTAATCACAGTACAAAAGAGTGCTCATAGGAAACAGACAAAATGAGATGAATCCCATAGCACAGCCCATATGCAGTGTTTCATCCTAAGAGTATTAAAATATCTACTTGCATTCCCTGGACCTAATAGAACTGATCAAGATAACTCACTAGGATCCTAAGAAGGAACGGCATTTTTTTCCTGGTGTAAGGAATGGGATTGAAAGAAGGGAAGGAGGGCAGGCCAACAAGCTTGGAAGTATTCCTTCTTGGCAGGAGTTAGGGTGTCTGGGAGCTAGCAGTCAGGCAGAGGTCTTTTGCCTTGGAGGCTCTGGTGTATATCTTGGGAATTCACAGGAGAGCTTTTCCTGTATTCTCCTAGGTCTGAATCCTTTCTGTAAGAATTTCCATTTCCTGTGTAGTTCTGACCTGGGAGATGTGATCTGAATTTCTGTACAAGAAGTAAATACCACAGAATATCCACATGCATTGAATTTATACAAAATGAAATGGAACAAATTTTTAAAGAAATCTAAAATAGTCCACGGACATGGTTGTAGCTGGTTTGTCACCAAATACCTTTATAGCTTACTGCAACTGTTTTGATTTTGTTTGTATTTGCTCTTTGGCACCAACATCTGTTTATGGCATCTGAAGCATATGCACAACAACCAGTTACTAAATTTCTTTCTTGCACAGATTTAACATATGTCAATCCTCATTTTCATTTTTACCAGCTCGTGTTTAGAGGAAGGTCTAGAGTGTGCTGAATCAATTACCTGAACACACCTGGATGGGGCCCTGTTGGATAAATGAGTTTGCTTTTTTCTATTAAACAGGTCTTTCTCAACTTGTCTTTTGTAGGAAAATCACAGAGAGAAATCAGAGCAGCAAACTATGGCAACTATCTTTTAATAATAAACCAGAAAAGAAAATTCAGCAGTTAAAGTTGGAGGTACACAATACCAAAATCATCTAGAAATTCACAGTAAAACCTCAGTGAAGAACTTGGCCTTTCAGTCTACTGAAAAGCAAGTTTATACTCTGCCTGCAGGTCTTTAAGAAGAAACTTTAAAATTTATTTTTATTTATTCGGATATTAATGGTCCTAAGGCACTGACTCAAGTATCTCTTTTCTCTTAGACCCTTTAAGTTTATATATATAACAGACAAGGAGAATGCATTCCTCTGGTATTGTAGATTTACAGTTAGGGAAATACATAAGTGATACATTGCATGCTTAGCGTTTTTGAAGCATTTTTTGTTTCTTTTCAGAAAGTACCTATTATTTTCAATATCTTTTCTTTTTTTAATCAGTCTTTTACATAAACATTCTCCAGAAAATTGTAGATATAAGACTGTTTGCATCTTTGCTGTAGGGATCTCATGTAACATAGATTAACAGTTTCCAGTTATCGCTTAGGTAATTTTTTTTTTTTTTACTTGCCAAATGGTCCTACATTCATTTCAGTTAGTTTTTGGCAGACAGAGAGTTGATCAGCTATCAACATGGCATCATCACTTTTGGCAGTAATAAAAGGCTTGCCAGTGCTTTGATACCAATAATTCCGTATTTTAGCAGTTATTGGATGGCAGCTGTCCTAAAGGATGTTCCAGAAACCTGCAAATGAGTTATTTTGATTTACTGTCTTGGCCTGGTACAGATGATGCGTACTATGTGGGAACTGGCAGATATGTGGTAGAACTGAGCTTGCCAGGCGATTTCGACCTCTCTATTGGTTAGAGATACTATATGTCCATTTTTGCCACAGAGAGCAGAAACCAGACAAAGGTATAATGCCCTTAGTAACAGTGTATGACACCGGTGGGTTTCATTCAGGTTAACCCATTGTTGACCTGAAACAACAATACTGAATTTGGAATCAGTATTCCTCCAGGTTTAAACATATTGTATGGAATCATGAGAAACTTTGCAGTAGAATGGATTTACTAGAAAAAAAATTTTTTTTTTAATTTGGGATGGGAATAAAGCTTTCTAACTCAAAGAGGAGGTAAACATTTCTCTGTGAGAATGCCGAGAAGAAAGACTGTTTCCAGGGTCTGATGTTATCTAGTTATTTTCCAAATCCCTCAGCTCTCAGGCTGAAAGTTTTCTCATTATCTGCAATTTCATCTTGTAATCCCTTCCAGCAAAGTGCTTACAAGTAGTTCATATTTAAGTGCATGCTCTCCAGCATATATAACATCTTGCAGAGCTGATGAGCAAGTGGGAACAATCCAGGGACCCCTTCTTTTTGTGCAAATGTCTGGTAGTGTTGTGTACCACATCACTATGACAAATAATTTTGTCTGTAACGAGCCTATTCACAATCATTTCATTAGACATCGCTTTCGCTTCTACTTCTGTAACGGCTAAGGCAATTCTGCAGGGCTTTCATCTTGGCTAGAACTCAAGCAATCCTAGATAGCTTGGATTTGGTGCTCAGATATCGGCTTGCATAGCTTGGACTGAGGCAAGGGAAAGGAGCTTAGCAGCAGTATGACTTACTACCAATCTTTAGAGAATTTAACAGATTTTTCAACTGGTCTGAAGTGGTTGGAAGAGGGAAAAAATGTGTATCCTCAGCTCATAAAGTCATATTAGTCCTCCTCTTCTTTTTGGGTATATAAGAATACTTTGGCATCTAATATGACTACAGTCAGATTTCTGCATCATAATTTTCTGTGAATAGGGCTAAGAGAGCCCAGCGGAGAAATTCATAAACACCCTCTATGCAAGCAGCTGCAATGTGAATAGGGTAATAAAATTTTTCTTCTTATACAGATGAATGATGATGGCTTTAAAAACTTAGCTGCTTTTATATGATTAAAGCCACTGCATTTAGTGGATACTGCATTTGCTTTCCTTTGCCTTGGATAACAGCTTTCAACAACTACATTTTCCAGATCTGTATTGACTTGTATTAGTGTTGGTGATAGGATAGTTAGGGATAGTTTATATTTCCCAAGATGGTTAGTGTCTTCAGATCACAGAATCCCAACTATTGGCATCAATCATCGTTCCATTTTTCTGTGAAAAAGCTTCTAAAAAATATCAATAGAATGATGTATATGTCGAATATGTTGGCCATATGAGTATATGCCCCTATGCACCAATTTCTCTCAAGACATTCTTGAGACAGAGGTTCTCTATCATCTGAAGTTACTCAGTAAATTTGCCAGAAAATTGTGTAAAATTGGTTATAGATTACTCCAAAGTAAGTGATACAAAGATTGCAAAATAAATCCAACGAATGAATGTCAAAACCTAAAGATCAGTTTAGACCACTGTAGTTTGAAAATGAATTAAATAACGTCAATTACCAACCTCATTAATTCAAGGGATTTTAGGAGGATTATCTCCTTGGCAATGCAGTTTGTGAACAGTTAGTATGATAAATAGATCTGGTGGAAATGCAGTGTTTTGACAACTTTGTATTGGCGACTGTGGTAGTGGCTAATGTGGCTTTCTTTTCTTGCAAATTGATCTGTGGACTAACAGTCAAATGATTAATAATTCTGTGTTAGGTATCTGTCACTTTTATGTGATTCAAGAACATTAAATAAAAACGGATAATCAGCAGTTTTGAGGGAAGATAAGGTAGTCGAAAATTGTTTTGTCATGATGTGTATGTAGTGTTCAAAGCACGGGCAACATCATGGAAGGAGGAACAGAGGTGCCTACTGAAAAGGAGTGATGGGGTGTCATTGACATGAAATGCTAGCTAAACAACCTGCATGTAGCTGATGAATCTTACGTGTTCATTTAGGATTTTCTAGTTACCTTGATAGCCATGGGCCTATTCCTTTGGTTACTTTCTGAACTCATGCTCCTGGCCATGTTCAAAGCACAAGATCCTAAATTTGTACACTTGTGTTTTAGGGATAGAGCTTGCCATACTGTGGCAAGAAATCCATTTTTGATGATCTGTCTGTGGAGACTGATAGAATGTATTAAGTCTTCTGTCTGAATGAGAGTCCATTACTCATCCTGTCTGCTGGATTAATTCACACAGGAAAACCCTGACACAGGTATTCTGGAACAAAAGAAGCAAGAAAGTATCGGGACACAGTGGTAATGCTAAGAGTCTTGTCCCATCACTCAATCATGATTAAAGAAGAAAAAGTTTTAAATCTGATTCTGGGGCCAAAACGATACTTCTCCCCCATACCATCTGCAACATCTCAGATTCAGGCTGTGTTGAGTTACAGAAATTTGAATTAACTATCTGAGCTAGTACGTGTTTTGAGCTCTCTAAATGGTGACAAAATTTTGTACTTTTGCAGATAAAAATGAAAAAATGAAGTACAAAAATTTGGCTTTCAAGACAGCAGAGAAAGGGAGCAAGTATTCTGCTGGAAATTCAGTTGATTGAAGTTGAAGTAGTAAATTTACTGGAGTAGTGAATGTATTTGCAAGGATTTTTTTCTCACAGCCCACGTGTTGGACTCATTTAATTCTGTCTAGTAAAAGTAAACAAGAAGATACTAAGTCCTTTGCTCAAATATAGGAGAATATGTCCTGTAACAAATATAATAATGATAAGGTAGCTTACCTTACTTTTGCTGAAGGCTAAATCTTCTTGCATTTATCATGGAGTAAGATCACAGTGTTTCAATCTGGTCTACTCTTTAAAGCTGCACGTGTTAAAGCATTTAACATAAGCTTAATTTTTTTTATTAGAGATTGAAGTTCTGAGCTGGTTTGCCTGTGTGAGGCTTAATTGGGTGTGCACAGCCCTGGTGCTGCAGGACTGCATGGGGCTTACCAGAGCTGAGGATGGCCTTGGGGAATTTTCTTTTTTTTCTCTCCATTTTCCTCTCTCCATATCATATTGCCAAAGCCCCAAGAAACAGAGATGCTGAGCTGAGTGCCTGTCATTATAGAAAAGGAAATGGATTTGCCAATATTCCCTGGCAAGATATACTTTAAACTGGATGAAGTCATGGGTCACACTGTGGGGTTTCTCCTTGGAAAATAACTTCTTGCAAAAAAAAAAAAAAATTAAAAGAATATTTTTTTCTAAGGTTTTGACTTGCCCAGTTTCAGTCTTAGTAATTATGTTGTTCTGGTAAACTATTTCATACTATTAACAGAGGACCAACATGCCTAAGAGCCTTGTACAGGTGTTCTCCTTCACTATTTAAAATGAATAAAGTCATGGCTAGTAAGATAATAGACCACACATTTTGTTTGGGGCTGTGTGTTGCAAAGCTTTGGATGTAACAAGGCGATTACATTTTAAACATAATGTAGGTGCTCACAACAATGGCTCACATGAGCTGAGTAATGCATTAATTTAACAGAGGTGACTTTTATAATGGCAGTGGTACTGTTCACTGATAACCACATTGACATTCATTTTTGGTTTCCTGCTTTTGAGTGCTAGAAGATGCTTTTTATGGCTTTAGGTAAGCAATGGTTGGCTTTAAAATTTCTAATAAGCCCTATAGAAAAAGGTATTGAGAAGCTGAGAAATTTTCTCTCCAAGCAGCAGTAACTATTAGGCCTGGATTTTTCATTTTTAATCATTTAAAACAGCCTTTTACAAGAATTGATGATTTGTTGAGCTGATTTTTGATATGTATGTTTTTCACAATACAGTGTAACATTGCACAGAAGCTTCCTGTTCTCTTAAAGTTAAAAGAGAATCTTTTACTTTTTAACCAAATGTTACTTAGTTGAAAAATAATGACAGGCATATTATGCTTTGGTTTGATATGCATCTCCCAAAGCTCCAGCACATGTGCAGTTTTGGCAATTTGGACATGCCTGAAAAGACTGTCTAATATTGCTTTGTATGAACTTCTTGGGTAGAACAACTGAGATATTTATTCATGGTGTTCTCTAGTGGATCAAGTGTTTGGGATTTGCTCAGAGAAAGCAGTATCTAAAGTCAGACTCATGAAAGAAATCAGTCTTTTTGTCTTTTCTTGTTACTGCAGGCCTAAACATTATGTTTGTATAGGAACATGGAAGGATACTTTTTTTTTTGTTTCAGTTTTTTGAAACTCAGAAGTAGACGATTTGGCTCAGTACGTAGTTGAATCTGTATAATACTCATGTATCTGTAGGACTCTGTAGATGTGTATATCCTAAAAAAAGGCAGCAGTCAATTTTTCTGACTATCCTACAAAGTCTTGAGGTTCTGAAATTCCAGATATAGGTTCAGGTCCAGATATAACTATTTGCAATTAGCTGATGCATATGTAACTATATCCCTTGCAGTTAGTTCATTTAGCTAAACTGTTTTGCCTGATTCAGAAATATGAATGTGCTTGCAGACAGTAAATATGTCACATTTACAAAAATGATTGGAAATGCCGTTATTGAGGCATGCAATAGTTCATGTGATGGTAGAAGAAACTGAGCACTGTACCTGATGTATGGGATATTCTGAGCTGTTCTGTTGGAACAAAGAGATCTTCAGATCTGCTGCTAACAGTCCGTGCTTTTCCGGTTGTTTCCCATGTGCCTAAATTCCAGAAGGGGAAGAATGATACTGTAATGAAAATGACAATCCGAGTGCACTGAAGTGACTGTGGGTTTACCCCTGCAGGTTTAACAGAGTCCTGGAGGAAAAGATGGTGAGAGGAAGAGGCCAGGTTCTGCCTTTGTCTCCTTCGCTGGCCTTCCTTCTCTATGGACGTGCTCTATAGAGGCCGAAAAGGCAATGCACTGCCTTATCGCAAGCACAAAAAGTGGGATCAGTTCTTCTGTGAGAACTTCTGCTTCTTGCTGGCAAGGGAAATGCAATGTAACTATCTGTGCAGATAAAACTGTGTTATATTACTTCCTATTAATTTGAAAGTTCTGTGCAGAGATAAATGGGAATGTACCCAAGTCTCTGTACAGTACAGGGATATATGGGGATTTCTCAGCAAGTGTGCCAGAATATTAGGGGGGAAAAGGAATTGTCAACATGTATCAACAGGTCACCAAATATGTAACAGTTACTATGGAAAAACAAATGTAACTGACAAACAAGAGAGCAGCCCTTGCAAGTGCACTTGGCAATTGGGCTGACTAACTAAAGAAGGTAAATCTGAAGCAGAAGAATGCACTTGAACAAAGACCACCAATCAGCCCAGCAACAGGGCTCGGACATACATGCTTTCTTAAAGTGAAGGACTTTAGAGATAATGGGGAAGAGAACAGTATAGTGAGGACACCTTCTAAGCAGCTGTAGGAGTAAAACAACCACACAAATGATTTTGTCCCCACAAGATTCTTAGATTCCTTCAAAAAAAAAAAAATCTGAATTTATTCTTTCAAGTTAATCAGACAGCCATTTTCTTGAATTGCTTTCACACTGGTAAGACACATTTTCTTAAGGAGGCTGTTCTTGTATTGCTAATTATATGCTATTAAAGAGAAGAAATTAAAATATCCATTTCAACATACAAGGTTGTTATTCTAATCCAGAAAGAAAAAAAAAACACAATGAAATTTCTCCCTAAGAAATACAGAGTTACAAAACCCAATATCTAAAAAGAAGGACTAGAGAAAGGATACTAGTTTGTTATAGTGCCCTCTATAATCCTCTGCAAACCTCTATAAAGTGGACTTTATATGTAATGATCTGTGGTAAATAAAGGGAAATGAATATTGTTTCTTTTTACCTAAAGTAACATATTAAAAGTTTAAGTGCCCTCTGTGATATTTTGTGTGTTTGTATGAAAAAGTAACCAGACAGTAGGTAGGTAAAGGCAAAATCTGTCATAGGCTTTAGTAGACACCAGAAAGGTGTCAAAGACTAAAAAGAAGGCTGATGTATTCCAAGTTTCTTTATAAACATGGTAAATCATCTCTAGTTTTCCTGCTTGAGGAAACACTACTAGCCCAATTAATCATTTTAATACAAGAGAATCACTTTATTCAAATCAGGTTTGGCTGCCAAAAATGTAACTGGTAAATGCTGCAGACAATTGATAAAATGTTCTGCCTGTTAACAGCAGGGATCTAATTCATTTCAGTCTCAGCAAAAGGTTTTTGCTTTGTGCATATGGGAAACATTACAACCGCATTCTGTGTCTAGAAAACTTTAAACAATGGCTAAGATGCTCTTATTAGATTAAGCAGCTTAACTAAGAATATGTTAATTTCCAAATGCATGCTGCGTAAAAAGATAAAAAGGCTTTTAATGCAAGAAAAGAGAAGACTCGTTCTAGCTTCAGTTGAACACCTGCAGAGTATTTAGTGAAAGTCATAGCTGGAGACTTAGAACATATTTCTTTTCTGTTAGTCTTTAATCCTTTCTGCTTGACTACTATGTTATAAAGTGATATAGATTTGCTCCAACAGATTAGTATTAAGCTTCCAAATTCATTTTCAGTTTTAGGAGGGATTTGAATAAGAGACACCAAAGTGGTGACTTGGTTTAATATATGTATCCTGTAATGATGGATTTCTTGTACAGTTGGATAGTAATCAAACTCTTTTAAATATCCTACATTTCTTCACCTTTTTGCAGCATATCACTACAAGCATTAACCATGTAACTCTGTCTGTTAACTAAATAACTAGATACAACTGCACCTCCTGAACAACTAACCACTTATGCAGTCAGCATAGACAACTAAACAGTCACTTTGCGAAAGGTCTCTGGTATAGTGGATTTGCATTATACATTCAAGGTTCCTTCAGCCCTAACAGTGACCTTGCTGTGTTAAGCAGCGATGTTTCCCACATACTAAACATGAAGATGCATAGATCTGTTGTAAATGATGTTGTAAATTATTTCAGAGGTGATGAGGTCATTGTTTTGGTTTTGCACAGGTGTGCAAGGCTGATGACAATCCAATACAGTATACATTGTTTTAGCTATCTTTTGGAATCGGAAATACAGGCTTTATTGTGGACTTGGTATATAATTTTCTGTGTTGTAGGCTACATGAACATGGAAGTAAAGATATAAAACATCCTGATTATATTTTATTTTGAGGCTTCTAGGTTTTTTTGGAAGCAGGTGATATGTCCTGTCACACCTTTTATGTCACAAAACTTTTTTAACCCTTGTTACCATATTATACTTCTGTTTCTGTCTTGCTCTCAGTTGCTGTTTGTTCTGTCTGGTTGTTTTCTGCTTAATGCAGGCCTAGTCAGCACAGGCCTTGGGACTACAGGTTGTACTCAGAGCAGAGGCCACAGGCCTTGGCATCACTAGCCTTCTGCACGGTCGCATAATTTCAATCTGCAGGAGCTCTCATGGCATTGCATAAACCATGTGTTATACATGGAGCTCCTTGATCAGTCGGAAAGTGCCAACCCAGACTTTACTTCTGTTCAGAGACTGAGTTACCACATCAACACACGATATGGTAATATAGGCTGGTTGAGTAGAAGAAGTCAAAAAGAAAACTTGAAAACTTGAAAGACTATTTTGACATTCATATCTCCCATCCTACACTCCTTCAAAATGTTGGGTAGAAAGCCAAACTGTTGTAAAAAGCAATCTTCATATTAGCTGAGGTACAAACCTTTGCATTTAGCAAAACATTGTATCTCGAAGTCTAGCATTCTCACCTGTAGAGAAATAAAGAATTCTTTGCATCTGTTCAAATGTTTTGTAGCGTACAAGATGTTTGTAACACTTTAAAAACACCCATTGGACTGAATTCTAAGGACAGTAACACCTGATGACCTGATCAAACCATCATCATAGGTGGTAAGCAAAAAAAACCCAAAGCTGAGCACCTTTAGCATTAGTAATAAAGATCTTGTCTCAGAGAAACCCTAGGAATATAACAGTATTAATTATAATTCAATACTGCAATACAGGAAAGCGTCTGAAAATGAAACATAGAAAAAGCTTTTGCTGAATCTAGAAATAGCAAGGAAAACGGGAAGGTATTGATGTTGTAATAATCATGCTTTCCCCACCCATTATGTTCTCCATAATGACTGTGAACAGCTCCTATAATATTTCTGAGTCCAGAAGCAAATCTGAGTAGGCTGGATTTCTCCATCAACATTTTATGGTTGATTAGATTTTATATGCTGTAATAGCCAATGAAGAAGCACTGCGAGCTCCTCCAGGAGTTATGTCTGTACTTCATTAGTTTTAAGGCCATCTTTGAGCCTCATGCTAACTTGTAAAAATTCTTGTTCTCTGTGGAGGAATGAAAAATACCCCCTCATCTTTAGGTGTTTGCATTTTCTTCCAGTAGTGCATATCCTATTCAAAAGACAAATTTATATCTAGAAATATTATTTGCCATTGAGAAAACTTTAATAAAGTCACTATTCTTGAAATACAGATAATATTATAACTTATTGAGAAAACATTCAAATTTGAGAAAATGTTTGTCTGTGAACTGTGTACACACATTAGAAAGGTAATGAATGAATCTTCATTAGTAAGCCAACACCTTCCATGTCATACCTACGAACTACCTGTTGATACCTAAAAATAGTGTGCAATCAGATGTATATGATAAAGTGAAATAGCCATTTGCAGTGACTGATAACATTTTCCATACATCTTACAGGGTTTACAACTAGGAAACAATACCGTTCAATTTGTGGCCATTCAGGTGTTGGTTTTCCTTATGAGCTTGTTTGCATGGTCATCACACATTCCCTTTTTTTCAGTGCTTTTGTGCAATGGGGGTTTATGTACAGGGGTGGAGTTCCATGTTCTTGAATAATGAAAAAAATTTGAATGAAATATAATCACATAAAATGTAATTTTGTAACAACATTTACTTTCATAAATGGGAAAAGTAATTTATCTATTTTCTGAAAAAAGATGAAAATAAGGTTTGGTATGAGCTGATTAATTATATAAGAAAACACATATGATGTGTTCAAGAAAAAGGCTGAGAAAAGACTGGTAAAACTTCCGAGTTGCTATGTACAAAACTGGTCACCCACGTTCTGGAAAGATTAATGTAAATTGGAGAAGTGCGGAGAAGAACTACAAGGATAATAAGGGCAATGGCAAACTTCTCATGTGACAGGAGATACAAATACTTCTGACAATTTCTTTTAGCATAATGAAGGTGAAAAAGTAACATGATTAATCTCTATATAGTCAACTCCAGTTTCCAGGTAATGGAAAAACATGGATAACTTGGATTGCCAGGTATATATAGGTATACAAGAAACTCTGCTGAAGAGAGAAGTAAAGATCTCCACACAGATTCAGCTAAAGCCCAGCAGAATTTGAGTTCTGGCTCAAAACTGGCTCCGCCAAACTGGAGTCAGCCTCTGGGAATCCACCTAATGCCAGGTCGTCCTGTTTGGGGTCTGTGGGTGGCTCTGGCTTGTGTTCATTAGCTCAGGCTCTGTTCTCAAGAAGGCAGCTATGTAGTAACACACCCACATCCTCTCCCAAGCTGATGACCTTGGATGCGGTGCAGTCAGCTGTGGATAGCTGGACAGGTCTTAGAATAAACATTGCCTCCTCTAGGATCTGAATCTCCCAGGGTTTGAAAAAATTCTATTTTTTCCCAACTCCAAGAGTGTTTGACAACTCCACTAATATTTATTAAAAATCAATGTGAACAGGAAATGAGCGTTCTGAGGTCCCCCTTTTCTGGTCTTTTTCATATAATTTGGTACAAGAAAACCTGGACTAGCAAGTCCCCTTATTCTAGGGAAAATTTCAGAGAAAACAGGCAACAAATTTGAAGTCTTTTAGCTGTTGAATTTTCTATTGAAAGCCAGGTGTCAGAGTAAAAACTCTGAACAGTAATTGCTCCAAGTGCATATCTAGCATTTTGTTGCCTCTCAAATTCACCCTCCTTATTTTTGCAAGCTTAATTGTTTTAAGTGGTTTTATCTTTATGAAAAATATAATGTTTATATTTTTGCTGATGCCTACTTGAATTAAAAATGACATGGTGCTGAAATATTTCAATGAAGGGAATCAGTGCTTTGACGCTTGCCTCATTGTTTGTTCTGTCGCATCGCAAACCATAATCCCAGTGATTAGGCAGGGGTTTTTTTCTATCTGGGTAGGATGCATTTCTTTTAGCTAAAAGTATTTCCTGATCACTTGAGTATAACTGGCGACAGTAACTTGCATTTTGTTTAATGTATTTGGCTCTGAAACAATGATGTAACAGTCTCTGAAAGCTACTCTCTTCAGTAAGCAAATTATGTGTGCACATAAGAACGCTGTGCGTATCAAGAGGCTCTTTATCACAAAGTACTGTAAATTCATCTTTGCATCCACACAGTGAAGATAATTCTGGTGACAGATCAGAATAACCTTGTTATGATATTTTCCCTCTCACATACCTGACAAATTTGATCTTCTTTCCCTCACTGCAGTTTATCTCTTTGAGTTTGACTCCACAAATTAAAAAACAATAACAACAACATTTCACAGGACTAGTTAGCAAATCAATATAATAGATGCCTGCTTCTTTGGCTTTGGGCTTTGTCTCACACTGCCAGTGTACAGTGTTATAAACCTTATTCTTCCATGCATATTCAGGCTATTCTATTAGGCAATATTCTTCTGATTATACCACCTTATTATGAAATCTCTTGTGCTCCTACTGATGGCTATGATACACCTACTGATTGCACTGGAATTTCCGGTGTTCAGGAATTTCCAAACCTTGTAAACCACCATATGAGATGGTACTAGCTCCCAGCTCTGAAATTGCTTTGAAGTGGTATTTTAAATTTATGCTAAAATTATTACTGAAATAAATTAAGAGAGGCAAGGATTTGGAATTTGACTTGAGAATATCTTCACTACCAATGTCGGAAATCTTGCTACCTTGAGAAGGGTGCAAAAGCATTGAAGATTAAGTAGTTTAAGATTTAAAATCACACAGGTCAGATAGTACCCGTGGCTATAAAAATAACAGGTGGGTAACACATGCAACTCAAAGGGTGACATTCCTGTGTGACTTCTAGGTGTGTAAATCACTTTTGTTGATGAGAAATTGCTTCCCCATCTTCTAGGTTAATTCACATAGGGATATGAAGGTTTATATAAAATAAGACTTTATAAAACTTTTGGCCAAGTACGAGCTATCTGAAAATAAACTGGGGAATGATTTTTCTGTTTTACATTACAAGACTAATTCTAGCTACATACTATCTAAATATCACCATCAGCATCAGGCAAATTAAATGTACAACAAACTCAGATGTGGTATCAGGACTAGTCATGTCATACTGCTTGAATCCTCAAACCTCAGGATGCTGCCCTCAAGCTTCCTACAGGGAGACTGCTACTGATGAGCTCTGTAGCCTTGTAACAACAGGGCGCATGAAACTGTGTTCATGAGGCCAGGCCATTTCAAAGCTTCTCATCAGCGCAGGCAGAACCAAAAGCTGTGTGTCAGCCTCCTCGAATGTCTCTGGGTTTTGATTTCAGCGGAGCTCCCTGTCCTCAGTAATGGGTTGCTTTACGAGGGTCTCTGCCCTTTGCCGTTCTGTAGCTCTTTCTGCTCTCACTGACTGCAGTTTCTGCATGGGCTTAAGACAGTACAGCACTGCCAGCTGGGGAGAAGATGGGATGAGAGGAGGTATAGCCCCTAACATGGCTCTAGAGCTCATCCTTTTGTCCTTGGGTGGCCTGAACCCTGACAGGCCTCTCCCCTTCATAGCATAGTGGATAGTGGACTTAACATTGCTGTACTAGTACAGGCTTAGCTCCCTGAACTGCTCAGAGACTTCTGTCTGTTGCCGAGAGATGCCAGTGCTTACAACTAAGGTTGACTGTGTGCAGCTGGTTCAGACCTGGTTGAGCTTTATCTTTGCCCTCTCAGCCAAGTTTCCTTTCCACAGCAGATTTTAGCCCTCCTCTTTGCTTCAGTTCCCACTTTTCTTGTGTTTATCATTAACCTCAGAAAGTAGTAGCCCAGAAAGAATAAAAACTACCCTATAAGAGGGGTAGCTCACCCTCTGGACTACCCCTGGCAATGATACTTTTCTTTTCCAGGATTTCAGCCTACTTCTTGAGACTGTGCTGAAACACTCCTGATTGTTTTCTCATTCCTTGAGCATCCTCTTCCTGATGTTTGTAGATAACCTGTTTTTTTCAAGTAAGTGCATGAACCTCTGTGGCAAATGACCCTTATAGTCTTATATAGAGATTGTTATATAGCCTTATAAGCAAAAATCACTAAATTTGGAACAATTAAAAACAAACATTAAACATCCTTGAAGGTTAAGATTCTCCAAAGCTACTTTTGCTCACATTACTTGTTCACTTATAGCATCAACAACTACATTAAATAAATCATACAGGTTTTCCCTAGCTTGTTTCTTCAGAAAATAATTTAATGTAATATATTTCAAAGTAAATACAAGGTTTCTCTATTTTTTATTTAAATATTTTACTTTATTGATTTCAAATAGTGTGATTATGCTTTTTTATATTTAAGTAAAAATTAGGAATGTAAATTTGAATATGTGCTGCATATAGAACAGTAAAGTAACACTTGCTGAGTGAAAAGGCAGTTGTTTCTTCTGTAATTGAGTCAATGTAAGCTTCTTTCATGCTTCTTATCTGTTTTATTTTTAAAGCTCAAAAAGAGAAGACCAAATTTTTCAAAACGTAATGCTCAATTATGTGTATTTTAATTTACAAGTCAGGTATCTTAAGTTGTTCCCTGTGGTCTCATCTATTTGTGCAAATACATTCAAACAACAAGGACTTTGCTCCTGTAGTTTTTATTTTCAGGAAGAACATTGTTCGTATGCAATTACATGCCAGTTCCTTCTGAAAAGATGGTTGTAATGTGATGGGGTTATTTTTCAGCATCAATTATTTTTCAGACCATGTAATTGATGATGCATGTTCTACTTACAAATATAGAATATGGCTAGTTTAAGTAGAATATTATTAGATTTTTCTTGGGTTTCTTCACCAAAAGAGAAATAGCATAATATCCTTGTTTAATGAATGATTGGCCTAAGTCTTCTCAAAATAGAAATGTATGCAGAGCATTTACTGGATAACATAAAACCCTGACCATTTTAGTCAATGCATGGCATGACCATTTGGAATCCAAGTTGATTTTTTCCTTTAGATTTGTTTCCCAATTCTTTGTACCCACCACTTGTGACACTTTTTTTTTTCAGGACCATCTGGATAGAATTTGGGGAAGTGGCCAATATATAGCACTTGAGGTGCATGTATCTCTCAGCCTAAGTATGGCTCTGTGCAGCCTAAGTATGGCTCTGTGTGTGACTGGCAGTGGGTCTGTGCTAACTGGGGGACTGCTGGGTTTTCTGAACTGCTGTGCAGCCACGGGCTCTCTGTGGGACTGCTGTCATTTCCCATCAGCCAAATTTCTTTCTTCAAGGTTTGTCCCTTTGTATCAAAATCTCTGAATGACTAAAGTTCAAAGTATTAGGAAAGTTGGTTATGCCTGGTCTAGGGAGGGTTTCATCAGCCCTCCTTGTCTAGAGAGCAGTCTCTACATAAAAACAAAAATGAAAACAAAACAGTTTATTATTGATACTTTCCAAAAGGATCCTTTCTTGTAAATGAAGAAATCTGGTTGATGAGCAATGGGTAGTGTAAGCCAGAAGTGTAATGAGGTTAAGGTTCAGGAAACAGATTCACCAGGTCAGGTGCTCCATAGCCTGAAAATACCCTTGAAAATTTTCTGATGAAGGATTTATGAAATTTCTATATATATATATATTTTTTTAATATTAGAACAGCTTACGTTGTGATGTTGTGGTATCTCAGTTCTGGTTTTGACAAAATATAGGTGGTGCAAATTGATAACAATACTGTAAGGGAATAACAATTTAGTTAGAAAGTAAAGAAAGAAAATAACAGCAACAATAGGATAGTTAACAATAACTGTTCAAAATCAAATAATGTTCAGTTTGGGCTGGAATCTGATTTTGACCCATTCTTGTATTTTCCAAACAGCTGTTTTCTATCCATACCAGTTTTGCATGAAAGAAAAAAGATATTCTGTGTTGAAACATACAAAACTTCCCATACTATTAATAGAGTTTATAGCACATTAAAAGGAAGATGTTTAATAAAAATCATCCATTTGCTTTGAAGCCAGTGTTCAAACTGATGCTAGAAATGGATGATAATAAACAGTGAAAGCTTATCACTTTATCGCTTTATTTGTGAAAGAATTAATTTATCTTAGCAATTAGTCATTTCAGGGGCTGCTGTAACTCATATTTCTTAAGATAGATTTATTTAAATATAAATTGGTTGGAGGGAGATAAGTTTTTTTCCCATGCTATTATGTGCCTCATGCATAGTCTATATGCAGAACAAACATAGAAATAAGTTCTTTCTTTCTTTCTGAGCAGATTTGGATATTGGCCCATGGTTTTGACATCAAAATACCCAATTCCAGGTGCAAATGAATTAAAAATCAAATTCTAATTTTCAGAATAAGAAGGCACATGAAATGTTTCACTAGCCATTGAAATAGTTGCAGACTATTAGAACTATTTGATTCACATCAGTAGAGGATCTGGACCTGGATATGCTATGTATTACGAACATTTTGTATAAAACTCAGGCAATAGCATATCATTGCTTAGCAGAACTAGACGTTTTGCATATGTGACAAAAATATGTGTAGTTAGCTAATCTGTAACAAGACTGATCCCTAGTTCATGATAATCAGAACAAGGTTTCCATATAGACAGATTACTCTATCATTTTTTAGAAAAAAATTTTTAATAACTTCCTAATGAGAACTTGGTACTGGTCACTAGCTGAGTTTGAAAGGACCGTGTTCTAAAGTATTATGGTATTGCTGTACTACCATACAGCAGTTTTTAAAACTAAAATTGTTTGGAGTCAACAAATATCTCTTGAGTTTAGACGTAAATTAGTCATTTATTTTGATATTCCATAAAGGGGCAAAAAAAAAAAAAGCTGTACATTTTTCAAATGAAGCACATGAATTGAACTGGCACTTCTGACATTAAACTTTTTTCCTTGTCATGCACCTCATACGATGGAGGAATACAATAGCAAATATAATGTAGCAAATATAGTAATAGCGAAGACCAATAAAAGGGACGCAGAAGAAGTATAAGCACTGAAGTCTGGAATTCTAATTCAGACCCCTCTTCTCTTATGCCCCTTAACCTCTGGCGTGTCTAACTCCATGAAAGTCTTCCTTTTTCACTTTTAAGATCCTACGGTATCAAGAATAACATCCCACTCAAAATACCTCCAGCACAGATCCAGATAATAGGTGACCCTCTGCCTGAGTGGTGGTGCCACTCACCCTTTTAAACAGTGACAGTATGAGTGGGGAATTCATCCAAGTGGGAAGGAAATATTCGACTTTAAGCCTCGCTTCAAACTACGGAGATTAAAATTTACTTTATAATACAGCCAGAAGCCACTTTGGGCTGAAACGCCTTCTAGCCCTGGATTTGAATTAATTCTACAGTTTCATGATTAGGGAGGTTCTGACTTCTGCCTCCAGTGCCACTTTACATATCAAAGAGACATGGATAAAATGTTTAGTTGATCCTGGCACCAGGATTCTGTGGATTATAGCAGTTTGGTAAGCAGATGACTCACATCAGCACTTGTTTTACTTCTATATTTCTGCTCTTTTGGTTTAGAAACAATCATATCATAAATCTTTTTTTTTTAATTTTCTGTCCAAGACTTAATTTCATTACAGCTCAGTTTTAAATCAACAGTAACTGACAAGAAATGCAGGGATTTCTTGTGAAGAACCCATGTTCTACCCAGGTTGCCCGGTAGGCATCCTAGCACTGTTTGGATTTAGGCCAGAGAACTCGTGCTGAAGTTCCTCTTCAAGGAACTTTTAAATACAAGCTTGAACTGCATTAGGACATGTTAGCACATAGATTAGTAATGTTGTCATGTTCTGTCACAGAAGGGAAAAAAAAACCCTAATCCTTAAAATGTGCACTTTAGACCAGGAATCCAAAGTATCAACACATGGATTGGTGATTATAATGCGTCCCTTTCTAAACATATTAACAGATTGATTACTTTAATCTGAAAGCATTGATAGCAAGTGGTACCTCACAAAAAATACCATCACATGGTAGTAAATTTTAAAATGGATAAAATCATCTCTTGTATGGAAAGTAAATGAATGCTGTACTAATTAATTTAGAAGTAGGTAAATACTGTTTTACTTGACTTTCTTCTTGATTGCTGTTGGCAGTTAGAGGAAAATTAGCTAAATCTTTAACAACTTATCTTCAGACCTCCTGTCATCTCACATAAGGAAAAAGCAGGAGTTGCATTTTTTCTGTAATAGATTTTTTTTCACTAAAAAATCTGTTAGGATTTTGTACAGTTTGAAAGTTTCATTTTTGTAAGTTCTAAGTCATGGTGGCAAACTTTCAAGTGGAAGTCTTGGCTTGGCTCCTGAGCTTTTTATGCCCTGAAAGAATTGAGTACCTGAAACTTTGGCCTGCTTTGTGTTATCTCAAAATGGAATAAGCACGAATTAGCACTCCAAGTCACTTGTCTGTCCTGTATTCCAATTAAACAGTGAGCTTTTCTTGTGAAGAACTTAGGTAGTAGTTTCAAAGATAGCATTTGAGGCTCAGAAGGGCTTTTTGTTGCAGAACAGAAGCATAAAGACCTTGGAACAAGTGATGGAGCCTGATTTCTTTGTTATACAGGATCAAGTACTGTAATTCCATGTTCAATCTTTCATCTTCCTGCAGCTCTAGACATCAGAAAGCATTTCAGCATTGACAATCTAGTTTCCTCTTTTCCTCCTATCTTAACAACACACCTCTTCCTCATGTTATTTTACAAGAAAAAAAGTCATATACAAAGTACCTGAAAATAGTACTCGGAGGGAAAATTAGTTTTAAGTTCCTGTTCTCTCTCTCTGTCCATACTAGAAGGAGGGACAAGACGGGAGTACTACTTGCGAATATCTGCAAATTTCTATCAGTATGAAAAGAGATGGCAGCAGTGATTAGGTTCCCTGCTCCCACCTAAGGACTAGTGCAGATAGGGAGTAGTGTTTGCTTCAAAAAGGCAGGTGGAGTCCTGTTTATGTTCCCCTTCATCAAGCCTTCATGTTCCCCTTCATCAAGGAATTCACCAAAGCTCTCTAACTCCAGCCCTTATTCCTGTCTTCTAGGTGTCACAACCCTGTAAAGTGAAGCCAAAAAGAATCAACAAGTGAGGCTGGGAGTCAGTTTAAAAGACTGGGCAAGTTGAGTGGTTTAGGGTGAGTGGGACTAGTGATGCAATTTGCTCATGTGAATGCCAGTCATGGAAGCTAAGTATGTAAAGAAAGCCTGAGTAGGAGGCATCTGGTCACAACTTGAGACCTAACCAGCAACATCTCATGTCCTCAGACAACTGTGTGGAACGTCAGGATCCCTGACTTGAGCATTGCCCAGTAAGAGTCAGAACTGGGTGATGGCGTCATATTTCAAACAAGCACAAAATCTTCATGTGTGATGGCAAGCTGTTTGAAGGTTCACTTGGGCATCTGAGAGCAGATTACGCTGTCCATGTAAATGCTGCTTAAGGTGTAGCTCAGTGAACTACAAGTATTCAACCATACACACACACACACACACACACACACACACACACACACACACGGCTTGTATGCTGCAAGAGAGCTCCATCTACTTCTTTTCAGATAAGTTTCCTGGATAAAGTATTCCCAGAAAGATCTTCCTTTCAAAGAGTCTTTGGTAGCCTACTGTTTCAGAACTGAAATTTTCAGGTCTTCAAATACTGATTTAGAGTGAGTAAATGTCGAACAAAAAAAGTATGCAGGTTCTGTCTTTGCCTGTGCTGTTTGAGTTCTCTGCACAGTAGCTGAACAAGAAGCTCTCATCTTCTAGAGCTCTTATATGCTTTATGTTGTTAAGCATGGAAATGTATTCTTATTTACCAGCTTTTAGTGGACACATGCAGCCCAGTTTTATTTTGTGTCTCTAATTTCAGTAAAATGTGATAGAGCACAGTTGGAGTTGACTTAAATATAATAGTGCATGGATAATTCTTCTTTTATTTTATATCTGTGTGCATTTTTTTTGTATCCTATTGTTGAGAATTTTCTACCAAAGGACTACAGAAGTATGAGATGTTACTCAAGGTAAATAAAGATTTGAGAAACAAAATGCTTTAATATTAGAATTTGGTTTCTCTCAAAAGTACCCATGCAGTTTTACCAGAGTTTCTTTTTAATGAATGTAGAAGCCTCCCACACCTGTAACGTGTTTGTTACATTAATTAAGGGGTCTGTTGGATGACTAATTTCCCCCATAAAAGGTGCTAGGAGACAAGTGGTTCAATGAGCATAGCACTGGTATGATGTGAAGACGCACGCTAATACCTCCACCTAGAAAGAGGGGCTGTTAGTTATTTAAAATAAAAGTAAGTCTTGCTGCTTTGTAGATTAGTATATGTTGTCTTTCCACCTTTCAGGGAGAGCAATTGTTGGGAATGAAATAAAAAACTTCCATGATATGACTACTGCATCCTGTCTCTGTTATCGCTTGACGTGCTTTTTGAAAATGCTAACCATATTGTCAACCATACTAGCAATCAAAACAAGATGAATGTTTCTGAGAATGTGAGACAGTTTCTCAAAATCAGTAACTGTGCATATCAGTTGTCATGCGGACTAGTACAATACTGTGACAAATCAACAAGTGATTAAGTAATTAATATTTGTTTCTCAAGATGAATTAGGCATGTGCATAGGGAGAAAGTTGGCTGCAAGTACTTAAATAGCATGTGGTATGAAACACAAAACAAGCTTTGAAAGATCTATTAGCCCAGAGAAAGAAGAACGCCTTAATTCATGCCATATCCATAACGCTTTGAGGGTTGTTGCTACATGGCCTTTTCCATAGGAGAATTTTACTTTATCAGTCCTTCAGCCTTTAGCTTCCTATCCCTTTTGCCATAATGCTATTGGCAACATCTGTTATTTTCTCCAATAATTCAAGTAGTCCCCTTTTAATTATCGAAGATGGAACTTCACATTGTGTAGGAGGCCCTCAAACAGGAAGCGTAGTATTGACAAGAAATGTCTCTTTCAAGGAGAACTTAATGATTTTGGTGCCTCTCAGGATAGTGTGGTGGTGGACCTGGAAGTCAGCCCTGAGAAAAAGGGTTCTACTTAATGTGATTCAACTCACAGGGCAGCTTCCTAGGATGCTAGATTGATCTGTATTGTGTAGCTAAGTCTTCTCTGTATTGTTAGCTGCAGATGACTGAATGTATTTTGAAATGTGGATGTCCTAATTGGATCAGCTTGAGTCGGGTAAGATGTCCAAGAAATACTATAGAAGTTAGTTACTTAATGGTAACTAAAATATTGACCTCTGACCTCTTTTTCTTTTATAATTGTAAGTGCAGGTACTGCAGACTTTGCGCAGTGGACAAATACCGTAGCCGTGTGGTTTTCTCTAAAACTGAAATAGTAAACACTGCTCTTAGTTCTTTGTGAGACAAGTGCGTCTTGAGAAGTGAGAAATGGAGAAGGCTGAGTAATATTGGTACTGCGTTGAAAGATATAAGACGTATTATAGGTAAAACTGATAAGAGACGTCAGTAGTGTTTATAGGAAGTGGAGTAATGAGCATGGACAAATTCTACTGTATTTTTAATCAAGAGAAATTATTAAGGTATATGCTTCACCAACTATAATTAAATTTGATTTCATATTAAGGTACTTATCTCTGCTTGATAAGAAGGTGAAAAAAAAAGGTCTGTATTATGTGGAGGTAACTTTGTGGTGGAGAGCAGCTAAATGTCTGTTCACAAATCTGTTCACAAGTAGTTGCATGAAGGAAGATTGGAATTTCTCCCTAGACACTTAAGTGATGGCTTGGTATTTCTTTTAAATTAATGTTATGCTTAGTTTGGCACATTCAAGAGTACATATATAAGCAATGCCCACTGAAGTTAGGCACACACAGCTGCAGAGACTGTAAGTTCTTCAAAGCAGGAAAAGTTTCTTGTTAAGTTTTAGCCCTGTGCTGAGCAGACTAGGACCACAATGCCTGAACAGGATCTTTAGATACTGTCACCTTTAAAAAAAGAAAAAAAGAAAAATACTTATGGAAAGTTTTGGATGCAGTGATAGTTCTTTTAATTGAAACACGTGAATGCTAGTTCTTTTTGAATGAGTTTGAACAACAAAAAAAATTTTATTGCCAAGAAGCTAACACAAATTATTTGTCTGCATCTTTTGAATTCTGACTCTGATTGCTGTTATTTCCTAAAATATATCTTTTAATGACTTTTTGAAGTATCATTAGTGCATTAAGTAAAACAGTAATACTTAAAATTGAGTACAACTTTGGATCCCATTAAACAACACATCTTTCTGTCTGAGCCCTAATTCCTAGAAAATGTAGAAGTGAGGACTCTTTCCTGCAAGGCTGCAAAACAGGAAATAGCTTCGCTGTTAAATCACCCTTTCTGCCACCTGCTGTGCACAATACCTGCCACGTAATTAATCTCAGCAACTCTTTGGGACGTGGATTCTTTAGCAGGTCACCTGCCAAAGAATTTTCCCATGGCAAGTAAATAAGTTAAAGAACTCAGTGTATTTCACCAATTTGTTTACTTAGGGAAGAGGGAAAAGGTAGAAGAAAATGTTTTGCCAAAAGCAACAAACCCCTCACAATTAAACATATCATGTAGAAGCTATTAATAATTAGAAAAAAAGAGGAAAATAGACTTTCTATACAGTTATGCTAATACTAGTGTTTTCTGCAAAAAAATACCCAACTATTAAGCTGAAATTACATTCCCAAGAATTGCAACAATTACAGTAAAAATGGATTAGTAAAGAAACTAAAGAATCAGACCCTGGAATGCCTATTTGAGGGTACTTGCTTTAGCTAAAAGCTTGAATGTAACTAATTTAAGTATCTGTCAAATTTATCATCCTCACAGTTCTCTTCAATGAAATTCAAACATTTTAGACCAAGAAACTGAAGAACTGGAGAACACACCCACATAATCTTAATCTTACCTTCATCCTGTTTGAACATTGCCTGCTGTGTCCATAACCACTAGAGTCTCCCCATCTTTGAGCTGTAATAGAAAGGAGCACTTTAATGCTTTGAAAGAGTAAAACATGCTACTCACCCCACAAAATGGGTCCATTCACCCTTTTCAACTACAAACTTTTGCTTACCCCTCAAACCCTAATTCACCATTGCCAGAACACCATGTGTCATAGAGTAACTTCTCTGTGTGAATGAGGTCTTCTGTTTTGCATGTAGACATGTGAAGGTAAAATGGTGTAAGGATTGGTGTGTTCTACTGAAAAAAGGTTTTTTTTTTTGGTATGAGCTTTAGCTTTTATGTAAGCTTGTGAGGCTGGATGCTACTGGGTTCTAGTTTTTCTAAGATTTTGAGTTTCTCTTTAGAGACTGTCATTCTGTCTTTTGAGTTTCTCAATAGAGACTGTCATTCTGCATTGAAATAATATGAATTTATAGCAGATAACTTTTCAGGTGAGATACAACACTCAGATTTTTTTTTCTAAAACCTTTATTTTCATTATGTGGTATTTACATTACCTGGAAGAGATATACATATAATTAAATCTGAAAATAGAAATTGGAAAAAAAGATGCCATCTGAAGAGGCTTCCACTTTATATTTTAGCTCAGTTTAGACAGATACTCCAGTAATGCTGGGCGGATATTCCAAAGCACAAGGTTACACCAAGAGAGGACAGAGCCTCCCAAAAGAACAGGAAGAGAGAAAGGTTCTTCGAGTCTCTGTCTTCAAGAGCCTAAGAGGGCTTAGAAAATCCTTTTCCCCTCTTTTCCTTCCTTCTAATCCTTTGGATCCTAACCCAAACATGTTTAGGAGTTTTTTCTTTTTTTTTTTCTTTTGGTCAGATCACTTACCTAAATCTTAATAACTCACTAGATCTGTTTGGGATTTCATGGAGTACATGGGGCTCTCCTGGGGTACGAACACCTTCTGAGATTTTGTTTTGTTTTCAGGGCAATGGGGAGAAGGAAGGGTGCAAGGGAGCAGGGAAATATGTGTTTAACCATCTAATTCAAATGATCACAAATACTTACTACCCCAACCTTGAAAACTCAGTGCAGGACAATAGCAAGTATGGAGACGTTAGGAGTGTCAGAGGTGACCTCTAAACAAACAATTTTTAATTTGTACTCTAGCAAAATTCATTGTATAAGCAAGTCTGTATTTAATTAGGTATTTTAGTGGATGCTTTCCCTGTGAGCAAAGCATGATATATGAATGTCTGTCTGCGGGTATCTGAAGCCACAGATGTCATCTTCGGGCTTTGTGAAATAACTGCTCTGTTGGTTCATTCTGTGAAAGGGAAAAATAATTTCTTCTGTCTTAATAACCAGCTTGACTCACTTAGGGATTTTGCTTTGATTTATAGGACAGGTTCATAGCACTTGATCTTCAGCAGGTGCATATGTCGTTTCCTAGAGTTTCTTGTGTGAGTGATATTGCTGCAATCAGAGCAATGAATGGGTGTCAGGTTGACTCCTCAGATAAATTGTTCTTACAGATCCAGTGCTGTCCTGTTTTGAAAATGATTGTCTCCTACTGTCTATACAGTAAGTGAATCTGGTTATGTCAAGGGTGGGAGGAAAACAAATCGCTAGGTATTAGTACTAACTCCTGATAGAACTGAATGAAGGCACACATCTGGGCATATTTAAATGAGTTATTGACTGATCTTTTCTTTCTGTGTCCTGCGAACTTCAGCAGGGATTTCCTTTCTATGTAGTACTGTGTTGTCAGGCTTGACTAAATTTTTATCAGCAGGTAAAGATGGAAGCCATACATTGTTAATTAAGCATTGAACCTCAATTAATAATGTTTAATCAATTTGTTGTGCTTGGAGAAGAGCCAATCCACTTCTTACACATGTGCATATGCATGCATGCTTGCACACATGTGCGCATGTGTGCACATGCACACACAAACACTCTTACAAGCTACCTGAAACTTACTTTCTGTTAACAGCTGTTGTGCATTCAGAGCCATCACTGATTAATGCAATATCTTTATCATTACATCTAAATGGTTGCAGTAATGTGGAAAAAGAAGCAACCCCTGTTATATCTCTAAATTTTGGTGATGTTAGCAAGTTAGCAAGCAGTGTTAGCAAGATACGTGAATTCTGGATGATAGTTATTAAACTTCAGTTATTACTCTTTCTTAAAAATGAAGTGAGAACAAGGTATAAGGGAACATGTTGCCTGAGTTACGTCATCGGTCTTGATGATACAAGAAAGACTGAAGGGTTTCTCTGTTGCCAAAAAAAAAGAAAGTGTTAATTAAGAAAAACAAATCTAATGAGAACCCAGCAATTCCAAGTTATGTATCAAAATGAAAAGAAAAGCAGTACAAGAGACCTATCAATTAATGTAGCTGGTAATAGTATGCAAGCTGGTAGATAATATCCAGAAGGAAAAATGTTACAAACTGGGAAGGCAGTATTAGCACTCAACTGTTTAAATAAGAATGGTCCACTGCCAATGTATCGTTTAATTATCCACTTCATGGGATATTTATGTATCTTCAATTCCAGTGCAGACGTGAAATCTAGAAACCAGTCAAGTGAACTACACAAGAGGTGTTCAGCTTGGCCTTGCACAGGACAGTAATTCATGTCCTAAGTGGCCAAACCTGTACAGTGGAATGGGTCTTCCACATCTGAGTTAACGGGAAGCTAGAGTATCCCAATAGAGGGAGAATCCTGGTAATGTGAGTGCTTGAGAGAACAATGCAAATGCAGCAATTGCAGATGCAATTTGGGTGTGCAGGGGCTTAGCTTCTCCAGCGTGTTGCCAGCCTGGCAAGAACTATGAAAGGTTCTGCAGAGTCACTAGTTTATTGTTCCAACAGAAAAAAAAAAAAAGAAAAAGATAATTTTTTTTTGAATAGGATGTGATAAAATGTAAAACTTGTCTTTAAATTGTGACTGAAAATGTTTGCTCTGCTTTAATCTTAAAAATGAAGCCAATATAGCTGCTGTGGTAGCCTACTGTTGAACAGCTGGAGAATATGTAGAACAGGCCACTTCTTTGATACTTAGGGGAACAACTTATAAAGCTTGGAAGCAGCTCAAAGATTAGCACAAAATAGGCAATAAGGGTACTTGCTTGTGTTCTAAGCAGTATTTGGATAGTAGGGGATGGATTCAGATTATTATCACCATGAATTAGTGTTCCCAATATAGGGACAGAAGTTTCAGGCTCTTGTGCGTAGTTTAATTATAATACTGTTACAGAATCTTTAACTGTTGATGAGTATGTCCATGTCTGTTCTGCTTCCCCTAAATCCTGCAGTGCCCTGTGTATAGAACAGGGTCAGTCTGCAGCTAGTGAAGCTACAGATCACAGACCTACTTTGCTCGTATGTGTCCAGAGATCTTGATAATTAATCTCTCTATGTATACATATAATAATGTGTCACTGAGTAGACAGTATTCTTCAGTCCGTTGCACTCTTTCTTACTCCCACGAAACCCCTTTTCTGAATCACAGTTTGACTCTTGCCTATAGGCTGCTAAATGCGATGTATAGGACAAACATACTTATTGCTCTAAATCAATAGAGCATACTTGATATCTCCCTCACCAAAATATAAAGATATGGAAGTACTTACCAGAAGGTTTAGCAATGCTTAAATTAGCTTACTTATTAAAACATAGGAGGTACTTAGGAACGAGACCTTCATTCTGGATTGGAATGATAACTACTTTTCTCTGTTCTGTAAAATCTTTTTTTGTTTGTTTGTTTGTTTGAATGAGGATTTTCTTTGAAAAGGAAATACACATTAGGAACTATATGTAGCCTGGAGCAAAATTTCACAAGAGGAAAAATAATGCAAGTGCAAAAAAGTCTCTAAATAAAAATATTGTCCTTCATAGTATTGCTTTGCTTAATCTCTTATTTTTATTTTATTATTTATTTTTGGTACTTTTGGCAGTGAGTCAGCTTGTTCTGTGCACTGTTTTTATAGAGATGATGACCCTGAAAAAGAGTATTGGCTAGCAAAACACCCTTATATTCAGTGGTATTAATTAATTAATTAATTAATTCAGTGGTGAAATTTCAAAGAGAAGAAAATACTTAGTGTAATATTTGTAATGTGAATTCTGTTATGAGTGGAGAATAAATGGATAGCAGAAACACCCTAAAGGATGAGGAGGTATCACACTCTCTTAAATATGAGTCATAAGTATTTAAAACACTTGTTACTGGGAGTCAGCGTCACATCATCACATCCTGTACTGAACATGAAGATATGTAGGTCTGAATTAAACTCCTGTGAGAGGTAACTCGAAGTGCAGTACTGTTGTAGGCAAGATACTGTAAGGATAAAAGAGGAGGAAGGCTGGAGGAAGGTTTCATGCTCTTAATTCCGAATTACCAAGACTGAGTTTTCCTGTTACAAAATCCTCATGTATGTGGATGTGTGTTGATTTT
This sequence comes from Apteryx mantelli, assembly GCF_036417845.1. Lineage (NCBI taxonomy): Eukaryota > Metazoa > Chordata > Aves > Apterygiformes > Apterygidae > Apteryx > Apteryx mantelli. The sequence goes on along the minus strand of NC_089982.1, from coordinate 42,641,605 downwards.
TTGATAGTACATTAATCCTCATATTAGATCTATGTATCCTTTTATTGCAATGCTTTTGAAATTACTAACAGGGACACTTCAGCAGGCTAATGCTTTTACCTATCCAACTAACTAGGACAGACTTGGTATTAGCATAACGAAAGTGACTCACTTCTGTTCAGAACAGAGCTTGCATTGCAGCACATGGCAAATATTTCCTTAAAGCCACATATTCTCTAGTCCCTCAGTTTGGCAGTGCTTTATTTTACAACAGATCAAAGTTTTTGCATTTTGGCCCTTAGGCTCTCAGCAGAAGTTTGCAGAAAGAGGAAAAACAAATGTCTGGTTTATACAAAGTTAATAAAACCAGATACTATTAATGGCCCAGTGTATCAGTATTCCATGCATCAACATAAGCAGTTTTACTTTCTTTTAAGATGATGGAAAGGGAAGGGGAGAGTTAGTGTGAGGATAAAATGGAAGAAGTGAATATGAGATATAAAATATAAAAAGGCTAACTCATGAAAAAGATGATAAATTAATACTTTGCATTTATTCTGTTATAGTGATCTAGAAACCAGTAGCAGAGCAGGGAATTAATCACTAGACTACCTTTTCTTCTATTTTTTTCTGCATCTTTAAAATTGGGATGATATCTTTCTATTCTAAGGAGTATGGTGAAGAAACCCATCAATCATTCACATGCACAGTGCTATGGTAGTGGTCACATAAGTGAAGAGGTCACCTGCGTGCATAATTTGTCAAAGTAAAACTATCTCATTAATGATGCATATTCAAGGTCAAGGTGAGAAACAAGAGTTATGCCTTAATATTTTCATCCAGGTTTTTGGACATTGGCTTTGAGCTTTGTCAGTTCAGGCAACAGGAAGTAAGCTTTACTGTTGCTGAATGCATAGTAAGATACATGACATGAAGTGGGTTTTAGTTTGGTTGAGTTGCTTACTCAGAGGAGGGAGAAGAACAAGGAAAGCTACTTCTTTCCATCCTCTGCTGCATCTTTTTGTGATCTGAAATAGCTCTACCTTTCTATCTGTTACCTCTTCCTCTTTCTGAATACATATGAACTCAGGCTTTAAAGATCTAGCAGCAAGGCAAACACAAGGCTGGAGAAGCACTTCAGGAAAGCAGGAGTAAATGGCTGGCTTTTGGCTTTGTTTTTTCCTAATTCTAATGAAGGCCATCTGTCCGGTCTTAGAAACATATATATTTTTTTCAACATTGTTTCTCCATGGATGGGTTTTATTCAGATTCTAATGATGATTTAAACATGAACAAATGAATCACCTTTTATTTTATTTTGAAATGAAGAAAATCCTCAACGCAAAAGTAATTACAATGGAAATGAGACTTTATTTTTCTAAAGGCACAAATAGAAAAGTAAAGTAATGGAAATGAGGAAGCTGAAAGAGTCACGAAATTGTTGGAGACTCACTAAATTACAGAAGGACTTCTCTTTTTATCTGTTATCTCTGTGATTAACATGCTTGTCCAGCCTCAGTGTTAGACTTCAATTCCCTTTTCTGTCTTAAGGGATTAAAAGTTACATTTCCCACCTTCCTGGCCTAACTGGCAAGCTGTGATCAGCTCTGAGGAAACGCTAGCTTAGTCCTTCCTTTTCTGAGCTGTTCCACTGGAAAGAACAGTTGGTTACTGAGATAGCTATTTTCAACATATTGAGGCACTGTCAGCAGAAGAAATGGAAAGCACCTCATTCAAGAATACTCCAAAACTTTGTTTCTGGGATAACTGCTTCCACCCCCATGTGCTTCACAGCTGGCTTGAGTCAGTGTGATCACGTGTCTGCAGGAGGCTTTCCTTCCCTTTTCTGTCCCTCCCAGGCCCACGTGCCGGGTGCTCCTGCTGCTTTGGTCTGAGCACTACTGATTGGTGACAGCTGGAAAAGGGGAAGGAAGTGCAGTTTTCTAAAACTTCCAAGTTTGTCTGCAGCCAGGTGAGTGAACCGGTCTGAATCATCACATCAGCCATCCATTCACCAGTGATGATGCCAGGAGGCATGGGAACCTACCTGAAAGAAGCCACTGCTTTTGGCAGGGGCATCTCACACAGGCTTAAACTGGCAGTACAACTGAACCCACTTCATCAGCTTCTTGGGTAAAGGCTCAAACTATCTGATTGTTCAGTTGTGGGGTTCTTGGTCTTCTTAGGCATGTGGAATCAGGGTAGCTGTAGTTAAAGAGTTGCTAATATGCTGCAGGTATGACGGTATTTCACTTATCTAATTCACAGGAATCTAAAAATGGTTGCTAGAAAAAAACTGCAGCATCTCTAAATGAGTACTTCCACCCTTGTTATCTGATACAGTAGTAGCAGTTATAATGAGCCTTTTTCACTGACACACTGATGTTCTGCTCTGCTGAAGGACTCACTGTGAGGAAATCACCCTGCGATGCTAAAACGAGCACATCTTTTTATATTAACTTATCTGAATTAATTGTCTAGTGTGCATCTTTTTTTAGTTAAATATTACTATCCAAATGTCACTTTGTCCCTTTTTTTATGCTTGTAGCTGCCTCATTATTCACTTAATAGCAGTTGTCTATGTGGATTAGCTTTTTTTGTTGTTTTTGTCTTTTAAATTTTGTGTTCTATTTAATCAAATCACTGAAGTGTCTCACTGAAATGAAATAGTACTAGGTTAATGAGCTCAGTAGCCTTTACTAAACCTCGGTGACCAGTCCACTTACCCAGTGCAGTGAGAAAAACTCTGCCTGGGGCTTCAGGAATCCAAGGAAGGAGAAGTGTGGGGAGTTTGCTTATTTGTTTATTTGGGAGGAGAGTATTCATTCCTGCATATATGTTTTTACTGATCCAGTATTTGAAAAATTCTTTCACAGATAACAGGAAACAATTTAACACCTGAATACTTGCTTGGGAACTGAAAAAGCAATGTATTTTGATGCTGTACGTAGCCATACAAGTATGTTAAAATGGTGAAGCAGAACAGCAATAATTGAGGCTGATGCAGCTCCATTTTCAAGTTTATTTTCAGAGTATAAAAATTGTGGTTACAAACCTGATCAGGCGAAATCTCTGGGTTATAAATTGTGAGCATGAGTGAAAGTGTAGCTGCATATAGCTGAGCATTCAAAGAAGAATGTCTGATCTGTCAGTCTGGCATTGTTATAAAAACAAACATGAGTATACCTGTATGTCCTCTTGTTTCTCTGCCCTTAAGACTATAGAGGCATAATTTACATCCATGTGCAATGGTTTATTTTCATGATGAATTCTTTAAGAATATATGGAACTAGTGGATGTGTATCTTGGAAGCTTGTCTAAGGTGAATTTTATATTTTAGCTTTCCCATCAGAAGCCTCTGAAACCAGCACCTGAGCACGCTGCCAGGCTTGCTAAGCTGTCTAAGCCATTCAGCCTTACAGATGTATTTTCAAATATGACATGGGAAGAATTGTACAACCTGGAGCCTAGACAAAGGAGTTGCATTTCCCCCCCTGTTCTTGCTGAACTCATAGCTGCGAGGTGCTTGTATAGCTCTCTGAGGGGGAAGGGGGAATCCAGACTAGTCCTTTTTATTTATTTATTTGTATATATATATATATTTATTTATTGCAAAGAGCAATAAACCCGCAGCGAGAGAAACACCCCGCCTTGCTCTGCGCGCCCGGGGCTTTCGCGCGCAGCTCCCGCACTGCCAGCAGACCGCGTTTGGGAGCCGTCGTGCGGCGGAGCGCCATGGGGATGGGGATGGGGATCCCGCACTGCCAGCAGACCGCGTTTGGGAGCCGTCGTGCGGCGGAGCGCCATGGGGACGGGGATGGGGATCCCGCACTGCCAGCAGACCGCGTTTGGGAGCCGTCGTGCGGCGGAGCGCCATGGGGATGGGGATCCCGCACTGCCAGCAGACCGCGTTTGGGAGCCGTCGTGCGGCGGAGCGCGATGGGGATGGGGATCCCGCACTGCCAGCAGACCGCGTTTGGGAGCCGTCGTGCGGCGGAGCGCGATGGGGATGGGGATCCCGCACTGCCAGCAGACCGCGTTTGGGAGCCGTCGTGCGGCGGAGCGCCATGGGGACGGGGATGGGGATCCCGCACTGCCAGCAGACCGCGTTTGGGAGCCGTCGTGCGGCGGAGCGCCATGGGGATGGGGATGGGGATCCCGCACTGCCAGCAGACCGCGTTTGGGAGCCGTCGTGCGGCGGAGCGCCATGGGGATGGGGATGGGGATCCCGCACTGCCAGCAGACCGCGTTTGGGAGCCGTCGTGCGGCGGAGCGCCATGGGGATGGGGATCCCGCACTGCCAGCAGACCGCGTTTGGGAGCCGTCGTGCGGCGGAGCGCGATGGGGATGGGGATCCCGCACTGCCAGCAGACCGCGTTTGGGAGCCGTCGTGCGGCGCAGCGCCATGGGGACGAGGACGGGGACTGGGGGCGGTGCCGGGGGTGGGGGGCGGCACCGCCCCCAGGTGCGCCGACGGGGGGCGGGATGACGTCGCGGGGCGGGGCGGGGGCGGGGGCGGGCGCTCCTCGGCCGGCGGCATGGGGCGGGCGGCGGAGCCCGCGAGGCGGCCGGGGCTGGGGCCGCGGTCGCCGCCCCCGCGCGCCGCTCCCTGAGGCGCCCGGGCCGCCGGGGCCGCCGCCGCCGGTGAGTGCGGGAGGGCGCGGGAGGGCGCGGGGCTGCCCGCGCGCGCAGCCGCGGGTGTCGGGCGTCGGGCCCGGCGGCGGTGCTCGTGCGCCGCGTGCAGGCGGGTAACGGGGGGCGCGGGGCGCGGCGCGGAAGGGCGGAGGCGCGGGGGGCGGCGCCGGGGCTGCCGCCGTGCCCGCCTCGGCGAAGCGCCGCATGCGCAGCCGCGCGGGTCCGCTCGCCTGCTGCCTCGTCGCCGTGTGTTGTGGGGGCTGCCGGGGAGCGCGGCCTCGGAAGCCTCCTCTCCTCCCCCCCTTCCTCTCTGCTCCCGGCAAGCCGTGGCCGGGAGTGAAGTGAAAGCGGGGAAGCACAACGGCTCTAGGGAATTGCGATCTGAATTGCCTGCGCTGCCTGAACGGAAAGGTGATGAATTGCCTTGTGTTCCTCCTCTGCTTGAAATGCTGTGAAGATCGGGTGTCTCATCTGTGTGTGGAGACCTGAGGATCTCATAATTATTTAGTGTGTTTTCTTAAATCTCCGTGATAATTACGTGAATTAAAGTAAATACACAAACTGGTGTACTGCCTGAGAGAATGAGTTTATCCTGCAGAGCATTTCCTTTTAGTACTGAACAGCTAGCGTGGATAATGCCACGGTACTTCGTTAAAAAGTTGGAAACTAATTAGCTGTTTCATGCAGCTAGAGCTCCAGATTTTAATTAGAGTTCCTGTCTTCAAGTTTAAACTGTTTAAAGCTATGCAAAAACTATTGGTTTTTGGTTATTTTCAGTGGCTTTTTTTGGTGTGTGTGTGTGTGTGTTTGTGTGTTTTGCTCTTTGAAGAAGAGAAAACTCTTGAAACTCTTCTGTGTGGGGTTCTTTTCCAGTCTCTTAGGTGTGGGGGCTACAAATATGTATGCTATGTGCATGTGTATAAGAAAGAGAAAGGGAACTAATTAATGGTGGTGAAACTTAGAGTTTTGCTCTTCACAGGGCATTGGGTTCAATTGGAAAACCATAATTTGAAGAAAGCAGGGATGTACTAACGACGGTAGCAGTGGATTTTCTGTGAGCATTCCAGTCCATTTCCTGATATGCAAACCACATATATGTTTGGAGATATGGTGATGATGCTTCCTAATGATACTAAAAACTGTGCTAATGTCTAATATGCCTGACTAAAAGACTCATCCAGATTTAAAGTTGTCATGATTAAATATTACCATCATTACTTTCCCCATTCATCTCATGTGCATACCTCAGTTTTTATTCTGCTGAAGAATTGTCACTTGCTTTAGACCTTAAAAAGAAAATTTAGTGTATCACTCATTCATGGGCACCCTGCTATGTTTTTAACAACTTTCTTACCCTTTCTAGTTGCTTGAGAGACTTGAAAATGGATAATTCCCTAGGGAGTTGTTATGCTGATTAGACTCGCATAGTTGGTTTATACTTTATATTTCACAGCACTCTTGACAAACTTCACGGAAAGAGTTTAATGTTTTTCTTGCATTAATATCTCTTGTGACAGTATTTAGCTATGGGTGCTTTAAAAGATTAAAAAGTAGTTTTCTGGAAAAAGCATGATAAATGAATGATGCCTTTTTAAGCTGTATGGATGGTTCAGGCCAGTAGTACTTGAAACTGGGACTGACAACTGAGTTTAGCTCTGGAAACTCGTTCCATTTCAGTGTAACCCAGTCAGAGTTGTGGTAATCTTCAGGTTGTGACAGAAGGTTCTCTCAACTGTTCAAATATTTGATTAGTGGGTTTTTTTTGTTGTGTTTTTTTTTTTTAATAGTGACCAAATTCTGTGCAAAAGAAACTTCTGTGCAAAACCTGGAGTGTTAATTTCATAGCACTAGATACTTGTATTCAAGGTACTTAAATCCTCTTCAGTTTCAGGTGTGCTGCCTATGAAACCTGTATAACTAAATTTCAAAGTAAATGTGATTAGTTTTTACCAGCTATGATTATTCCTAATGTTTGTCAAATACAGCTTATATCAACTCATAGTGTGTTGCTATAGATAATGGGATAAACTGTCATCTTGGTTTTTATATTTGATGTGGGATTTGTATATATAACTGCTGCCATTCACACTGTTTTTAATATCCTCAGAATAACTGTCTTGCTTTAGACAATTGGCCTTTCTCTTGTGGAAGAAGCAAATTCATGTACTAGAAATGCCTACATGTAAAAATTAAAGCGTTTATTAGATTTTAGAAGATTTTATTAGCTTATCACTCCTGAGGGACCTTACATATGTTCTAGGAACAAAATTCACTGACTGTGCACTACTACACTTCCAGTATGAAGAACATGGGGTTTGCGTGTAGCGTGTGAAGTCTTACTGGATCGGTCAAACTAGGAGTTGATATGACCTATGCTGATAATCTTTTCCTAAGCCATGGGCATCCCATTGTAATCTTGGTTCTTTCCTCCTTTTTTCAGTTATGCTAGCTTCTACTGCTGTCACCATGCCTGTTGCCATCAGATGTGTGTTTTATGTTTCTGTTGCCTTCTTGCATTGCTATTTTATCTTTTTTAGGCTTTCAACTTAAATCTCATTTAGCTTCTCTGTATATGTTATCCATTCCTTAGTCCAGTAGGTTCACCATCATATAGCATATATGGCAATGAAACTATATGAATTAACTTTAAGAAAAAATCGTTAAGGAGAAACATTTTGTTATGTGAAATTAAATCCAAAATAGCCTCATAGTCTACTAATGGTGCAAATTCAAATAATGACTTAATAAGAACTTAGCCTGTTATTTGATGAGAATAAGCTCATTAATTATCAAGATTAATGAGGTGCATTCCTTTAAGGTGAATGGAGTGATCACAGCACAAGAAAAGGACAGATGCCCTTTTCACCTGGACAGTATTTGTCCACATCATTAATGGACTATTAGTTGAACAGTGGATTTTTTTTCTAGGCAGATATATTGCATTATAGCAGTTTTGTCAGGTTCTGTGTGAAAGAGGAATGAACACCTCTTAAGCACTAGACTATAAAACAATCAAAAATCCTTATTTTACCATTTCATATTGCTTTATCTAGGATAAATATCTAGGGTATTTACATGCTTCATGTAGTTTGTTCTGCAGAATGGTTTTCTACGCAAAGGAATTAAAGGTGCTTTGAACAACTTGTACTGTAACAGTGATATTCTGTTAATCGTAGGATGGAGTATATTTTTGTCTTGTGTTGTGCAAGACTGACAGTTTTGGCAATGTTGAGTTATGGAAGGATATAAAGCTGATTTCAGACTGGATGGTGTTCATACTGAATAACAAAGTTTCTGATCTTACATGATAACTGTATTTGTAGCACTCTTGTAATCTAAAGACATTAGTGTTTTTATGCAAGCAGGATAGTGTTCAAGGCATGCAAAACTTTTTTTGGTAGCTTGAATATAGGAAGAGCTCCAACATGCCCGAATTTTCTCCTGTTAACTTTGATTATCTGCTGCCAAATTTCTTCATGGGAATATATTCCAGAATTGACTCATCTGTTTCTGTTCGTCTCTCTAATCTGGGAACATGCCTGCTCTAGGATGTTGCTGTGAAGTTAAGCACTGCGTGAAATCTTAGCTCATTAGCTACCTCCCTGTACTGCCTTCTTGGGTGAACTTTCAGAGTGCTTTGTAGTGAGGTAGCTTGCTGTATTGTATGCTCTGTGTCTACGTCTACTCAGGCAACTTGGAGCTGGTTAGAATCAGTGGGTCTTTTTGAATCTATTTGTACCTTCAAATTGACTTTTAGAGAGACAATGTTAGAAGCTAAACATGATTTCTGCAAAAGGGATGTGTAATATTTGATTGTGTTAACATACTGGACTGTACAGAATACAGTGGAAAATTTTGGATACGAAGTACTTCTGAACATTAAGCTGCTTAAGTACTTTTAATCTGTTCAGCAGCTTGGTTTTAGAGTCTAAAAACTAGAAGCTTGTTTTATATGTGATTTAGAGTAATACCATTTTTTGTCTTTTTATCTCAGTTCCAAAATCAGGTTCTTTGGCAGTGACAACTACTGTCTCATTTAGATTTCCTATGAGGTTTTCCATTATCCTCAAAGTTTTTTTTTTTTTCTTTTCTTATGTCTATAAAAGCATTGCAGTTAACTGCTCCCTTGTGTTGTGTTGTACTTCTTGCTTTATGTCACTTTACACAGGTATAGAGTGGATAAGCTGAGGAAAGAAAGTGACAGTATCCACCTAATCACCCTAACATCGCATGGTCGGGACTTCTAATGAGAATGTGCAGGGGACAGCTTGTGTACATGGCACTCCTTTGGTTATGGTGGGTCCTTGTGCAGAAGTATACTTGGGGTTGATAGTGTATTAATCCCTCTTCTCCAGTTTCTGTCCTTCAGCTTATTAAAGAAGGGGAGAAAAGTTTCTAAATAAAGCATAGTGGAGAGATGGCAAGCCGTCTTCAGTCTTGGAAGCAACATCCTTGGTCTCCATAGGGTGTAATTAACTTTGTGGCGGCTTGCTGGTGACTGCATGTCTCATGGAGGGCAGTTTAATTTTGTTTCTTCTTTTGTTTCTTTTTAATGTATTCTTTTCTGAAGTTTTTTTTCCAGGTGGAAATTTGAAGTACTTCTGGAATACTTCTACAGTTTTATTTTATGAAATGGGAACAGTTTTGTTTTGTTTCCACAAAGGTACATGCAGGAAAAGGATGTTTTTGATTTCTTCTCCTAGTGATGTACTTATAGCCCTTCTGAAGTGCTTCTCAGACTTTCTAATTAATAAAATCATTGATAAAGTTTTGTTAAGCATCTTTCAGATATGTCCCTTTTCGTTATGACTGAGCATTTCTTAGACTATATTTTGGTCAGAAGCTTAAGTCAGCAATTCCACTAAAAGAAGCAGTGCTTTCTTTTCTCTCCTCTGGGTGCTCTTTCCTATTTGTGCTGGCATGAGTATTTTGTGCAGTGAACTAGATGAGGGAAAAGGTAACAGTTAAAACTAATACGTTGGTTTTTTTTTGGGGGGGGGAAGTGTGTAGGAAAGAAAAGAGACGTCAAAATAGTGAGAGTAAATATGTATCAGTTTCTTGGTATTTGGGAAGGAGCTGTCCAAGGGAAGTCATGAGTACCTGAGGCAGGCAGGTTGTTCTGCTGACTTAGTGCTCGTGGAACTGCACCTCTGAGTGTGTCCGTATCGCAGTAGACATGCATAGGCAAGCCGCTTCAGATACTCAGGCCATCATAGCTGTGAACTGAGGAGCTGCATGCCACTGTAGCAGTAACTGGCCAGCTAATTCAAATTGCATCTTGAGTGTGATCTTGATAGCCTAAGAGAGACTAAATAAGCAATTAAATGTACAGAATTTCTTCATACATGATATACTACTAGTTTGACTTTTCATAGAGGTCAGTCTTGTGAGAAGATGTTATAGAAGAGAAGGGACTTCTTTAGCCTGGAAGAAAGGTTCAAAGAGGGAAAATTGATTAATAAATTGATTAAACTGTAAAGCTGATGTAATATGAGACAGGATAAATAGATGCCTGGCCAAAATATTGGCATGGTGCCTGGTAAAAAATATTGGCATGAGATCAAGTAGTAACAAAGTAAGGACTAGAATAAGATTTCTATCCAACAGAGAAGTGAACTTCTAGAACAGTTTTCTGATGGGACAAGGGTACGTGTGTGTTACATAGAGTTTTAAGGTGGAGCCTGAGTCTTCTGTGCAAGACATTGTATGACTTCATAACCATGGTAAAAGGAGACTGGGGAAATAATCTTGGTTCAAGTACGGACTTAATCCTGATGCACTATTGGAAATCGTCAGCTAGAACATTTTTGCGTAGCAGAAGACTGAGGTGAACTCTAGCTCTTGGGTTTCTTGGGTTGCCTGAGCACAGAGGCAGCTGCAGTGAGCTGTCTACTGCTCTGTTGTTCAAGGACCTTGATGCTATCAACTGGAATAAGAAAAATCTTGCTCAGGACTAGGCTGTGGGGTGAAAGTTAGCAGAGAGTGAAGCAGAACTGAATCTAATCATCCTTTCCTCATCTGGGGCCCCGTTAGAAGAGGGAGGATTATGGTTCCCAAGGGAAAACCTGTTGTGCTTCAGCAATTCCAATATGTGAAACTTGCATCAGGCTGTGTGACCAGATGTCTGTCTTTAACGCATAATCCATGACCACAGATGTATTCCCAGCCTGTGGTGGAGAATATGCTACTTCACCTCTTCTCCTGTTCAGGCTCAAAGGATTTGTGCTGCCTCTTTGGAGGGAAACCGGAGCATGGTTTCTCCTGAGTGCCAGCCCCTTTTAAAAGCTGTGTGCTGTCATGCTGCAGTGGTGCGGGCTCTTTCATTTAAAGTCCTTCTGCCAAGTGCAGCCAAGCACAGGTTATCTGATTTGACTAAGTTGTTCTTATGGGGGTGATGATGATTTCAGTGAAGTGTAGAAAATTCCTCTATGTAATAATAGTATCAAATTGTCTTTCTCATTGCTGGTTCTACATATGGCTAAACAGTCATTAAAGATTCAGCTGGTGGATATGAGTTTTCATGGAGACAGATGCTTTTCTATAAATCTGATAAATATTTTCAGTCCTGTAGAGTTCTGTTTAAACTGCAGCTTTCTTGTCTGTATAGCATCCTTTTTTTACTTAAGAGTAAAATCAGTATCTGAATTTAGTGGAAGTCCTAACAGAAGATATTTGGTATTGCATGGAAGATGGCACACCTGAAAAAAGCCAGACTAATTCTAGTTCCAAATGCTGCTCGGAAATACTGGTCTTCACACCCAGTTGGTTATGGTGTTCTGTGTAGCTGAAAGAAAAAGAATGACTGTCTGTTTGAGGGGCAATGCTTCAACAAAGATAAAAGCTCTTTGATTAAACTCTTGCTGCTGTAAATAACTTAGTTCAGCTTTCCAGATGTATGTAGCTATGCTAAAGCTGGTAAGGTGTGCAACCTAAACTAGAATGCGGCCTGAGAATTCAAATTATAACAGAAAAGTATGTTTGTGGAAAATGGTCCATCTTCTCAAGTCGCACACTGAGGTGGAGGGGAAAAGAAATAGTTAAACTTGAAGTATTTTCTTGGTGGGTTTGTCACTTGAACGGTCTCTCACACTTTGAGAAACTCTTTTCTGAATTTTTGTCTCTTTTGAATGCTTTTGTAGTAATTATCTGCTGGTTTTATTCTGTTCTCCTATCAAAAATGTAATACAAACCCTGTTAAGTCAGTGAGTGTTTGAAAATAGCCATGTTTTATTTAAGTAAGGAGAAGAGTGCCTCAATTGCATGTGTTTCTCTTTGGAAAAGAGTGAAAGGTGATGTTAGAAAGAATGGATTTGGGCAAGCAGGAAAAAAGCAGAAGAGAAATGTTAGAATGTATAAGGGGCAGTTTTTATCCCAGCTGAAAGGGTGGGTGAATTTAAAGGAAAAAATGATGCATTCATCTTCCTCTTCATAAAATTCTTTGTAAGATTATAGAAAATGGAGACAGGCCTAAGGAAAGTAAAGAAAAATGAACCAGCAAAATCTGAGGTGGCAGTAGGGTAGAAGAAAAAGGGGGGGAGGAAATATCTGTGATAAGGAATAAACTGGTATGAAGTGAGTGAAATGATCTGAGTGGAAAAACAGTGCAAAAGGAACAGAATGAAGACATGAAATGAACAATGATGATGACCGTATGTGGAAAGGGAGAACAAAATCTTACTTTTAGTAGTACAGTGTTTGACTTTTTGAAAGCCTTTTCTTCACTTGTATACAACCATCTTCATGTTCATTTTCTATAGATATTTTAAAGAGCAAACTTGTGATGAAAATATTTTGTTAAATAATATAGAGGAATGACATTTTGAATTGCTTTAGGGCAAATGCTTGCTGCCACTTTCTCTTTTGGATTTGTGCCATGGAATACAAATCGGTTATAGGATCTGTTGAGTCTAATCAAGTTAGATTTTTGTTTTAAAACCTTGGAAGGGATTATTTTTCAATTAAAAGCTTAGTCAGTAGCAATAACCTGCAGTATGTCTTAAGACACTACTTGACCATCTGTGAGGAATCGAGTTGCTGCTAATAATTAAGGAACAAAAACTGAGGGGATACTTGTGATTACCTTTGGCAATGTTGTAACTAATGGAATGGAGTTCAAATTTTTCCCTAGAATCACTATCAGCGTTTCTTTATGCATCTTTACGAACTTTGGCTACAGCTTTTAAAAGCTGTAGCCATTATAATTACTTTTTTAAAGTTGTATTTAAACACATGCATATTCTGCAAGGTTGTCATTAAGATGCACTTGAACTCTGAAAGAGAAAGATGTTTGTCGTCATAAAAAGATTTTTCAGTGTCTATAAGACAGTGAGAAGAGAGTCTGATGGTGTAGGTGAAGTGCTTCTGTTGGTATGCTGGTTCCTGTGCACGTGGTGTAGTTCTGGACAGGAAGCTGCTTTTGAAAACTGGATGTTCTTATCTGAAGTGTTTTGTTGTATTGAAAATTAGAGAATAATGAAAAAGAGCAAAATGAGTCTGAGGAGAAATATGATATTGTAAAGAGCTGGGAATAAATAAAGCCTTAATTAAAAGGAAAGAACAAATAAAAGTGAGACCTTAAGTAAGCTCTTAATTTCAGAAGGACAATTTTTTACGCATCAGATTGAACTGATTACTGAAGCCAGGTGGACCAAAGGGCTGGGAAATCCTTACTTTACATACAGTTTTCTTATTTGACTTAATGAATACATCTCATAAACATAGGACCTGCACAGAGAAACTATCAAGCTGACTGAGACCCTGCAGATTGGAGTGATCAGCACAAAGTTCATTGCATATGTTTCCAAGAAATGGACAAAGTCATGAAAAAGTCATATGGCCATGCAGTGGGGATGGAGTAGATAGTAAAGGTTTAGGTATATCCGTGATGACTGTCAACTACAGACGAAGGCATAGAAGTATGGAAATGGAAATCAAGGTGGAAGTTGAATGCAGGTCCAGTAGAAAGCAGAGCAGATAGCAAATTGGAAGTGAAGAGATCAGTGTACATATTTAAGAAAGGGGAAGAAGTTAATGCAGGATTAGGTGTTTGACCTCAGTGTTATTCAGGTTTTTAGAATGCTTTTGAAGTAAAGGATAGTTCTAGACATAATGGTAAAAGGAAATTAGACAAAAGGTACTGCGGGTTTATCAAAGAAGTTGTGCTGGACTAAGGAACTGTGATAGAGCAAAGGTCCATTTGCCTCAGCTGTACTTATATAGCTGTTTATGTAGGTAAACTGTAAATAAAATCAACTGAGATTTTAAAAATATATACTCCCAACTTTTTTTTGACATGTGTCATGTCATTGGCTGGGAAACTTGACTTCTTTAGTCCAATAAAATGAAACTTGAGAGGAGGTATGTTTATTGTATAAATATGTGGAGCTAAACACAAGGAAAGAATTACTTAGAATAAGATAGTGCTGATGTGAGAGCAAATGAGCATAAACTGGCTGTGAATAAATTTAGTCTAGAAATTAGAAGAGAGTTTCTAGTCAATGGAACAATCTGGTTTAAAAACATCCTTCCAGTTGAAGTAGTGCATATCAAACCATATCTTACAGCACTAAGAGTCCAAGAAATTTATGAAAAATGTTTCATAAAGATAAGCTTGTCAGAGCAAGGAACTAAATTCATTGAACCAAAAGAACTCCTTTTGGTAGTATCTTCTTAAAATAAAATTCACAAAGTGAATGCAGTAATATCAAGAAAGTGTAATAGCAGTATATGGCTCTAAGCTAACTGTGTTCAAGAGCATATGCAGCGCTTTGTTTCCATATTGATGCAGAGATAAGTTTTGCTAACAGAACCAACCAAATACCTGAAGTTAAGTTCCCCCACCTCACATGACAATAGTTCGGAGTTAAACAGAATTTTCCATAGGAAGGCAATTGAAACTTCAACATGTGGAAATTTGAAATTGAGAGAAAAATTCTAGAAAGAAGTTTTACTGCGTAGAAGTAGATAGTTGAAATGCCGTGAAGGAACTGATGTAATAAGTAATAAATTTCCTTTTACTCTAATAATCTCCTTAAAGTTAAGTTTCCCTGGTATAAGGCACTGGTCATTGTTGCTTATGCTTTTTGCTAAGCTTTAAACGTCTTGTGCGATGTATCAGTCAGCTGAGCAGAAATTTGTGGGGAGCAGAAAGATTGTGGGGGGGACATGCACTGATGCTTTATGACAGGACCTTGAAATAAAATGGATATATATATTTTTTTGTGTGTGTGAGGAATGTTTCTCCCCTTCCTAAGAAGATTTATCTGCTTGTGGAAAATAAGAAACCTTGAAAAAATCTTCTCTTGTGTTGTGGGCACTCACACTGAAACATCCCTAAGCCTCCCTAGTTAATATCTTCCTAAAAGTGAGTGACTGGGTGAAAGCTGGACTTTCTCTGGAATCACAAATGTGAGTCATTTGTGCTGCGGAGATGAGAGTGCAAGCGGTCCTAGTGACATGGGCTGTCTCGTGCCCAAGGACTCTGAAAGAGAAAGGCCTTCAGAGGAAGGAGCCTGAGAAGTGAAAGCTGGGAAGAGAATGAACTGTGTGAGAGATGAGCACTTGCAGTTTGAGGAGTCTAGCTGTAGCAGGGGGAAATGATATCCAGAGTCTAGGCTAAACAAACCAAATGAAGACAAGAATTGATCTCTCTGGACACGATCCAGATGAGGATACTGAAGAGAAGAAGTAACAGCTTGTTAAGGCAGGGGCTGGCTCCACACTGCCTTTGCAGTTTGGGAGGATGAAGAAGGGCAGGTAGGTGGATACGCCCAGCTGCAGGAGTACAATAGGAAATGCAAGTTTGATGTCAGTGTAGACAAAAAGTCCCATTGATTCCAATTCTTGATCACATAGGTGATAACACCTTGGTACTGTTACCTGCTTCTGAAATTACAGCAGACTCCAGTCGATCTGCAGGTTTCTTTGATGCATGTCAGTAGATATCACAACCGTGTGATTCCACACATTTTTCCCCCCTGTGTTTCCATAGAACTGTCACACAAAGTTCTGATGTTCTGGGAAGAAATCAGAACTATGGGCTGACGGACCCTTAGCAGTATAACTCTAGCCTTACTTTATTGTCTGTGGTAAATGAGGCAGGGGCTACTGGAGGAGGGATGTTCACAGCCAGGCAGCTAAATGGTACCCTGGCTTATAGCCTTGTCTACCCACATGGGTCCCATTTGATGCTGGGCAGTCTTTGCGGGAGGTTTAGCTGTGTATTTCTCTCCTTTTCTGGATGCCAAACTTGAAAGTTGGGATGTAATCTACAGAAGAATTAGATGCTTGCATCTGAAGTTGAAGGAACTCTAGTGCTTGTCTACTGCAGAGACTGTACTGTCTCTGCTTATTAGCATGTGGGGGTCTTTTTGAGCCAGGTAACATGTCTTCATATTTAGTAACCTTCAGTATTATTCAGGAAGCATAATAAAATTAGAATAAATGCCTGCTGTTGTTAGCAGTCTGATGAAGGAGAATTCTGCTCTCACTTTTAGTTATTTAACCTCAGACTTAGCTTCTCACTTAGATACTAACATGGATTAGTGTGAAGCTTACTCCATTTCCCTGTTCATCTTTGCTCCTTAGTGCTGTGGCCAATGTAGGGCCTTTGCAGCTCTATGAATTTCACTTTTGTTGTCTTGAAATAGTTGTTACAAGGTTGGAAAGTTCTGTATGCGTTAATACTGTATTGGGTTTGCACAGGAAGAACGTACATGCTTTACTGGAATCTGAAAACAAAATAATCTGTCATTTTTCAGATGTCTTATTCAACTAAAGCTGAAATGGAAAATAAGATTTGAAGCCTAATTTTGGATCTTTAAATTATGACTTTATGCATCACCATCTCTACAGTAATTCTTCCGAAGTGTAGAAAACTTTGTTACTGCAAGGCCAATAAATTATACTTTTTTGCGCTAACCAGCTAATAAGAGTTGTGACAGGCAATTTTGCCTTTTGGGTTAATAATAAGAGTTTTTTGATTTCACCAGAGAACAAATAAATATACAGCAGGCATCCAAGACCAAGATAATTACACTTTCCTGAGAAAAAGGTTTCCTTCCTCAATGTTGTAAACAAAAGAAAAATAGTGATGATAATGCTGTTTATGGTATAATGAATAGCCTATGTGTTACTTACATTGTGGAGAAAACAGTTTAAATTGCTTGTGAAAGGGCGCAATGATAGGAAATAAAACAGGTAGTGACTTGCAGAATTGAGAGAGAAACCTGCTAACTTCTGTCAGTTTTTAACTGACTGGAAGAGCAACAGCTATCCTGAATGAATCCCTCAGTTTTACAGAAACGTAAATTAAGCAGCTGCTAACATCGGAACAGCTAAAAACTGCTCATAGTTAAGGTTCTCTTTTTATCTTTATCGCTTTGCAGCATAGGTTAATGTAACATTTTGTGATGACAAAATCTGATATAGGAATGAATTCATCCATGGTAAGGTGGTGTGGAAGAGCATGTCCTGTACTCTTTATTTGCAATGTAGGTGTTTCTTAAAAAAACAAACAAACAAAAAAAAAAACCCTATATATTTTTTTAAATAACTGAAGAAGATTACAAGAAAGAGAACAAAACTCCAAGGTGATGTGTGCCTATTTGACTAGCCTATAAACTTATGAGATTAAGAAGGATGTATTTTCCCAAAACAGGCACATTTAACTCAGAATTCACAATCTTTTTTTATCTTTGATATCAAAAATAGTGTTTTTTCCAGTCTTCGTTCATCTTTTTATTTTCCTTGGTAAAATAATTGATGTAGCCTAAGTTGCATAAAACAGTCCTAATCAATACTTATTATAAGCCAAGAAGCTTAACGAAATATTTGCACACTTAACAAACAGACATAAGTTTTAGGATTTAACAGGCCGCCTGCTTAGCAATGGAAGTAGAGCAATGCTGTTTTCAAAAAATCAGTGTAGTTGCTCATGGCCAAGGAAACATCCTGGGTAGAGCTTCCAGAAAACTTACCTCAGTAATTCTTTTTATTTTCTTTTTCTTTTTTCTTTTAAATAAACTTACCTTAGAAGTTATAAGGCTTCCAGATAAAGGAAGAAGGGTGGGAGCTGGGAGAAGAAAGGGGAAATGAGAAGGAAGAGTAAGCAGTAAAGCAAAGCACCTTGGAACAGCATCCCATAATGCTCACTTACAATGTAGGCGATTCCAGGTTGAATCCTTGGCATCTTTGCCTCATTGTAATTATTAGTTAGTTAAATATGAGTTTCTTCTTGTATGCAGAGCTGTCTATGCTTCCCTTTTGTCTGAAAGCAACATAATGCTGTGTTAACATGGATGTGAGTCCAACTTTTAGTAGCTCTGTTAACACAAGCCCTGTTAATGAAACCATAGCTAGTGCTGTTCCTCTGGCAATTTGTCTGTACTTGTCCACATGCAAGACAAAAGACATCCATCTACATGGACATGTCTTTTGTATACTATGGAGAAACACCTGCCAAACTGAAGGAGGAAAGCAAGCAAAGGTAGCAGTCCTGTATCATTAGCCCACATAGTTCATTCTGGGTGAGCTGCCAAAATGAGGTCTTTTGTTGTTAGTGGGACATACAGATATTTAAACTGCGTTTGTGGAGGCTCTTTGGGCCTCTTTGTCCCAACTTCCCACAGGCAGGACCTCAAATATTTTTTTCTTCTTGTTCTGATGTTATGGGGCATTAATAGGTACTGGGGACACTCGGCTTATTAATAGCAGGTAGGGCATGTTACTGTGTTTTAAGTTACACATGGACTCATTTAATCCTGGAACCCTTTAGGCTGTGCTCACGTGCGTTTACTGAGTAGTAAATGCTTCAATATTTGGTCTCTGGAGTTAAAACAGGAAACTCTGCTTTCCCCAATTTTCTCTCTCTCTCCAGAACCCAGAGCAAACAAAGTTACAGAAAAGATAAGGAAGCCTTTTTCCAATATTAAATACTCAACCTCATGCTGTAGGAAGTAACTTAAAAGATTTGTTGAAATGCCATTTGTTGACATTTGTCTGTCGGTGACTCTATAGGTGTACATATGTGTCTAGTTGGTTCCTTTTAACTTGGAATAACATAATGTGTGGCAAAGAGATGTGGGCTGTACAGGAAGCTTAAGTGGCACTGTTTCAATATCTTTATTACTCGTCCCAGCCATTTTTCTCTGGTGGGCCCTTCAAGATGCCTTCTGTAGCCATCAGTCTTCATTTGCAGCTTCTTAATATGTTTTCAAGCTTTCCAGCTCCTTGTGATAGCAA
This sequence comes from Apteryx mantelli, assembly GCF_036417845.1. Lineage (NCBI taxonomy): Eukaryota > Metazoa > Chordata > Aves > Apterygiformes > Apterygidae > Apteryx > Apteryx mantelli. The sequence goes on along the minus strand of NC_089982.1, from coordinate 42,622,750 downwards.
AATAACTAATCCACATGACAGATTCTGGTGAAGTCTTTGAGGTTGTTTTTGTTCCTTATAGTAGTCAGTCAACATTCTGCAGAGAGCCAGTTTCAGGAAAAGGTTGTGGGTTTTTTTGTTTTGTTTTTTTTCTTTTTCCTAGCCAGTACGCTTCTAACATATTTACTCACTGTGTATCTGCAGACAGACAAAACAATATGGTTGATTTTAGTACTGGTGTTTACTGATACAATTTTACCTTTTTCTTCCATTGCCTGCCATATGCCTATGAACTCCAAAAGTATGTTTTAGTCTTGCTTCTTCACAAACCTGATAGAATATTCTAATTGATTTACTCTTTGTGATACGTCATTCTCTGAAATGTTATGTAGTCTTGATTGTGATCATGTTTAAGGTTATGGATAGTGTTAAGTCTTGTAGCTAAACTAGTATTGCTAAACACAGTGGGCAGTAATCCTTTAGTTTTGAGCTATTGGAATTAGGGTCTTACAGTCCATTTAACAGTACGTGAAGAAAACTCCTGTTATGACCAGAAATATCACTGTCTTAACTGCTGTGTTTTTATTCCAATTTTAGAAATACAGGAGTAGACAGGCATATCAAAATAACTTCTGCTGTATCAGTTCCAGTAAGGACTCTGTCTTAAATGAAATAGATATCTAAGTATCTTTCAAGTATAACATCAGATAGCAATTAAATGCAACATACTGTCTTGAAAGGGTTGGGGTTTCCTGTTAGACACAGTTACTGCACTTCCTTTCTTGCATTTAAAACTTGTTTTCATCTTTCTTCAGTCACTGACAATGGCATAGCTTGCCTTCCTTAATTACAGCGAGAATGAGATGAGATCTGTCTAGTTATAAGCTAATGCTGTTCCGATGGCTTTCACAGTATGCATATCCATTTCTTTGAGTTCACCTCCTCAAACAGGCAACGAGAAGACACTAGAGGAGCTTTCAAGTCAGACTAGCAATGCAAGTGAGTTGGAAGGAACCCAAAGAATTAAATTTCCAAACATATGCCCTTGACAAATTAACTGTAAAGTGGTAGATGTGGGGGTTAGGATCTGAGAACTTAAAACTCTAATCCTGACTATTACTAGCCATTTCTTTTGTGAATGTGAAAAATAGTGTGTGGGTTGTTTTCCTGTAAAATGAGAGAAATCATTCTTCTTGGATGGATTTGAGAGGACTGAACTTTTTTCACAGATAAAGAAGATGAAGTTAACCTATTAGATAAACAGTGTGTATTCCAAAGCAACAAAGCATATTTTCACTTTTTTTGTTATTGTTGTTAAATATGATGATGATTTTGGTAGCTACCTCTGTGGACAGGAGATGTATCCCACACTGCAGGAATGTGCCAATCTCGGCTAATGCTGTAAATGGATACTCCTCCTCTCTGAGGATGATCGTAGAATCCTCAGCAGACAAACATGCAAAGCCTGAGTCAGGTTTGAGGTTGGCACAAATAGGCACAAGCTCCACACAGCTTTTAGGGCACAGTCTGAGTATTCACTATCCTGAACTTCATGGTGCTGAAGAAGTAATGAGCACCGTGGCAAAATATTTGCTACGGTGTCAAGGAAAATCTGTTTTTGACGAAGTTGAGGTAGAACAAACTTACTGCCTATTTTTGGCATAGCATTCCAAATGTTAGAAATCAAACCATTTTTCTCCTGTTTCAGTCAACTTTTGAAGCTCATGCTTCCTGTTTTGTCCTGCTACAAACATTGTAAGGATTTCAGAATTGAAAGGTATTGCAAGTACTCTGAAATAACAAATAGATGCCTTTTTAGCTAGTGAACCATTTTGACAATTGTGAGAATTTCTGCCAGGAAACGTTGCTAGCTTCCAATTAAGGAATTTTCTGCAACAAGAATGCCCTGAATAGTTTTATAGTTAGGTTGGGCATCATTTGATTGACACCATACCTTGTGCAATAACAAATAGTTAACTTAAAGCTTTTTCAGAAAGCTTAATCGGAACTGCTGGTCTGATCACTTTTCTGGACATCAGTGTTGTTTTTATTTACTGGAGGATTTGAGAATGAAATTGATGTTCACTGTGACTTACCTGCTTCTCCCCTGACTGTCTGTTTTATCTTTCTCAAGTTATTTTGGCTCAAAAGACAGGGATTTTCCTCCTTCAGTTATGAGTCCTCTTTCCTGATCTTTTTAGATTGTATACTGTTATAATGGATTCATTGTATTTGTTGAGAACTCATGTTCTCAATAAAGGAAATTGTAAGATGCGAGGCTTGCTAGTTTCTGCAAGTATGTGTAGTTGATGTTAAAAAAACTTTGCTTTAGTGGAAAAAAAATTACCTACCCATATATCAGTATCTGTACTGTGGAAGGTCCTATGTGCTTAGCTATCTCTGGGCTCATGGTCCAAATAAAGACAGAGGAGAAAAGTGTTGTAAAGGCAGGATGCAAAAGTACGAGGAAAAACGAGTTAAAATGTAAAATTATCATTGTTATCCATAAAGGTACTATGCATTGGTGTTTGGTTACCTCTTGGAAGCATGCCTTCATGGTACCTCTGTCACTGCAATAATGAGAGACTAAGAGTTGAGATTTATTGAATAATACAAAATTATATTTGCTGAGTGACATCAAGGAAACTATTTAAATAAATCCAGTTGATGTCCTGCTGTCTGTCCAAGAGGCTGGCTACAGAGCAGTGTTTCAAATTCTGAGTAAGAGACGGTACCATAGGGCTACAGCTGGTAAGATGCAGAGTGTGCGGTTTCGTGGAATGTTATAGGCAGGAGGGGCCCAGGCACCAGGTCATGGAGATAACGGGAAGGTAGGGGCCAGCATTTATAATTGGCTGGACACAAGGTCTCATTTATTTCTTTATACTTTTCAGTTGGCAAACATACTGTTTTTAGCAAGTTTAGCTGTAAAGTTCTGTGCTTCTTTGTTAAGCCAAAATGTGTCGGGTAGGCTTTGTTGTACTATTTTTATATTTTCAACAAGATAAGATCTTCCTACATCTGTGAACAGGCAGAACTCTTTAATTCTATAGCTTCAGTACAGTGAAACTATGAAATGTGCCTTCAAATAACATTTATTGACATTGTTCATACTTTGTAGTGAAAAGGAAAGTGTTTTATGGGACTTTTAAAAGCCCTTCTGCCAGTTTCCAGTAGATTCTGCATTTTACAATTTACGCAAAATATGGCAACCTCCTTTGTTTGTCAGTTGATCAACACGCTTGTGATCTTTAAAACTGAATTTAGTTCTTGAGGAAGGAGCCAGATAGTCAGAACTAGAAACTAAATCTCATATTTATCCACAGAACATAGCAAAACCACTACCAGCTCCATCAGGCACCTCATTTTTTAAGACTAGCTGTGTGGTATGAGAGAGTAGTTTTTCATGGTCATCAGCTTTTGGCTTTTCTGCTGAGGTTTCTAGGAATGTCAGTCTGTGATGTCTGGACTTACTTCTACTAAACCCTTTATAGAGATTTGTAACAGAAATATGAGGGTTGGTATGAGTGATAGAGGAAATGTGTGTGTAAGCACCAGAAGAATTGGCAGAAGAAGGGTTAAAAGTATGGCCTGTATTGATAATGAAGAACAGTGCTGAGGACACTGTTTCCAGCAGTAAAATCAAGGAATGTTATTTATGTCAAGACCAGAACACGCACATGCTGATAAAACTATAGTGCAGCTGACTTGTCAGTGGAAGCGTATCACATGTATAATTTCTTTTCCTTTTAGCTCACCAGGAAAACAGATTGTAGACAATATATATTCCAAACCAGGAAAAAGAGTGGGAAGCAACCTGGCATAAGATTTCTGGAGGCTGAGGTAAGTAGGATTCTGAGGCAAAGAACTACCTCACAACACCTGCTGGCTCCTAGAGGGTATGAAAGACCTGTCCAAAATCTGGATTGTTGTTGCCAGTTGAGAAGAACCCTGGAGACATGATGAGGACTTGGTTGCTGGTGTCTCTTGTGTTCTTTGTTACGTGCAGGCGATCCTGGCCAGACACACCTTGGCGTGTATGTGAGTATGAGACTGTGAATGAAATTTATGAGAGAATGAGTGTGGGTGGGCAAAATCAAGTTATTTAGGGATTTTTGTAAATAAATATCATCTTCCCCTTTCATAAGAACTCACACAGAATTTTGTTAAACTTCCCTAGACTTTCATAATGTTCACTCATTTCATGCTGAAATTAAACCACTGACCAGATGGGAACAGCCTTCAGTTTCCCCTACCAACATATTTCACATTCATATCCGTAAACCTGATGAGAAGATTATAAGTACTTGAATTAGAAAATTACATATGTTCTCTTAAGAAACAGTGATCCTCCCCGAAGTTTATAAATTCCTACTTTCATAAGAAAGTTCTCTTTTACAATCTTTATCAAGTTCCTCTCTTTAGTGATGATGTGATTTGTGTTATCATAAATATGTCCATGCTACTACTATTATGGTAAGTGGCTTCATTTGTAGTAGGTGACCTTTTGGACTCTCAAGTTATATCATGTAATGCTTAGAATTCCCATTTACTCTTCTCTTTTTTTTTTTCCTTTTTTCCCCCCTTTTCTGATGGCTGCAATCTTTCATTGCATGGTACTTTTAAATATATGACATACCTACAGAACATTTTGTAATGGTATGATACTGTATATTCATACTCGAACTTGTATATCTCTGCATTGGTAAGTTAAAAGATGAGTTGTGGTATAGATCTCTTTCAGTTCTTCGTGAGTGCACCAGTTGGGAAACAAGCTTTGATCACTTTGAGGTGGAATCAGATGTGGCTAAATCTCTGGCTAATGGCCTCCTGGCTGCAGCAAATGTTCTCGGCACCCATTGGCCTATGCAAACTTGTAGCCAAAGGTGGTGATCTAACAGTGGCTCAAAAAGCAGTTTTTACAAATAAGCGCTATGGATTTTATCAGCCAAAAGTAGGAGCTGTGCAAAGCAAAGGGTAAAAGGAAAAAGTCTAATATTCATTTTCTGTGAATGCTTATATTCTTTTACAAACTTAGCTGAATTCCTGGAGTAGGGGAAGACAGACAGCTTGGGTGCTATGTTGCCTTTTTCTACTAGAGCTTTTTGTTCTGACATTGCAGACAGCCCTCTGAAGAAAGGTTGAGGCAAAGAAGAAGATGAGTTAAGGTCTTTAGTTTCTCTACTGGTTGGGGAGAGGAGGAATTCTTCTCAGTCTGTTTGGAGCCGGGTAGTGGTGGTGTCCAGCTCACAGAATCCACCTTGTGTGCTGAAGGTTTTCTGGTGTTCCCTGAATTGGATGGTATTATTTGGAATTGTTAGGCTGTTTCATATTTCTGTTTTACAGTTTTCCTCTAAGTTTAGCATATTAAGCTTGAATTTCTTGAGGTTAGGCAGAATAATGTCAGTTTATGAACAGAGATGGAGATGATATTTATATTTAAAATAGCACATACTTCTCTCACTTCACCCAAGGTCCTCTTTAGCCAACTCAGAGCTTCATTCAGTGTCTCGTAACTTCCATCCACAAAGTTGCCTGTTTTAAATAACCAAACTGAGGGTAGAACTTGATCTCTCATGGCTGCCATTACAGGTTATTCACAACAGTTGTTATTATTTGTTTCCCACTGTACTCTTCCCAAATCAGTTTTTAAGTTTAGCTTTTGTTCTAGTCGTACATACAATAATGTTTAATCTGGGCTGTGTGATAGTCCATGCTGATGCATGGCTTTTGCTTTTCTTGTAGGGTTGTTTTTCCTGTGGGAAATAAAACTTCTTGATTTAGCATGTTAGTCAGCCTTTCACACCTCCAGAACTTGCATTTGGAAGATGAAACAGGAGAGCTGTGCTGGAGAGGGCCAGAAAAGGAGTACTGCAATATCTGGGCCTGCTCAGGAGCTGTTATTATAGCTACAGAAGAGGATTTGTGGGCAATTTATCTAGGTCTAGTAAATGAGAATTAACCCTACAAAAGCACAGCATAAAAGAGCATGGGAGGCTAAAAATGCAAGACTCTGTGTGACTGGCACAGGGCTATGAAATGTTTCTGAAGAACGTGGGGATATGATATTTGTAGCACTTTAAAAGTCTTGCAGCATCATCACCCACTGAGGCATACCTAGCTGTAAAGCTAGGGATTGAAATCAAAGTTATTGACAGGGTTATAAAGTGTCAGGAGGAAATGGGCTAATATGACTTTACAGTCTTCAGAAGTCTTGTGTGACACCAGACCCCTAAAATGTAAAAAGTAAATAAAGGACAGGTCAGTGGGGAAGGAAGAAGATTAGACAATTACTGGATAGCTTGTATTATTAATAGGCATTTCTGTATGTCAACAGAAAGCTGGACACACCAGGGAATCTTACTGTATCTATATAATTATATTCCCAATAGTAATGTTTAATATCAGGAGTTCAAACAGTAGCTCACAGGCCTAAATTAAACAGTCTGGATTGGGAAAGCTGGCAGATAAGGTGTGAACTATGCATATTAGCCTAACCCAAGGCATTGAGTATAAGAAAGAGCCGTCAGTCATGTATTCTTTGTATCTTAAAGTGTGAGAAGGAATGTGAAGGTTCCTGCACCGGATGCAGAGTTTAGGATAATGTCTAAGATGTGGGTCTTGCTGTGTCTTGGATCATCATTTCAACAATTGTGGTAGGATACCTGAGGGATCTTACAGCAAAGACATCTTAAAACTCGAGTTTTCCGTAAGTTGTGCACTGTGATTATTGGGTTATACTCAGAAGCTACTTTTTTTCCTAAAGGTGCTTTATAAATTGTTAAACCAGATCGGGGCAACATTTTACATGTAGTTTGACTTGTAATCTGTTTTTTTTAAATCATATAGATGAGAGCTTTCAATCTTGCTTAATTACTGTTCTTAAGGGTTAAGCACATCCTGTGTTATAAAGACGAGGTAGATTCAGGTGACACTGAGTCACTTGGTGCGTATATTGCCAAGGAACACAAACGGATCTGAGCACACAGGCTTCCTAAGGGGACCAGACTCCTGAGCTGTGGTTAGGGAAGCTTGGGAGTGCTGGAGGCTGTTTAGCCATATTTTCTTAGCCATTTCTGCTGCCAGAATGTGACATTGTCATTGTCCAGCTCTGTCTTTTCTCAGAAGAGGTGTGTGTCACGGGATTTTACTTCGAACTGAACAAGAAACAGGAAGTATGTTTTGACTGAAAGAGGACAGCAAGAAGAAGCTGTCTTTGTAGAGCTGAACAGTTATGTCAGGAACAAGCCTGGTAAGCAAGAGCTATTTTGTGACCCAGAAGAGTGCAACGTGATATATTTTGTGAACCCTTTTTGGAGACAAGAGAGGGGAGAAGGA